>NC_080671.1:285906046-286512565 GCF_030247195.1 Topomyia yanbarensis | reverse complement strand
TTAGAGACATTCTAACACCATACATCCTTCGGCAAAGTTGTTTAGCATATCCTGGACTACACTTCGATATATACACACATATATATATATATATATATATATATATATATATATATATATATATATATATATATATATATATATATATATATATATATATATATATATATATATATATATATATATATATATATATATATATATATATATATATATATATATATATATATATATATATATATATATATATATATATACTCTTAAGGTCTGATCAACGTATTGCGTATTTTATGCTATAACTTACTTTTAACCATCGTTGAAGAGCTGGGTACGTCTGGAGCTCCCAATTCCAAGCCCATCAATCTGGTTATATGCTTGTCGTCTAGACCTGGTGTTATATGGTCAGGAAAGTTAAACCGTTCATTTGAAGAATCATCTTTGGTAGCTACTTTGATTTCAGATAAACTGACCGATGGCGGAATCATTTCGCGAATATAGGAGAAATCTATGCCTTCGAAAAATGGATGATTTCGAATGCTTACATATGGCAAGTTGTCCTCAGCGCCTAATCTTCTCCTGGGATCTAGAACCAGCAATTTTGTGATTAAATCTTTAGCCGATTGATCGAACTTTTCAGGGAACTCAAGTTCTAACTTTGTTATTTTTTGAAATATCAAATAATCGTTCGGACCGCGAAATGGTGGAGAACCAGCAATTAATTGATAAATAATACATCCAAAAGACCACAAATCCGATGCTCTAGTTGAGTACTTTCCTTTCAATATTTCGGGTGACACATATTGTGCCGTGCCGACAAAGGAGCCACGTTTCCGTTTTGAATGTTTCCGGAAATTTTTCGCATCATCGAGGTGGGTCTCAGTTTCATCATTTTCGTCACTTTCGTTGCTGCTGCTGTATTGTAATTCTGTATTGCCGATGCGCGATGACCCAAAATCTGCTATCATAGTATGAAAATTTTCATCCAAAAGTATATTTTCTGGTTTCAAATCTCTGTGTATTATACTATTACAATGCATTTGTTCCACTGCATGCAGAATTTCTGCTGAATAAAATTTAATACACGCTCGATCAAAATTTTTTGCATTGTCCAATAATTGTAACAGTGTTCCATTATATGCATAAGTCATCACGAAATATAACTTGCTAGTATCTTGAAAAGTGCAATACAAGTTCAGAAATCCAGGCGTTCCGCTTAAAATATTGAGTGCTTCTCGTTCGCGTTTCACGTATTCTTGCTTTTTTTCGCGGACAATTTGTTGCTTTTCACATACTTTAACTGCAAGATAAGAAACAATCTCAAGAGGTTGGCGATGTTGGATAGCAAAATAAAATACTTACTAGCATATTCTTTTGACGTGTGAATATCTTTTGCTAAATAGACCATGCTGAAACTTCCTTCGCCAATGAGTTTTCCAAATATAAAATCATTAGCGTTCCGCTTAGAACGACAATTAGTTACATTGTTATTTTCCGCTTGTCTGTCTGCACTCATAATGTCAGTTTATTTTTCACCCTTTTTTAAAACTGTGCAAATATTCTGGAAGTAAAAAGTTTCAGATAAGATTCAAATATGGCTGAGTTTACGTGGTGTTTTTTACCTACATGGTTATTTTATTTTATTATAGTTTTGCCTTTCTCATATAGAAAGGTTATGCAATCACTCTGAAAAACGTCAACCTAATCCCGGCCCGGAGGGCCGAGTGTCATATCCCATTCGACTCAGTTCGTCGAGATCGGAAAAAGTCTGTATGTGTGTGTGTATGTATGTATGTGTGTGTATGTGTGTGTATGTGTGTGTGTATGTATGTGCGTATGTGTCAAATAATGTCACTCATTTTTCTCAGAGATGGCTTGACCGATTTGCCCAAACTTAGTCTCAAATGAAAGGTGCAACCTTCCCATCGGCTGCTATTGAATTTTGGATCGATCGGAATTCTGGTTCCGGAATTACGGGTTTCAGAGTGCGGCCACACAGAAATTTCTCATATAAACTATAGGAAAAATTAAAAACTGAATTTTTATTTTTGATGCTAAATGTGTTCAAGGTGCATGAAACGTCGAGATTTGATGTAAACTCGAAAACAAAATTTGACCACGATTCACTTTTTTGGATTTTGGCACATTTTTGCCTTTCTCATATAGAAAGGTTATGCAATCACTCTGAAAAACGTCAACCTAATCCCGGCCAAATTTTTTTTTCGACTCGTTTAGGGTTTCTGGATTTTAACAGGGGCGTAGTTGATGGTTTACGGAGAGAGGTTACACCCCCCCTCTACTGTTCGCGCCCCTCCTTTAAAAATCTCCTTAAATCACCCCTCAGACCACCACCCCATCCAGCCCTCATACCCCTCCCTTTCAACCCCATCATTTTTAAACCACCACTATATCACAAAGCATACCAGTTTAAGCTGGGAAGTCGTTCGTTCATGGGACTTTCGCCCTCCTCACATACCCACCCCCGCATGACAAAATGAGTTAGCAAGCAGATAACATTGATCTAATGCTGATTAGGCTAATGAAGTATGATATTTTTTTGTTTCAAGTGTTTCACCGTCGACACGTAGCTCATCAAGTTCGTGGCTGGCATGCCATTGTGTAAAGGTGCAAACTGTACTAAGAATGTAATGGATATTTCCACAATTATGTTGAACATAAAAAGCCTCCGTGCCATAGTTTAGAGAAATGAGAAAGGCACAATTGCACCGCTAGGTGGATTAAAACAGGTTTTTTTAGTTTACATTACATTTCTACTTCAATATATTGGGTGTTCAGTCACAAGTGGTGACTGTTCATTCCTATTATTGACACGATTTGGTTTTTAACTTTAAAATTAAGATTTGCTTTCGCGGTTTAGTAATCTTTAGTGAAGCACGAAAGGGAAGGTGGTAAAGCATTAGTTGTGGACAAAAAATAATTCCATTTTTTTTTGACGAGACAGAGAATGTATGTGTGTGAGGGATAGCAAATCACTGGAGGCACATCGAAAAACGCACCATACAACATAAAACAAAATCTACTTTATGTATTTGCATTTGCATTTACATTTGCATTCGTATGTGAATTTGAATTCGCAATCGCATTTGCGTTTGTATTTCTAATTGTATTTGCATTTGTATTTGTATTTGCGTTTGCATTTGATTTTGCATTTGCATTTGCGTTTGCGTTTGTATTTGTGCTTGTATTTGTATTTGTGCGTGTATTTGTATTTGTGCTTGTATTTGTGCTTGTATTTGTATTTGTGCTTGTATTTGTATTTGTGCTTGTATTTGTGCTTGTATTTATATTTGTGGTTGTATTTGTATTTGTGTTTGTAATTGTATTTGTGCTTGTATTTGTATTTGCGCTTGTATTTGTATTTGTGCTTGTATTTGTATTTGTGCTTGTATTTGTATTTGTGCTTGTATTTGTATTTGTATTTGTGCTTGTATTTGTATTTGTGTTTGTACTTGTGCTTGTATTTGTACTTGTGCTTGTATTTGTATTTGTGCTTGTATTTGTATTTGCGCTTGTATTTGAATTTGTGCTTGTATTTGTTTTTGTGCTTGTATTTGGATTTGTGCTTGTATTTGTATTTGTGCTTGTATTTGTATTTGTGCTTGTATTTTTATTTGTGCTTGTATTTGGATTTGTGCTTGTATTTGGATTTGTGCTTGTATTTGGGTTTGTGTTTGTATTTGTGCTTGTATTTGTATTTGAACTTGTATTTGTATTTGTGCTTGTATTTGTATTTGTGCTTGTATTTGTATTTGTGCTTGTATTTGTATTTGTGCTTGTATTTGTATTTGTGCTTGTATTTGTATTTGTGCTTGTATTTGTATTTGTGTTTGTACTTGTGCTTGTATTTGTACTTGTGCTTGTATTTGTATTTGTGCTTGTATTTGTATTTGCGCTTGTATTTGTATTTGTGCTTGTATTTGTTTTTGTGCTTGTATTTGGATTTGTATTTGTGCTTGTATTTGTATTTGCGCTTGTATTTGTATTTGTGCTTGTATTTGCATTTGTGCTTGTATTTGTATTTGTGCTTGTATTTGTATTTGTGCTTGTATTTGTATTTGCGCTTGTATTTGTATTTGTGCTTGTATCTGTATTTGTGCTTGTATTTGTATTTGTGCTTGTATTTGTATTTGTGCTTGTATTTGGATTTGTGCTTGTATTTGTATTTGTATTTGTACTTGTATTTGTATTTGTGCTTGTATTTGTATTTGTGCTTGTATTTGTATTTGTGCTTGTATTTGTATTTGTGCTTGTATTTGTATTTGTGCTTGCATTTGTATTTGTGCTTGTATTTGTACTTGTATTTGTATTTGTGCTTGTATTTGTATTTGTGCTTATATTTGTATTTGTGCTTGTATTTGTATTTGTGCTTGTATTTGTATTTGTACTTGTATTTGTGCTTGTATTTGTATTTGTGCTTGTATTTGTTTTGTGCTTGTATTTGTATTTGTGCTTGTATTTGTATTTGCGCTTGTATTTGTATTTGTGCTTGTATTTGTATTTGTATTTGTGCTTGTATTTGTATTTGTGCTTGTATTTGTATTTGTGTTTGTACTTGTGCTTGTATTTGTACTTGTGCTTGTATTTGTATTTGTGCTTGTATTTGTATTTGCGCTTGTATTTGTATTTGTGCTTGTATTTGTTTTTGTGCTTGTATTTGTATTTGTGCTTGTATTTGTATTTGTGCTTGTATTTGTATTTGTGCTTGTATTTGTATTTGTGCTTGTATTTGTATTTGTGCTTGTATTTGGATTTGTGCTTGTATTTGGATTTGTGCTTGTATTTGGATTTGTGCTTGTATTTGGATTTGTGTTTGTATTTGTATTTGTGCTTGTATTTGTATTTGTGCTTGTATTTGTATTTGTGCTCGTATTTGTATTTGTGCTTGTATTTATATTTGTGCTTGTATTTGTATTTGTGCTTGTATTTGTATTTGTGTTTGTACTTGTGCTTGTATTTGTACTAGTGCTTGTATTTGTATTTGTGCTTGTATTTGTATTTGCGCTTGTATTTGTATGTGTGCTTGTATTTGTTTTTGTGCTTGTATTTGGATTTGTGCTTGTATTTGTATTTGTGCTTGTATTTGCGCTTGTATTTGTATTTGTGCTTGTATTTGCATTTGTGCTTGTATTTGTATTTGTGCTTGTATTTGTATTTGTGCTTGTATTTGTATTTGTGCTTGTATTTGTATTTGCGCTTGTATTTGTATTTGTGCTTGTATTTGTATTTGTGCTTGTATTTGTATTTGTGCTTGTATTTGTATTTGTGCTTGTATTTGGATTTGTGCTTGTATTTGTATTTGTGCTTGTATTTGTATTTGTGCTTGTATTTGTATTTGTGCTTGTATTTGTGCTTGTATTTGTATTTGTGCTTGTATTTGTATTTGTGCTGGTATTTGTATTTGTGCTGGTATTTGTATTTGTGCTTGTATTTGTACTTGTATTTGTATTTGTGCTTGTATTTGTATTTGTGCTTATATTTGTATTTGTGCTTGTATTTGTATTTGTGCTTGTATTTGTATTTGTGCTTGTATTTGTGCTTGTATTTGTATTTGTGCTTGTATTTGTGCTTGTATTTGGTTTGTGCTTGTATTTGTGCTTGTATTTGTATTTGTGCTTGTATTTGCATTTGTGCTTGTATTTGTATTTGTGCTTGCATTTGTATTTGTGTTTTTATTTGTATTTGTGTTTGTATTTGTATTTGCATTTGTGCTTGTATTTGTAGTTGTATTTGTGCTTGTATTTGAATTTGTGCTTGTATTTGTATTTGTGCTTGTATTTGAATTTGTGCTTGTATTTGTATTTGTGCTTGTATTTGTATTTGTGCTTGTATTTGTATTTGTGCTTGTATTTGTATTTGTGCTTGTATTTGTATTTGTGCTTGTATCTGTATTTGTGCTTGTATTTGTATTTGTGCTTGTATTTGTATTTGTGCTTGTATTTGGATTTGTGCTTGTATTTGGATTTGTGCTTGTATTTGGATTTGTGCTTGTATTTGGGTTTGTGTTTGTATTTGTATTTGTGCTTGTATTTGTATTTGCATTTGTGCTTGTATTTGTGCTTGAATTTGTATTTGTGCTTGTATTTGTATTTGTGCTTGTATTTGCATTTGTGGTTGTATTTGTATTTGTGCTTGTATTTGTATTTGTGCTTGTATTTGTATTTGTGCTTGTATTTGTATTTGTGCTTGTATTTGTATTTGTGCTTGTATTTGTATTTGTGCTTGTATTTGTATTTGTGCTTGTATTTGTATTTGTGCTTGTATTTGTATTTGTGCTTGTATTTGCATTTGTGCTTGTATTTGTGCTTGTATTTGTATTTGCGCTTGTATTTGTATTTGTGCTTGTATTTGTATTTGTGCTTGTATTTGTATTTGTGCTTGTATTTGTATTTGTGCTTGTATTTGTATTTGTGTTGTGTTTGTATTGGTGCTTGTATTTGTATTTGTGCTTGTATTTGTATTTGTGCTTGTATTTACATTTGTGCTTGTATTTGTATTTGTGCTTGTATTTGTATTTGTGCTTGTATTTGTATTTGTGCTTGTATTTGTATTTGTGCTTGTATTTGTATTTGTGCTTGTATTTGTATTTGTGCTTGTATTAGTGCTTGTATATGTATTTGTGCTTGTATTTGTGCTTGTATTTGTATTTGTGCTTGTATTTGCATTTGTGCTTGTATTTGTATTTGTGCTTGTATTTGTTTTTGTGCTTGTATTTGTATTTGTGCTTATATTTGTATTTGTGCTTGTATTTGTATTTGTGCTTGTATTTGCATTTGTGCTTGTATTTGTGCTTGTATTTGCATTTATGCTTGTATTTGTATTTGCGTTTTTTTTTCCAATTTGTTTATTTGATAAGGCACGTATGCGTTAGCTTAAAGGTGCCATTTTTCATTGTTTTACATTTTGAATTTCTTAAAACTAGGGCGTTACACATTTCAATATTATTTTGTTTTATATGATGAAACTAAAAAAAACTTTACAGCTAACTTATACTTATAAAAGAGGGTATAATATAATATTCGTAAGATTTGGGGGACGGGTTATTTTGTGTGTTCTTTTTATAGTAATTCACTTTATGATTTTTAGAAGGGAGATTGTAGGAGAAATTAATTATTAACTAAGCGGAACATTTTACAAGCTTATTAACTAGAAATAACTAGAGAGAGTGGTTCAAGATTAGGGGGAATTAATTAGGGCTATTTTAAAGTAGTGGTACTGTTGTGCATTTCTTAACGAGATTAAATATTGATCAACTAAAACTAGAAGATAGGGGGGCACATAAGTTTTGGGAAGACATTCAAGGGGAGAAGGGGGTGAAGTCATACATCTGTGTATCAGAGACATGGGAGGGAGAGTGGACAAGGCTGAAGGGGGGGGGGAGATATAAACTTTCAGTTTCCGGCATCAGGAATTAACGGCCAGGATTACAGATTCAAACGGATTGATCAACTAAAACTAGAAGATAGGGGGCACATAAGTTTTGGGGAGGGGGGGATGAAGTCATACATCTGTGTATCAGAGACATGGGAGAGAGGGTGGACAAGGCTGAACGGGGAGGATATAAACTTTCAGTTTCCGGCATCAGGAATCAACGGCCAGGATTACAGATTCGAACGGATGTTTCAAGTATTGGGACGCCGGGCGGTTTTCCTCGAGCCGGCAGGGGTTCCTCCAGACGATTTCGTAGTACGGCTCAGATACGGATCGGAAACACACCGCGCTGCGCGTGTGATGTTGTGCTGTAGATCTCGTGTTGTTGGTTCATTCGACAGATGTTTTGTCTCGTCTTGGAGTCGTATCAAACCATCGTTGGGGTACGGTAGGCGGAAGAGGGCACTTCTGGGAATGATGAGAGAAAAGATAGGGGCATTTAATATTGGATATTGATGGTTTTGAGGAACGTGTATATAAGGGACATGTAGAGAATATCGCGGCTTGCTAGTACATCTCGAACCGGGACATTGGGTGATCTTCCTCGGGCCCGAAGGGAATCGAATAGTTGAGATCTGGCAGAACAGTATTTGGTGCATGCCCAGACAACATGTTCGATTTCGTGATAACCGTTGCCACAAGCGCAGATACCGCTATCCACGAGCCCAATACGACGGAGATGTGCGTCCAGCGTGTAGTGATTGGACATGAGCCGAGACATCACGCGAATGAAATCCCGACCCACATCCATCCCCCTGACCCAAGGTTTCGTCGATACCTTAGGGATTATCGAATGTAGCCACCTTCCCAGTTCACCATTGCTCCATGAAGTTTGCCAACTTTCGAGGGTTCTCTGATGAGTAATACTGAAAAATTCGCTGAAACTAATTGGTCTTTCATATATGTCACCTTGTAAAGCGCCCGCCTTAGCTAAAGAGTCCGCTTCTTCATTACCTGGAATGGAGCAATGCGAGGGAACCCAAACTAAGGTAATCTTGTACGATCTTACAGACAAAGCACGCAGGTGCTCCCAGATTTTCCCCAGAAAATATGGAATGTGCTTTCTAGGTTTCATTGAACGGAGAGCCTCGATTGAGCTGAGGCTATCCGAGACAATAAAGTAATGATCGGTGGGCAAAGTATCAATGATCCCAAGGGTATACTGAATAGCAGCAAGTTCTGCGACGTAAACTGAAGCAGGATCATTGAGTTTGAATGAGGCGGTGAGGTTTTGATTGAATATACCGAAGCCAGTGGAGCCGTCGAGGCTTGACCCGTCGGTGTAAAACATCTTGTTGCAGTCGACTTCTCGAAATTTACTATGAAAGATGCTTGGGATCACTTGCGGACGTATGTGATCCGGGATTCCACGAATCTCGTCTTTCATGGATGTGTCGAAGAATACAGTTGAATCAGAAGCATGAAAGAGATTGACACGGTTGGGATAGTATGAAGAAGGATTGATATTTTGTGCCATGTAATCGAAGTACAAGGACATAAATCGGGTTTGAGAATTGAGCTCGACAAGCCTTTCGAAATTTGCAATTACTAACGGGTTCAAGATATCGCATCGGATGAGCAATCGATATGAGAGGTCCCAAAATCGATTTTTCAGCAGAAGGACGCTAGCCAGCACTTCTAAACTCATCGTATGTGTCGAGTGCATGCAACCCAAAGCAATACGCAAACAACAATATTGGATTCGCTCTAGTTTGATGAAATGTATGTTCGCAGCGGAGCGGAAACAGAAACTCCCGTACTCCATCACCGACAATATTGTTGTTTGGTACAGCCTGATTAGGTCTCCTGGGTGGGCACCCCTCCATGTTCCGGTTATTGTACGGAGAAAGTTGATCCTTTGCTGGCACTTCTGTTTCAGATACCTAATGTGACATCCCCAGGTTCCTTTAGAGTCGAACCAGACCCCGAGATATTTGAAAGTTGAAACCTGAGCAATAGTTTGACCCATTAATTGAAGTTGTAGTTGCGCTGGTTCACGCTTCCTTGAAAATACGACTAGCTCAGTTTTCTCCGTGGAGAACTCGATACCTAGCTGGAGGGCCCAAGCAGACAAATTGTCCAAGACCCATGTAGCTAATTCGTGATGTCGATAAATCACCATGCGAAAGATGCATATGTTTTTCAGACAGCAAGTTTAGCAAAAAGTTGTTTAGAGTCGGTGAAAGACCATGCTGGTGCAGCTTCTCAGAAAGAATTTGGATAGAAACTGAATCAAAAGCCCCCTTTATATCTAGGAAAACTGATGCCATCTGCTCTTTGCTAGCATAAGCCATTTGAATTTCTGTTGAGAGCAACGCAAGACAATCGTTCGTCCCTTTGCCTTTGCGGAAACCAAATTGTGTATCTGACAGTAAGCCATTTGCTTCAACCCAATTATCGAGGCGAAACAAGATCATTTTCTCGAACAACTTTCGGATACAGGACAGCATCGCAATCGGTCGATACGAGTTGTGGTCGGAGGCTGGTTTTCCTGGTTTTTGAATGGCGATGACCTTCACTTGCCTCCAGTCATGAGGGACAATATTACCCTCAAGAAACTTATTAAATTAATTCAGCAATTTGATTCTGTCTGGCCCTGGGGCTTTATTGTTACATGATAAGAGAGCAAGTGAGAACTACACCATCGAAAACGGTGTTTCGTTCGCGTTATTGTGAGGGGACGCGGCGCGGTAGATCTTCTGTGCCGGGGCGGAATCCGGACAAACCTTCTTGGCAAAATCGAATATCCAACGGTTTGAATATTCCACGCTCTCATTAGTACTGTTTCGGTTTCGTAAGCGCCGGGCCGTACTCCAAAGAGTGCTCATCGATGTTTCTCTCGTTAGTCCGTCGACGAACCGGCGCCAGTAGCTACGTTTTTTGGCTTTTATCAAACTCTTCATGCGCGTTTCCGCCATCGCGTACTGTCGGTAGCTAGCTGGCAGCCCGCCGTCCCGGAAGGTCTTATACGCAGCGGCCTTCTCCGCGTACACGTCTAAGCACTCTTTGTCCCACCATGGATTGAGAGGACGCCCGCGTGAGTTCGCGTCTGGTACGCGTTTAGTCTGAGCTTGAATCGCGGTATCGAGAATCAAGCCAGCCAGGAACCCGTACTCTTCCTCCGGAGGAAGCTCTTGAGTGCACTCGATTTTATCGGATATCGCGGACGCGTAGCTCTTCCAATCAATATTTCGTGTGAGGTCATACGAAACATTGATTGTATTTAGTGGCCCTGAACCGTTAGCAATATTAATTACGATTGGCAGATGGTCGCTGCCGTGGGGATCAGAGACTACCTTCCACATGAAATCTAACCGCAGCGATGTCGAGCAGATGGACAGATCTAAGGCGCTCGGTCGCGCTGGAGGGGCAGGTATTCGTGTCATTTCACCCGTATTGAAAATAGTCATATTGAAGTTGTCGCAAAGCTCATGGAGTAGGGTAGATCGATTATCGTCATGAAGGCAACCCCATGCCGTGCCGTGGGAGTTGAAGTCACCTAAAACTAGCCTCGGGGCGGGGAGGAGTTCCGCAATATCGCAAAGCCGTCGGTGGCTAACTGAAGCTCTAGGGGGGGATGTAGGTGGAAGCAATGCAAAGGTCTTTGCCTTTAATTCTGGTTTGGCAAGCGACAACTTCAATGCCTGGTGTCGAGGGGAGGTCGATCCGATTGAAAGAATAGCACTTTTTGATCCCCAAAAGTACTCCTCCGTAAGAGTCTTCTCGATCCAAGCGAATAATATTAAAATCGTGGAAGTGTAGGGTTATTTCTGAAGTGAGCCATGTCTCGCATAGGGCAAATGCATCGCATTTCAAATTATTTAGTAAGATTTTAAACGAATCGATTTTCGGGATATTGCTTCTGCAATTCCACTGTAGAACAGTGATTAAATCCTTGACCTCGTTCGATGAATTAGCCATCGAAGGATACAATCGCTGAAAGAAGGGGCATTTCGGAGTGAACTGCATCAAAAATGTTTTTACTGCGGGGAGAGAGCTTATCAAGATACTTTTAAGGGGGTCAGAAATGTTTAACGCTGTAAGAATACGGTCCACAATGTCAGAGAAATTTATTAAGCCAGCACTGTTTTCTTTCTCTGGCTGAGATATGGGAACACTCGTGGTTTTTGATGTTCCTGGAAGTGCTGGGAACTCCTTTTCTGAGCTCAGGTTACTGAGACCGGGAGCGACTTGCTTCGGTTTTGCACCAGTGCTTGCACCTTGAGTAGTTATTTTAGGGGGACCATGAAGAGACACCTTCTGGCCTTTACGACGAAGCTTGGAAGAGGAAATGTTCTTCCTTTTTCTACTACTTCTAGGCACAGCAGAAGATGTTCCCTCCTGGGGCTCATCACAGTCGCCTTCGTCAGTAGACAAATTGGTAAAGATGTTCGTAGAGACAGGTGGCGTAGCTATCTTAAGCATTTCTGCAAAAGATCGCTTAGAGCGTCCCTGAAGGGAACGCTTAAGATTTTCCTCGCGCTGTTTGTACGCGGGACATGAAGGGAGATCATGTTGGTTTCCCCCACAGTAGAGCCACTTTTCGACGTCTCTACCACAGGAATCATCCGCATGATTCCCACCGCATTTCCCACAGCGGGCTTTATTGCTACAATGGGAGGCTGTGTGTCCCAATTGTTTGCAATTAGTACAGTTCATGACCCGCGGCACAAAGGGGCGAACAGGTAGACGAACCTTGTCAAAGAGGAGGTAATTGGGCAGGGCAGAGCCGGCGAAGGCCACCCGATAAGAGTCTGAGTTGACGTATATTTTCTTGCCGTCAGCTGCGACTGATGCTGAATGCAAACGTTTGCATTTCAGTATCTTCACTGGCTTAAGCATGGGGTCTTTGAAACAGCCAGTCCCATATTTTAGCAGGTCCTCGCAATTCAGACTCGAATCGGAAACGACCCCACTGACTTCAACCCTGCTAGCTGGAATATACACCCTGTACTCCCTCGTAAAGGGCTCGTAGCCAGCAATATCGTTTGCCTGAGTTGAACTGTTAACCACCACCCGAAGCTTATCAGGGCGAATTTTCGATATTTCTGTCACGGCCGAATACCGATCCGTCAGAACTCGAGAAATCTGCAACAGATTCAAACACTTTTTTTCTTTGGTCCGAAAGAAGATCACAAATGGCCCGGTGGTCGAGCTTGGATATACCTTGAGCCGGGGATTTTATTTCGACGTCCATCTCACCTTGAGATGAACCGTCATCATGGGAAGTCATTTTTGCACGGGCCTATTGCCCAGTGCACGTTATTAAGACAACCAAGAAGGGGAAACGAAAACTAATACTTAGCTTGTGTAGGTAACGGTATCCAGACGGCTTACTAGAAGAACACTGCTTCACTTCACTGACCGGCTAACGGTACTCAGAAACAGAAACACAAAAGAAGGGAAAAAATACTGAAACCTCAACTAGGCGTAGAGTGTGCAAATAACCTTGAACGCGGATTAACACTATTTGTCGCTATAGAGTGTACGGACCGATGACAAAAGACTTCTATCTCGACTGAGTGCTCGATAACGAATGATGTGTTTTTATTTGTATTTGTGTTTGTATTTGCATTTCTGCTTGTATTTGTAGTTGTATTTGTGCTTGTATTTGTGCTTGTATTTGTATTTGTGCTTGTATTTGTATTTGTGCTTGTATTTGTATTTGTGTTGTGTTTGTATTTGTGCTTGTATTTGTATTTGTGCATGTATTTATGCTTGTATTTGTATTTGTGCTTGTATTTATATTTGTGCTTGTATTTGTGCTTGTATTTGTATTTGTGCTTGTATTTGTGTTTGTATTTGTATTTGCGCTTGTATTTGTATTTGTGCTTGTATTTGTATTTGTGCTTGTATTAGTGCTTGTATATGTATTTGTGCTTGTATTTGTATTTGTGCTTGTATTTGTATTTGTGCTTGTATTTGCATTTGTGCTTGTATTTGTATTTGTATTTGTGCTTGTATTTGTTTTTGTGCTTGTGTTTGTATTTGTGCTTGTATTTGTATTTGTGCGTGTATTTGTATTTGTGCTTGTATTTGCATTTGTGCTTGTATTTGTCCTGGATTTGTATTCGCATTTGTGCTTGTATTTGTGTTTTTATTTGTATTTGTGTTTGTATTTGCATTTGTGCTTGTATTTGTAGTTGTATTTGTGCTTGTATTTGTGCTTGTATTTGTATTTGTGCTTGTATTTGTATTTGTGCTTGTATTTGGATTTGTGCTTGTATTTGTGCTAGTATTTGTATTTGTGCTTGTATTTGCATTTGTGCTTGTATTTGGTTTTGTACTTGTATTTGTATTTGAGCTTGTATTTGGATTTGTACTTGTATTTGTATTTGTGCTTGTATTTGGATTTGCGCTTGTATTTGGATTTGCGCTTGTATTTGTATTTGTTCTTGTATTTGTATTTGTTCTTGTATTTGTATTTGTTCTTGTATTTGTGCTTGTATTTGTATTTGTGCTTGTATTTGTATTTGTGCTTGTATTTGTATTTGTGCTTGTATTTGTATTTGTGCTTGTATTTGTATTTGTATTTGTGCTTGTATTTGTATTTGTGCTTGTATTTGTATTTGTGCTTGTATTTGTATTTGTGCTTGTATTTGTATTTGTGCTTGTATTTGTATTTGTGCTTGTATTTGTATTTGTGCTGGTATTTGTATTTGTGCTTGTATTTGTACTTGAATTTGTATTTGTGCTTGTATTTGTATTTGTGCTTGTATTTGTATTTGTATTTGTATTTGTATTTGTGCTTGTATTTGTATTTGTATTTGTATTTGTGCTTGTATTTGTATTTGTATTTGTATTTGTGCTTGTATTTGTATTTGTGCTTGTATTTGTATTTGTGCTTGTATTTGTATTTGTGCTTGTATTTGTATTTGTGCTTGCATTTGTATTTGTGCTTGTATTTGTATTTGTGCTTGTGTTTATATTTGTGCTTGTATTTGTTATTGTGCTTGTATTTGTATTTGTGCTTGTATTTGTATTTGTGCTTGTATTTGTATTTGTGCTTGTATTTGTGCTTGTATTTGTATTTGTATTTGTGCATGTATTTGCATTTGTGCTTGTATTTGTATTTGTGCTTGTATTTGTATTTGTGCTTGTATTTGTATTTGTGCTTGTATTTGTATTTGTGCTTGTATTTGTATTTGTGCTTGTATTTGTATTTGTGCTTGTATTTGTATTTGTGCTTGTATTTGTATTTGTGCTTGTATTTGTATTTGTGCTTGGACTTGTATTTGTGCTTGTATTTGTATTTGTGCTTGTATTTGTATTTGTGCTTGTATTTATATTTGTGCTTGTATTTGTATTTGTGCTTGTATTTGTATTTGTATTTGTGCTTGTATTTGTATTTGTGATTGTATTTGTATTTGTGCTTGTATTTGTATTTGTGCTTGTATTTGTATTTGTGCTTGTATTTGTATTTGTGCTTGTATTTGTATTTGTGCTTGTATTTGTGCTTGTATTTGTATTTGTGCTTGTATTTGTATTTGTGCTTGTAGTTGTATTTGTGCTTGCATTTGTATTTGTGCTTGTATTTGTATTTGTGCTTGTATTTGTATTTGTGCTTGTATTTGTATTTGTGCTTGTATTTGTATTTGTGCTTGAATTTGTATTTGTGCTTGTATTTGTACTTGTATTTGTATTTGTGCTTGCGCGACGCGTTCCGGCGTATATAAATAAAGAAAAAACTTTGATAAGCAGTTAAGGTCTGCAAGTGTGAAAACAACGCTATTTCCTTGTTCCTCGCAAAAGTGTTGCATACTCCTGTGTTGAGTGTAGGAGGTAATTGTTCCAAATCGCGACTTTTTCGAAAAAAGGGTTAATTTTTTGGAAATGGTTCTAAATGGCCTATTTTACAATAAGCAATATAAAAAACGGGGAAAAGCTTTAACCCATTCATGCCCATGTTGTTTGTGGACAACAACGTTTTTAAACAGCTATAACTTTTGATTGAGGAGAGATTTGCTCACAAAAACAAGTAAGGCTCATTAATGTGATTATTGCCTTTAATTTGAGTATTAACAGTTACAAGGATCAGCTCTAGAACAGAAGTTATTGCAATTAGTCTGATTGGATACCGATGGACCAGTGCTGCCAGGGACAGTTTACGTTGACAACGGAAAATGATTTTTTTATATATCGTCGTTATGGTGCAATATTATTGAAAACTGATAAAACTTATCAATTTAGACTGCTGATGGCTACGTTTTCCACATAATTGGACTTTTGTAATTATTCTAGGAGAATTGTATTGAGCATTAGAAGGTAAAAATTGACCAGCTTCTAGCACTACCATGGAAGCACATATCTTTATAAAAATAGGCTTTTCGTTTTTCTTGACCCAACCGTTTTCGAAGAGAAAAAAGTTTTGAAACCCTACATGCACTAGAAAAAAGTTGGGCATGAAAGGGTTAAAGTAGCTTAAACTGAAAAAATAAGTTTTTCCCCCTTACTTTTATAATAGTGGAATTGCGCATGAGAAAGTGACGCTAAGGGCGAAGATAGTGTAATGCGGCTTTGCCGCATAATCGAGTCCAAGGACGAGGTGGTCTTGATCTTGTTATCGAAGGGTACAATCAAACCTGTAATCCACTCGTTTGCCCGGTATACTCAAACATAGGGGCTATAGCGGCCCTTACACGTTCAATATTTTTGACAATACTATAGAGTATAGACAAAAGTATTGTACATGTACGTGTAATGGAAAAAAGTTGTATTGACGATGTGGATTTCAAATGGGATTGAAATATTGCAACAATATCGCCAATACTGTGAATTGACAAAAATATTGAACGTGTAAGGGCCGCTATTGATACTAAGTAAAACATTGATAATGCCTAATGTGGCTACGCCACATCGCTTTTTGTCGTCGTCTTAAATTAGGGATAGCCCCTATGTTTGAGTATACCAGGCAAACGAGTGGATTACAGGTTTGATTGTACCCTTCGATAGCAAGATCAAAACCACCTCGTCCGGCGGATTCTGCGTCGCTTCGAATCCTTGGACTCGACTATGCGGCAAAGCTGTACATTACCTTTACCCTTAACGTCTCTTTCTCATGCGCAATGCCACTGTTAGTAAGGTAAGTGGGAACAACTTATTTTTCCAGTTTAAACTACTTCAAAGCTTTCCCCCGATTTTTTTTATTGCTTGTTAGAAAATAGGCCATTTAGAACAATTTCCATAAGAAATTAACCCTCTTTTCGAAAAAGCCGCGATTCGGAACAATTACCGGAAAAGCAGCATGAAATTCGTGAAACGAAATTCAAGATTCGCTGAAGCTCGAATTCCATTGCTTCTACTGCAGAACGGACGATATAAGAACTGGTTTAATAGTAACCAAACGAGTAAAACCAGTGATCGCAGAAACATTTTGAAGCCCACTACACCAACAACCATACAAGTAGTCACTACAGCAATAGTTTCCTACCACCGCACAGTGGTCAAAATGTTAAAATTCATACCTTTAATTATTTTGCGGGTAAGCCATAAGGTTTTTAGTTTTGGTGACTTTAGACAAGTTTTTCGAGTTATTCAGACGAATTTTCAGAAGTAGACAGTCTTGTTCCAAAATGAAGTGTAAAGACATATCTGAAATGTAACTTTTTACTGGAAGGAGATAGACAGTTTGAGTCTTCAGCAAAGTTGTAGAAAATGTTATTTTAGGAAATTTTACTGAAGATTTTAACTTTCTAATCACAGCCGTTTCGTTGTTATAAGAAATTTTCATTAGCATCCCTTAAAATTCAGTTTTTCTTTAAAATAACTTTTGTTTCATTCATTTCTCAACAACAATGTTTTCTACAATGTTTTAGATATTATAAAAACCCAAAATTTTGTTAAACATTTTAAGATGATACGATGTTTATAGAAAGAGTTAGAGCTGATTCTTTGATTAAAAATGCCATATTTCTTAGCCAGTTTTCCAAAAAAGTTGCGAAAATATGCAGATGAAATAGTGTGATCTTGAAAGTATTATCAATGTACTACAAAATCCTGGTTAGTATTCATTATTATCCAGGAATGTTAGTAGAAAAGGTCTTCAATAAAATGTTTATGATCTGGTTCTTCTACTATTTCAATGAGTTGTTGTCTGCGTCGTCGTGCAATTTTTTATTTAAATCGTACTCGGTTTTACTCCAAAACTGGAACAGCTTACGTTTATCAATTTCGACTTAAACAAAATCACTAACTAATGAATGGCTACAAGAGAATGTTTGAGAACTGAAAAGCTACTGGAATGCCTAACATAAAATTTGTCAGTAATGAATATCGCAATTGCTTTATTTCAATTTTGTGCTTATTTGCGGTTTACAATATACCAAACAAGATCGACGAGGGGGGGGTATGAGAGGTAAGGTTCATTCGATGAAAATTACTTTTATTAGTTTTTAATGATGCACAGAGTGTTAATCACTACACACAATTTCCCTATAATAATGCCACATTTGAACTTAATTAGTATTGAAAACAATTCAGGGCGAATCTTCGAGGGAAACGTTAAGAAAATCAGTGTGCATCATAACTCACAATCCACTGGACCAATTGTTTCGAAATTTTACACAGTTCTTCTTCACACAATTCTCAATGGAACTACGAGCGCTTTTTGTCTACCTACACTATTTTACAAAATAAAAATAAAAATCTGAACTTCAATATTCGAGCACCATTTCTGATGTAAAATTGCGTGCTGAATCCGAAAATGAGGTTAAAAAAAATAACGGTAGAACAGTTTTCGCGTTACAGTGAAAAAATGAATTTTACCTTTAAAATTAAAATTCGGTTGTACTGCATCGATATGAAATATTATTATGTTGAATTAAAGGTAATTGAATGCCCTTTCGATCGTTCGAACATTTTGTTTTAGTGCGACCTCTGGTTCTGACGTTATTTACGAATCTATTGAACGTTTTCTTAATTTTTTGTAATTTTTTGAAGAAAAATGAGCATTTGGTCAATACTTTCGGCAAGATATAGCAATACTAAAAATTATAATTTCATGGGAAATTAAAGCCGGCTAATAACCAATGAAAATAAGAACTTGTTAGTTTGAATCCGATGAAAATTGCGAAAGTTATTCAATTTTTTGTAAAATGGCTATTTTTATGTTTCTGTAGGTCAACCGTCTCGATTCCTTTTTTTTCTAGGGCTTGTTTAATAATATATGAGGGACACTCTGTCAGAATTCTGTTAAATAAGTAAATGGAAGAATTTTGAGAGAATTTAATGTGGGGTAATATTCGAACTCGTTTATCCAAATGATTAAAGACTTCTGAAAACAATATTTTCAGGCTCAGTGGAGTAATGTCATAAAAAAATTGGCATTAAAAAATGCGCATAATATTTACATGTGTCATACAGAGTCGTATATGTACAAAATTCGTTATAAACTGCACGCTCCACAATGCCTTTATACACACATCGGAAGCTTATGACAGTGCAAAATAAATTCGGGCGCTAGCTTCACAAATGATGTCTTATCCACCTATTTCGTCACGTTTTGTTCTACAAACCATTTATTTTACGTTATTAAAACCTCTAGAAGTTTATAACTTAAAATTATATTGGAATCACATTGGCTTCTACGATGTACCGATTTTACTGTACTGGTTCACAAAACACAAACACAACATACTACAATATATTACGTTAACATCTAAGTGCAATTACAAAATATTCTACGTTCTTCAAATCATTCTTACGTTCAGATTTGGAGATTTTGAACCTATAATAAGTATTGTTCGATGTCCTACATAATTTCAAAACACGAACTGTTAGATGTTCTAGGAAGGAACACAAAATAAAAGTTTAAAAAATATTAATTTTATAATACTTGACGTATGTAGTATCACATATTTCAACGGATTCGCATAGTTTGTATTAACATTGTACAAAACCCAGTTGAGCAGCTAGCGTTTCAAAATACGAATTTTATAACGTGTGCGAGTTTAGTTTACAACGAATTTTGTATCATAAGAGTGTTATTTTATGTAATACACTTGTAAATATTACACGCAGTATTGCATACCAATCATTCGATGACTTATAATTTCATTGAGCCTGAAATTATTGTTATCAGAAGTATTTAATCATTTGGATAAACGAGTTTGTCAAAATTCTTCCATTTACTTGTTTAACAGAATTCTGACAGAGAGTCTCTCATATATTATTAAACAAGCACTAGAAAAAATTAGAATCGAGACGGTTCAATAAGTTGACCCAGAGAAACACAAAAATTGCCATTTTACAAAAAATTGAATAACTTTCGCAATTTTCTTGAATTGAATAACTTTCGCATTTTTCTTTATCTTGCCGAAAATATTGACCAAATGCTCATTTTTCTTCAAAAAATGGCGAAAAATTAAGAAAAAAATCAATAGATTCGTAAATAACGTCAGAACCAGAGGTCGCACTAAAACAAAATGTTCTAACGATCGAAAGTGCATTCAATTACCTTTAATTCAACATAATAATATTTCATATCGATGCTGTACAACCGAAGATATTTGGATTTTACCAAACGTACTTTTAATTTTAAAGGTAAAATTCATTTTTTCACTGTAACTCGAAAACTGTTCTACTGTAAATTTTTTGGACCTCATTTTCGGATTCAGCACAGATAACATGGAAAATGACCACTAGCTTATTTAGTTCAGAAATGCTGTAAACTAGTGTTATTATATTACTTTTACACTCATTAACCTTTTAGAACTAATATCATTTTTTTAGATTCAGTACATATGAAACGGTAGAATATAATTTGTATATATGGTCGGTGTTAAGTCAGACCGGACTAAGTGACTGCATTGGTTTCGAGAGAAATGAGTTTAAAGTTTGAATCGCAGCGTCCTTTACGTTATAATTTGAAAATATTTTTTTCCATAACTCCTGCTTACTAGAACAATTTCAAATCTAGTAAAAGTCAAATGTAGCTGAAGAAATTCATTATCCAGTGTTATCATTATCTCATTTTTTATGATTTTGCGACTTAGTTCGCTCTGACTTAACACCGACCATATATTTCCTACTCAGTTTACTTTTTCTTGAAACCTTTTATTTAGTTATGCAACGGATTGTAGCTTGGTCATTAGAATGTTGTACATTTGTGTTAGGAGATAGTATAAAGCTTAACACAAGCGACAAGCCAGATTGCGACGAAGAAAAATTCAAATTCTCGCAGTTTCATTCTTTCATAACATTCTTGGATACTAACGGATACAAACCATTCCTTCGGGATTTTGTATTAGATTGTTTGTACTTTCAAGATAACACTAATTGATCTGCATATATTTGCAACTTTTTTAGTAAACTGGCTAAGAAATATATGTTTATTCAAACAAACAGCTCTCTTTCTATAACATCGTAGCATCTTAAAATGTTCAACAAAATTGTGGGTTTTTGTAATATCTAAAACATCGTAGAGAACATTGTTGTTGAGAAATGAATACGACTAAATTTATTTAAAAACTGATTTTTAAAGGGTTCTAACGAAACTTTAT
Organism: Topomyia yanbarensis; assembly: GCF_030247195.1. NCBI lineage: Eukaryota > Metazoa > Arthropoda > Insecta > Diptera > Culicidae > Topomyia > Topomyia yanbarensis. The sequence goes on along the minus strand of NC_080671.1, from coordinate 286,491,620 downwards.
TATAACAACGAAACGGTTATAGTTAGAGAGTTGTTAACTTCAGTAAAATTACTTAAAATAACATTCTATAGGTACAACTTTGCTGAAGACTCAAACTGTCTATCTCCTTTCAGTAAAAAGTTATATTTCAGAAATGCCTTTACACCTTTCAGTAAAAAGTTATATTTCAGAAATGCCTACTTCTGAAAATCCGTCTGAATAACTCGAAAAATTTGTCTGAAGTCACCAAAACTCAAAACCTTATGGTTTAGCCGCAAAATAATTAAAGGTATGAAATTGCACATTTTGACCACTGTGCACCGGATAGAGTGCTTCTTGCGGCAGGCCATCCATTGAGTTTCAAAGAAGACCACAATTCATTCCCTATCAAATGGATAGTTTACCACGGTCGACGCTACAAATGAACGCAATAACCTCGGAACGCTCGCCAACACACAGTGTCCCTAGCTCGACAAAACCTCAAAATTCCATTTTGGATTTTTCATTACATATTTAACATTTAACAGTTTTTCCTGCTTGCAAACAAATTGAATAGTCTTCTCAGAATATTAAGGAAGGAAGTACGATTTTACAGTACTTCAAAGGTGATGAATTAAAAAAACAGTGTGATGATACATTTCTTATAACTGAGGAATTCCATGAGAAACCGGCCGATCACAAAATATGACCATCGTTGGTTGGAACGAAAATTTGAAGTTGTGTTCGGCTTACGAATCCATGATTTTCTTTGACAATTGCAATAATTTGATGCAAGAGCAATTTTTCAAAAGGGCGTAAAAATTTCTACTTGCATTAATTTCAATTTTGTTTTGTTCGATTACTGTATTTTATACAGTAAAACTTTCTGAGAACGAGTTTCAGGGAATGAATATTTATGTGCGAAAAAAATATACACTGAAAAAAATATTGCGTCATTTTTCACAAAAACAAAAATTTGTGTTAAAATTTTAAATTGCAACATTTTTTCTAATTTTTTTATATTTCGTCAACAAAAACTTGAAGAAAAACCTATTTTAATCCTCCTAGCGGTGCAATTGTGCCTTTTTCAATCATGAATCACGAGAATGTGTGCGTTATTTAAATTCATTAAAAGGTTTTAAATGCATATATTACATTTTATTATTATACATCACATGACAACTATATACAGGAAAATAAATCATTATTCGAGTTCTAAAATTTTGAAAAAGAAAGAACAGCCACGGTAATATTGAACTGAAAAAAGGTGCGAAATCGGCAGTCCCAAAAAGTCGATATTTATAAAAAAAAATTTTCGAGATTACATAAAATCTCGACGTTTCGTGCATTTTAAAGATGTTTGGCATCAAAAATACGAATTCGATTTCTGAAATTTCATGGGGGGTAATGTCTGCGACATAACCGGAGAGATGTAGAATACATAAGGAACACGTTCTTCAAATAAGTTGATACTCATTAGGATTTTCGGACAAAAGGTGATTTGGGCGAGGAATATTTCAAATTATTCTTTACAAAAATGATGGTGGTCCTGAAAAGGACCGGTTTTGTTGGCGTTGTTGGCCTTGGTGAGGGAGATGGCTAACGATGAAATTAATTGTTAGCATGAGGAAGTCGCGTAGTACTGGCCAATGGAAGAACAGATAATAATTGATTCCTGAAAATCAATTTTTCTTTATTCATGTAAATTATACATACTTACAAATCTAACAGAAGATTCCTGATCATATTTCTGAATCATTAGTGCGAACATTGTGTAATTTGGTTAAGTACAATGAAAGTTACAAACTTTCCAAACTCGATCTTCTGTTCCTTCAGAAATATTGAAATGGGGTGTCTATATTAAACCGTTAGTCGTGGTCACAATAAAAAAAGATGGGTGGGTAATGTCTGTCACATAACCGGAGCGTCGTGATTTCAATTCGAGACGTTAATTTAAATCTAATAATATTCAACAGAATCACGTTTGAATGGGAAATTTTCAAATAATTCTCTATGGTAATAATGGTGGTTCTGAAAAGAACCTTTGGTATCGGCGTTGGTGTTGATGGTGATGCGCTGGATCGTTGGATATTTTTGGCATGATATTTACGTGCCTGGCGAACTGTTTTGTAGCCTCGAACAAAACGACAAGACTGGCTTCTTCGGGTACCATTACGGCTGAACTTTATAAGCTTAGCTCGACTTTGAAATCCTGCACAATCTCACGAATCAGACACTGGTAGGGCCATTTTGTTTGCTACTAGCTCGGAGCTGCACAAAAAAATCATTTGATGCAGTTAGTTCACGGGGGCTGCCAAAAAGCTTGAATAGAAGCATGCGACTTCAACGTTTCTCTTAAACACATGCAACAACACATTCGTTTTGGTAATACTGATAATAACAGTAGAAAGGAATGGAAAAGCAGTGCACGAAACGAGCGAGAGGATAATTTAAATTTTTGTTCCGTGTGCAAGCTACTTCTTTCCACCCAACGTATTATGTTGCTTGTTGAAAATTTGCTACACACCTTAAAATGAAAGTTTCAGTTTAACTCTCACTAGAACACAATTGATTGGTCCTGAAAAGAACCGTTGCTTTTATTGTAATTTACGCCCACTCCCACAAACCGACCAAGTAGGCATCACTGGCTTCATTACGGCTGAGTTTTGTAAGCGTAGCTCGACTTTGAAGTAATACACAACCTTACGAACCAGACGCTGGAATGTTAGCCAGCGGATTAGTTGCTCCGTTGCCCTTTAGTTGGGGCGGTAGTTGGTTGCGATGGGCCACCAGTAGCTGGAGCACTTTTGCGGACCGTCATCATCGCCAACTGCTTTCCTCCGGTGGACTGGCTGCTTCCTAGTGCTTGAACGAATACGAATGATGAGAAAAACCGAACGACCAATATTCATATATGAAAACACGAGAAAGCACTACTATCGCTCTCCCGCTCGTTTTCGTGCCATTCCTGTGCCTTTCCTTTCCGTTCGGCTACCAATACTAGCATAACCAAAACGAATATTCTGTCTTTCCATCGCCTTCAATCTAGTGGCCAGTGCTAGCAAACTTGCATGTTCAGTTTTTTCAATAACAACATTCCAACAATATTTTCAAAGAATGTTGCAGATTTGAAAAGAAGGAAGGAGAAGATTTTCACAAATTTAAATTCTTTTGTCTTATTTGTTAGCGCTGATAAAGGCTATTTAGTTTGCTACTAGCAAGGAGCTGCACAAACAAATCGATTTATGCAGTTCATCAACGGAGGCTGCCAAAAAGTTCGAATAAAAGCATGCGACTAGTGTACTTTTCATGTTCTATATTTTATCAATACTAGAGAGGATCAATAAAATAATTCAAATTGTTATAGCGACATGCAATTGTTGCAACACTGGCCATGAGATGGTGGGGGAACACGCACATTCGTTTTAGTTATGATGGTAGTAGCAGCAGAAAGGAATGGAAAAGCAGTGCACGAAAACGAGCGAGAGAGGATAATTTAAATTCTCTTTCTTTCTTTCCACACATCGTATTTCTTATATTGCTTTCTGAAAATTATTTGTTATACACCATAAAATGTAAATTTCAGTTTAACTCTTATTAGAACACAATTAATTGGTCCTGTAAAGAACCGTTTATTGTTTTATTGCGGGAGCATAATTCAGACGCACTCCGCGCGGACACGGTGAGCTAGAAAGCACTATTTTGCATTCTCGAACAAACCGACCAAGTAGGCATCGTTGGCTTCTCGGGGCATCATTACGACTGAGCTTTGTAAGCGTAGCTCGACTTTGCAGTCCTGCACAATCTCACGACCCAGACGCTGGAACGATAGCCTACTCTGTTGCCCTTTAGTTGGGGCGAAATTCTTGCAGGGCGACAGTTCCGATGAGTCACCAGTAGCTGGGGCACTTTTTCCGTCCGTCGCTATTGCCAACTGCTTTCCTTCGGTGGACTGGCTGCTTGCTAGTGCTTGAACGAATACGAATGATGAGAAAAACCGAACGACCAATATTCATATATGAACACACGAGAAAGCACTACTATCGCTCTCCCGCTCGTTTTCGTGCCATTCCTGTGCCTTTCCTTTCCGTTCGGCTACCAATACTAGCATAACCAAAACGAATATTCTGTCTTTCCATCGCCTTCAATCTAGTGGCCAGTGCTAGCAAACTTGCATGTTCAGTTTTTCAATAACAACATTCAAACAATATTTTCAAAGAATGTTGCAGATTTGAAAAGAAGGAAGGAAAAGATTTTCACAAATTTAAATTCTTTCGTGTTATTTGTTAGCGCTGATAAAGGCTATTTAGTTTGCTACTAGCAAGGAGCTGCACAAACAAATCGATTTATGCAGTTAATCAACGGAGGCTGCCAAAAAGTTCGAATAAAAGCATGCGACTAGTGTACTTTGCACGTTCTATATTTTATCAATACTAGAGAGGATCAATAAAATAATTCAAATTCTCGACAAACATATGATTACGGCCTAAAAGCCAACTGTCAAAATCCATTTTGAATGGAAATTCCGGACAAACAGTTACACGCCAATCACAGATGTTGGTAGTAAATGAAAGAGAAAAGTTTTCTCTTTCATAAACTGTTGTGAACTGTGTTCGATAAGTAACAGTTTGTCTGGAATTTCCATTCAAAGTGGATTTTGACAGTTGGCTTTTAGGCCGTAATCATGTGTTTGTCGAGAATTGTAATAGCGACATGCAATTGTGGCAACCCTGGTCATGAGATGGTGGAGGAACACGCACATTCGTTTTAGTTATGATGGTAGTAGCAGCAGAAAGGAATGGAAAAGCAGTGCACGAAAACGAGCGAGAAAGGATAATTTAAATTCTCTTTTTTTCTTTCCACACATCGTATTTCTTATATTGCTTTCTGAAAATTATTTGTTATACACCATAAAATGTAAATTTCAGTTTAACTCTTATTAGAACACAATTAATTGGTCCTGTAAAGAACCGTTTATTGTTTTATTGCGGGAGCATAATTCAGATGCACTCCCCACGGACACGGTGAGCTAGAAAGCACTATTTTGCATTCTCGAACAAACCGACAAAGTAGGCATCGTTGGCTTCTCGGGGCATCATTACGACTGAGCTTTGTAAGCGTAGCTCGACTTTTCAGTCCTGCACAATCTCACGACCCAGACGCTGGAACGATAGCCTACTCTGTTGCCCTTTAGTTGGGGCGAAATTCTTGCAGGGCGACAGTTCCGATGAGTCACCAGTAGCTGGGGCACTTTTTCCGACCGTCGTCATCGCCAACTGCTTTTCTTCGGTGGACTGGCTGCTTGCTAGTGCTTGAACGAATACGAATGATGAGAAAAACCGACCGACAGATATTTATATAATCGCGCTAATATGCACTACTATCGCTTTCTCGCTCGTTCTCGTGCCGTGCATGAGCCTTTCCTTTCCGTCCGGCTTCTAATGGCCTAACCAAAGGAATATGCCGTCTTTCCCCCACCAAGTGCTCTCGTCAAGCAACCCAATGCGAATAACCATACGAACAAACATGTAGTGGACCTATATATAAACTTTTCATTATTTTATTGTTCGGTTGGTCTACCATAACGACGGCTCTGTGCGAGATGGGCTGAAAATTTTCACTTTTCCGAGTCGTTTTCGAAAGATTTTTTTGTTATTAGTACATGTTATACATACTTCAAATTTTAATACAGCATAGAGGAACATATTTGCAACAAATTGGCCTAAAAATCAAATCATTCTGTTAAGTATGATAAAAGTTATTAACGTTCAAAATCTGACGCGGCGCCGCAGCCGATATTTTGAAACAGGACCCCTATATTGAAACCTTAAATGTATTCTACATTAAAAAATTGAGTTCCGGCTTATATGGGAATTTTATATGTGACCGGACGATTTAGTCTATATTTCCGGACCCATATAAGCGATCCGTACGAAATTTTATAGACATCTATGGGGATATTATAGCTATCATTTGGGACTAAGTTTGTGAAAGTCGGCCCAACCATTTCCGGGAAACTGATGTGAGTTCGTAAATTTTGAAAGATGGCCGCTTTTCCCTGGCACTTCCGGAACCGTCTATGGTGGTCAATGTAGTCAACGAAAGTTTGGTTGGCCGTCGGTGACCTAGAACAGCAAATTTAAGTTGTTTGAGAGACATTTTAGCGAAATTTTTACCTTTTTTGCTTTCATCGGAGTATCGGTTTGAATCACAATTTGCTATGTGATCGCACGCCACAACCTGTAACTCCGGAACCGGAAGTCGGATCGGGATGAAATTAAATAGCCATTTACGGGCAATACCTTTCATTTGAGGCCAAGTTTAGTCGAATCGGTCTAGCCATCTCCGAGAAACCGATGTGACTGTTATTCTGAATTTAGATACTTCCGCCGGGGCTTCCGGAACCGATGATGGTGGCCAATGTGGCCAAATAGACTTTGAATGGATGTTAGTGACCTAATACTACAAATCGAAGCAGTTGTGGTCATATTTTGGAAAAAATTTCACCTTTATACATTCATTGCAGAATTTATTAAAATCGAAATTTTCTGCGTGATCGTGCTCACCACCCTGAAATTCCGGAACCTGAAGTCTGATCCATTAGAAATTCAATAGCAGACTATGAGAACGTTGCACCTTTCATTTGAGACTAAGTTTGTCAAAATCGGTTCAGCCATCTCTGAGCAAAATGAGTGACATTTTGGTCACATACACACAGACGCACATACACACATACATACATACACACATACATTCACACGCACAGACATTTGCCGAGCTCGACGAACTGAATCGAATGCTATACGTCACTCGGCCCTCCGGGCCTCCGTTAAGACAGCAATTGCAATACCTTTCTATTGAGAAAGACAAAAATATTTGTCTACTTATTTGGTACCTGGCTCGAAAGATAAAGTATTCAAGTATATCCGCTGCAACTTTTAAAATATTTAATTGACGGAATCGAAAGTTATAATGATTTGAATGCGGTATGCGGTCAAAGATGGGTTTTCTACCAGATTTCAACCATGAAGCCATGTTTTTCCATTGACTATTTAAATCGTTTATACGCGTCGCTGTTTCAAAGAAAAACCTTACCATATAATTGCACAACTATAATGCCCAAAAGGTGTTATTTATATGCTGCGATGAAAAAATATGAAAATAGGGTTGTCTACCTAACGTTAACTATAACGTGTAAATTAAAAAACTTGATTAAAAGTTGAAATGTTTACTTAAAAAGGCAATTTATCAGTGGTTTGTTGACTGACTCTAATTGTTTCTTCATTATTTACTTAATTACTTAAAAGCGATGACATATCGATTTCTATACATTGGTTCAATGCAGCGAACGCAAACTAAAAATCATAGAAAATAAAATCATAAATTCAATATATACATATAAAAATATGAAGGTATTTGCTGATTCAGATCAATTTATGTTATGGTACGGTTTTTGTTGAAAATTTTATACATTCGTGATTTGCTGATTGGGTTGTCAGATGTCAAAAACTGGTCAGATGTTATCAATACAAATGCATCTGTTCACATCTCTAACTATTGTCAGTTTTATTGTCTAAATGAATTTAACAAGAGAATTTGACATTCAGATGCTTTTTAGTTCGACAATAAACCAACTAGCGGAGGTCCAACTAAAAAGCGTTAAAAATTATCCAACCAGCGAATCACGACTGTGTTAGTTTCAACATTTCATACATCCACAATTTGTAGTATACAGCAATTACAATCAACTAGTGAATAAAAATGGACATGCCGTCATTTTTAATACAAGAATATTCACTAAATAATGATAATATATATAGTTCAATTATATTGTCTATCATTTGAGGTAGCCAACTCTATTTTATATTCTTTTCAAGGAAAATTGTTGATAAAACGTCTACCAGTTAATTAATGAAAAAACTACAAGGGGCAGCCCTATGGGGTTGCACGAGCTGTAGACGTAGGACTATACTACTTAAAGTAAAATATTTATTTTCTTAGTACATTTATAGTAATAATAAATCAAACATATTTCTTGCGTATGGTTTAATCACAACCAATCAACATCGAATATTACATGTTGAACCAAACCTTCTTGGTTATCAGGTAATTTCATTTGTAGTGGGTGATCGAATCCGATTAAACTTATTTAAGAAGATCTGAAGAAAGTACAGAAAACTGTGACCGAACTAATATCTGGAACTAAATCTTTATAGAATAAGATTAGCTTGTAAAACCTTTTCGATTGTGTGTGGTAAAAAACCCGGACCAGTGAAGAAAAATCAAATTTTAGACAATATAATCACATTTCATGTATAGACCAAGCATTCTAGTTACATTTTGCCATTATTATAACTTTCCTAAAGTACGCATACAAATATAGCGAATGCAGTGGTCTTAATCATATATCGAAACTACAAATATATAAGAATCGAAAACAATTTTATATATGCACAAGATGCGTTTTTGCAACGGTTTTTCAAGTGGCAGTGTATTCATTCATAAATAGGCTTTGTAGTATGTACTTATTAGTAGAATCAAAGTAGTATAGGCTGAGTGGAAATGAATCGCGTGATGGTGAAATGAATCAATGAATTGATCGAACGTAAATAATAAACTTTCGTTGTGCAATTTAGTAACAAATTAGATCTATCTACCTACACATTCGCCTCAAACATTAAACCCAAGCGCACAAAGCAAAATGAATCAACGCTGATGATGATAGGTAGAGCGAAAGAGACAACTAATACCACGACACTATGTTAACTGTGTTTGCAAATGGAGCTCGCATGTACAAACTATTTTGTGTACGAATAATTATACATAAAAATGTGCTGGAAACGAGCACAACACAAAAGATAGCATACGGACAAGCTCATTCGCATTCACTGGGTAGCGTACTTCCACAGGCAGTGTAACGGACTTCTAACTCAGCTACACTGGCTGTAAAAGCACACAGCGCAGTGATCTGCTTCGCCTGCCGCTCAACAGGCGACTGAGCTGCTTCAGCGAAATCCGTCCGTTTAAATAGTCGATGACGTCATTCATAGAAGCTTAGCGCGCTAGGTACACAAATCTGTCGTGCTGGACTAGGGAAGCGCTATCTTCTGTGTGTAAATGCGCGATATTTTGACTAGGTTGTTCATTATTTAAATGTTTAATGCCATGATATCAAAAATCTTGGGGTATATCTATTGGAATCTATTCTTAGAAGTATTTCGGGGCGACATGCGCAAAAAAATTGAAAATGTATCGTGAGATGGCTGAATTATATGCGTTTAAAATTGGACCACTTTTCGTTACATAGCATTTTTGTAGAATTTGTAACGTGCACCCCTATATCGAAAACAAAGACGTAGTCCTACGTCAAAACAATTAGAGTCAGTCAACAAACTACCACACAGAATAGACGTCCATCTTCAGCATTCAACTTGTGTAAAATCTCTAACGGTTTCGAAGGTAGTTGGGATATCCAAACCAGGTGCGCTACTGTCGTCATGTTTTTGTGGCTGTTGATTTTGATGTCCGGAACCTGTTCGGACTTCCAGCATGAATTCCAGCTCAAATGCATCAACCGATAGAGACGAAATCGGTTGTTTTCTTTCTTGAATCTTGTTCCATACTGAATCCATTCAGGATTTCGAACCGGTTCCGGAATGGATTTGACGGATAGTTGGGATAGGTTGGTGTGGCGGCGCTAGTGTTTATCGTTTATTAATTCAAATGTTCACACGCGTTTTTTAAATATTTTTGTTCGTTCATGGATGTCTGTTCTCTGTGAAACTACTGTGTTTGAAATAAATTATATTATTATTATTAATTATTAATTATTAAGCTATTGGATACCATCCTAATCAAAATGAACTCCGACATGAAGTCGTCTATTGAACTTATTCAATCCACTGAACTATAAAATTTGCTTTCCGTTTAGCTCATATTTCCCGTAACACATACACACATATATTTTTGGTATAAATAGTGATTCATGCAACTCTGTAAGTTTAGTTTTAAGATATCAGTCGATTATATAAGTTGAAGTGCGAACTACGTTGTTTAACCGCCAAACCTCCGAACTCCCTAAAATTAGCGTCCGTGAACTTTGTCCGCGACGGCATTAGCGGGCGAAGATAACCTGGAAAGGGCAGTCGAATCGACTGTACAATTGCAAAAATTGTTGCAGGCGGGAGGTTTTCATCTAAGAAAATGGTGCGCAAATGATTCTCGAGTTCTTCGTATGCTTCCCCCTGAACTAATAGAGATGCCAAGTCAGGTAGAGATAGATCGCTCGACGTCTGTGAAAACATTGGGACTCTTGTGGGATCCTCACAACGATTTATTTTGTTTCAAAATTCCCTCCTTTCTTCCGTTAGAAGTGATAACAAAGAGAATAGTTGTTTCAGAGATGGCTCAACTTTTTGATCCTCTAGGATTATTGGGAGCTGTAGTTATTAGTGCTAAAATCTTTATACAAAAACTGTGGGTAGAAGGTTATGGATGGGACGAGAAACTTCCTGACACTTTGTCAGAGTGGTGCATGGATTTTAGATCTCAAATTTCAGAGTTTTCTCAATTGAAAGTTCCTCGACGTGTTCTAGTTGGTCAAAATTATTCAATCCATTGTTTTTGCGATGCTTCAGAGAAAGGTTATGGTTGCTGTGTGTATGTTGTTTCCGAAGACGGAGGAAATAACCCAACCAGTAACTTATTAATTTCTAAATCAAGAGTAGCGCCACTTCGTGGGATGACCATTCCGCGTCTGGAACTGTGTGCGGCGTTACTGGGAGCGAAGCTTGTAGATCAAGTGGTAAATACTACAGACTTTTCAGGACCAATAACGTTTTGGACCGACTCCACCGTCGTATTACAATGGATAAATTCCCCTCCTTCCGTATGGAAGATCTTTGTTTCAAGTCGGATAAGTGAGGTGCAAAGATTATCCAATAGTCATTCTTGGCGACATGTTCCATCAGAACTTAATTCAGCAGATAGAATATCGCGTGGGATCAAACCAAATCAAATAATCAATGACAATCTTTGGTGACACGGATCACCATTTTTGGTGTTGCAAAAGGAAGTATGGCCGAACTTGAAGCACCATGTAATTTCGAATACAGATGTTGATGTCGAACGTCGCCCTGTTGTATCACTAGTTTCTATTAGCACAGAAAAGGAGCAACTTGATATATTTGATCGTTTTTCGGAGTTGGCAAAGCTCTTACGTGTAACTGCATACTGCTTGAGATTTTTGAAAAACTGCTCAACATCAGCAACTCATCGCAACTTACAAGCTTTATCTCATGACTTGATACGTTTTGCTTTCGTCTCATTACTAAAACTCGCTCAAAAACAATCATTTCCAATTCAAATTAAAAAATTACAGAAATTGAAAATTGAATACCTAACCAAAGACGAACTAAATTTTAAATCCTTAATCAAGGGCTTAAACCTGTTCCTTGATGAACAAGGTTTAATCCGGATAAGAGGACGATTAGAAAAACTAAATGCCCCTTTTGACACGCGATGTCCAATCTTGTTACCTGCAGATAATCGGTTAACAATATTAATCGCCAGATCAATTCATGTTCAAACTTTACATTCTGGACCGTCGATGCTTCTAGCAACGATACGGCAACGATTTTGGCCGTTACGGGGCAGAAAATTGGTTCGAAAAACAGTCCAGGGATGTGTGCAATGTTTTCGGTGTAGACCTCGAGCACAACATGTCATTATGGGCCCCTTACCGAAGGTTAGGATCACTCCAGCGCGCATCTTTTCTAATTCGGGATTGGACTACTGTGGGCTTTTTATGGTCCGTCCGTTATCTGGAAGAGGTTCGTCTGTAAAAATGTACGTTGCATGTTTCATATGCATGGCAACGAAGGCAATCCACCTCGAAATAGTGAACGATCTATCTGCACAATCGTGCATTAATGGAATAAAGCGATTTGTTGCACGTCGTGGTCGATTATTGAATTTATATTGCGATAATGCAACTACATTTGTAGGTGCTAATAGGGAACTGAAGGAGCTTCGATTACAATACTTACAACAGTTTAAAACGGAAACATGGAATAATTTCTGTGTGAACCAAGGGATAGTTTTCCATCATATTCCACCCCGCTCACCTCATTTTGAAGGACTGTGGGAAGCGGGTGTTAAATCCTTCAAACATCATTTCCGACGCATTCTAGGGATGAAATCGTTTCGATTTGAAGAAATGCATACAGTCGTAACGCAAATTGAAAGTATGTTGAACTCACGTCCACTTACTCCACTATCTAACGACGCAACCGATTTGAATGCGTTGACCCCTGGACATTTTATAATTGGTGAACCGATGTTTTGCATACCAGAGCCAGATTTGACCACCGTTAAATACAACAGCATTCGTCGATTCCAGGAAATGAAGCGTACCGTTCAAGATTTCTGGAAGCGATGGTCCCGCGACTATATCAGCCATCTCCACCAGCGACCGAAATGGCAAGCCGAAGGCAGCACGCCTTTACGCGAAGGCATGTTAGTTTTGCTGAGGCAAGACAATATGCCTCCTCTTCAATGGAACCTAGGACGAATCGTATCAATCGCTCCTGGAAGCGATCATCGGGTTCGAGTGGTTCGAGTACGAACGGCCAAAGGACTTTTCACACGGGCTGCGACAGAAGTATGTCCCCTCCCCGTAGACGTTCCAGAGGAAACGGAGATTCAGCTAATCGAGAGACAGGACCAACCGGAAGAAAAATAGAACCGCAGACAGGATTGCTGAAAAGCGAAGTAAATAAAAAATCATAGCGATTTGAAAACTATTCAACGGGAGGCGGTGTGTTTGAAATAAATTATATTATTATTATTAATTATTAATTATTAATTATTAAGCTATTGGATACCATCCTAATCAAAATGAACTCCGACATGAAGTCGTCTATTGAACTTATTCAATCCACTGAACTATAAAATTTGCTTTCCGTTTAGCTCATATTTCCCGTAACACATACACACATATATTTTTGGTATAAATAGTGATTCATGCAACTCTGTAAGTTTAGTTATAAGATATCAGTCGATTATATAAGTTGAAGTGCGAACTACGTTGTTTAACCGCTAAACCTCCGAACTCCCTAAAATTAGCGTCCGTGAACCTTGTCCGCGAGTGATAAAACATACTGAGATTTAAGTAAACATTCCAACTTTTATTCAATTTTTTAATTTACACGTTATAGTTAAGGTTAGGTAGACAACCCTATTTTCATATTTTTTCAGCGCATCATATAAATAACATCTTTTGGGCTTTATATTTGTATAATTAAATGGTTTTTTTTTCTTCGAAACCAGGTGGAACAGTTATAGTTAAGCCAGTCCTGGTACGGGTCAGGTGGATAGTTTGGGTAATGGCTGAGCTGGTCCATGCGGGCGACATGCACTCCATAGGAGAAGAAGGGATGATGGACGAAGAAGGGTATGAAAGGTTTGTTGAGCGTAATGTTAAGTCATTTAGTATGTCCGTCCATAAGTCAGTACATTGTCAGTATTATATCCGACTTTTCTTGATCTATCTTTTTTTTTTGAGAGGTGTCCTACTTTCGTATATTCGCGTGTATTCTAGAATGATCGCGCGCGGACCGTGAATCTGATACTTAATTTTTCGTGTGCGGTTCAGATTCTAGAAAAAAGTGGGTTCTTACATATCACTAGAGTTCTCAGTCATGTGTGGACCTTGTGGATATGAGCTTTATTTTTCGATTGGTATAACTGAATACATGGACCTAAGTTACTAGAATGGAGGATAAAGATTTCCGGACGTGACCGATTCATGATCGCGCACATTTGCGGGTTCGCGTTTGAGACCGCGTTTGTAACTTCGTAAGTACTAACACGTTCACGTTTTTACCGGAGTGTTGCGATCGCGAATGTAGGTGTGCGTAGATGATCGCGAAGAGCTAAAGTATCGTTTGCTGACGTGTTTGTCGCGTGTGCTCGTGTGTATGTGCCACGCGGACCGTCATTCTGATATTTAGTTTTCGGTGTACGGATCACATTCTGACAGGGAGTGAGTTACTCCATATCACTAGATTTCCCGGTCATGTCGCCATGGACCGTGTTGTCCAGTGTATATGAGAGCTTTCTTTTTAATTGATTCAATTGAAGGCATGGACCTAGACTTCTGGAATCGAGGATAGAGACTTCCGGACGTGAACGATTCATGATCGCGCGAGTGCGGGGGACTGTAGGTTCACGCTTGAGACTGCGTTTGAGTGATTACAAGTGCTGAGACGTTCAAATTATCATCGGGATGTTATAATGTCTGGAAGAGCGCGGGTATAGGTTGCGTGGATGGTCGTGAAGGGCTCAAGTATTTTTATATTTGTATGTCGCGTGTAGGTGACTTTGTGTGTATACATTCGATTTTTATGTAGTTTGGTTTGGTTTTTGATTGGTCCACCTGGACTTATGCTACTAGGGCCGAGAATAGAGGATCCGGACGAAACCGATTCATGATCGCGCGAACACGGCATTTGGAGGTTCACTCTCGAGACCGGGATTGTTAATTTATAAGTGCTAAAGCATTCACTTACTCACCGGAGTGTTAAACTTTTTACGAGGTCGTGGGTGTTGTCGTGCGTGGATGATCACGAAGGACTCGAGCGTTTGCATGTGGACGTTTTTGTCGCGTGTGCTAGTATGTATATAACTTCGCGTGGACACATTATTTTTATAAGCGTTCGCATGTTCGCGTATTCTTCAATGATCGCGCGTGGACGTCTTGTCTAGTTTTTATTTCTATTGGTCCAACTAAAGGCATGAATTTGGGCTGCTAGGATCAAGGGCGGAGACTTCCGGACGTGACCGATTCATGATTGTGCGAGCTTAGGTTCTTAGGTTCCAACGTTCACCTAATCAATCGGGGTGTTTGAATATTGGCGAGATCGCGGGCGTTCGTATTTGTGACCAGGTTTGTGTTATCGCGTAGGCCACGTTTGTACGTTTGGAATGAGAGATTGTTAGTGTATATGAGAGAATAAGCAATAGACCTTTCTCGTCCGACCTAACCCCCTTTTTTCTTATTTTTATTCAAAAGACTACACATTTTTAAGAATATTTCCGCTGAAATGAGACTTTTTAGAGCTATCGTGATTTTTTAATAATTTTTTAAATTTGAAAAAGGCAAGAATGTTGAGTATTTTTTTCACCTTTGCAAGAATGGTGGGACTCAAAATATGTGTTTGGGCAGCACTGTTTTGTATATTTTTGCTTAGCTTCCTGGCAACGCGGCAAATGAAGTGGTGAGTCGCGGTACAAAGTTCATTGGATATGTAAACAAACTAAAGTGAACCTCTCGGTGGAGAACGTTGCATGGTAATGTTTAACCTCACTTTTTTGACAGTTCAAAGAGATTGTTTACATGATCTTGGAATTTTTGTTGATTCGATCATAGTATGAGAAACTTGGTTTGGTTCGCTGCCAAATGTTAACACTTTCCCAATAAGGTCGCTCAGCTGTATTTTTTAATTGATGTCGGCATCATACATTGTTCCGTTAAATTTAACATTTTTACTTTTCTTGTACATGATTCCTTGAAGAAGCAAGGAATTTCCAGCTAAACATTTGAAAAAGGCCTATAAAATTATTATAAAGGATTATTGTAACTGATTCCAAAAGGATTATAAAGGCAGTGAAATACGTTCTCAATGAATTAAGGGGTGTGTCTGATGTAAACAAGATGCGCAATCAAACTAAATAAAACAGTATTCAATTTTTAAATAGAATTATAATGAATTCGACCAAAACTTCTTTTGCCTTTTTCTTATTTTCAAATGTTTGGGTAGAATTTAGATTATTTTATCGTTGTTGCGATCAATTTCGTTTGGTTTGTTTTGTTCACAATGTTCACGCAGAGCATTTTGGTGATCTATGGCAATTGATGACCTTTACACCCCATACTAGGTCCGCTCCTGTTGCAGCTGTTTCGCCCTGTCCGGCACCGAGTCAACCGATGGTCCAACCTGCGCCGCACTCGTCTGTCGCTATGTCAATGGCAGGGACTTGGATTAAAGGCCAAAATTTCAGCTACGGTTGGTGCAATCGGTTTGCCTTCGGCCACGTTGGACATTCGGCTAACGGGAATATTCAGCGATTCCGATTCGAAGGAAGCAGCGCCAGTAGCAGACTGCTTCGGTTCAGCAATACGCTCCGGTATCGGACGAAGCTAACACTCCGACAGGACGAAGGTTTCAACGAGGGGCTCAGGCATAAGTAGCAGAGTCCTTGCACTTCCTGCTTGTCGAGTGAACAATTCCGACGAAACCACTGCCGCTCTCGCCAAGTTAGATCACCGTAATAAGTGCGACGTCAGCGGTATAGTGCCAGGTTTAGTCGAGAACAGTGCCAGGACTGACTTGCCAAGAGCTACAAGATTAAATAGCAATGCGTTTTTAAAGTGACCATAGTATAAGGTAGAGGCTTTGGCCAGATGATTTATTCAGCAGAATAAGATAGCAAAATTACCCAAAACATAAGACCTGGCTGCCGAAGTGAATCCACACACATCATCACCTACAGAGGCAAGCAATATTGGAACGCAGCGAAATTCCTCACAATGAATTGATCTCGTTAGGTGAAATTCCAGGAAGTACAATTTTCATAGCACAATTTAGTCGACCGAAATTGTAGTCCTCAGTCGAGAGAGAGACTGATAGAGTAGCAGCAGCTAGGAATTTTCTTACGAAAGCTAGCAGCGGTTTCGCGTATCCTACGCTAAGTAGAGAGCGTTAAGACAGATCTCCGAAACATGTCAAGTGCTATCAGATGAGAAAAAACGTCGCATTTATGACCAGTGCGACAAGGACGGTCTGCTGACCAACGGTTCCGTCCGGTACCACCATAACACACGGCACCGGCGACACATATATATTCACAACATACTAATTACTTATCCTTCCGAAAAAGTAAATAAATTGACTATGCAATTTATCATTCGCTGCCTAGTTATTTCCTGCCAATTTGAACAAGACAGCAGTTGCAGAAAGCTTTATTGCGGTGCAAAAATGATGGCAACTCGGGATATAATATAAATTTACATATAATTTCTCCTCCCTCCAGAATGTATAATGCTCTGCATTCTTATCACTCCTATCAAATCCTTCTTACTCCTTAATGTCAGTGCCGAGCACTTGAGTTTTGCATTTGCCGGCTAAATCAACGACAATGCGATAATCGTCAATCGACGAAACTTTTGCTGTAATGGAACTTGAACACGAATAATAAATAATTGTTCCATTCGAAAGCGATAACCTTGTTGTCCTCATGTTTGCAGCTATCATACGCTGGTAGGCATTCTGACCAATGGAAACTTTTTTCGGTATGGGTATTGAAAGATCATTTCAACAACTTATCATCGACCGAATTCGTTACCTATAAAGTTCAGGTAAACTTCACCACCTAAAAATGAGTAATAAATCGGATCATCTTGTTAGGACTTAACCCACGAGCAAACAAACAAATGTGTACAAATCCTTATCCATCATCCAGAAAGCAATCGTTTTATAGCCCAATGCTTGATCTTACGATTCAGCATATGCCACCGGGTTTTGCATCCAGCGCCGATTGGTCAATGTATGAACCAGGGGTGACATTACTCATCTCGAAACGAAAGGTTTATTGTATTCAAGCTTGTGTGAAAAGGTCGATTCGAATTGGTTGCATAATGTGGCACCAGGTTCCCATTGTTCCAATCCTCATCCCTATTGAGTTGATAGGCTTTCAAAGAGCATCGAAAGTATTCAAGTAATGTAAATTTTAAAAGTCCATGTAAACAAGTCTTAGGTAAACAAGCACACTGAACTGTCAGACAAGTGAGGTTATACATTTTCATGCAATGCTCTATGTTTTTGACAGGTATATGAATGAATCATTTCAGCATCAGTGATGCCAGGTCTATTTAAACAATAGCCTGCACTGAAAATATAAAAGTCTGCAGATTGCTACAAAAATCTTCAATAAATTTGACATAGAAATGTAGTATGTATATATTTTAAATGATCAAAAATGTTGAAGGCTTGTGTATAAATTGGCTGGCATAGGCTTTGCTCTGCTAAATATTTGTAATCTGCAAAACATCTGCAGTGAAAATGCAAAATCTGCAGATTTACTAATATATATGCAGATCTGGCATCCTTTTAGTATTCCCCACAGGAAATTCATCCAAATGGTGTAAAAATACGGGGAAACAAGGCAAGATAGGTATTCAGAATATGGGGTTAAATGAGCAGCTTGCACTATTTTTGATTTTTTCAATAGTTAGAGGTACCAAATCATCGCGGCAATCGGCAGTAACGAATTGGGGAATAAAAAGGAAGCATCCTGTCATATAAAATTTTTTGACGAGAAAGGTCTATTTGTGTTAGTGAGTGTTAGCATTGTAAATATTGCAACAAAAAAGGGTGCCTGCAGAGATAATTGGGCCCTAAACCCACATTGTGTATAATTTGACCATGGCAGTGGATAATAAAGGTCGCCTAGTTAAGTACTAAAATTGATCACAATGTAGCTTAACTAAAAAGAAAATAATCGTATCCCAAGTTTCTGTGATATAATCACTGTAATACTGCTTTGGTGGAAAAGCCCCCGGACCACATCAAGGTACAGTATCATGTCGAGGGATTTGTATAATTAAATGGTAAGGGTTTTCTTTAAAACAGCGACACGTATAAACGATCTAAACAGTCAAAGGACAAGCTTCATGCTTGAAATCTGGTAGAAAACCCATCTATGACCGCATTCAAATCGTTATAACCTTCGATTCCGTAAATGAAATATTTTCAAACTTCCAGCGGATATACTTGATTACTGTATCTTTCGGATGCCAGGTACCAAATAAGTAGACAAATATTTTTTTGTTTATAAAGATAGGACCAAATCCGTGGGTGTTTGCTAGTAGCCTTATGAAACGTGTCGTAACTAGGGTTCGCAGTACCGACCCTTTTTAGCGAGAACCGGTACTACGGTACTGAAGCCCTCAGTACCGGTAGTACCGGTAAAGTACCGGTACTCGAATATTTTTTTTAAAAATTCGAAAAAAGCTTCAAACTGAAATTGAATGCTCAAACTGATGATCTTATTCTCAGATGATTGATTTGTGCTGATCAAAAACATGTTTATTGTTTATAATTGCTTCGGAATGGCAAGACTTATTTCACAGAAGATATTTTTCATATAGGGCACCTTCTTTTATTTCGAAATCTAGGCCACTTTGAAATCAATAACTGCTAAGTGGTGCGACTTTCGTCGATTTGAACAGATGGTAAATGTATGAAACCCTATTAACAACAGTAAATCAAAGCGAGAATGGCAGTAAATCCGAGCAGGTTAATCGCATTTCCTCTCTTGCTTTTCTGAAAATTGGTTCCGACCTTTATGTCGTTTGCCCACTATTCTCTAATGCATATCAAGGCTCCTTGCTTTTCTGTAAACTATGGAGTTTTGCTGAATTTTCCGATCACCAATAATTACAAATCGCCCCATTTGAAGCAGTTCACCAAGTCTAAACGCTGTTCGTTCTTTTATAGATAAAGGTTTAAGAGCAAACCAAATACAGACATGACTTAGACCATGGTCTTATTACGCGCCACCCAGTGAATAATGGAAACAAATCGGAATGTCGCTAATAAAACTTTAACTTCTAGAATTATTATGATGATGGCCCTACCTCATTCCCACACAAAGGTGTTATCTCAACGATTTATCTAGAAGGCAAATTAATATAATTAAACGTTATCTTGCAGACCGATATTTTGAAACAGATCCCCCTGCAGAGTTAACATATTTGTCATGAAAAATTGCATAGTACCGAAAATACCGGTACTGGCTTTTGTTCAGTACCGGTATTACGGTACCAAAAATGGGTCGGTATTCCCGGGATTTTCGGTACCGGTATCCCGAGCAAACGTAAAGTCCATAATACCCCCATACTCATGGGGTTGGGCATGGGTGTTTGAAATGGGTTCAACCCACGAAAACACCATCGTCATGGTCCGGTAGATTCCATAGAAAAACCATGCGTTGGTATATTTATGGGTTATTGAGACCATTTTATGGTGTTTTAATGGTTGTGAAAATTGGCACGGACCATACGCATGGTCTTTTCAATGGGCTGTGTGGTGTTTGAACCCATGAGTATTTGTTCGGGATTACCGGTACCACAACCCTATTCGTCACGAAGATTAATTGTGTGTTTGCTCTCTCGGGACTATTTGATTCGATTGGTAATCAGGGCATTCAAATAGCTGCGCATCATCATCATCGTGACCGAATAATCCGGGTACTCCGAACAATGAATGCATTTAAGATTTCCAGGTTACTACAACATTAGGCCACACTACGTGGCGATTCATCTCTGATACAGAACTTCTATCTCTAACCTCCCCTACGATGCCAACCGGGGTACGAGCCATCTTAAAGTGTTTTTACTTGAACCTAGTGGTTGGGATCAACCACTATCAGTTCATACATTTTGACAGCGGCTTGGAGTCTGATTCAGTTTCGCTTCGAGTGGAAACGACATTAGTCAAGATTGGGTGGGATCAGTAGCGACTGATTCAAATGGCACGTTCCCCACGCTAATCGGAGATTTGAGCCTTTTTTAATGAGTGATTGGGTGGGATCTGTGGGCGTATGCTGACAAGGAATGGGAACAAATGCGTTATTGCTAATGTATCCGTCAGACAAAGTAAAGCTTTCGGTATAGGTAGTTAATGTTTGTTTTAGGACGCACAAAATTATTTCTATTCTCTTCACGAATAAAATTGATGCTTTTTTAGTCCAGTAGCTTCACTTTGTTTACAACCTAGTGAGTGTTTCAGCGATATTTATTTGCTTGAGATAATGTTCCACTAGAGATAAAAGAACCCCGAAGAAATTCTCAAAATAAAACGTTACTTCAAATTTTAATTTTAAAATATCTTTTTGCAATATTTTAAAATTAAAATTTGAAGTAACGTTTTATTTTGAGAATTTCAAGACGTTTGTCTATTAATTCATCCATCTAAAAATACGATTTAGATTGAAATGCTATCTTACAAATCAATCATCAAAATGTTAAAAGATGTTCTAGACCCCCCAATGGAACATTTCAAAGTTATGCTAATGAAATAAGTTTTTGGTTAGTGAATACTTCAGCAATAGACTTTTTGGTGAATATATTATTCTACCAAGGCTACCGTGTGACTAGCTAACAATTCAGTAATGCTCAGCAGCGTACCTGCTGATATATAACCACTGACGAAATCTACCTTCCAATAGGCCGTTATTTTTCACACTACTTTGACGCTCAAGATGGACGTCTGTTCTCTGTGGTGGAGTTCTGTATGTTCCTTAGTGTCGCCCAGAGGGGTAATTCTGAAACTATATATTTACTATCGGGCCCTTGAACTCCGGAAGAACTTTGCCGAAGTCACATGCATTCTAAATTATTGCTATGTTAAAATTAAAGAAAATCTGTTTTAATCCACCTAGCGGTGCAATTGGGCCTTTTTCATATATCCAAACTATGATTTAGTTAAAACATTGTGGACATATCTATCACATTCTTATTACGCTTGGTAAGTATATATAAATCACGACTGCCACGAACTTGATGAGCAACACGACGACGTTGACACACTTGAAACAAACAAAAATATAATATTTAATTAGCTTAATCAGCTTGAGCTCAATGTTGGCGTTATGCGTTTGATTTGATTGATTCGAGTGTGACCTTACCAACTTACATGTGACTTTGGAACCAAAAGTCAGAACCGAATGACATTCAATAGCAGTTAATGGGATTACTGTATCTTTCATTTGGAATCAAGTTTGTAAAAATCGATCAAGAATTCGCTGGGTAATAGGTGTGACATTAGTTTAGGAACTTGGCGAGTTCCCGGAGCATCAAGGACCATCATAGTTGGCCAACGTGGTCAAAGTTGCTTTGAATGATCATTAGAGATCTAGACCAGCAAATTCAAGTAAAGTTGAACCCATTTTAATATGTATTACAACATTTAGACATCATCGTGGTGCCTGTTTATATACGAGTTTGCTGTAAGATTGCACTCTTAAACTCGTAACTCCGGAACCGGACGTCGGATCAACTAAAAATTCAATAGCAGCTTATGGGAGCGATATACCGTTCATTTGAAACTAAGTTTGTGAAAATCGGTTCTGCCATCTCTGATAAAATTGTGTGAGTTTAAATGACTCACACATATACACTAGAGTGGCTCGAAAATGACATTTTTCAGCACAGCACTTTTTGAGTTCCTTTTGTGGTCCCAAATGCCTGTGCAAAGTTTGGGAGCGGTCGGTTGCTTCCCGGGTTTGCGCATTGCGTTTAAAGTTTGTATGGGATTTTATATGGGGAAATCAATTATTTTGTGTTTACGTTAATAAAGATTGCTATTTCACTCAATATGAAAAACCGGCTTTATAAAACGATTATTCAAACCTTGGTTAACAACTTTGTCAAAGACGGTAACTAGCTACGACTTTTCAAAAAATTGTTATAACGATTTTAAAACTTATGGTTCAATCCAAATGCAGAAATTCATTATTTCTTCCAACACTGTCAGTACACCACGACACCTATACTTTAAACATGAATAAATGAGACTATATTCATCGCAGAGACTTGGTACCTTTGAATGAAACGTTCAGAATGAATTGCTGAATAACATAGACGTAATCAGAAAATGAAAACAAGAGGGGGTGTGGATTGTGTACTCCCCAGTTCCCTGTTTAGATAGTTTAGTATAACATAAGGAGCACATCTTCAACGCGGATTTAAACCGCTGAATTAAAAATTAATCTTACGTGTTTGAGTGCTACTATTTAAGGGCTCTACTGTTATCTCATTTAAAATGGGACAGCGGTTTATAAGTTTTACATATTTTAAAACCCTATTTCTTAGCCGTTCAGAGTCAGAATTTTAAAAAGTGCTTATCCTTAAATTCCTTGAAGTTTCGGAATTGTTTCTATTGACATTTTCGTTTGAGAATCTAGGAACGAAACCAGGATAGTTATTTCAAATAAGCGTTTTTTGATGAAATTGAGTTAGGTTCACGCAAAACAGAGGTGATATTTGCGAACCAGAAATATACTTCAGATTATAACCCAACGCGATTTCCAGACCTGAGTTAGTTTTTGCCCCAAGCAAAACAACACATCAATTTGTAGGTGTAAATTCTAAATATTGTTGTAGTATATTACGACCTGATTAAATGTTAAGCTAGATAATAAAGATGTCCCACCTTTTAAATACTATTGTAACATGGAGAATGAGGACGACCTGAGAAGTATTGATCTTGGTTTCGGCAGTGGAAGAGAGGAGGATCATAATTTCTTGGACTTCGACGGACACGGACGGAGATAAGGGAGTCAATACTACAATCTGGGGACGAGGATCGGAACAAGATATTGTACCAATAATTATAGCGCAGTTTCCGGATTTTTTTACTGGTATTCGCGAAAAGAGGAGGACTTGATAAGGTAAATGAAAAAAAAACATTGGGTATCATAGAGCAGTTGCGAGAAAATGATACGGCGTCATTGTGATTGCATCATACAATCAAGTGGAAAATTTTTAGTTTTCCTCGTGAATTGCGAGAATTTTAAGAATTCTCCCGTGATTTTGAACAGTAAAAGTAGTAGCTAACGTTTGTTGAATAAACTGCGAGAATTAGTGGAATTCTCCGGAAGACGAGAAGGCGGAAATTAGTTGAATTTCCCCGGCAAAAGCAGGAATCTTTGGGGCTCCTCTTGGTTGTAAGGAATGAAACGGAATTCTTCGTAGTTTTCCCAGAAATCGTAATTAAGATCGAATACAGCAAGGGGATATCGGTTCACGTACAAATAGTTGCACAAACGGGAGTTTGGTACATGTGTGAGTTTGGCACATATGAGATTACACTGAAAAACCTTTTTTTATCAAACGGAAGTATTTAGAGCAATAATACTAAAGTTGTTCGATCTTGTATTTTCAGATGCAAGATTCACGACCGATCCCACTGTTTCGATGTGATCAGATCGAAACAGGCAAGTTGGCTAGAGAGTGGAAAATATGGAAAGATGCTTTGGATTGCTATTTCGCAGCTTACGAAATATCCGACCAGTACATTATGCGTGCAAAACTATTACATCTTGGCGGCCCTGCTTTGCAAGTGGTATTCAGAAACTTGAAGGATTGCGATCACGTACCACTAATAGCTCTCAAGCCTAATTGGTATGAAGTAGCTATCCAGAAGCTGGATGAGTTTTTCGAGCCACAGCATCAGAGCACCTCGGAGCGCCGCAAGCTCCGACTGATGAAGCAAAAACCGGGAGAACGTTTTGCCGATTTTGCTATTCGTCTAAAGCAGCAAGTCACACACTGCGGCTTCGAAAAGTACGGCACAGAAGTGAACAAAATTCTATGTGACATATATCTTACCGATGCAGTTGTCGAAGGATGTTCCTCGAACGATGTACGCAGAAGGATTCTGTTGAAGGATTTAGCGTTCACTGAAATCGAAACGTTGGGTATAGCGCAGGAGGGCGTCGATCAGCAAATAGAGGATATTGTGGCACCTCTGCCACAGGAAAAGATTTTCCGTATTGGACAACAGAAACGTATACCAGGGAAGCCGATTTCGTTGAGTTCAAGAACGACTGATCGAGCTTGTTTCAACTGTGGCCGTACGGGTCATTACGCGGTATCAGCTGCTTGTCCGGCAAGGGGAAAGCAATGTCGCAATTGCAAGAGCTACGGGCATTTCGAGAAGCTGTGTCGGAAGGCAAAAAGACTGATGGAAAAAGACCCCGGGAAACAAGTTCGAACAGTGGACGAGATGCCACAAGCGGAAGTACCCACATTGATCGAAAAGCACAACGACGAAACGAAAGTGTATTATGCATTCTATTCAGGAAACGAATCGAATGTCATTAAATGCATACTTGGTGGAGTCCACATTGAAATGCTCGTTGACTCGGGGGCAGACGCCAATCTTATCAGTGGAAAGATGTGGTCAAAACTGAAGGACGACAAAGTGATTGTGTTCTCATCTGAGAGAGGGAGCTATCGAATCTTACGAGCTTACGGAAGCCAGAAACCTCTGACCATACTCGGGTCATTCATGGCAGACATCTCAGTTGGAAAATTAACTGTCAGAGCAGATTTTTTCGTCGTAGACGGAGGCCAGCGTTGCTTGCTTGGTGACAAAACAGCAAAACAACTGGGAGTATTGAAGGTTGGGTTAAACATCAGTTCTGTAGAGGCTAATCCATTTTCAATAATCAAGGGAGTAAAAGCGCACATTCGTATTGATCCCACAGCAGTTCCATTATTCCAACCGATGCGCAGAATTCCGATTCCGTTAGAGGAAGCTGTTGGAAGAAAACTGGATGATATGTTGAGACGTGATATCATCGAGGTAAAAAACTGGCCCTACAACATGGGTGTCGCCTTTGGTTGTAGTTGGCAAGGCAAACGGAGATCCTCGTTTGTGTTTGGATTTACGCAGAGTAAACGAAGCGGTTCTAAGGGAACACCATCCGATGCCAATTATTGACGATTACCTGGCGAAAATTGGTAGAGGGTGCGTTTGGAGCAAACTCGACATAAAGGAGGCGTTTCTCCAAGTTGAACTTGAAGCATCCCGGGACGCAACAACATTTATTACCAGTCGCGGACTATACCGTTTCAAACGATTGCCATTCGGCCTGGTAACAGCCCCAGAGTTGTTTCAGAAATCAATGGACGAGATTCTCGTCGGGTGTGAGGGCACTTTTTGGTATATCGACGATGTGATTGTCGAAGGGAAAACACTGGAAGAGCACGATAAGCGCCTAGATAAGGTACTGTAATACACATTTCCAAATAAATAAAACCACCGTTTAAAATATGAAAAATTGTATCTTTTCACATGAAATGATCCTGAACAAACCATTAGCTTCTTCTTTTCATTTTGTTTGTTTCAGGTTCTATCCCGATTGAAATTTCGAGGAATAGAACTAAATTGGGAGAAATGCCAATTAAGAGTCAAACAGCTGGACTTTTTAGGGCATTTGATATCACAAAATGGAATTATGCCTTCAAAAACAAAAATACAAGCCGTTCTGTCCTTCAGAGAGCCACAAAATGAAGCTGAGGTGCGGAGTTTTCTTGGCCTGGCAAACTACTTAAATAAATTCATTCCAATGTTATCGACCATGGACGAACCTCTACGAAAATTATTGATTAAGGATACTAAGTTCGATTGGACCCAGGAGCAGTCGAACTCGTTCATTGCTATAAAAGAAGCTATAAGTAATGTTGCTAGTCTGGGATTTTATAAGGTTGAAGATCGAACCGCAGTTATTGCCGACGCAAGCCCGTTTGGATTGGGTGCCATTCTGGTTCAATAGGACCAATCAAACTGCCACCGTATAATCAGCTTTGCATCAAAATCGCTTACAGATACTGAACGTCGTTACTGTCAGACAGAAAAAGAACCATTAGCATTAGTGTGGAGCGTGGAACGTTTCCAATACTACCTTCTTGGCAAACAATTTGATATCTTTACGGATTGCAAAGCACTGAGTTTTCTGTTCACGACACGTTCCAAACCATGTGCGCGAATAGAGCGGTGGGTATTGCGCCTTCAAGCCTTCGATTACAGAGTTGTATTCATAGCCGGAAAGGATAATGTAGCTGATATTTTATCGCGCCTTTCAGTGGTGGAACCAAAAGCGTTTGATCCTTCGGACGAGATTTTCGTCAGAGAAATTGCTATGCATGCTGTAAACTCGAATGCTTTAACATGGAAGGACGTAGTAGAAGCTTCAGATAATGATAGTGAAATTCAAGAGATATTGAACATATTGAAGATCGGAGAAGTACAGACTATGCCTGTAGCGTATCGGGTGATAGCTTCTGAACTGTGCGAGTTCCAAGGTGTACTTCTTCGTGGGGACAGAATCATCATTCCAGAGGGACTCAGAACTAAAGTGCTACGAACTGCTCATGAAGGACATCCAGGGATTACAATGATGAAGAATCATTTGAGGTCAAGCGTGTGGTGGCCCAGGATGGACGCGCAAGTGGAAAAATTTGTAAAAATCTGTAGGGGATGTATTCTAGTAGCAGCACCTGAGCCTCCCGAACCAATGCAACGAAGTAATTTACCTAGTTCGCCGTGGCATATGTTGGCATTAGACTTTTTAGGCCCTCTTCCAGAAGGACAATACCTTTTGGTGGTTATAGACTGCTACAGCCGTTTCATGGAGGTGTGCGAGATGGAGACAACTACAGCAAATGACGTCATACGTGAGCTTTCAGTCATGTTTAGTCGGTATGGAATCCCATTCTCAATAAAGGCTGATAACGCGCCACAACTTAGCTCAGAATGCAATGAGTTCCGTGAGTTCTGTGATTTAAATGGAGTAAAGCTCTTAAACACAATCCCATATTGGCCACAATCTAATGGAGAAGTCGAGCGACAAAACCGGTCTATTCTCAAACGTCTCCGCATTAAGCATAAGCATAAGCATAAGAGATCGCCCGTAGTTGCTACTCCGTTATTGACCAGAACCAAATTAGGTTGCAAAATGTTGATTGGAACAACATGCTTGGGAATAACATGATGAGCCACATTGTACAATCTATTCCGATCCCTGCATGCTGATCAATACCAACGCCGGCTACGTCCGAATGCAGATCTTCTGGGAAAGGAAGGAATGTTAGTTCGATACATGTTGCTACTAGAGACCGAGGAATCCTCTGCATCTCCACATGTATCACGGGAAGGGGAGAGTTGTTAGTGAGTGTGCCAATAGCGTTATCATGTAATAATTGCTCTGGGCAGCCGGCTGCCGAGAATTTGGGAAATTTATCATTTGTTGTATTAATACGATTAGCAAAATAAGCAACTTGAACTCCGGATAGCCGGCTATAAGAAGCACTGCTTATATTTTTTAATAATATTCAATCACGCGACGAATTTATTCGTGGTTTCTATCGTGTCGGTGCTGATTTTACCCGGCGATCGTTTGAATAAAATGAGGAATCTTATACCGAAGGTTCATCAGACTCTTCCATAGATGTCGCGGAGTTGGTAGTTTGGAAGGAAATAAGGTCTAGGATTCGCTCCAAGCAAGCGATGCGACCTGTAAAGCATAGTTTATTAGGGATCATCCATAAATGACGTAGCATTTTTTGAGCAATTTTTACCAGCCCCCTCCACCATCGTAGCATTTCGTCACAAACCTCTAAATACTCCCTGGTAATTACGTAGCTTGACGGTAACTCTCCCCCCTCCCTGTCCCCGTGATTTTTTTTAAATAAAAACCGATGTTAGTCATTCCCCTTTGAAAAAGCTACATAGCCTGACATGACCCCCTACCCTCCCGTCGTCACACATCATCACAAAATGCAAAACTCTCCCCTCTCCCATATAATGCTACGTCATTTATGGATGATCCCTTAGTTTGTAGTTCAGTTAGTTTTCGAAAACACGATCGCTCGAAAAAGATCTTGTTTACTTTTTTGTTCTTTTAAAATCTGGGTAGCCGGCTACCGAGAGTATCCTATGTTTTCTAAACAAAAGCAATTTCAACTCCACACAACCGATCGTGGGAGTATCTCTACGATATATTTTTTGGGTTGCAAACTATCGAGTGATAACACGTTATACAGACAAAGAGTTATGATAGCTCTAGATGTTATAAATCAGCGAAAGTGTTTCCTATTTCTAATATCGGATTGTTTGTGAAATACATGTATACGAACGATTATATCGAACATTGAAGGGAAATACAAAGGATCGTTAACCTGATGGACGGGCTTGTTACCAAAAACGGAACTTGAAATTAGATTCATTAAAACAGACGCGGCGAATTTTCAGTACGTATTGATCCGCGTTCATCGATACTAGTCAAATTAAAGTCTTATTGGAGCTGATTATTCACTTACCAATAGCGTTTTCAATATAATAAACTTTCCCCAAAAGTTGAACAAAATCTATTTTCACACATCGTCGAACCTCCTGTGTATTGAAAATGTCCAAAACTATTGATTGTCAACTGCCAATAACTTTCCCTTCAATATAAAACACTCCCGAAAAGTTGGCAAAAAATTCGATTTTGACACATCGTCGGACCCCCCCCTGTGCTTAGAAAATGTCCAAACTATTGATTTTCAACTGCCACAACATGTCCTTCAATAGTTATTTATTTCTAAACAATTGAAATTTAACCGCATCAACTTCAACTCGAATAAACTATAGACACTCATAGTAATAGACCAGCGAAGGTACTTTTATCGAGCCAAACGAACTGTCAAAATCCGGAGCCAAACGAGCATGACGTCATTCAATGCAAACAAGCAGAACAAGTATTGCGATTTTATTTAAAAAAATATATTTTGTTATTCACAGTAGGCTTCACTTTTCGTGTTCGTATTGGTATTTCACAATGTTATTTAGAAATATATTTATTGTGTTCAATATAACTACACAAAAAACATTTTAGTTATGCTCGTTTTCATCAACTTTGTGTTGGATTGGATTGGATTGGATTGGAAATTGGATTTTTTTCTCAATTTCTTGTTGCTCAGTATCAAACATATAACTTCTCTTTTGATTCATATATTGAACCACTTGAAAACTTATTTTGATAAAAACAGATGATCGAATACAGTCGAGCACGTTCGAGCTTGCACATTTTTGGGTGATGCCAGTTTAACATGCTTGTTTTTCTAGTTGCCAGTTTTGCGATTCTTACATCCGCGAGTCTATTACTATGAGTGTTCATAGAATAAACGGGAAAGTAACGCAAAATGTATCGCGATAACCACCGATGAATTATCGACGATGACGATGAATCCGACGATTCATTATCGTTAACGGAGTTTCCGATGACGTTGACGGGTGGTTAACGTTATCGACGATGACGATTAATTATCGATTAACAACCCTGAACCTTAAGGTTCGCCCAGGTTAAGTCTTCGGTACGGAGCAATACCTCGACCTAGGAACTTCTAGCATGTTGTTAGTCGCCTCTTACGACATGGGAGCAGTTCCCAGAGGTTCTATTCTTGGCTGAAATAGTGCAAAAAGATTTCAGCCCGCCGGACACCACACGGCTTTATTCTCAAACGTCTCCGCATTGCCCAAGAACTTGGACGAGATTGGAGAAAGGAATTGCGACAATACCTTTTGACGTACCATTCAACAAAGCACCCTACGACTGGAAAATCGCCAGGAGAAATAATGTTCGGTCGCCGTATAAAAAGTAAACTGCCAATAATTTCATCGTTTCAAGAAGATGAGAATGTTCGAGATCGAGATGCTCTCATCAAAGAGAAAGGTAAAGAGTACGGTGACATACGTCGTAGTGCGCGAAAGAACGATATACAGGAAGGCGATCAGGTGTTGGTTAAACGAATGCGGAAATCAAATAAGCTAGATACCGATTTCTCTAATGAAGAGTTTATTGTTCGGCGTAAACAGGGTACTGATACAGTTGTCCAGTCCACAGAAACAGGAAAACAATACAGACCAAGTGCCGCCCATCTTAAGAAGGTTGGTGACCGACAAGACATCCCTCACGAAGTTTCAAGCAGAGATGCATCCGACACCTCATCAGAAAATATTACAGTAGACAGACGAATTGACAAATTAGGTCAGAATGCGAAATCACTACCTCAAACGTACTCAGCAGACACTAAACGAGTAAGACAACAGCCTATTAAGTATCGGGACTATGTACCACACTAAGACCGGACTGAAAATAAATAAATTGTTAGACTACTAAGCAGAAGGTCATTTCATTAGCGTAAGGGGGGGTTGTAGTATATTACGACCTGATTAAATGTTAAGCTAGATAATAAAGATGTCCCACCTTTTAAATACTATTGTAACATGGAGAATGAGGACGACCTGAGAAGTATTGATCTTGGTTTCGGCAGTGGAAGAGAGGAGGATCATAATTTCTTGGACTTCGACGGACACGGACGGAGATAAGGGAGTCAATACTACAATTGTAAATGTTATTTCCCACAACAAAGATTACAATCTGATTATGATTCATATTTGGGTTTATCAAAATATTAAGAAAGTTCAGTCGTTGACATTCACAAGGACGTAATGATTCTTTGTCTTATGCAAAACAATCTAAACAGGGACTGGGGAGTACACAAGCCCCCCCCCCCCTCATCTTTTCATTTTCTGACTACGTCTATGGTATTCAGTAATTCATTCTGAACATTTCATTCAAAGGTACCAAGTCTCTGCGATGAATATATTCTCATTTATTTAAGTTTTTAATGTCGATGTCGGTGGTGCACCGGTAGTGTTGGAAAAAGTAATCAATTTCTGCATTTGTATTTTACTACAAGTTTTAAAATCGTTATAACTATTTTTTGAAAACTCGTAGCTAGTTACGGTCTTCGACAAAGTTGTTAACCAAGGTTTGAACTATAGTTTTATAAAGCTGGTTTTTCATATTGAGTGAAATAGCGATCTTTAATAACGTAAATGCAAAATAATTAATTTCCCCATATAAAATCCCATACAAACTTTGAACGCAATGCGCAAACCCGGGAAGCAACCAATTGCTACCAAATTTTGCACAGGCATTTGGGACCACAAAAGGAACTCAAAAAGTGCTGTGCCCGCTAGTTTTAATCATTTTGAAGTTTTCCCATACAACCGCGAGCCACCCTAATATACACACAGACATTTTCCGATTTCGACGAACTGAATCGAATGGTACATGACACTGGGTTCTCCTGGCCTCGGTTAAAAAATCTATTTGTAGAGTGATTACCCTTTCTTCATATAATAAAGGCAAAAAGCTGGCAAAGTGGTTGAAATTCAAATTAATTTTTCATCATCAAACCGCCCTTGAGTCCCCGCCCTCTCCAGCTTTGCAGTCACTTTACCGGAAACAGTATCTTACAAAATCTCGAGTACTTTTTCAAATGGACGTAAGTAACATTGAGAGCCTCTCTTTGTTTACTTTCTCTTTGGTTTATTACGACGTCATTACAACACTTTGTACTAATTTTCCAGTACATATCGAAAGCCGACGGTTTTTACTACAATATTATGCAAAGAGTAGAGTAATAAATGTTGAAATGGCCGAGTAATGAACAGAAGAGAAAGACCTCAAAGAGAATCTCTCATTGTTACTTACGTCCATTTGAAAAAGTACTCGAGAAATGGTCAGACTTTTGAGACAGATCATAACTAAACGTACACTTAACAATTCTACCTTCACTAGCGCCGCATAATCGGAGTTTCCTAATCTTCTAAATTCGACTAACCTTCAGGCAGTACTTAGCCTCCAGAAGAACTTTCCCGAAGACATAACGATTTTTAATTATCATGATACTGAAATCAAAAAATTGAAAGAAATGGCATGTTCACTAGCACTGCCTAGCGGATGAAATTCGAATGAACCTTCATATCATTGAACAACCTTTCATCCCCAAAAACTACCGAGAATAACATCTACCTAAACCATAAGACCTTTGAGATAGAACATAATCTTCCATATACTATGGTATGCTATTATGCATTTTAGTGCAGCCTAGTGGACAAATCTAAAAATAATTTATTCATTGACATGCAGCATTTGATCTACTGCGGTATATTGTCAAATTGAAACACTAGGGCTGCCTGGCTTGTTATTTTTTCGAGAGTTGTCCTAATGGAGCTTTAGAGCTAGGTTCTCAGAAGTGCTCCCCGTCAGAATCACATACTACAATTTGCAGACGAGACAGGCAATATCGGCCACTAAAACACTGCTTTAGGCCAATTGTAGCGGGCCGTGATTCTGAATGTGATATTCATTGTACGGTTCAGGTATGTGCGGGCGTAGAGACTCGCGATCGCGTGTGTCATCGCGATAGACTCGAGCATTTGTACGTTAACGTTTTCGATCGCGTGTGCGTTTGTACGTCGCGTGTGCTAACATGTATGTAACTTCGCGTGTATGAATTCTATTTTATGCACGTGTGCCTTTCGCATATTCACGTGGGTTCTAGTGGATATGAGCTTTATTTTTTTATTGGTCCTACTGAATGTATACACCTAAGTTATTAGGACAGTGAGTAATGGTTTCCGGACGTGATCGATCCATGAACGCACGAAAACGGACGTTTGTATGTTCGCGTTTTAGACAGCGTTTGAAATTACGTAAGTGCTAAAACGTTCTTCTTAGTACCGGGGTGTTATTAAGTTTGCGCGATCGCGAACGTAGTTGTGCGTTGTTAATCGCGAAGGGCTTAAGCGTTCGTATGTTAACGTGTTTGTCACGTGTGCTCGCGTTCATGTGACTTAGCATGTACAAAACTAGATTTTGTAACCGTGTGGCCATCCCTACACTGAAAAAGATCCAAACGTTAATCCTATTTGCTTCAAACCACTTAAAATACATATGAAGAAGCAACGATAATGTTATCACGCGTACACATACCTTCTATGTGTCAACTGTATAAACTATGTATGCGCACACATAAGTTATATGTGCGTATTGTTTTAAAATCGGATTTTATGTGCCTTATAGTTATGAAATGTGAATGTAAGATTAATATGTCTTGTAAATACATTAGGTTTATGTGCCAGCAAATAGTGTCGATCTATCTCCGTTAATTGCAAAATTCTATGTGTAAAATCAATAGGCATATCGTTTACATTTCTTTGAGTGTACATACACGTGCGTTCTTGGATGGTCAGGCGGACCTTCATTCTGATAGTTAGCTTCCGATGTAAAATTCACATTCTGACAGGGAGTAAGTTACCCCATATCACTAGAGTCCTCGGTCATGTCATCATGTAATGTGGCGTCCAGTGGATATGAGAGCTTCCTTTTTAATTGGTCCAATTGAAGGCATGGACCTAGTCTGCTGATTTCAAGGATAGAAATCTTGATCCGGAAGTGACCGATTCATGATCGTGCGACCGCGGGAGTTTTTAGGTTCACGCTTAAGACCGCGTTTGAAAATTTATAGGAGTTGAGACATTCACTTTATTGCCGGGATATTATCATGTTTACGAGATCGCGGGTGTAGGTGCCGTGGATGGTCGCGAAGGGTTCAGGCATTTGTATATTATCGTATTTGCCACGTGTATGTGACTTCGCGTGTATAAATTCGATTTTATAATGATGTAGCGTGTATTCTTGTTTGATCGCGCGCGGACTGTGAATCTGATGCTTAATTTTTAGTGTATGGTACAGATGGTAGAAGAGAATCCGTTTCCCGATATCACTTGAGTTCCCGGTCATGTCACCATGGAACGTGTTGTTTACTGAATATGGGGCCCTATTCTCACAGTCACGTCACCTAGTAACTAGAATAAAATTTCCTCCTAGTCACTAGGTGACGTGGCTGTGAGAATAAGGCCCATGAGCGTCACTTTTTTGATTGGTTCAACTGAAGGTATTAGTCCAGACTGCTAGGACCGAGGTAAGACTTCCGGACGTGACCGTTTCATGATCGCGCGAGTGATGGGTTAATGTTTGAGACCGCATTTGGAAGTTTAAAGATGCTACGTTTACTTAGCTACAGGGGTGAAATCGCGGGCGTAAGTATGTGTGGATTATTGCAATTGCATGGTCGCATTTGTGGCCAGGTTTGTGTTAACGCGAAGGCCACGAGCGTTTGTTCCTATATGAGTATAGATAGCGTAAAGTACAGATATGTTAATAAAAAGAATCATAACATGCCGAATAAAGAAAAAAGACGAAAAGAGCTTGATTAGAAGTGTATAAATTGCCTGATACTATTTTGGTATACATCCGTAATGGAAAAGCAAACTAATAGATGTACAAAAGAAACAGACTAATGAAGTAGAAAAAGAAAAACACATGCAACATGCAATCAAACTCGTCTAAATGCAGCAAATGTATATTTACCATTAACGACAATTGCATGCTGTTAGACTTTCATCATGCTATGCTGGCCGGGAATGCATGACTGCGTCGGTAAATTCATTGTACCCTAATTTATCCAATCCTTTCCCGAACGAATAGAACCAAATGCACAAATTGACCACCAGCAGTATTAGCAACTATTCTATCATATACGCCAGCTCTGCATCCATTCCCTGACCCAACTGTCACGTATACTCAGACGCAGTGGCGGATCCAGGGGGAGGGTCTGGGGGACCCCCCCCCCTCGAAATTTTTTAACTTCTTGAGAAATTTTAAAATAGTTTCTATTTTAAATTCGTTCTAAACTCAAAATCATTCCAAACCAGATTCGACCACAAAAACTGATTTTAATTAAATGAGACTATTACATATCACGTATTGTACAATGAACATTTCAAAATCGAAATTTCGGACACCCTCCGAAATATTTTTTTGGATCCGCTCCTGCTCAGACGAACACATACATAGATAGATATACGACTAGCACATAACAATTATACACTAATACGAAAAACTACGATTATTACAAAGTGGCAACTAATAGGTTTCTTCTTATGTATTTATTAATTTAATTTAATTATTAACTGTTATGTGTCCAACAAAAAACACCTTTAACAGGCCAACGTGGGTACCCGGGTACCCACAAATTGAAATGCTCATGACTATGGCTTCCTTTATCCGATTTGGACACTTTTAGATTTTTTGGATTCAGGAACTTGTCCACTTTTTGATTTGTGAAATTGAACCGGATGAATGGATCTGGTGCTTGGTAATCCGGATTTTCCGGGGTAATGTTCCAGTACTAGGATATGATTTGTAAATTTTAATAATGTCCTAGCAATATGAGTATCAAAACTCTTAAAATATACCGGCTTGAACCTTCGTTCGAACCGGTCACAAATCTTGATAGCTCCTGGTTTACCTAGAGTTTTTCAACAGCAACAGTCTTTCTCAAGACTACCTATATTTTTTCGACAATTAGTCTTTCTCAAAACTACCTACTTTTTCTACTCAATCAGTCTTTTTCAAGATTAAAACATTTTTCAAGAACCGGACTAAGTCGCAAAACATCATAAAATGAGATAATTATAGCTTTAGATAAAGAATTTCGTCAGCTACATTCGACTCTTTGAAATATGTAACAATAAACAAGAATTATGGCAAAAATTAATTTCCAATCATAATGTAAAGGATGCTGCGATTCAAACTTTAAACTCGTTTTTCTCGAAATCAATATTTTGTCACTTAGTCCGGTCTGACTTAACACCGACCAATTCAGCCTAAAGAAATATTTAATTCTTCCAACATGCCTGGGTCCTCCCAGAAAGGCCGTGTGCCAAAAATTAAAGCTAAACGGTAAAGGGTATCTTCTCCACCCGAAAATTCAATTGACTACAGCAACTCATTCGATGTTTTATCCAAATGCGAAGCTGATGAAATTTCTAAATTTCCTCGCATTGCGCATAATTCCAATGAGAAGAAAACGCAATCACCTCCGCCTAAAACAGTGATGATCTCCGACTTCAAAGCCTTTCGAACTGAGCTCTCGACGTTCCTTCCGGACGTGAAAGTCTCTTTTCAGATTGGCCGAATAGGAGAATGTCGAGTTACAGCGGAGGAATTGATTGGCCACAAACGACTACTCCAGAATCTTACGGAGAAGTTATATAAGTTTTATTCATATGATTTCAAGACAGCTAGACCATTCAAGGCTGTCTCGAAAGGGCTACCACAAGGTCAAAGTTTGGATGAAATATCCAACGAATTAAAATATTTACTTGGCTTTTCTGCTTCACAAGTTATTCTTATGAAGAGAAAGGCTAGCGGCGATAACACGCCAGTACGCTTTGGAACTATCCAGGAGCTTTATTTAATTCATTTTAACCGTAATGAGATTAATAATTTGAAAGTATTTGAAAAATCACGTTTTATGTTCCACGTGCGAGTAAAGTGGGAAAATTATAGACGACATGGGGGCAGAATTCAAAATCTGACCCAGTGTCGTAGATGCCAGGGCTTTGGGAACGGCGCAAAAAATTGTCATTTGGATTCCAAATGTATGATTTGTGGAGATAAATCGCACACAAAAGATACTTGCCCGATGAAAAAACCACAAAAAGTTTCAAATGCGCTAATTTTTTTTTTTTTCGAGAGTTGTCTTACTGGAGCTGTAGAGCTAGGTTCTCGGAAGGGCTCCCCGTCAGAATCACATACTACAATTTGCAGACGAGACAGGCAATGTCGCCCAATAAAACACTGCAATAGGCCAATTGTAGCGGGCCGTGATTCTGAATGTGATATTCTTTGTACGGTTCAGGCATGTGCGGGCGTAGGGACTCGGAATCGCGTGTATCATCGCGAAGGGCTCGAATATTTGTACGTTAATGTGCTCGATCGCGTGTGCGTTTGTATGTCGCGTGTGCTAACGTGTAACTTCGCGTGCATAAATTCTATTTCATAACCGTGTGCCTTTCGCATATTCGCGTGTGTTCTAGAATGATCGCGCGCGGACCGTGAATCTGATACTTAATTTTTTGTGTACTGTTCAGATTCCAGAAGGAAGTGGGCTCTTCCATATCATTAGAGATCCCAATCATGTCGTCGTAGAACGCGTGGTCTAGTGGATATGAGCTTTATTTTTTTTTGATTGGTCCAACTGAATGTATGGACCTAAATTGCTAGAATAAAGGTTAAAGATTTCCGGACGTGACCGATTCATGATCGCGCATTTGCGGGTTGGCGTTTGAGATCGCGTTTGTAACTTCGTAAGTACTAAAACGTTCACACAATTGCCGCAGTTATCAAGTGATTTTGTAACGTGTGTTCTTGAATGGTTGCGCGAACCGTGAGTCTGATATTAAATTTTTAGTGCGCGGTTTGAATTCTGGCAGAGAGTGGGATCGTTTATATCGATAGGGTTCCCGGTCATGTTGCCATGAGACGTGTTGTCTAATAGGTATGGGCGTATTTTCTTAATTGGTCCAGCTGAAGGCATGGACCTAGGCTTCTAGGATCAAGGATAGACTTTCGGACGTGACCGATTCGTAATCGCGTGCACGATGGCATTTTTGTAGGTTCCCGCTGAGACCGCGTTTGAGAATGTGTGAGTGTTAAGACGTTCACTATCACCATCGTTGTTGATTCAGCTGAAGGCGGGTGTAGAATGGCAGTATAGGACTCGAAAAGAAGAAATAAAAGACAATATATGAGAGACGTAATAGATTAGATAGGTACAAGATACAGCTGAAGTTATGATCATCACATGAGACATACATTAGTACTTCAAACACTACTAATACTTGAATAGCCAATCACCACACATAGCACATCCTTTATCAATTATCTATTTGTTACTGGTTGATTGTTGGTTATGAGCTGGTGAATAGAGGAAAGGTATAGAACAGACAAAAGGCTCATATCAGCCCTCCCGGCCTCCTCGACACACCACTATCGAGGCGTATTGTATATAAATCAAATCCTCAGTAGTCATAATGTTTGGTGGATTATTAACATGAGAACTAATTAACCTCTAGTAGTAGAACTTGGTGCAAATAAAAACTAAAAAGAGCGAAGGTCCTTATATTTAGATAACTCTATTGAATATATTGTGGCTTGATGATGTTTACAATACCGTCAATCCCATCAACCTGCGAGAGGGAAAAAGTTTCAAATGCGCTAATTGTAGCGAAAATCATAAATCGAATTTCTGGGGTTGTCCTGTTCGAGCAAAAATTATAGATTCTCGTTCTAGACAACAAAAACAACAAATAAAAAGTGTACCTACTTCTTCAGGTACACTTCAAGAAAACACGTCCAAACGTGTTAATCCGATTCAAAATAGATTAACAACTTCTTCTACCTCCGTCACACCATTTTACAATGGTGTGCCATCTTATGCTTCAGTGGCAGGTAACAAGGCCAAAATAACGGCTACCGTTACCACGCCCACAAACTCGTTTGCATCCAACGCTTCCTTTAGTCCATGGATCTAGGTAGCGTAAAGGAAGAAAAATTAAAATACCTGCAGGACTATATGTTACCTATGATGATTGCCATGTTAAATTCTACCTCCATGTTTGAAGCTTTTCAAGCGGGATGGGAATTTGCTAACAAAATTGTAATGAAATTAAAGTTTAACAATGGCTTTAAATAATCATTTAAATTTATTAAATTGGAATGCTCGTTCATTAAAAACGTGCGAAGACGAATTTTTCAACTTCTTGAGGATACATAACGTGCATATAGCCGTTGTGACCGAAACTTTTTTAAAACCAAATATTCAATGTAATATTAACTATAATTTTGTTATTCATCGATTTGATCGAATTGTTGGATTCGGAGCAGGATCAAACATTCTGTTACGTCGCCTCTTGATACCAAGGTGATCGAGAGTTTGGGTATCGAATGATCTTCAGGAATCATTTTTATTGCTGCAACCTATTTGTCTTTTCAGTGCACTGACGAGCAAATTAATTTCTTAAACGGAGACTTACAAAAACTTACAAGAAATCGGTCGAAATTGTTCATAATTGGTGACTTTAACGCCAAACACCGAGCCTGGAATAATGCTCAAAGCAATTCCAACGGTAAACTACTTTTTAATGATTGCTCTGCTGGTTATTATTCAATGGTCCTACGGTGCTATTCGTCTGTAAGGAATCCATCAACAATTGATTTGGTTTTTACAGATCAAAGTCACCTTTGTAGCGAATTGATTACACATGCTGACTTTGATTCTGATCATCTTCCAGTAACTTTTTCACTTTCTCAAGAAGCTGTTTCCAATCCCATTAGCTCAGTGT
The DNA here is from genome assembly GCF_030247195.1 of Topomyia yanbarensis. Lineage (NCBI taxonomy): Eukaryota > Metazoa > Arthropoda > Insecta > Diptera > Culicidae > Topomyia > Topomyia yanbarensis. The sequence goes on along the minus strand of NC_080671.1, from coordinate 286,451,943 downwards.
TCAATTATCACAAAGCGAATTGGGAAAGGTACAAAACTTATATTGAGAATAATTTTAATCATGACCTTGATTTACAAAATAAAGCTGACATTGATACGGCATTACAAAATTTAAGTGATTCTATAGTTGATGCTAGAAATTTATTAGTACCAACAACACAGAAAAAAATTTAATACTTCTATTATTGACGACAATATTCAACTTCTGATTCGCTTGAAGAATGTTCGAAGACGTCAATATCAACGTTCTCGTGATCCTGCTATGAAATGTATCTATCAGGATCTACAAAAAGAAATTAAGCATAGATTCACACTCTTAAGAGATGAAAATTTCGCGAAAGAGGTTGAACAAATCAAGCCAAATTCTAAACCTTTCTGGAAACTTTCTGAGGTTCTTAAGAAACCTCAGAAACCAATTCCAGCCTTGAAGGAAGGTGACCACATACTTCTTACAAACGAAGAAAAAGCTCAAAAACTTGCTCAGCAGTTTGAAAGCGTCCATAATTTTAATTTCAACGTTGTGAGTCCTATTGAAACCGAAGTCTATGAACTATGAAGAGATCAAATCCATCATGAAAAAGTTAAAAAATATGAAAGCTCCAGGTTATGATGGAATTTTCATCATTCTTCTTAAAAACCTTCCCGAAATCACCATGAGATACTTGGTCAAAATATTCAACAAATGTTTTAAATTAGCATACTTCCCTGAAAGATGGAAAAATGCCAAGATTATTCCTATTTTGAAGCCAGATAAAAACCCAGCAGAAGCATCTAGCTATCGATCAATTAGTTTACTCTCTTCTATTAGTAAATTATTTGAAAAAATCATCCTAACTAGAATGATGTCACATATCAATGAGAATTCTATTTTCTTCCTGGGCAGTTTGGATTTCGTATTGGACATTCAACTACTCATCAACTTGTGAGAGTAACTAACATGATAAAGGCAAATATCTCAGAGGGCTATTCCACTGGAGTTGCCCTTCTAGACACCGAAAAAGCTTTCGACAGTGTTGGTACAAAGGATTAATTGCCAAAATGTGGGATTTCAATTTCCCAATTTACATAATAAAGATAATTAAAAATTATCTTACTAACCGTACCCTACAGGTTTCTTATCAGAATTGTAAATCTAATAAGCTACCCGTTAAAGCAGGCGTCCCTCAAGGATCAAGCGTCGCACCAATACTATACAATATTTTTACCTCTGATCATTCAAATCTACCTACAAGCTGTAAAAAGTCACTTTTCTGTGATGATACTAGCATCTCAGCCACTGGGAGGAGTCTTCGTATTTTCTGCAGTCGACTGCAACGAAGCTTGAATATTTTCAATGATTACCTGAAAAAATGGAAAATTTCCACTAATGCGGCAAAAACACAATTGATTGTGTTTCCGCATAAGCCAAGAGCTTCTTCTCTTAAACCAAATAATAACCATATTATTAAATTTAATGGTTTGAATTTAACGTGGTCAGATCATGTTAAATACTTGGGTTTGATTTACGATTAAAAACTCACTTTTAAGGATCACATTGAAGGAATCCAAACAAAATGCAACAAATATATAAAATGTTTATACCCTCTTATAAATAGGAATTCTAGGCTCTGCCTAAAGAACAAACTATTAATTTATAAACAAATATTTAGACCGACATTGCTATATGCAGTGCCAATCTGGGCAAGTTGTTGTGCTACTAGGAAGAAAACGCTTCAAAGGATTCTGAATAAAATTCTGAAAATGATTTTGAAGCGTCCTCCCTGGTTTAGCACAAATGAGTTGCACAGATTCGCAAACATAGAAACATTAGAAATTATGACGAACAGTATTATAAGCAACTTCCGACAAAAATCGTTGCAATCTTCAATTGCAACGATTAGCTCTATTTATAGTTTATAAGTAAGTTTATAAGATTTGTTCAGCTCCTTATTCACAAGACAAGTAGGTTTAAAACATCCTACTGAAAAAAAAATTAACTGCGGATGCATATAATATCTTATTATTAACCGAATCATGTAAACAATAGGGATGAAAAGTCACCACTTGTAGCTGAACACCCAATATACTAAATTGGAAATGTAATGCAAACAAAACAATATAATCAAATAGAAAATAAAAAAAAACTCTTCAAATTGTCTCGGAAGTCTGTTATTTGTTGTTACGGGACCCTGTGGCAATTTAAAAAATGGAATTGGAATGGAATGGCCACTCACGGCCCCACGGGAACCTGCTCCGGAATGTCCGTTCCGGGATCAAATCACCAAATGGTTCCATAACCACAAGATACATCCTACTGATGCAATTCCAAGAATTTTGATACCCATATTGCTAGTATTCCATTGAAGTTCACAAATAGTATCCCAGTACTGGAACCTGCTTCCGAAAATCCGGATTCCCGGAAACCGAATGAAGTAACCCGATTCATTTTTACCAAGTCCAAAAGCGGATGAGTTCCTGAATCCAAAACACCCAAAAGTATCGAAATCGGTTGGATATTACCTTTTTTGACGGCTGAAAATGAACCTGATGCAACTCGCACTGAATAGAAAAAATATTCATTCAAATATCCATGTCATTCATTCAGTTGAATATCGTACAATATATTCATTTCACTAATTATCAAGGAAAATGTTTTCAAATGCCGGTAAAGCATATGAAACAATGCTGATGATTCGCTTACATTGTGCCAGGGCCTACTTTGATGCGTTTGATTCGCTGCTGCACGGTCGCTTCGTGTAGTAATCGGAGACGAATGAAAATCTGCATGGATGAATGGGCAGTTTGTTCGTTTGACGTTTTCAGCTGCGTCATTGAGTATTGAAAATGAATGTGGCTGAATATGATCAATTTTCATTCAATGAATTTGAATATTTTTAACTCTGTACCCAGGTACCCACGTCGGCCTGTTACGTAGTAAAAAAAATCAGGAGCCCCTCCTAACTCCCCCCCCCCCCTTACTATATCAACAATATTATTAACCTAAAAGCTTGACTTAGTGAAGTTCTAGGATGTCACAAAGTTTCAATTTCCAGCTATGGAAAAAACATAGGAATTTCATTAATTGAAACCTAAAAAGGTACCCGGGTACCGCGTCGGATACATAACGGTTAAATTAATTTAATTAGTATATGCACGATGACGAAGTCGACCGTTAAAGGACACACAATGACTCCCACTGTGAGTCCCGTCCACGAATACCGCCATCAAATTGTGGAACAATATTTGCAAACACGGCACACAGCAAAAGTCAATCCACGTGAACCCACCAGTCGGCCACGTCACCGCGCACAGACCAGTGGTTGAGCGTTTGCATGCGCAGGTGCAGAGTATGAAGAAACATAGAAAATAAAAAAGGCGCATAAGCCCGCTCGATCTCCTCGATGCACCACTATCGAGGCGTAATGCAATAACCATCTTAAAGCAATTGTCTGTCAGAGGTTCCTGTAGCACTGATGTACGCAATATGCTTGATGATGTTTGCAATACCGTTAAACCCCTTTTTTGTTCTCTACAAACTCACAAGACAGGAACACACGTACAAGACTTCAACCACGCCTCTCTTTGTTGTGGATCCGCTTGCAATAAAAAATCACAGTTGTTCTTGTTCTAATGTGGTTTTGCTGCTGCGAAATTCCATTCCAGATAAAACCATGTTTTAGCTGGTCGAGAAACTCAGATTCCAGAAGTTGCGGTAGATTTTTATTTTGGCTAAAAGAAACAAAAAAACTGACAAACAAATTTTGTGAGGCTTGCACATTTGCAGTGTTGCTTGTAAACCGTAGCTTGGTTGCTAGTTGAATACCCTAATAAAAATAAATTATACACGAACTTCAACCCATATAGTCCAACGATTCCCCATATTGTTTGGATGATACCCTGAACAGGTCGTTAGGCTATTGGATCATAAGATGTTTATTAGGGTAGTTTTCAATGAATTAAGATGGCGTCTCTTTGTTATTCTAGTCTTTGTTAGCCAGGACGACGTACAGCTAGCAACACTGCCATGAAAATCAAAACATTAATTTTGAATCGAATGATTAAAAGCTATTAGATACAAAATGTTGTTTTTTTCTGAATAATATGGTGTTAAATCTTCCCACAAGATGCAAAGCGTCGTGTGGAATGCTTGAATATTGTGTATAGCGCCGAACATAATTCTTTGTTTGGGTTATAGCTATAACGACCCATATATGTAGGTCGCTGTCAAACTCCATATGATGGTATAGGGTTGCCAGGAGACTTCTAGTCTCTTTAGTCTCAACAGTAGATACAGAACACTAGATTGTCGCTGGTGTTCCCATTGTTTTCGCCTCGGAACATGTTTGTTTTGCTTTCGGTATATATCTGTCAAGTTATCGAAAGTCTCTCTAGTAAAAGTCTTTGGTACGCACTTTTGGTACACGCAGAAAAATATGGCCTGCTTGTAACCATAAACCGTTTAGTTGAACTTCGAATTAGTAAAATGCAGAGTTTGCCTTTCTTCAATTCAGTCTCGTTTATTCTGCTGTGATTTTTATACATTCAAGATCGAAAACGTCCAATGCATAAAATTTACAGCAGAATAAACGAGAGGCAAACAAAAAAATACAGAACAGAAATGGTACGGGAATACCTCTGGACCCACAGGTAAGCGGCGGCCCCACCTTGGTGGTGGTAGTGGTTCCGCTGCATACAGTCAGCGCTTGTGACGAAGTGAGACAGAGCCGCATCTTGTTGGTGAAGCGCCTCGCTTCATCATCACTTATTCATCTGTGCTAGTGCAGATACGGGCTTTTGTGTATTTGTGTACCTAGCCTCGCTGCGTAGTAAGGAAATACCCCTGGAACCACAGGTAAACAGCGGCTTCATCTTGGTAGTGGTGGTTGCTCTGTGTTCAACCCGAGCGTGTGTTTTTTTTTTTTTTTTTTTTTTTTTTTTTTTTACAATGGAGAAGACCTTTATGTCCTAGCCCAGTACACGTGCTAACGGTAGGGTCCAATCTACCACACGGGGTGCACTGGGGGCGTGTCGGACTCGAATGGTGACCAGCCATTAATACCGACTAAACTCCATTGGGCTCCGCCATCATTCCTCCCAGGAACTACCTCTCGGTATTACTTCTGGGGGGATGGCTGTACTAAATGTACTCATTCACTCTCACTCACGCGATCATACATCCTGTATGAGGCTTACTTGGGTGCTCTCTCAATCGCACTTTGATTCACTCTCAAACACTCCCACATGAGGCTGACTTTTGTGCTCACCTTTTACGTTCCATGCGAGGCTGACTTGTATGCTCACCTTACTCATTCCTTGCTAGGCTTACTTTTGTGCTCGCCCTACCCATACATGTGAGGCTGACTTGGGTGCTCACCCTATCACCTGATTCACTCTCAATCGTGCCACTCTATTGTACCTTTGTCACTCCCTGACATCCCATGTGGGACATTTTTCTTAGGCCCCACTTCTGACATACCATGCGAGGCTGACTTTTGTGCTCACCTTTTTCATTCCTTGCTTGCGACCAACCTGTGAGGCTGACTTTTATGCTCACCCTTAACATGCAGTGTGAGACTGACTTGGATGCTCACCCTTTCACTCCTCTGCCACGCCATGAGGCATCGATAGCTTAGTTCAAACATACTACGCTACGACCCTCCCGTCTTGGCATGAGGCAGTCCACTTATACGCCTATACACTCACTCTTCTGTCTTGCTTCGGGGTGGCTGGGTTTACCCCTTACGCGGTTGCCATTCGCTGCGCCAACCTACCTCGGCATGAACAGACCATTCACTCTCTTATTTTGCGCTTGGCCTTTTTCGCTCCAACTAACCAATCACTAGTTAGCCGTGCCCGCCGTCTGTTGCTCGGTTCGCCAGATTACCTGTAGCCTACTGGCAATCTGGATGGTAGCAGCCGAGACTGCGTTCCACTTCTCCACCGTTTGACACATCCGCTGGATAAGGGTATCCGGGGTTGTGTCCCAGCCACAGACGTCAAGCATTGCTCTTCTTTCGACGTCGAACCGATGACATACGAACAGTATGTGTTCGGCAGTTTCGTCTACACCTGGGCAGTCCGGGCAGACTGGGACCTCCGCGTGTCCGAACCTGTGGAGGTACTGACGGAAACAGCCATGGCCTGACAGGAATTGTGTCAGGTGGAAGTGAACTTCCCCATGGGGTCTTCCCACCCAGCTCGATATGCTAGGTATCAGCCGGTGGGTCCACCTACCTTTCGAGGAGTTGTCCCACTCACGCTGCCATCTGGCGACCGAGGTCACCCTGGTGCGCTCGCGGGCTCCCCTATTTCCACGTAGCTCAAAGCACTCCTCATCTTCCCGAATGACCAGCCCGACTGGCATCATGCTCGCTATCACGCAGGATGCATCGTGTGATACCGTGCGGTAGGCAGATATCACTCTGAGGCACATCACGCGGTAGGTGCTCTCCAGTTTCTGTAGGTAACTGGTTACCCTCAGTGCTCTTGACCATGACGGGCCGCCGTACCTGAGGATAGATACGGCAACGCCTGCCAGTAACCTACGTCTACTGGCGCACACCTTTGAGCTGTTGGACATCATTCTCGATAGTGCCGCAACAGCAGTCGACGCTCTCTTGCACGTATAGTCGACATGGCTGCCGAAGGTCAGCTTGTCGTCTATAATGACTCCGAGAGACTTCAGACTTCGCTGTGAAGTGATCGCGACTTCTCCCACATGGATAACTGCATGTTGTGCCGACTTGCGGTTGTTGACGATAACTACCTCCGTCTTATGATGAGCGAGCTCCAGGCCTCTCGCGCTCATCCATTCCTCCACCGTGCTAATCGCGTGTTCTGCGGTTAGTTCTACCTCAGGAATTGACTCCCCGTAGACCTCCAAGGTTACGTCGTCGGCAAAGCCGACGATCTTGACCCCAGGAGGGAACTTCAGTCTCAGAACCCCGTCATACATGAGGTTCCATAGCACCGGGCCTAGGATCGAGCCCTGCGGGACTCCGGCGGTAATCGGAACCCTTTTCTGACCGGCATCGGTCTCGTATAGCAGTACGCGGTTTTGGAAGTAACTTTCCAGGATCCGGTACAGACCCACCGGTAGGCTAAGCCGGTGTAACGAGAGCGCGATGGCATCCCAGCTTGCGCTGTTGAATGCGTTCTTCACGTCAAGTGTCACTAACGCACAGTATCGAATACCTCGCCTTTTTCGTTGGATCGCTATCTCGGCAGTATTTATCACTGAGTTGAGAGCGTCCACTGTGGACTTACCCTTCCGAAAGCCAAACTGGTTGCTTGACAGACCGTCCGTACCTTCCGCGTACGGGGTGAGCCTGTTGAGGATGATCCTCTCAAGCAGTTTGCCAGTCGTGTCTATCAGACAGATTGGTCTGTACGCCGATGGGTCGCCTGGCGGCTTCCCGGGCTTCGGCAACAGCACCAGTTTCTGCCTTTTCCATCTATCGGGGAAACGGCACTCGTCAAGGCATCTCTGCATAGCTAGCCTGAACATGTTCGGGTTCGCTATGATCGCTGCCTTGAGAGCGTTGTTCGGGACTCCATCCGGCCCTGGAGCTTTGTTCATTGCTAGGGATTTAGCCACTGCGAGTAGTTCTTCGTTCGTCACTGGAGCCACCATTTCGACCGTGCCCGCACTGTCTCGTAGTGCAGGTGGCCAGGGGCTTGTGGCTCGAGACGGGAAGAGTACTTCGATAATCGTTGCCAACCGGTCCGGAGACCGTTCTGGGGGTGAGGAGCCCCCTTTGGTCTTGGCCATCACAATCCGGTAGGCGTCACCCCACGGATTCGCGTTGGCACTCTCACACAGGTTGTCGAAACACGCTCTCTTGCTGCTTTTAATAGCCTTGTTAAGGGCTAATTTCGCAGCTCGAAACACTTCACGGCGGTTCTCTCTTGCATCCTCGGTGCGAGCTCTTTGCATCCTACGTCTAGCTCTGAGACAGGCTGACCGTAGAGCTGCAATCTCGGCACTCCACCAGTATACCGGGCATCTACCGTTTCTTGGCAGTGTTTTTCTCGGCATAGTGGCGTCGCACGCGCGTGATAGAACAGCTACCAGCGCATCCCCGCTTAGACTGTCGGTGTTGGCCTCCAGTCCCAGGGCCGCGGTGAAAGCTTCGCTGTCGAAGTGATTGGACTTCCACCCGCGTACCTGACAGGGATCTCCCGCCCTCGGATGCTGCACACCATAGTTGATCTTAAAGCGGATTGCTAGATGATCGCTATGGGTGTAGCCTTCGTCTACCCTCCATTCCATGCCTGGAGCCAGACTCGGGCTGGCAAAGGTCAAATCAATCCACGCCTCCACTCCGTTTCTACGGAATGTACTAGCGGAGCCATCGTTAGCTAGCACAGTATCGAGTTTCGCAAACGCTTCCATTAGCGCTTGACCCCTGCTATTTGTACAGCGGCTGCCCCACTCCACTGCCCAAGCGTTGAAGTCTCCCGCTATTACTACCGGTTTCCGGCCCACGAGGTCCGACGAGAGCCTGTCGATCATCTGGTAGAACTGTTCTATTGGCCACCTTGGTGGGGCGTAGCAGCTACAATAGAACACACCATTGATCTTGGCAATCGCCACACCCTCGGCGGAGGGGTGTATTACCTCTTGAACCGGGAACCTTCCCGTTGTACAGATTGCCACCATTCCAGACCCGTCCGACACCCAATTGCCGTTGCCGGCAGGGATGCTGTACGGGTCTGATAAGAGGGCGACATCTGTCCTCGACTCCGAGACCGACTGCCACAGCAGCTGTTGGGCTGCTGCACAATGGTTAAGATTTAGCTGTGTGACTCTCACGGCTTCTTCTTATTTAACTCGCCGAAGGGACACGAAGGTCCACCCATAGCATGTTTATGGGCTTGCTTCTTAGAGGTGCAGATAAGGCACTTATATGCCTTAGTGCACCCCCGCTCTTTATGCCCCTCCTCGCCGCATCGACGACATAGCTTGCTCCTGTCTAGGCCTTTACATTCGTAAGCTTTATGGCCGGATTCTAGGCACCAATAGCACCTGTCCACTGAAGGCGGCTGGGGTATACTAATAGGGCATACCGACCAGCCGATCTTCAGCTTCCCTTTCTCGGTTACCTTTTTGGCATCCGCATTGAGTAGCCTGAGGTAGGCTACTTGGGTGCCAGAGGGTCCGTCCCTCAATCGCACAGAGGCCCGCTCGATTGTGACGCCGCAGTGCTCCTTGACGGCTGCGACGACGTCTTCTGCGGTCGCGAACTCGTCCAAGTGCTTGCACTGGAGAGTTGTTTCCGCACCTAGCGACCTGATTTGGGCGCCCTCGCCAAGGACCTCTTGAGCCAAGGCCTTATATATTGCACTTGATTGTGCGCCTCGCTTCAGCACCAGGAGCATCTCTCCCGTGTTGGTGCGTCTTACGCTACGCACATCCTGCCCAAGGGCCGAGAGGCTTTCGGCCGCCTTCATAGATTTAAGGACATCGGCGTATTTGTCCTTGTCGGTTTTTAACCACAAGGCTTCGCCTCTGTCCTTGGCCTTCCTCGCAGGCCGCGGTACCTCCGGTTTCGGTGCCGGCTTTTTCTTGGTAACCAGCGTCCAGGGGTTTGAGCCCCCCTGCCCCGGTCGTGCCGGGTTGCTGGTACCATCGCTCTCAACAGCGAGGTCACTCTCGCCCTCGCTTACCTCACCCAGGCGGCGTTTGACCTTGACGGTTGCACGCCGAGTGGTGTCGGTTTTGGCACCCTCTCCTGGCGACTTCCTAGGGCGCTTCGCATTCGATGCCGTCTTGCGATTGCCCTTTCCCTTCGAGGGGAACTCGGTCGCCGCTCCGATCGACGTGGCTGCTCCGTAGAAGGCAAAGGCCACTGTCTGTGAACCTCTATTAACCTTCTCTCTTTCCTCCCTATTGGAGGCCACTGTCTGGGTTTCTCTGTCGGGCCTCTCCCGACATTCCACCCTCTCAACATATGCCTGCTGTTCCTGTCTTGCGACACGAACAGCTTTCCGGAGCTCCAGAAGGCTCAACTTCAACTCCTTGGCTATGTTCTGCTTTGCGCTAGCGAAGTCGATTATAGCATCGAGTTGCTTCGCTACTTTGCGCATCGCAGCTATTGGCCCCTCCGATGCATTGGTAGGGGTATTGCCTACCGCTGCTGGGGGGTCACTGGTGCTTTCGAGTACAGCACTCATCGTTCCACTACTCTCCCCACGGGGGGGAGACCTCGCCAAACCACCTCTTGCGAAGGGGTTTGGCACCTCCGTCTGTTTATTTTTATTTTTATTTTGCTCCATGAAAAGTCCCACGGGTAGCGCGAGAAATATATGTCCGCCACGCCAGAGCTCCGCATTAGCGTGGTAAGGGACGCTTACTGTGGGGGTTGCCCAGGTACCCCACAGGCTCCGTTAACGATCGAGCATCTTTTTCACCCCCTCGATCACTCATCCCTCGGCACGGGTCGCTTCACGCCTTGGAATTGGGGTTATGCCCTACCTTGCTTTACGTGGTGATCTCGGCCCGGATCATCACAACCATCCTCCTTTACCAGGGCTTTGGACCTGTAGCTCTGGATCTCAATAGTTCCATGTACGTATGTTATTACAGACATGCTACTATTGGGATCCGTCATTCGCTAGCGGAGTTCAACCCGAGCGTGTGACAGCGTGAATCTGCAACTCTTCGAAGGGCAGGTAGATTTTAGTATAACTTTGCTAGTGTTAGTATTTAACCCATTATTGCCCAACTTATTTTTCACGCGCATCACAAATTGAGTTTTCGGATCGGAAAAAAAATAATGTGGTTATTCCAGTGAAATTGATTTTATACTCAAAGTAGCTGATATAATAAGGAACAACCAGTGAAAATTTCAGATTGATCGATTAATTGGTTTCTGACATATCGTGCTCGCCGCGAATGAACTTTTCAATAAAATACAACTCCGAGATAATCGGGTTTTACTGTCGGTGCAGCGAGTCAACAGTCTAGCGTATCAAACACTACGCAACGCCTACGAGTGGTCTATGGGTAGCGGTCTATGAATAGATGTAACTCAAGTTATAGTATTTCGATCTTCATGAAATTTTGAGGAAAATTTTCCTCAGCGTACATAGTTTCAGAATATCTAATTTTCAAAAATTCGATTTTTTTAATCCTGACAAAAATGTTTAACCCCTTAAGGGAAAATTTAATAAAAACAAAACATAAACATCGGTTTAACCACTCTAACTTCTCTAAACGTATTCTACAAGAGTATATGAACAATATTAACTCATTGATAATGCCTGTTCTGCGTTATTGATTGAGTAATAGGAGTTATTCTTAGCACCTACTATTTATAGTAGTTTGGGCAATAAGGGGTTAATCAACTTATTGTGTATGGTAGGCGAAATGGAGGATAGTGAGATGGAATCCTCCATTTCACAAGAGCAAAATTCTTCTGATCCCCCTCCCTCAACTCCCCCTAGAATAAAATTATACCCTCAAGGGTCTTCTGGACCATGGCAAGTTTTCTTCAGGCGGAAAGGAAAGCCATTAAACCTTGTGCAAATTGCACGGGATCTGTCTTCACGATTTTCTGCTGTAACAGAGATCGTGAAAGTAAATAAAGCCAAACTTCGAGTTAGCATTGATAACATTAGACAAGCTAACGAGATAGTAGCCTGCGAATTCTCCACGCGGAAATATAAAGTTTATATACTTTCGCGCGATATAGAATGCGATGGAGTCATCTCCGAACCCAGCCTCACTGCCGAGGATATACTTAAGCATGGAGTTGGTTGTTTCAAGAACACCCTGCTTAAAAAAGTAAAAATATTCCGATTATAAGCAATTCTACTAAGTATCACTTGAAGAAGAGAAAAAAGTTTACCGACCATCCTATTCATTCACCTGCGCCCTCTGGAGATCCATAAAATATTCATAAGTAAATACTGTAATGACCAGATAAATGGTATATACCAAAGAGAGAGAGAGAGAGAGAAACTCACTCTCTTTGGAGATCTGAGATTGAATAAAACATACAGCGGACGATGAGCAGGTCTCATTCGTATTCCATACCTTAAACCTTTAACGCGTGTTATAGATAGTCCGAACATCATAAAGTATATTTAAAAAACTAAAAAAGTGTCGGTGGTTTATTAAATAACTTAAACTAATTAGTGCGTATTAATTAGAAATAGTGCGTACAAGTAAATTAAAACAAAAATATATAAAAAAATCGTGCTGACTGGTAAAAAAAAAGTGATCGGGTAAGTTATCCGACGGTAAGCGCGTCATTGTGTAAGTTTTAGTGAAAAGCCCTTGGTGAAATTATATATATATATATATATATATATATATATATATATATATATATATATATATATATATATATATATATATATATATATATATATATATATATATATATATATATATATATATATATATATATATATATATATATATATATATATATATATATATATATATATATATATATATATATATATATATATATATATATATATATATATATATATATATATATATATATATATATATATATATATATATAATCTACGAAAATGAAAAGAAAATAGTGAAATTTAAAAAGAGGTGGTTGGTAGAAAGTCTGAAGTGACGCCACTTCCGCCATTTTGGATGCCAAACCAAATTAACCAAATAATATACCTAAATAGTGGTGGTACGATCACACATAGCTTTGGAACGATAGTAGCGAGCTTTTCGAGCAGTGGTGCGAGTCATTCGAGCTGTGTTGCGAGTAATTTGGACTGTGCGCCCATTGGACCACTGGTTGAGTGTTCACCAAGAGAGTTCAAGAAGCATTTGGTCGAGTAGGAGAGAGCTTTAACAGACTTCAGCAAGTGGTAAGTGAATCCTCTCCTAAATTATGAACATTATTTTATGAATCAGTTATACACCTTTGCGTTGAACATTTTTACTTTGCTGATATTCATATACGTTACGTTTTGTTGCTGTTGTTTATTTGAACAGTATAGATGGCGAATAAAATATTGGTCGGCTCTATTGAGCAGTATGTGGGTGGCATGTCATTCACCAATTACATCGAGCGTCTAAGTTATCTATTTGAGGTGAATGATGGACAAGATGCAGCACAAAAGAAAGCACTTTTCATTACGCTCAGTGGGCCTATCGTTTTTGAGGAATTGAAATTGCTGTATCCTTTGAATGACATTGCGACGCTAAGCTATGATACAATAGTACAAAAAATAAAGGAAAGATGGGATAAAGTTGATTCAGACCTTATCCAACGATACAAATTCTATAATCGGTTTCAAAAATCTGGGGAAAGAGCTGAAGATTTTTTATTAGCAATTAAATTACAGGCTGAGTTTTGTAATTCGGAGACTTCAGGGATACAGCAATTCGGGACAAGTTCATTATGGGTGTAAGTGACAAAGTTTTACAGCAAAAATTGCTAAACGAAGAAAATCTAACCTTGGCTACGGCGGAAAAAATGGTAGTAACCTATGAACTAGCTGGGAATAGATCGCGTGTGATTAATGACAATAACAATAATCAGCAAATAGCCTCTATTAGAGGGCCAATTAAATCGAGGCTCGGTAGAAGAGAACAGTTTGAGCATTGGAAACAAAACGATAACAAGAGGTTCAGAAGCAGAAGTAGGAGTGAAAGCTTTAACCGTGTCCACCATCCACAAAGAGCACACAGCAATCGATATGCAAATTTGATATGCGATTTTTGTGGAATAAAAGGCCACGTTACTCGCACTTGTTATAAGCGAAAAAATATTAAACGTAATTCAGTGAAATTTGTGGAGGAAGCTAATGACGCCAGTTTCGGCGATGACAAAGTAGCGGAGATGTTCAACAAACTGGCCATGCAAAGAAGGGATTCATCTAGTGACAATGATTCAGGTGATTTTGAATGCATGCAGGTAGCATCTATCAATAGTATTAGTGAACCTTGTTATCTCAAAGTACAAATAGAAGGAAAAGATTTAAAAATGGAGATAGACTGTGGATCTTCCGTGACAGTAATAGGAAAGAATATGTTTTACAATTCATTTAATTTATCTTTAGCAGATTGCAAAAAAAAATTGGTGGTTGTAAATAGATCTCGGTTGAATGTGTTAGGAAAGACAAGGGTGCATGTTATATTCAAGGGAATAAAAAAATTATTAAGTATGGTACGTGACTATGATTCTAATTTTGTCCCATTAATGGGTCGAAAATGGATCGACATTTTTTACCGCGATTGGAGACAATATTTTACTGGATTAACTGCTATAAATAATATAAACACAGTTAGTGTTACTGACAAGCTATTAAATGATATTAAACAAAAATACACGAACGTTTTCCAAAAAGAATTATCCTCGCCAATAGTTGGTTTTGAGGCTGATCTTGTGTTTAAGGACGAAACTCCAGTCTTTAAAAAATCCTACGATGTTCCTTACAGATTGAGAGAAAAAGTTCTCCAATATTTGGACAAATTAGAAAATGAAAACATAATAACACCAGTTAAAACAAGCGAATGGGCTTCACCTGTGATAGCAGTCATGAAAAAAATCAGGAGATCAGATTAGTGATTGATTGTAAAGTGTCGATCAACAAAAGGCTCATACCAAACACTTATCCTTTACCGGTTGCTCAAGACATTTTTGCTGGGTTATCGGGATGCAAAGTTTTTTTGCGCCCTTGATTTAGAAGGGGCATACACTCAATTATCCTTGTCAGAGAAGTCTCAAAAATATATGGTGATAAATACAATTAAGGGTCTCTATACGTACAATCGTTTACCTCAGGGGGCCTCTTCTAGCGCAGCAATTTTCCAACAGGTAATGGACCAGATTTTGATAGGGTTAGAGAACGTTTCATGCTATTTAGATGATGTGTTAATAGCAGGACGCGACATAAAAGAATGTGTGACAAAGCTTCATGAAGTCTTAGAGAGGTTAGAGAAAGCGAATATCAAAGTTAACTGGAGCAAATGCAAGTTTTTCGTTTCATCTCTACCATATCTTGGTCATATAATTTCTGATAAAGGAATACTCCCCTCTCCTGATAAGATAGCAACAATACGAAATGCGGTCATTCCGAAGAATGTTTCGGAATTGAAATCCTTTTTAGGACTTTTAAATTTTTATGGCAGGTTCATTCCTCATTTATCTAGCAAATTGTGCTGTCTATATAATTTGTTAAAAAAGATACGAAATTTATCTGGGATGATACCTGCAATAAGGCTTTTGAAAATAGTAAATCTCAGTTAATAAATGCCAATATTTTAGAATTTTATAATCCGCACAAACCAATTGTAGTTGTTACTGATGCCTGTAATTATGGGCTTGGGGGAGTTATAGCACATATTGTTGATGGCGTAGAAAAACCAATTTCATTTACTTCATTTTCGCTCAACACAGCTCAGAAACAATACCCTATCTTACATTTAGAGGCCCTGGCTTTAGTCTGTACAGTTAAGAAATTCCACAAATATCTGTATGGACATCATTTTACTGTTTATACCGACCACAAACCTTTAGTAGGAATATTTGGTAAAACAGGTAAGCATTCGATTTTCGTCACAAGATTGCAACGATATATTTTAGAATTGTCTATTTACGATTTTGAAATTAAATACAGGCCGTCTGCCAATATGAGAAATGCAGACTTTTGCTCCCGTTTTCCTTTACAGCAAGCGGTGCCAAATGAACTAGACAAAGAATATGTAAAAAATATCAATTTTGGTGATGAATTTCCTATTGATTTTACTCGTGTTGCACTTGAAACAGCAAATGATGTTTTTTTTACAGAAGATTAAATTTTATTTAAATGGGGGCTGGCCAGAACGCCTCGATAAACAGTTTAAAAATGTGCATGCAAATCAGCATGATTTGGAATTTTTCAATGGCTGTTTACTGTTTCAAGAAAGGGTAATCATTCCAGAATCAATGAAGATTTCAATTTTAAAATTTTGCATGTAAATCATTCAGGGATAGTCAAAATGAAGCAACTTGCGCGCCGCTCTGTGTATTGGTTTGGTATAAATAATGATACAGAATATTTTGTAGGAAATTGTGAACCATGTAATAGAATGGCTATTGTATCAAAACCAAAAACCTTAGCTTCTTGGATTCCTACAAAAAAACCTTTCAGTAGAATTCATGCAGACTTTTTTTTATTTTTAAAAGAAAATCTTTTTATTAGTAGTGGATAGTTATTCTAAATGGATAGAAATAGAGCATATGAAATATGGGACAGACACTAACGCAGTTCTTAGAAAATTAGTAAGTATTTTTGCCAGGTTTGTTCTGTCAGATGTGATAGTAACAGACGATGGCCTGCCCTTCAACTCAGCACATTTTGTATCTTTTCTAGAGAAACAAGGCATTAAAGTTGGGAAAAGTCCGCCTTATCATCCATCCAGTAATGGTCAGGCAGAAAGATCAGTTAGGACAGTTAAGGAGGTGCTCAAGAAATTTTTATGGGAACCGAATGTTAAGGGGTTGTGTTTGGATGATCAGATTAATCTTTTTCTATTTAATTATAGAAATACTTGTTTGACGACTGATGGAGTATTCCCATCGGAAAAAATATTTAATTATAAACCTAAACTACTTATTGATTTGATCAATCCAAAACGTCATTTCAAACAATTTTTAACTGTGATGCCGGGAGATAATATTCCGATTCAAAGGGATGATGCCTGTAAAACAAATAGAGACAACAGTCTTGACAAAATGACGTTGGGAGATGTCGTGTATTATAAAAACCATAAATCCAACGATTTTTCTAGGTGGCTTAAAGCAACCTTTTTAAAGCGGTTTTCTTTGAACACATTCCAGGTGCGAATTGGAAACGCTAACCTAATGGCGCACCGCAGTCAGCTGCACGCACCTAAAGAGAAAAAAACAGCGAGTTTGTGGAAACGTCCTTTTGCTCATCGTTAAGGAGAACGCCAACAGAAATAACACTACAAGTATTCAAAATACTTTCGAAAGCGGAAGAAAACGTGCAAGGGCGCCTTCCATAGATGACAGCGATGAAATTATCAGTTGTAAGATACCGAGGCGTAACGATAGCATTTTCTGCTCAGAAAATGACAATGGTTTTCGAGGATTTTCGGCCATTCACGAGGAAACCTTCCGGGGGTTTGCGAACAAACGTACAAAGTTGAAGTCAAGCATGACATCAAAACCAAGAAGGTCGGCGAGATTGCATGCTAAAAAGAAAACATTGAATTATTACAGCTAGGGGACCATTCATAAATTACGTAACGCTTTTAGGGGGAGGGGGTTCGACAAGTTTGTTACATATTGACATAGGGGGAGGGGGAGTAAACTAGATCGTTACGTAACATGTTTTCACCGAAGAAAAAAAAATTCAAGGAATTTGTTACGTAATAGGGGAGGGGGGGATAAAGAAATTTGTGACAATTTGTTACATGGGGGGAGGGGGGAGTCAATTTTGGGCAATTTTTGCGTTACGTAATTTATGAATAGTCCCTAGTTTAAGTGATCATTTATCTTTCGATATTTTACATATGATCTATAACCGAATATTTTGTGTACGTAGATTAAGGAAAAAAGCTTGTTATTTTCTATAAGAATTTCAAGAATTGTGAAATTATAATGAATTTAAATGCCAACAGCATCTTAAGGGTGAAGAAGTTGTAATGACCAGATAAATGGTATATACCAAAGAGAGAGAGGAACTCACTCTCTTTGGAGATCTGAGATTGAATAAAACATACAGCGGACGATGAGCAGGTCTCATTCGTATTCCATACCTTAAACCTTTAACGCGGGTTATAGATAATCCGAACATCATAAAGTATATTTAAACAATACCAACACATTGACTGCCCTAAAATGTTCTACACTGATGGGTCACGAATCAATGAGGCCACTGGCTTCGGTTTTTTCAACAATAACACGTCGATCTCTTTCAAGCTTGCAGAACCTGCCTCTGTTTACACAGCCGAACTAGCAGCAGTTCACTATAGTCTGGGAATCATTGATACTTTACTTCCGAGCCATTATTTCATCCTCACAGATAGCCTCAGCACAATTAAGGCACTACGCTCATTAAAGCTTGATAATCACACTCCGTTCTTTTTGAATAAGATACGAGAATACTTAACTAAATTAACAAATAAATCTTATCAAATTACCTTACTGTGGATTCCCGCTCATTGCTCCATACCGGGTAATGAGAGAAAGGATAATTTAGCCAAAATAGGGGCACTGGACGGTGACATATATGAAAGACCAATTGCCTTCAATGAATTTTATAGCGCTTCTCGTCAGAGGACGCTTACTAGTTGGCAAACATCATGGGACAATGGAGATCTGGGACGGTGGTTGCACTCAATTATCCCTAAAGTATCAACGAAGGCATGGTTCAAAGGGTTGGATGTAAGTCGAAACTTCATTCGTGTGATGTCTAGACGCATGTCCAACCATTATACGTTAAATGCGCATCTCCGCCGTATTGGGATCGCAGAAGATAATCAATGTGCTTGCGGAGAGGGTTACGAAGACATTGAACATGTTGTTTGGTCTTGCACTGAATATCGTGAAGCCAGATCCCAATTAATAGACTCCTTACAAGCCAGAAGAAAACCACCCTATGTTCCTGTTCGTGATATCCTCGCTTTACGAGATCTTACATACATGGGCCATATTTATCATTACCTGAAAACAATAAATATTCAAATATAATTATCCCCACAATGTTTCTAGTTTTATTCCCATGCTACCCACAAACAATTTAGATTTCTTCGCAGTTAGTAAAGTTAGATAAAATGATGTAAATAAAGAAAAAAATAAACAAAGATTACAGAAAAACTATCAATAGATTTACAATAAAATTCAAGAAAATAGAGTATAAATAAAAATATTCAAAATGATGATTATCCTCAGTGTTACCATTAGAAAGTGATTTTTTATTATAGCGTGATAGTCTTAAGAACTTTTGTAACATGTTACGTAAAAAAACCCCGGCGTAAAAAAGCTTTCGCAAATGCCGTTTCAGATAAACGTTTTTTAAAAAAAATCAGTACAGATTTAGACAATTTGTACATTCTAACTCTTGAAAATACATCAACCAAGAATGGCCATTGTTTTGCTGACTGAAGAAACAAAAATTGGTCGCTATGAAACAACGATAGAGGATTATTTTTTTGCTTTTTTTATTTGGCCCATTTGACAGGTATATACCGGAATCAAAACAATGATGTTCTAACCACTGATGCCAGCGACAATCCTAATCTAGTGTTCTGTATCTACTGTCTCAACCAGCGATGCCACATGTTTTTGTGAAATGTCTGTATCAGAATAATTAAAATGTCTGTAAAAGTCTGTAGATGGTTGTGTAAATCCTATTTACACTAGGTTATTACTTTAAAAGTAGATTGAAATTAGAAAACTATTGTGAAGGAATCGCTCGAATTCGGATACAATTGTTCTAGTGCAATTTTGTTAAACACTGTTACTCTTTTAAAAGTCTGAAGATTTCTGATTACGTCTGTAGGGGACCATCAAGAGCAAGAGGGTGAATATTTTGACGTTTCTTTGAAAAATGAGTGAAGCCAACATAAGCTGGCTTCCTGGCTCGGATAGTTGCAGCCCCGTGAAAACTGTTTGTTGCCTGAAGCTGCCACCAAATGCCAGTAGCGCTAGCTACGTTTCAAATGTTTAAGGTCTATTCACATGAACTGTACACCACTGTTTGAAAGTGGGAATCAAAATAAGTAAATAATAACAATATATGAAAAAGCACGATTTTTCTTGCATTGCTTATTCTCCATGAAATCCGAACGCTTTTATCAACTAAGTTCCAGTTAAGCACATCAAAATGAAGTTTGTTTGCGTTCGACAAGCTTAAGGTCGTGTTAACAATATTGGCTCGTAGCAATGTGAACGTTGCTTAAAGCGCGTTCGCTGTCATTTTTGGCAACTATCCAAGAGGGTGAATATTTTGACGTTTCTTTGAAAAATGAGTGAAGCCAACATAAGCTGGCTTCCTGGCTCGGATAGTTGCCAAAAATGACAGCGAACGCGCTTTAAGCAACGTTCACATTGCTACGAGCCAATATTGTTAACACGACCTTAAGCTTGTCGAACGCAAACAAACTTCATTTTGATGTGCTTAACTGGAACTTAGTTGATAAAAGCGTTCGGATTTCATGGAGAATAAGCAATGCAAGAAAAATCGTGCTTTTTCATATATTGTTATTATTTACTTATTTTGATTCCCACTTTCAAACAGTGGTGTACAGTTCATGTGAATAGACCTTAAACATTTGAAACGTAGCTAGCGCTACTGGCATTTGGTGGCAGCTTCAGGCAACAAACAGTTTTCACGGAGCTGATCAGAAGTCTGTAAAATACAGACATATGCATATCTGTAAATCTGGCATCGCCGGTCTCAACTAACCTAACAGTGAAATGGGTCTCTAGAATGTGATGGAAGATTGGAATGATGCGGCATTTTTTAATCCTTTGACTTTATTTGGTTGGCTCGGGAACTTTTCGTTGTTAATGAGATGGAGACTAACGTCATTCGGGTCACTTGGTCCTGTCCTCCCGATGCTATCTCGCCGTCGGAAATGGAAGCAAACCTGTGATACTTATTTGCTTATCCTGATACTAGGCGTACACCGGCGGAATACTGTATTCAATAAAATTACAATTTCAATCACTTTTGCCCTGTATACTCAAACATAGGAGCTATGACTGACTATGATTGTCTGATAGCACGCGGAAAAAGGAATGCGGTGTTGCCACACTAGGTTTTGACATTATACTTTGTTCCTGATTTGCAATTTGTAATTTTATTGAGCACGATAACCTGTTAGTACAGACTTTGAATCAGGTCAAGGAAGTTACTTGGATAGCGGTATTGTGATGTTGTCATTGCCCAATTTGGCTACGCCACAGCGCTTTTTTCGCATGCTGTCCTACCTCACTACCACGGACTTCAACTATAGTTCCTATATTTCAGTATACCGGTTCCTATATTTCAGTATACTTCCTTGACCTGATTCAAAGTCTGTACTAACAGGTTATCGTGCTCAATAAAATTACAAATTACAAAATTATACCGGGCAAACGAATGGATCACATTTTTACGTGCGCTTACGATCTCAACGTCGGGCGAATCCTTGGACTCTGCTATACGACCAAGCAGCATCACACTACCTTCACCCTTATTGTCTCGAGCACTGTATCACTTTTAGTGAGGTCTGTTGGTCCAACATATTTTGTTAGGTAGCTTAAATCTGGTTTAACAACTTTAGGGCAAGCATTTACCCTCTGTCTACCAGAATTATTTTGCTTAAATCAAACATTTTGGCGAAAACTCTGATGTAAAAACAATTACCGAAAGATTTACCAGTACATTGAAAAATGTTTTTTTTTTCCTAAAATAATGATTGTTAATGATGTTTCTAACATGAATTTCATAGGTCAAGCCAATCCCTGCGTACGTTAATCATGTAAAACCGACTTGCGGGGACAGTACAGGTGAACGCTTAAAAAATGTTTTGTGTGCTTACAAGTTTTCAATATCGAATGCTTTTGTTTTTCTTTCCAAGTGACTGAATACACTTATTGTAACTTCACTGTAAAATTTTCGTCACGATTTTCACTGTTTTTATTATTTTACTAAATGCGATTCCTTGCGAACACTTTGTTTGACATTCAAAACCAATGCAGTGGTCAGGGTGGCCAGATCAGAGATGCCAGATACTTTTTTCAAATGTCTGCAATAATAATTTTAAAGTCTGGGAAGAACAAAAAATCGACATAGATTTTTCATTAGGGCTTACATCGCAAATGTAAACAAACTGCGTTTTCGCTATTACGACATTATGCAACAAAAATACTACAAGATTGAGGTGAAAATTAGTTAAAATGGTTTTTAGTTCGATGTATAATTAAAGAAAACAAAACGGCGAAACATGCATTTTCTTCGAGATTTCGACTTAGGCCCTTCTTCTCATATGGAATATAAAGGCCAAACTTACATTTTTAGACAGAAGCGGGCGTACGGTTATTATTCACAAATAAAAGAATAAACGGCGATTCTGTTATATAAATGATAAGCAATATCTACTATGATCATGTCTACTCGATAGTTGTTGCACATAAACATTCGAATATTTCGATATTTTCATGAAATTTGAAGAAAAGATTCACGCGCCCTTTCTTTTACATTGGATTTCTATGCGCCCATTTGCTGAGCCCTATTAAAAGGTATACTGTCAAGCTCGCCCATTTACCCAGCCCTACCCAGCAAGACAGAGTCAGTTTAGCCCATTTACCGCGCCCTTCTGAAAATTATGTACACGGTTTAGCCCTTCCGCAAATGGTGGTTGCTGAAGGGCGAAATCACGACTGGGATGCAAATTGGGCGTAAGCATTTTTTTAGTTTCTACCCACTAAAAGCACATAGGAATTAAATTCTTTGTTATATTGTCATAAGGTTTAACGAAAAATGCTTCCGGAAAAACACGGTCATAAAGTAATTTATACCTACAATAAAAACTACATTTAGAAAACCTTCGCCGAATATTGAAACTGATTTTTCTCCATTTGAGTACATTGCGACTTAGGCCCTAATGAAAGATCTGTGTCGAAATGTCAGAAAAACTAGTGAAACCAAAAACCTTTATATACAAAAATCTGTAAATATCTGCAACCAAACTAAAGAATCTGCAAATATCTGCAACCAAACTAAAAAATCTGCAAATATCTGCGTCATCGAAAAAATCTGCAGCTAAAATTAAAAGCCTGCGAATTTGCAGACATGTCTGCAAATCTGGCATCTCTGGGCCAGATAGAATTCCATGGTACACTGAGCAAAAAGCATCTGAGAATTTCATAAGTCTCGGCATTTGAACCAGTCTTGCCACAATTAAATCTGTACCGGGAGTTGAAAAATCTTTTCTATCTGTACTCTTCTATAGAAAAATCTGTGCCGGATTCTGTACCCAAATAATGACAAAGTTGTTTTAAAAAAAATCATTCTTCTTATACATATTTTTCATTCGGGGAAATCAAACCAGACATTCTGACTCGGTTGTTTTATTTGAGCTGGAATTCCGAAAGAAACCAGTTAGAATTCCGTGTGAGTTTGACTGGGTAATATCAATATCAGCTCCAGCTCAATTTCTCGCTGCCACTATGTTTGTAACCAATGGTGGCCAACAGAGTAGCGGCAAGAAGCTGAGATGGGGCTAGTAATATCAATAGGATACGAGAAACCTGCTTGGAATTCAAATGGAGCAGGTTAGAGTAAATGTATGCACTCCGAGAAGATTCGCTAGGCTTTCACTTAGACATCATCCCTTTGATTTGCAGGAAGCAGGTTTTTGCCTTTCGCATTCTAATGTGAGCTTCAGTTCAAGCTCAATCAGTACCAGCTCCACTTCAAATTCTTGCCATCACTGCTGCCTAACACAACGTTTACCTGCGGTTTACTGGGATGCATCGCAGGGTTAACTTATTTTACCTTGCTGTCATGTAAAAAAATCTGTACCAATCTGTACTTTTTCACAAAAATCTGTAATCTGTACCGTACAGAATCTGTACCAAAAATGCTTCAAAAATCTGAACCTTTCTAGATAAATCTGTACTTGTGGCATCACTGATTTGAACCAACCTTCTGACGACGTCATTGAACGCTTTAGAATGTCATAGGCAGGCTTATGAATTCATTTATCTTTATTCATGCACTCCATAGACGTACAAATAATGTATTTCATAAAACAGTCTTATGACTTCGCTCCAATATATGCCTTTAAGAATTTCATAAGTTTTTCTCATGAAACCCATATGAGATCTGTTATTGATTCTATAAAATTGTATTTTGTTTTTCATAAACGTCACTTTTGTGAAAAGTTCATAATTGTTTCTTATGAATTCAGTACTGGCCTGGACGGCCAACCAGGAGTTAATAGTTTCAGCACTTTTTGATTACCGCTGTTCGAAACAGAAGAAGTGAGACTTTCAGTCAAATTGCAACAAAATTTTAAATTGTTTTTATGTTATTGAATAAATTACTGTGAGCATTAAACTAGGGGCAGATCACTCTAAGAATTTATTTAATTTATATTAATTTCCATTTTTGCATCAGCTTGGCACTCCCTCGCAGAAAAGTTTGTTCAACAAACGTCCTACGCTGATCCACTTTGTTCGACGTTTTGTTAAATGTAGGGCTAGTTTTTCTGTAGGGTTTTGACGTCTTACACGCAACGCAAACCACATTGCAGGCAACGCTAAAACATTGCACGCAACGCAAAATACATTATGAATTTCTATTTTGATGGAAATAAATGCATTTAATTTCGCTGATTTTTAAAAATGCATCACAAGTGATCTGCCCCTACCCGGATAGAATTTTACAATAGCATTTACCCTACAAACAATCATAAAACAAGAAATATTATAGTTATTACTGTTTCAACATTGTTCGATGCCAAGTTCTCATAGTAGATTTACAATAAAATTTCATGTAACAATAAATTTCGCTGTTCAGCAAAAAACTGATACAGTGCATTCACATTAAATTTTACTGTTTTCGAAAAAAAATGCATGGAAAAAAATTTATTTTTTTAATGTTAAGATACATAACCACCCCCCTTTTTCACTGTAAAAGTCTATTTTACATTGAAATTTACTGTAAAAACGTTAAAGTTTATTGTTTTTGTATTGTAGCATAACACTAAAACTTACTGTAAATTATTGTAAAATTACTGTACTGTCACAGTGAAAATCATGGTTTTGTTACTGTACATTTATATTCGGGTAGGCATTAAATCTGTTTACATGGTTATGATTTTTACAGAAGACATCCGATTATTTGAAATGAAATAAGTTGTGCATATAATTAGTGTCTGACGCGTATTTTATAATTATCAAAATCATTTGAGAAGTAACAATCATTATCATTCAGTTGTCAAGTCCAGTTTCCCAGTTGTCTAAGCCCAGTTTCCCAAGAAATATTGACGAAGCGTTGTTCATTATGTACAAATTTTAATATTTAGTGAGAATTTTCTCTTCAATCTTCTGAAGGGATCTACACTTGGCGGTTAATTTGTCCCGAATTGAGTTCTACAAGATGACCACACGAATGAACTCATAAGGAATGACGTTCATATTTGACAATTCTCAGTGATTTGTTTACTTTCTCAGTTGCGTGAGTTGGAGTGCAAAGGGTGCCCATCTGTTATATTCAAATTCACGTAACTCCCATGAAAACAAATTTCCCCTCCAAATCATAAGACAGATTTATAAAATCCATTTAAAAACCTTATGTCAGAAAGTCATAAGACGTTTTTATGGAAATTCAATGTAAATTTTGCTCGGTGTACTTTTTCAATTCGCTAGCAGCCTGCCATCCACGTTTCATCTGCAACCTATGGTACACGGAAACAAAAAACTACCTAAAATTGAGTTCCTTTGACTCAATCTCGTGGTATCGTGGGGGAACTTAAAATTAGGTAAACCGTGTTGAAGGTAGTTTCCATTTAACCACGGCAAAAATTACAACTCATTGATAGGTTTTTTATACTCAAATTTAAGTTGAATTTACCTAATTTTGAGTTCACCCCAAACAACTCAAAAGTAACTTCCCCCACGGAAGATCTCGACTGAGTCGAACCTCTCGTTTTGTTTTTGACAACACTAATAAGTGCGAAAGCGACGCACAACTCAAAAGTAAGTTAAAAGAACTTTTCTGCAGGTTGTTTTATTTAACCGTGTAGATCTGATAAGGCATCCTACACTCTTAAATAAAAGTAATCTCGAAATGATTAGATTTTAATCATTTTGAAACTAAACTGTATTTAGTATTTGCAGTGATTAACTTTCTTGATTGAATTAAATCATTGCCATGACTATTCTGGGTTTAGTTTTGAATTGCTTATTTTTTCAGTCGCTCTGTTCCATCATTTCTGTACACGCTCATCCAACATAACTCAAAAGTGAGTGGCCACACGCGGAAAAATTATTTGTAATCTCAATTAATATGAGGGTTGAACTAGGGGCAGATCACTTGCGATGCATTTTTAAAAATCAGCGAAATTAAATGCATTTATTTCCATCAAAATAGAAATTCATAATGTATTTTGCGTTGCGTGCAATGTTTTAGCGTTGCATGCAATGTGGTTTGCGTTGCGTGTAAGACGTCAAAACCCTACACAAAAACTAGCCCTACATTTAACAAAACGTCGAACAAAGTGGATCAGCGTAGGACGTTTGTTGAACAAACTTTTCTGCGAGGGAGTGCCAAGCTGATGCAAAAATGGTAATTAAATGCATTTTTTCTAATTTGATGCAAATTTCCCACTGAGACGTCCAAAAAAATGTTTCAAAATCGTTCAACACGGGTCCAACGATGGACGTTTGTTGAACGGTTATTTGGACGTTGTCCAAATTGGTCCAACGAACATCCTTCGTTGGACAATTTTGAAACCAACCGTTCTTAGAGGGTTGTTATACATTCTTATGGCTGAGTCAGGTTCTAACCCCAACCGCTGTCAGTTCATACATTTTGACAGCAGTTGGGGTTAGGAACTGACTCAGTTTCGCCTCAAACGAAAACCACATTAGAGTGATCTGCCCCTACACGCTCATCCATAACAACTCAAATTTGAGTAGCCAGTCACTCAATTTCATTAAAAGTGCACATAGTCAAAAATTTTAGTTTTCCTCGTTTACTCAGTTTTGAGTTTGGGATAAAAATGTCAAATTTGAGTACATTTTACTCAAGAGGGAAATACAGAAAATAATCATTCCGCATTTTTAATAAAAGTACAAAGACATTCATTGGCATTTCAAATATCATTTACCTGATCCTCCAGACCGTTGTCCAGGTGTTTGCGATGTTCGGGAACTTAATCCAAGGGTCGTTCTCTGCATCTATTTCATGCCGATCGGCATCTTGTATAAATTGCCGAAACTACAAAAACACAACTGAAAGTAAGATTTGAAAACAAGCAAAACCCAATGAAACTTACCTTCTAGTTTGATGAACGATCATCGGCTTTAACTTCAGGCTCTTTTTAAAATTTAAATCAACACCTAATCCCGCACACTTTTTTGAGAGTATTTTTTTCACTCAGAACTTTGAAGATTTTGTGATTACTCAAGAAATGAGTTAGTTCTACTCAAATTAAAACTCATTTTTTGACATATTGCTATTACTTTTGAAATTGAGTGCTCCGAACTCAAATTTTGAGTAGTTATGAATGAGCGTGTAGGGGTTGAATCAAAAAAATTACCAAGTTGTTTTGTGTTCAATAAAAAATATATGTTAATATAAATAAAACAATTGTTGATTTGATTCTAAAGAATTTATTGGATCAAATATTTTCAACGATTAAATCCAAAAAATATGTTGTTGATCTCACGATAACAATAACCGAAACAAAATCAAGTTTAGTTAATTCAATAACGTCGTTTTGTAGATTTAAACGTAATAAATATTTGAATCAATGCATATCAGACGTTGAATCAAACAACGATGTTTGTTAATTCAAAATGTTTCCTTTATTATTTTAAATATAATAAATATTGGAATTAAAATATTTCAAATGTTGAAGGAAAACCATTTTTGTTTTGCTTAAAAGAATGGATTCAGAGAATGCACATAATTTGACTTGTTCCCAGTTATACCCATTCTGGAACTGGTTCGGGATTCTGAATGAAGTCAGTATAGATACGAATCAATCGGTTTCGGAATCGGTTGTTTCATTTGAGCTGGAATCTATACTGGCTCCATTCAGGATTCTGAATCGAATTCCGAATGGTTTGACCGGGGCCTATAATTGTAATTACTGAGCCTTGATTTGACAACGGATCTGCGTCAATTACAACAAAACAATCAGTGTCTACTATTCTTTTTCTCTAGGACACGTTGTGCTGTGCTGTGCTGACGAATATGAGACATAACGTTCTTTAACTCAAACAACAATTTTAGGGCATTACCGATGACTTGAGAGAGCGTTTCCGTTCCATCTGTCAATCACACTGATTGCAGCGTCAATTTCAACAGCAGTGTACATATGTTCAAATGGCTTAGATTTGTATCAACATCAAGGAAATTATCCCCAAAAATGCTGTACAATCAGCTGCAAACTAGCCGTCAAAGTTGAAATTTTCCAGTGCACGCATCGCGAGGATGTTTATCGGAGTGTCCTTGATCTACTACTCGTGCGCGTTGATGTTGAAAGTTGCTATAAAGTAAGAAATAGAGTTGTCATCAGCAGTTCTATAGAACAATCTAATATCAATTTACCTTGAGTTGTACTTGGCAAAAATGTCATGCTTACAATATTCACCACCACAGGCGGAATTTTTTAGTACAGCTCGTACAAACAGGCGAACATGCAAACAAAAATATCTACGAAAATGTTCCTGTTTGGAGTGTCTTTTGGGGTAAACGCAGCTGTTATAAATTGATATAACCGGGTTTTGGTTTTCTCTTGAGCACAGTTAGGGTTACGCAAAAGACGAAATGAATTGCTATCTCAATCAATATTCATCATTAGGATTAGTAATTAGTAACTTACCAAATGCGGATTTTGGTTCTGCATTGTACTTTCTTGAGGTGAGGTTTCAATAAGAATTGCGCTGAATGTTTGCTCGGAGGTCTTTCAAAGGATCCGTTTGGAATCCTTGATGGGCACAACAATATTGATCGCCCAAATTGCTCACTTGCGGTAGAAAAATGTCGTGTTTCCATATTTGTTCGTTTTTCGTACAATTTCACTCGATATCGAATTTGATAGACAGCGCCCTTCGTGTTCAACAATAGTACCTTAAGTTTAGATGCACGTGGAAACAATTGTTTTTGTTAGAAGTCTTTTCTTTGTTTGTTTCAATTCAACAAGGATTGTTAAAATCATACAGTCAGTTATTTTGAATCAATCAGCAGGATATTTTTTTTCAATCACTAAATTCTTTGAAACAAACAATAATTTTGTCGATCTACACGAAGTACTAACAACAAAACTTCTAAGATTGATTCGACATATATCCTGGTTGACCCAACCCAAAAATCCATTCAATTTAATAAATTTCTTGATTCCAAATGAAGAAAAACCTCGAATAGAATCAAATAAATTATTTGTAGAATCAAATATGCACTATTCTTTTGTGTGCAGCCACTCAATTTCATAAAAAGTGCACATAGTCAGAGAGTTTTTCTCGCTTACTCAGTTTTGAGTTCGAGTTGAACATGTCAAAATTTGAGTACTTTTTACTCAAAAACTAAATATGAGAAATAACCACTCCATATTTAGAATATAGCTATATGAAAATTCAACGGAATTTAAAATGTTATTTACCTGTACCTCCCGGCGTTAACACGATGTCTGGATCTCGGTCCATATATTCCGGGAGCTTTTCCCTTCCTAGATAGCATGCATATCATAATCTCTTAGTAACAGCTGGATCTAAAAAAAAATCAAAAGGAATTAGGTTAAATCAAAAATAAAGCTTGGCGAAACTTACGATTGATTTTCCTGAATGTTTCCGCGCCTTCCTCTTCACAGCAAGGTCTTTTTTTAAGTTCTGGTCGACACCCAACTTTAGTCAATTGTTCAAAGTAATTTTTTCATCCAAAACTTTAAAACTTAGCGGTTACTCAAGAGATGAGTTAATTTCACTCAACACAAAACTCATTTTTTGACAGTTTGCCTCGATTATTGAATTTGAGTACTCGGAACTCAAATTTTGAGTAGTTCTGAATGAGCGTGTGTGTTCCCTTCAGTTTGCTGTTGTCAAAAATACAAGAGATGAAAACGACGTTCGCTTCGAAATCTTTGGTCAAAGAGAATAGGGAAAGAGACGAAGAGTGAAAATCAGTCAAAACGGCAACACGCCCTTTATGATGATTTCAACACTAGAATTTTTGCAACCGCTTCTATAGGCAGCACTTTAAATGACTCCTATTATATTTTGAAAACAAACCGTATGTCGATCGATGGATTTGTTTATCAAATGATGTGCATTTCGAAACAAAGAGATGAAATAATTCTAAAGCTTATTTTTACTCATACATATACTCTAGAATGCACCTTACAATCACGATTGAACTAAATTCTGATGAAAATTCAAATTTCTTTTTTGATAGAAGTACAATACTTATCTCCTCCAACTCAGGCATGAGTAATGTTTATTTACATTGCACGATTGGTCTGCTCAATAAGGTATTTTTGGCTTCACACTATTCGTCTCTTTCCCTATTCTCTTTGTCTTTGGTAAGTAAAATTTACAAAACGGTTGACGAATGTGGCTACGCCACATCGCTTTTTGGCGCACAGTCCGACTTCGCTACCGCTCAGTCGGCTTTAAACTAGCTATAGCCCCTATGTTTGAGTAAACCGGGCAAACGAAGGGATCACAGGTTTGCTTACTATTCCGCCGGAGTTAGTCATCGCCTCGTCCGGTGGATCCTCAGCGGCTTTGCGCCGCTTCGGATCCTTGGCCTCGACTATGTGGCAAAGCCGCATCACACCAGCTCCGCTCCATAAGCTTACCTGCTATGGCAGTATGTCATTGTTATGAGCGTTATTAAGGTTCATGTTACCTTTTTTAAGCATGTGTTAGAATTGAACGCTTGGTAGTGTGCGTAGGAAAATTTGTGTTCAGCTTTGCCACCGGATTATCCATTTAAACCTTTTTAAAACTCTAAAAGAAGAATATCAGTCGATTTATTAGATCATCACGATTCAATTCATGCAAAATACCTACTGGAAAAACCATCGGCTTAGCTAAATGGTGCTTTTGAAAAAGTGGCTGCGGTTTTTTCATTGCGCAGTTGTGTTGCGTACCCCAGCTCGGTGTGGTAGTGTGATAAAAAATCACAGCCACTTTTTCAAAAGCACCATCCAGCTAAGCCGATGGTTTTTCCAGCAGGTATTTTGCATGAATTGAATCGTGATGATCTAATAAATCGACTGATATTCTTCTTTTAGAGTTTTGAAAAGGTTTAAATGGATAATCTGGTGGCAAAGCTGAACACAATTTTTCTTACGCATACTACCAAGCCTTGAGGTAACTTGAGCCTTAAGCACAACTTATTTTTTCAATTTATCAAACTTTGGTAATAAATTTTACATTTCCGCTCTCGGATTCGGTTTATTGAGGTTAAAATACACCATTTTAGCAAAAAACCGCATTAAAAATGGACCTCTAAACATAAAGTCTCTAAACTAGACAATTACCACGTTTTTTAGTCTCTGGCGGAGTTGTTCGATGGGACTATGGCATCTGAATACGAATCGACCATCATCAAGACGACAAGACTAGTCTTGGTCAATATGGTAGTGACCACGATTTGGCTGGAATGGATCATAAGATTGTAGTAAGTATCGTTTTTATCTGTTTTCAGTATGGGGCATAATCCTCGATGTCAATATTTCCCCACCAGTAAGCGAAATTTCATTTAAACAAAACCAGAGTTCTAGAAAAAAAGGTTCAGAACTTAAACGGAGTGATAACTCTTAGGACACAAAACGTTAACATCGATATGGGTGAGGAAATACTGACTGTCAAAGTAATGAATGTTTGGTTGACGGTCGCGAATGCACTTTGGCACCGCTTGTATAGTGTATAAATTATTAATTCTCCTTATCCAGTAATCACCGCCAAGGCAGTCTCTAGCTACTTGGATTACTAAATCGATCTGATCGTCACGACACAATCGAACTTTCCGGTGGAAATATCAAAATAGAGTAGCATTGGTTGAAAATTATTTGCAAAATGCAATTGAGTTCTACAAGATGACGACACGAATGAACTCATAATGAATGAAGTTCATGTTTGACAATTCTCGGTGGTTTGTTTACTTTGTCAGATGCGTGAGTGCGAGCGCAACGGGTGCTCATCTGTTTCATTCGAACTCACGTAACTTCCATGTAAACAAACCACTGAGAATTGCCAAAAGAAGTTCATCCGACTCGTTTTGTGGGTTATGGGTTATGTCGGTTGGTGTAAAACCTAATATGCACCGGAAACAGAGATGCCAGATAGTTTTTTCAAATGTCTGCAATAATAAGTTGAAAATCGAAATATTGAACTTGCGCCTTTTGCTTTTTTTGCTATTTAGAGTGGGAAACTAATGCGCATCTTGTGTACATGTTAGAGAATCAAGTTGCGCATCATCTACACCAGTTGCGCTTTAGTTGCGTACGCTGAAAATAGGAGAAAAACCGAAAGGCGCAAGTTCACTATTTCTATTTTCGACTACAACCAGAATATTATAAGAGCACCGAATTTTAAACCTAATAAAACACCATTTTCCTCGTCGGACACAATTTATGTTGCATTATCCCTGGCCGGATTTTTTGTGCGGAGTTTTAACCTGGCGTTTACACTTCATGAAAACTTATTTTTGTGCAGACTCATTCGCTATCACAGGATTTGAAATCCCGGGCTTCATTTGAAATACACAGGGGACCAAATCCCGCTACACGTTCCCCAAACTGTAAACTAGCCTTTGAGCCGAAGAGAAGTGCAACGGCTTTTTAGATTGCTCGTAATTTTTGAATGATGGCTGTGCCGAAGCCCGTGTTCGAAATTGATGACAATCAGCTATGATCGCAATCGAAAATGTACCTTGGTGGCTGAGGTTCTGAGACCACATACTGATTTTCGGAAAGAAGAAAAAATGATGAAAAATGGCGTTTTCCGTTTATTTCTAGTACACGCAGAAATTTTTTTGCATATTTAAACCGAAAATAACTTTAACCAACGAAATTATTGGTTTGAAAATATTTTTTTATTAGAACAACAAACATTTTTAAATTCTATAATTTTCTTTTAATTTCAATAAAAAAATTATTAGAAAAGAGAACGATAAACTTTATTGTTGAACTAATAAATAATTTTTTTGAATTCAATAAAATTTGTCTCCCGACCAATAGTTTTATTTATTGAATTTAATCAATATTTTTATTGAACCTACAAATATTTTTTTCTGCGTGTATGTAAGGATCAGTTTTTATGATCATTTGAAGATTTTTGTGTCTTTAAAAAAGTTGTTTTTAATATCATTATCAACAACTTTACCGAAGATACCAAGCCTCTAAATTATGTTTTGAGTATATTCTTCGTAATTGAAGGGAAGGGGAGGGGGGGGGGGGGGTTACTTCTCTAATCTTCCGGCCATCACATCATATGATTTGTTATTCTTAGTATGTATAACAAACATAACGATGCGACACAAGGTGCTAAAAACGCAATAAAATCCTGTCAATCCTATTTTACATTGGATTGTCTGCTCTAAAGATATTACCAAGGGGCCACTCATAAACGATGCCGAATATTAACAGTTAGGGTGGATCGTTACCAGGGATGCCAAAGGTACCAGTAAACTACATTTTTTTCGGTATATTTACATTTGCACAAGCCGTACAGCCCACTACAGCGACACATCACTACAGTTCTTGCCAGAACGGTAGCCAAACCGAGTACATTTTCCCGTAGAGCAGTAGAATACATTTTTGTTTTGCTGCTGTACTCTGACTGCTCGGTGAGAATGTGGCGTAGTAATGTTTGTTCTCTCGCTTTGTACATTTTTCTCTGCGTAGTCAAAGGGAGAGGCCCGCACACGAAAGCGTTGATGCCGGTCGTGGCGTAAACGAACATCATTCATTGACGTCGTTTTTGATTGAAAATATTGATTAGATTAAGAATATTAAAAAGTGTAAAATAAGGAAAGAGAAGCTGTACCGCTCGCGACTGGTGGCTGTACTGGGGGCAGTATTTTTCTGTCATGTTACTGCTTTGCTTACAGACTGCCGCACAGCGCTGGGCGTCCTGCAATAGCGAAAGACAGCAGCGTCGAAAGAGAAATGAGAATGTAGGCAGAAAAATTACAGCCGCAGAAAAGGTAGGCATTTTGCATCCTTGATCGTTACGCAACATAACTTGGCGAAATAAAAACTGAAAATGAATTTGAGACGTACTAGTTGAGCGGGAGTAATAAAACTAACAAGTTGCAATGCGCTTGAAGGGGAAAAATATTTTAGATATTATTCGTGAGGAAGATTTCTCAGACACAGCCGTCATTAGAGGGCACCTTAGTCGCTCAATCACACACGAAAAGTCATAAATAGAAGCGACGCATGTCCGTTTAAATCAGTTGTTGCTAATATCCCATACGAGCAACATCATCTCCGGGCGATGCAATAAGCGCTATCGATTTTCAGCAACTTTGGCATTTGCACACACTCGCACCTAAGTGACTAAACCATATACGGTTAGTTTATAAATAGAGGTGACGCGTACACGTTTGAATCAGTTTTTGTTCTGATGTCGAACGGGTAAGATCATAGCTGCAACGTCTGGACGCTAAGCGGTAGACGCTATGCATTTTCGGCAGCGGTGGCCGTGTGCGGATTTTTCGGGTACCAGCACGGTGTCACAGTGATTTGCAAAGTGGGTGGGTGGGGTGCTTTGGATTTAATTCAATACGGCAGAATGTGTGCTGCTTGAGAGTGTTGCGTTGAAAAAATATTTATTTTTATGCATGCGTGTGCGTTATAACTTGTTAATCCATGTTTACGGCGCTTTGTAGCTGCGTAGGGTAAAGAGCCTATTGGCTTTCATATGTTTCATATTTCGGTTATATATGATATATATATTTCGGTTATATGTGTTTTATCAGTAAGGCATCTGACAACGTGCTTCTCTAGTTATTGCACTGTTTAGCAGCGTAGTATTTTATATAGGAGAGTACACTCAGGTTTTTTTACGCGGTTTTTCTTGCGTGGTATTTTTTTACGCGGATTTTGAAATTTACGCGGTTTTCATTTACGCATTTTTTTTTTAATTTACGCGGTTTTCATTTTGAGCGGCCTGTATCCCCCGCGTAAAAAAACCTGTAACTGCATCGGAAACAATCACATTCCTAGCAGAACTTTTTGTTTCATAATTTCAAACACTTTTGTTTCGTACTGTACAAAACGGAAAATTTTAAAACAGAACTTACCGTCCCAGCTTCAGTTTAAGCGGGTGTTCTTTTTCGATTAAAATTCAAGTCATGTCTTAAGAGTATTTGTTCTGCCCTATGTATTTAAAACACAGTTCTAATCGCGTTTCAAAGTATGCAACAAATAGAACGGTTAGGTATACCAATTTTAATTTTAAAATAAATCTGTTTTAAATTATGAAACAAACCGATGTACTGAAGATATAATTATGTCAGTCCTATTACCACATAAAACACCTATATAACATAAAACGCTGCAGAATTGGTTTAATAATACAATGTTTACACTACAGAGTTATAACACGTTTTAATAATTAGCAACAAGAAAAATGTCACCAAGATAGCATAAAAACCCGTTTTAACCGGTAGTGCGAACGTTGTACAACAATGTAAATTATCAAATAATTTCATTTGTTCAACCACCAATCGATCAAGAAATACTTAACCTTAAGATTGTTTACTTAAGTTCATTAGTACATTATTGAAAATTTAAATGGAAAATGAAATTTCATATTTCATGGAGAATCTGTATATTTCCGTTGTCGGGCGAGAGCTTCCTCATCACAGTTCTCAATATGGAACTTTTCTTTTGAATATATTTTCTGGACAAACCAATCTATTTTTACTAGATGGATCAGCCAAATAATGCCAATCACTTAGTGAGATACTTGATTAATTGTAATAATAGGTTACCGTTAAATGACCTTCAATAAATTATGTTTTAATGGGGAGGGTATATAGCAAATTGTAACATATGAAAATAGGTGAGTGAGCAAGAACGTGAGTCGATATGTGTGATAGATAAAATTCATTTGCACGCTCTTGAAAAAAGCTACATTTTTAATGTCACTGTGGTCGTGTCCTGTACACAACCCTTTAATTTTTTTTCTACGAGACATTGTTTGTGAATGGCCCCCAAACAAACAATATTCCATAACGAATATCACATAACATCGATGTCAGAGCAATGGGATCAAGGCCAAGAAGAACTGAGAAGCAACATCTATTTAGGAACCGAGGACGGACGTCCAGCGTAAACGTAAAAGTTAAGAAAAACATTTACGGTGCATCCAAATAAAATTTTGATGGTTCTACCGTTGTTCCATTTAGTGCGTGAGTTTTATTGAATAGACAGTCGACCACACAATTGATGCCCAAGTGACTATCACAACCGTACTGGTCTAGCGGAGATTAGTTCATATAGCAAAACAAGTATTTTAAATTTGTTTGTTCGACACCTGGGTGTCTGTTCTCAGTGCTTTAGCTGTAACATATTAATCTTCCTAATTAAATCAAATAAGCAGATAGTATAGCCAACAGAAGAGGCATTTAATAAGGTTAGGAAAACTAGGAGTTAGAATGAGAGGACGTCTGATGAGGAAGATCACACCTAACAATATCCACTATAATAAACAAGCATAGTGGTGTTACAACAGAATGATTCAATCTGATTCAACAATCATTTAAGCAATCATTAATACACACTAGAACAGAAAGAATAACTGGTAGAATAGCTGGAGGGAATTTAGTATTCGTGGACACTACGGTTGACAGCGCTCTTTGATTTACTAATAGTCGATTGATCCGCTTCAGACCTAGGGGACCCAAGAGTAGATCAGGAAGAAGACAGAAGCGAAATCAATGCGAAGTTTTAATTTTATCACTGACAACTGCGTTGTTAGGAGCAGGATAACAAACAAAACTCTTAATTTCAGGAACTGCAAGAGATGGCGCTGGGCCTGTGGCCTTCGACTGGCATGGTCCATTCTCATTGGTTCGGAAGTCTTCTTGATTGGTTTTGGTAGATGTGTGCTCCTACTTGTAAGTTGATCAATTCGCTTGGGTGGGGGACATGTGGATCCTACTAGTTGTCGACTCATTTGACCATGGGAGTTCAGGAAAGGAGTGCAGGACTGGCACCTAAGAGATAGTTAATTATTCAAGACTTTTTCTAACGATGATTTAACTCGACCAAGCACAACGGCTCTCAGAAATGATAAGCAGCCCTTTCGGCTCGGAGTGGTTTGTTCGAGTCGAACCAGGCGGACAATCGGTTCGAGCAAACTTTGTGGGGAATAGTGGATAAATAATTCATATATCTTTTATGGTCAGAGATTCTTTTCGTGAAACCTTAAAATGCCTTCACTTGACTAGAACAGGGATAATTGAATTCTGTTATAAGATAGAGATGAAATAGCACAGTTGTAGGAAAATGTATTTGGGAGTAAGGACTAATACTGCTAGTAAGTTTACCGTATCAATTAATAGTCGATTGATCCGCTTCGGACCTAGGACACTAAAAGGAGATTATGA
The DNA here is from genome assembly GCF_030247195.1 of Topomyia yanbarensis. Classification (NCBI taxonomy): domain Eukaryota; kingdom Metazoa; phylum Arthropoda; class Insecta; order Diptera; family Culicidae; genus Topomyia; species Topomyia yanbarensis. The sequence continues at coordinate 286,414,678 of NC_080671.1, read as the reverse complement.
AGAGACAGAAGCGGATTCAATACGTAATTTGCCAATATGATGTAGACTCCAAGGCGATGCTAGGATGATTTTCCATAGGATTACACATACTAGATGATACGACGTTACACGCTCTAAACTTGTGCAAAAAATGCATGTATGTATGTATATATGTATGAATGTAAGCCTGTATGTATGCCTGGTTTTTTTTTCAATGGAGAACGCAAATTACGCACTAGCCTAGTACACGTGCATTAGTAGATGCCAAGCTACCACACGGGGTGTACTGGAGTGTCGGGCTCTCATGGTGGACACCATGACAAGGTAATACCGACTAAACTCCATTGGGCACAGCCAATGTTCCCCCCAGGGTCTACCTCTCGATATTACTTCTGGGAGGATGGATGTACTTGATGTACTCACTCACACTCGCTCACGCGTTCATACATCCTGTATGAGGCTTACTTGGGTGCTCGCTCTGTCACACCCTGATTCACTCTCTAACACTCGATATGAATGGCTTACTTTTGTGCTCACCTTTTTCGTTCCTTGCGAGGCTGACTTGTGTGCTCATCTTTTTCATTCCTTGCTAGGCTTACTTTTGTGCTAGCCTCTAACATACCATGTGAGGCTGATTTGGATGCTCACTCTATCACCTGGTTCACTCTCAATCGTACCACTCTATTACACCCCTGTCGCTCCCTCTGGCATCCCATGTGGGACATTTTTCTTAGGCCCCACTTCTGACATACCATGCGAGGCTTACTTGGGTGCTCAACGTTTTCATACCTTGTGAGACTGACTTGGATGCTCACCCTTTCGCTCCTCTGCACAGTGGTCGGAAACGCCAAAAACGTGAACTTAATTCACTAGAGGCCAAGCCATCGAATATATTCACAGGGTGTCTTTGGAGGAATTGTTCGTATAAATATACCCTACAATCTGATGACAATTCAAATTAGGCATGGCTTACTATGATCGAACTAAAAAAATTAACTTTTTATACTGGCGAGATAGAAAGTTGGTGTCTTCGACAAAGTTTTAGGAATGCTCATAGTGAAGAATTTTGTTGAAGAACTTGAGCTTGTAGGAGTAAAGGTTATCGATTTATAAGACGTTTTCTATGACAACCCCCTTAAATCTAGTTTTTTTAATATAACTTTTTTCATTGTAACTTTTCGTGCAAACTATGTATAACACAAATGTGTAGGTATCAAAACCACACAATATTGTCGAAGACTGCATGTAAAAATACTCATTTGTTTCAAAGTTATTGAAGATTTTTATATTTTTTTCACCAACTTGAACTACCGTGCAAGACCCATCTACCGATCAATTAACAGCGATTTCTACTTCCAACGCTCTTTAAAAAACAATGTTAAAAGGCATTTCAATTTGATCTTCGTTTTCAACTAGAATATTTAATCAACTATCAAGAAAAAACACGCAATTTTGTAAATGAATTGGCAGACAGTGCAAAATAGCCGAAAAGCCCAACAATTCTAGAGTGCCATTCACCGATCACTACAAGTAATAGATATCCATTTGCCGAAAATGCTAGGTTTATAATATTTATTACCGACAAATTAGGTCCAAACATGTGTTGCAGACTTTGTTCATTCGGTTTCGGTATAATTCACTTAGAAATATTGTCCTTACACAGTTTTATTAACAGTTGACTTTGAGTTAAGAGAAAAAAGCGGTAAAATGGCAACGGATTTAATACAGCATTCTAATATAATTATCTGGAAAAATATGAAAAGATGAATAATGAAGATGAATATTATATTGATGTTCTACGTATTATTTCCATATTTCACATTATTTATAATTTCTAAATTCCGTGCAATATTCGAGTCAAAGCAATTTCGCCGTCAAATTGATCGGTAAATGGAGGCCTATCGGTGGATGGGCTCTGCACGGTACGTATAAGAAAGAAAGGTGCAAACCAAAATGCACGAACAGGCACTTTTTTAATTCTATAAACTATGCACAATAAAGCTAAGAAGGTTTGGTGCGTGGCACTCTAGAACCCTATGAATAGGGTAAGCTTACTTTATCATGATTTTTGACTTTTTCCATACAAAAATCAGCAAAAAAATTTTTTTTCGATTTTTTCCGTAAAATTAATAAATAATGGTATGACATTCTTTTGTAAGCATTGAATTCATTATGACATGTCTATTTGAGTATATATTAGTTTGGAATCTGCAATGATATTAAAAACTTTACATTTTTGCTCCCACGTTTATAAAATCTGAAATATTCAGGTATAAGAGAAAATAATACTTGTAATTGAACATTGAACTAAGAATTTCAAAAATTAGGGCAAAAAAACTTAAAAAAAATTTTTTTGCTGATTTTTGTATGGAAAAAGTCAAAAACCATCATAAAGTAAAATACCGCAATTCATAGGGTTCTAGAGTGCCACGCACCAAACCTTCTTAGATTTATTGTGCATAGTTTAGAGAGTTAAAAAAGTGCCTGTTCGTGAATTTTGGTTTGCACCTTTCTTTCTTATACGTAATTGAAGTTGGTGTAAAAAAACGTAAAAATCTTCAATAACTTTGAAACAAATGAGTATTTTTACGTACAGTCTTCGACAATATTATGTAGTTTTGATACCTACGTATTTGTGTTATACATAGTTTGCACGAAAAGTCACAATGAAAAAAGTTATATTAAGAAAACTAGATTTAATGGGGGTTGTCATAGAAAACGCCTTATAAATCGATAACCTTTACTCCTACAAGCTCAAGTTCTTTAACAAAATTCTTCACTATAAGCATTCCTAAAACTTTGTCGAAAACACCAACTTTCTATCTCGTCAGTATAAAAAGTAATTTTTTTTATACTATGTTGCGTTTCGGCTTCGCCTCATCAGAAACCGACACTAACATATTGTCGGAATAGATTAGCGCCGGCTTGACGCAAATCCCTTAAAACTAAAACACACTATGTGTTTCAATCAAACGACTGATCAAACGTGATGTCCCGTTAGAGCAGAAGTTCTGTTTATGCCGATGAGACACAAGTAAAGCCGAAACTTGTCTTGGCTTAGCAGGCCTATGCGAAAGCACTATGCTATATTTCACCCTAAGGAGGAAAATTTGGTAAAAACCAAAATTTCTCACTAGGGTGAAAATTTGTTGGTATAAACCAGTCTTTGTACAGGAGGGCACAAATCCTTATTTCATACTATGTTGCGTTTCGGCTTCGCCTCATCAGAAACCGACACTAACATATTGTCGGAATAGATTAGCGCCGGCTTGACGCAAATCCCTTAAAACTAAAACACACAATGTAGCAATTTTTTTAGTTCAATCATAGTAAGCCACGCCTAATTTCAATTGTTTTCAGATTGTGGGGAATATTCATACGAACAATTCCTCCAAAGACACCCTGTGAATATATTCGATGGTTTGGCCTCTAGTGAATTAAGTTCACGTTTTTGGCGTTTCCGACCACTGTGCTCTGCCACGCCACGAGGCATCGATAGCTAAGTCCCAACATACTACGCTACGACCCTCCCATTTTGGCATGAGGCAGTCCACATATACGCCTATACACTCACTCTTCTGCCTTGCTTCGGGGTGGCTGGGTTTACCCCTTACGCGGTAGCCAGTCGCTGCGCCAAACCTGCCTCATCATGAACAGAACATTCATTCACTTTTTTGCGCTCGGCCCTTTCCGCTCCAACTAACCAATCACTAGTTAGTCGTGCCCGTCGTCTGTTGCTCGATGCGCCAGATTCTCTGTAGCCTGCAGGCAATCTGGGTGGTTGCAGTCGAAACTGCGTTCCCCTTCTCCACCGATTGACACATCCGCTGAATAAGGGTATCAGGGGTTGTGTCGCAGCCACAGACGTCAAGCATTGCTCTCCTTTCGACGTCGAAGCGAGATCATACGAACAGTATGTGCTCGGCAGTTTCGTCGACACCTGGGCAGACGGGGACCTCCGCGTGCCCGAACCTGTGAAGGTACTGTCGGAAGCAGCCTGACAGGAATTGTATCAGATGAAAGTGAACTTCCCCATGGGGTCTACCCACCCAGCTCGATATGTTAGGCATCAACCGGTGGGTCCACCTACCTTTCGAGGAGTTATCCCACTCACGCTGCCATCTGGCGACCGAGGTCACCCTGGTGCGCTCGCGGGCTCCTCTAGTTCCACGTAGCTCGAAGCACTCCTCGTCTTCCCAGATGACCAGCCCGACTGGCATCATGCTCACTATCACGCAGGATGCATCGTGTGATACCGTGCGGTAGGCAGATATCACTCTGAGGCACATCACGCGGTGGGTGCTCTTCAGTTTCTGCAGGTAACTGGTTACCCTCAGTGCTCTTGACCAGGACGGGACGGGAGGATAGATACGGCAACGCCAGCCAGTAGCCTGCGTCTACTGGTGCACACCTTTGAGCTGTTGGACATCATCCTCGATAATGCCGCAACAGCAGTCGAAGCTTTGCACGTATAGTTGACAATGCCGTGCAGCTGACCTTCGGCAGCCATGTCAACTCCGCTGTGAAGTGATCGCGACTTCTCCCACATGGATAACTGCATGTTGTGCCAACTTGCGGCTGTTAACGATAACTACCTTATGCTGAGCGAGCTCCAGGCCTCTCGCGCTCATCTATTCCGCCACCGTGTTCTGCGGTTAGTTCTACCTCGGGGATTGACTCCCCGTAGACCTCTAAGGTTACGTCGTCGGCAAAGCCGACGATCTTGACCCCATTAGGAAACTTTAGTCTCTGAACCCCGTCATACATGAGGTTCCATAATACCGGGCCTAGGATCGAGCCCTGTGGGACTCTGGCGGTAATAGGAACCCTTTTCTGATCGGTCTCGTATAGCAGTACACGGCTCTGAAAGTAACTTTCCTGGATCCGGTACAGACCCACCGGTAGGCTGAGCCGGTGTAACGAGAGCGCGATGGCATCCCAGCTTGCGCTGTTGAATGCGTTCGTCACGTCAAGTGTCACTAACGCACAGCATCGAATGCCTCGTCTTTTCCGTTGGATCGCTATCTCGGCAGTCTTTATTATTGAGTTGATAGCGTCCACCGTTGACCTACCCTTCAAAACCAAACTGGTTGCTTGACAGGCCGTCCGTACCTTCTGAATACGGGGTTAGCCTGTGGAGGATGACCCTCTCCAGCAATTTGCCAGTCGTGTCGATCAGACAGATTGGTCTGTACGCCGATGGGTCGCCTGGCGGCTTCCCGGGCTTCGGCAACAGCACCAATTTCTGCCTTTTCCATCTATCGGGGAAGCGGCACTCGTCAAGGCATCTCTGCATAGCTAGCCTGAACATGTTCGGGTTCGCTATGATCGCTGCCTTGAGGGCGCTGCTGGGAACTTCATCCGGCCCTGGAGCTTTGTTCATTGCTAGGGAATTAGCCACTGCGAGTAGTTCTTGATTCGTCACCGGAGCCACCATTTCGGCCGCGCCCACAATGTCTTGCGGTGTAGGTGGCCAGGGGCTTGTGGCTCGAGACGGGAAGAGTACTTGGATAATCCTCGCCAACCGGTCCGGAGACCTTTCTGGGGGTGGAGAGCCCCCTTTGATCTTAGCCATCACGATTCTGTAGCGCTTGGCCTCTGCTATTTATACAGCGGCTGCCCCACTCTACAGCCCAAGCGTTAAAGTCTCCCGCTATGACTACCGGTTTCCGTCCCACTATGTCGGACGAGAGCCTGTCGATCATCTGGTTGAACTGTTCTATGGACCACCTTGGTGGAGTGTAGCAGCTAAAATAGAACACACCATTGATCTTGGCAATCGCAACACCCTCGGCGGAGGAGTGTATTACCTCTTGAACCGTGAACCGTCCCGTTGCACAGATTGCCGCCATCCCAGACCCGTCCGACACCCAATTGCCGTTGTCGACAGGGATATTGTACGGGTCGGATAGGAGGGCGACATCTGTCCTCGACTCCGAGACCGACTGCCACAACAGCTGTTGGGCAGCTGCACAATGGTTAAGGTATAGCTGTGTGACGTTCACGGCTTCCTCTTATTGGCCTCACCGAAAGGACACGAAGGTCCATGTGTGCCTGTATGCATGGATGTGTATAGGAGCAATGTATCCCTGAGCAACAGGAAGGACAGTCCCTGAGCCGGTGAATCTGATTCCAAAACTTGACCATTTCCTTGGATCTTTCGGAATTTTCAACGGTTCGCAATGTGGACAAAGGGACTTTGACGATTCAGTCTATATTATATATTTTATTTAAATTCAAAGAATATAATTCAAAAAATTGTCACACGTGCAAGAAATAAAACAGACGAAACAAATAATCTAAATAAAACTAGATTATTTATTTTATCATATTTAAATTTTTTACATTAGAATAAAATAAATATAATAATATCCTATTTTATTTTATTCATTTTTCTCATTTTTTGTTTCTTGTATTTTATTAATTATGTATATTTTATTTGCTTTATTTATTTCCCTTACTTTGCTAACAGGAACCTGCGTCCTCGAGTATCTGGCATGGAAAGTTGACAAAGGGAGCAGATCAAAAGAGATAGCGTTAAAATGTCCCGCACACTATGGCGAACTCTATATTGAGCCGAAATGATCTGGGATCATAATATCCAGAATGTCGACTACAATATAAGATCCGAAAACGAATTTGCGTCATTACTTCTGGGTCATAATAATCTATTTTCGAATGTTATGACGCACTCTCCCAGTCAAACCCTTTCCGGAACATGTTCGAAATCCTGAATGAATGATATCTAAAATTGAACAACCGATTACGACTCAATTGGTTGTTGCATTTGAGCTGATATACATTCAGTATTCCGAATCGATTCCCGAATAAGTTGCTCGTCATAAAGTCACGGAAGTTATGATGCATCTTCCTACGAACGTGAGACCTCGGACTTTATGGTACGGTTCCCATAAGACCGTATGCCAAATAAGGTACATTTTTTTGATTCATGTAACCTGATTCTGAAGTCTTCAGAACCGGGTATTTAATTTCCATCCTGTCTTCCAATGTGCTCATATTACTGGTTTTTCACACGGCGCAATGCAAGATGATTTAAAAATAAATTTAGGTCCTAGGGCACCGGAATCCCTAGATTTAGTGATCTAACATATGGCGATCCTTTACAATTATTCCAATTACAATGCTTCATTTCCAATTTACAGCTGACCGAATTTGAACGTCGAATATGACCGGATGCGTTGAAGGCTGCCGGCATCAGTAGTGTCATCGGTGAGCTGTTAAACGAAGTTAATGCGGTCGTTACAAGTCTGAATCTTCTTCGCACCCATATTACTCTTGTGGTATTTAAGAGTCAAGCGTAGTGGTGATATGCAACATTAACAAGAAATGGTTTTGGAACGGCCATCAGAACTAATGTATAATTGCAGCGATTCCTTGATCGGCGATGGTTCACTTGGTAATGAGCCAGGAGTGCTACTAATGTGGTATGCGGAATGTTGGGAATCTTGGGTTTCATCCCTACTAAGACAAATTCGGTTGATGTATTGCTGTCAGCTATGCAGGTAACCAAACGCATTATATAGATTATAGTCATGAATTCTAATTATCTTTCTCCTAGTTAACAGATAACCATGTGCAGTACAGAACTCCTTCAAGGACATTGGGAAGAAACAGTGTCGACTGACGCTTCCTATTCTGAACCGGTGCAGGTTCTCACCGATCACGAGCATCTGTGAGCACGTCAAGTTTTAGCGGCGCACATCAACAAACTGTATGTGTAGTAAAAACGGGGATGCAATATTCCAATATTGAAGAACTAACTGCTTGTAAGCATTTGCAGTGTCGAATCACTCTCAGCCACTGAAATAATTCAACAGACGAATATTCTACCCGCTGGTTATTCTAAATTTTTGGTTTAATTTCCTCAACATGTGTTTAATTTTTCCCTCCAACGTCCACATCAACGAATCGACATACTATACCTACCCGAATGATTACGAGTTCGAGGATAGTTTGTGTCCGCACAGAGTACCGTCGAGAGCATCAAACGTAAGGATAAACGGAAAATTCACGGTTTGTCTCAGATCGGATCGCCAGCAAGATATTTACTGATTTCTTATCTGCATGTAGTGCAGAAAACATACCAGATTGGTTCAGCTCGTCAGGTCCTTCCGCCGGAGAACTGATCATTTTTCCCAGCACTGTTTTCGGTGGAGAAAGCGCAAGGTAACACGATTATGTTTGCATTTGCATGTCAGCATTCGAGAGGAAGACTATGTATGTTAACCAACCTTCTTGTTATGCCTTGGATCGGAACATACTGGAACCTTTTTATTACGAATCCTGCGTATTCGGTCGAGATTTTGGAATGGTCTGGTTTCTTAACAATACAGCGATACTATGGATATCCAATATTGAACTGCCCCTGATTGATGCAAAACGAATAGCTACTAATGACTGCGGGTTTCCTGTTCGGGCTGGATTTTGAGAATGTGTGTTTGCTTTTTCGTCGATCTTACTAAATTTCGATAGATGAGATTTTTTTGCACAATAAAAAGTATCTCAAACTTCCGGCACAATCACTCTGCTTTACGCTGTTTGGCTGGAAGATTTATTAATCATCGGAAAAGGATGTTAATTTGAACTCGAATATACTAAAGAAGGTGACATACCAATATCAGAGCTGAATCAAATTTAAGTTGTTAACAACTTTAAACGGTCACATATCTCGTAAACGAGTTGGGTGAGCTGTACTAGCAACTGATGTTGGTTTGTATTGAAGTAAGTTTTGTTGTTTAGTCGAAATTCCAATCTGATGATGAATGTTAACATTTCAGGAACTTATCACCAATCTTGTTCCATCCAAAGAATTAGAATGCAAGGGCCGTTGGCTGTATAAATCAGTCTGCTGCAGAAAAGCAGTATCCTTAGATCATGAGAAGCTCACTGATAGTGAAAGTGCTTTTTAAAATGTGCAGGAACTTTGAATATGGTAAAAGAGCATTTATTTCTTGAAGGATGGCGTATAACTGCAACAGTTAATTGCATCATCAGCAGAAGGACGGAGGTCAGCAGGCCTGTGATGCAGTATCAAGGATCTCTGGCTGGTACGTCATTTTCCGGAAAACCAGAGTTCAAGTCAAAGGAAATACATCATTGCTGGTAACACAATAGTTCTGTCCAAGGAGTAGCTGTGATATCATTGGTTGATTGTTGTTACCAAGCAAACTGGTTCACTTTAAAAAAAACACCTTCTCCGGGTATTCGTTCGGCAATTCAGGTAAGCTCAATGCTCATCATAGTCCTTTCAAAGTACATGATCACATTTGTTTACGTGCTATTTTTTATTTTATTCATTTATTATTTTGCTCCGATACAATATTTGTTTCTTATTCTACCCTTCACACAGGTCCTGTCGGTAGCATGATAAATAGGCGGAGGATTACGCTATTGGACATAATCATTCGCAATCAGCACCAAACCGAAACAACGAGCAATCGGTCCGTCATCGAGCCATAACGCTAACCATGTTCCAGGCGGCTTTCAGTCTCCCGTAGCAGTATTGTTAACCGTTTGCCGTATCACACGAAATAAACCAAATAATGTTCAAATTTTGCATAAAGCTAATAAAACATTGAAGAGTTTGTTTTGTTGGTTTTTTTCTTTGATGTTCTTGAGTTCTTCTTCTTATTGCTCTGGTTCCATTTTCAGTCGGTTCCTCGGTTGGCTCTGTAAAAAGTAATCAAAAACTAAATTGGGAAAAGTTTTCATCATGACCAGTGCAGTAAAATTTCATTTCATTCAATCGAAACTGAATGAACGCAGTCAATCAGTCGTCTACGGCAGCATTCACATTCATTTAACGTATCAGTTGCTGTCGATCTGAAGCTGGGTTCATGGCACTTCACTCACCGCTGCTTTCAAATGAGTCGCAATTCATATTCAACCTCCTTCGTTTGATCCTCTCAAATGAATAGATCCGCTTTCAATTTACCCAGTGAGCACCAGTCAAATGAGATCCGGGTAAACCTAAGACAAAAAGAGACAACTGGCTTCGTATTTTTGGTTATCATGCCTCTCTTGTGCCAGATGATAGATGAGTGTATGCAGCTAGCGAGGTTGGCAGTGCAGCCAATTTCTTTGTCATATTTAGATATGTTGCTATAATACACATAATAATGACTGTTTTATTGACACACATTTCGCCAACATTTATCTGGTACTAATCAATCCAACATTTTTGTCACATACTACATGTTTTTAGCAAATTTGGCCAGCATAACAGCCTATTCATCAGAATCAAATTTGCAACAAAAATATTATAGAGATGAACGTACTACCAAATAGCATTTTTCATTGCAACCAGTTTCAATAAGCTGTTATTAGTAGATTCATTATTTTCGTCTGAACTCTGCGAATTTAAGAAATTTTGAAAAAAAAATATGATAGCCGCAGTATGCTATCATAATTGTACGAAGCTGTCAAATTTATTGCTAAAATCAAATATGTAATTCAGCTATTTTTTGCACCTCTACCAATAGTTTCCTGTGTAAAATTCCGATGACATGGTGAAGAGGTAAAACACTTCCACACTGGTTCTATAGGAACACATTACGAGCACAGTCTACAGATACGAGAATCTTTTCTTTTTCAGAAAGAATTCGAAAAGGTTTTGCTCGATATGAATGCTATAAATAGGTCATATCGAAGGTGGGTTTATTGATTTGAGGTAACCAAAAGGCGCCATATTGGATTGATTGATTGCAAAATGTCCTCAATCATCAGTTTCCGTCATCTAGTGACCATCATTGCAAAAGCGATATAGATATATATTGATCATGGTTTTTACTGTGGTGGTTACCCGAAACTGCCATCTTTGTTTTCAAAATGGCCTAAATTTATAAATTACGGTATTTTATGATTATTTTAAATGATACCCATATTGATAGTTGTTTTCACAGTTTCTTGGTCACTATAGGCCGCAATCTTGGATTTCAAAATGGCCTAACCTCCTTTCAAATGGTATCCATGTTACCCTCATCTCTGATTTAAAAATGACTTTAACCATCGAACTTGAGCTTGAGCTTGACCTTGTACGACCACCCCTAGCTGCTACTCCGTTATCGATCTAGACTAGCTGAAGTTGCACAGGGAATCAGTAGATAGTTATGCTTGGGATTAGGGAAACATCTTTCAATGTGCAACTCCTGGTAATCTTAAAGTGTTTATTGATCAAAACCGGCGCCGGCCTGGCCCGAACGTAGATCGCGGAAGGAACGTTAGTCCGATAGTTGTTTTGCTAGAGACCGTAAATACTACTGCACACTCCACAAGTATCACGGGAGGACGATATTTGGTAGTAACTAGATATCGACTCATCAACTCATGGACCGGGAACCAACGGCTTTACTTCCCTTCCGAAGGAAGATTTTGCACCTCAGAAAAATCTCAGCGACCTCGGCTGGGACTGCACCCAGACTAACTGGGATGGGTGGCTGTCACACTTACCACTCAACCAACTAAGCCTTCATTTAAAATGACTTAAACCATCGATTTCCGTTATCTATCATCTTGGACCTTTAACGAGTTCGCCCGTTTACACCTAAGACAAGATAAGGCAACTAGTAATACGATTTCTGTATTTTGGTAGTACGTCCATCTCTATTTCAATGTTTGTGGCAAATTTGATTCTGATGAATAGACTGTTATGCTGGCCAAATTTGCTAGAAACATGTAGTATATGATAAAAATGTTGGATTGATTAGTTCCAGATATATTTTGGCGAAATGTGAGATAATAAAACAGTCATTATTATGTGTATTATAGCAACATATCTAAATATGACAAAGAAATTGGCTGCACTGCCAACCTCGCTAGTTGCATACAGTCATCTGTCAACAATTATTCAGCAGGGCACAAGAAAGGAAAGAAAACTCTCCAAGAAGAAGAGAAAGAAAGGTTCGGAACATTTGTCATTTTTGAGCGAATTTGTTTTATACTTGTAAAATTAAGCAGAAAAGCCCACTACGTCATTTGTTTTATTCTTTTCTTTTTCGTATCCTCCTGATTTATCAGCTTCATCAATACAACCTCACTCATACAGAGAAAAAATGCTCGTACCTGTATCCGTCTTGAGTTGCCTCGTCTTATCATAGCTTTTACCCTATATTATTTATTATCTTGGTCGGAGTTATTTATATGTCAGTGAGTGTTCCTTCATATTCATTTGTGAGTGGTTCATTGGAATGGTTCACTTCCATTAGCTGAGACCGTGCTAATGTGAGGTTGGTGTTTAATAGAAACTAAACAGGCAAAAACGTCAAATGACCAGATCCTGTTATTCAACTGACAGTGAACTTTGAGTGACTCAAACGAAGACGGCAGTCGAACTCAACTGATATAGTGGTGGTATGTTTACAGTGAAAGACTCGAAGTTTCACTTGAAACGATTATTTTCGTTTGAAATTGATATTTTACCGCACTGATCATGACTAAACCCGATTTAATCATTTTGAAACTAAATAAGGCAAACCGGAAAATGATTAAATTTTAAGCATAAAAGCTTACTTTTTTCTAAGAGTGTATAGAGTCGTGCAAGTCGCATGGGTTTGGATGTGTTATTGTCCTAAAAGGAAACAAGCTAAAAAATGTTTTTTTCAATAGTTTCGGGCCAAAAAATTGAATAAGGACTGATATATTAACTCACGGTACTAATCTGCATCAGAATATGCCTTAACCCGCACACTCCTAAAGATCCCTATTAATTTTGAAACAACTATTAAGAGATAACTTTACATTTTTAAGATATTCTTTAACCTGATTTATAGTACTAAACTGACAGGCGATTAACAGTAAAGCACTATTTAGACTCTCGGTGAAAATGAACGTGAACATGTGTTGAATACCTTCCATTGTTCACGGTGGACGACGTCGTGAACAGTTTCATCAGCGAACAACGATTTCACGCTCACCTGGCAGTTTACAGTTTGTCAGAATGCAATCTGTTATTCGAAGGCGAACGTTCACCGTGAACAGCGATCCCAACAAACAATGAAAGCTGAACAAGCCTTTATTACGAGGGAATAAGCTGAATAAGAACTGATCTAGCATTTATCCAGCCCAACTGTTTGTTGGGATGACATTTATATTCACCACTCCGCATCAATTCCACCCATCGTCGCGTTTACACTCCCGGTGAACAAGTGAATTATCCACTGCGAACATATTTCACCGTGGAATATTTAAAATGATCGGGGAATATGAATATTATTGCATTGATTCAATTATATCGAATAATTGTGCATGGATTCGCTAAGTATATCAATCTACTATCGTTTAGTTCCAGTTTCATCAATTTCTATGCACTAATATGTAAGATATTGGAAAAAACAATTTGGTGCGCATCGAGTTCACGTTCATTTTCACCGAGGGTGTAAATAAGCCTTAATAAACAATTAAGTTCTACAAGATGACGACACGAATGAACTCATGGTGAATGCAGTTCATGTTTGACAATTCTCGGTGGTTTGTTTACTTTGTCAATTGCGCGAGTGCGAGTGCAACGGGTGCTCATCTGTTACATTCGAACTCACGTAACTCCCATGTAAACAAACCACCGAGAATTGTCAAACGAAGTTCATCCAGCTCATTTTGTAGGGTTATGTCGGTTGCAGAGATGCCAGGTACTTTTTTCAAATGTCTGCAATAATAATTTAAAAAGTCTGGGAAGAACAAAAAATGTCAGGAAAGCTAGTGTAACCAAAAGCCTTTATACTCAAAAATCTGCAAATATCTGCAACCAAACTAAAAAATCTGCAAATATCTGCAACCAAACTAAAAAATCTGCAAATATCTGCGTCATCGAAAAAATCTGCAGCTTAAATTAAAAGTCTGCGAATTTGCAGACTTGTCTGCAAATATGGCATCTCTGGTCGGTTGGTGAAAAACCTAATAATCAATTGGCGATTTGCGGCAAAGCCAAAATTAGTCATGCGACACCTATGATTCAGCTCATAAACTGGCAAAGTGATACAGTTTGCTTTTTTTCACCCGTAAGTGAGTCGTAGCTTACAACAAAATCTTCATTATCTTCTCGGAAAAAGCTTACCACTGCCAAATTATGAATGAAACGAGTAAGAAATTTAGTTTTATTTGCAATTATTCTGAAATTACAGCCATTTGCAACTATTTCACTCATACATTTCTTCGAAATGTAATCGGGGTATTATTGTGGTTATGAAAAATCGTTCCATAAATAAAGTTCCAACTCGAAACCGAGACCCAATCAGTACCAATGTCAAACTCCTTCATATTTTGAACTACGTAGGAGATTCAGTGAAGACTATCGGAGAGAAGGATCGGCTGTGCATGATACAAAGCTGACACTTTCCTATTAGCCGGATATATTCTTTCCTCGCCTGATCTGGAGAGTTTCATGAATTTACACCATCTCATGAAGGTTTAGCTTAACTTAGGACGAACGGGAAATGCTGTTGCGGCGGATACGGTGCTCAACAAATTACATTTCGAAACAGCGCGCATATAGCTCTGCGAATAATATTAGAAACCACTATGTTTTACACTCTTTTCGCAAGATGTTTACTCGTCATCTTATAAAATGATGGTTTTCCTTCATTTTCATAAACAATTATCAACAAATTGATCGGTAATTTGGTGTTTAAAAGTCATTTTTTACCAATGTTTACAGAAAATATATGCACTATGACAGAACAGAATCAAATCAGTAACACTTTCCTTCCAGCGCTATCTGCGAGCGGTTTCAACGTAGAATCGCCAATACCCTCTAAGAACGGTTGGTTTCAAAATCGTCCAATGAAGGACGTTCGTTGGACCAATTTGGACAACGTCCAAATAACCGTTCAACGAACGTCCATCGTTGGACCCGTGTTGAACGATTTTGAAACAATTTTTTGGACGTCTCAGTGGGTACACGGAGAAAAAGAAAAATGCTAAGTAGCATATTATATATCACAATTTTAACATTATTTGCTTTTAATCATTGAAATGCATATTAAGTATGCACCGCAAGAATAATATTTATGCATTGCCATGCATTTTAAGTTTTTATTATTTTCCGTGCATAAAGCGTTACTAACGTTACTCTTGGGACTTAACCATTTTTCATTTTCTTTATACGCAAATGATCTCTCTGACGTCTTACAAACTTTTCATTGCTCTTGTAAATTTTTAATGTTTCTGAGAGTTTCAGGTTTTCCGACGTTTTCAATGCGCTGGTTTTCGTCCGGGTACTATTGTTTTATTTTATAAAACGGATTAAAGTAGATCCGAAGTTTCCGTGTTTGAGCCTAAAGAAATTCGATCCGGTAATTTGTGCTTCAGGTAAGCTATACGTATTGAAAATTAATAAATCTGCTACCGTAAAGAATGGAACTGTGGATGCGAAAACGGATTCTCCCGCAGATGACTCAATATTAAAATTAAATCATTGCTTAGTGTCCATTAAAAACCCGCTGTTGCTGATACTGATTTTTTTCCACACAGGAACCAACTCTGACCCTGTTTCCTTTGACCGGACCAAAATCAATAAACTCAAAAAACAGAAAGATCCGTATGATGAGTCCATTATATGAAAAACTGGGACAAGATGTTGGAAGTCATCTGGAAGGTAAACGTTCTTGATAATTTTTTTAAAACGACCCGGTTTTGGCATTTTTTTTAAAGCGACCTAGTTGGATTTGTAGCAAATTGCAAAGAATTGAAGTCCACGTAAACATTACTAGCAAACTAGCACAGTTCATTTATGACGTCACCATCTACCGTAAAGTCTTTCATTATTCTTGCACGATTTTATGATGTGCTCAATAATTGAATATACATAAAACATCTTCACTACGTTGTAGGTACCATTCGATCATATAGTAGATTTACTATTTTAAATTATTAAAATTATTGGCAGCATTTAAAATAAAAATGAGAGAATATTTAATAAAATTGTTTGCTCTTTTCATTTTATTTTTTTTTTATTTACAACCTAAAATATATAGAAAAAAATAATTATGCAAACAAAAATCTGCCGTTGATTAAGCGTATTTTATGCACTGTTAGAATAAAATAGCAATAAGCATTTCGAAAATAAAAACAGGTTATGCTATGATAGCATATTACCAACTTTATGCATCCCAATGGGTGAATAGATCGAATATGGTTTTTGCATAAAATTTATGCTATTTAGTATTTTTCTTTTTCTCCGTGTAGGTTTGTTCCAGTACCAGAGATGCCAGATTTGCAGACAACTCTGCAAATTCGCAGACTTTTAATTTAAGCTGCAGATTTTTTCGATGACGCAGATATTTGCAGATTTCTAGGCTATGTTTTCAAAACGACGTATTGACAATTGCTCGAACAGAGAAAAATGAGTTTGAAGTATTGCAGTCAGACTTTTAATTCCTATTTAGGAACTAAACATTTTCAAATAACAAAAAATAGTTAAAGACCTTGTTAGTTTCTCTGCTTTGGTGGTGTAATACGGTTGATACGAAATTGTAACGTTTAATGCGATTTTTAAGCAAAACTTGACAATACGACCTTTTGCTGTCAATACGACATTTGGCCAGCTTACGATACGTCCTATGCCATGCGAATATTACACATACGTCATAGCAAATAGGACTCCTTTCTGGACAGCAGAACACATACGACTGTCCAGAAATATAATCTAATCTGTATTTTAGAAACAATTACATTTCGAATTGAAATTGGCGATTTGCGGCAAAGCCAAAATTAGTCATGCGACACCTATGATTCAGCTCATGAACTGGCAAAGTGATACAGTTTGCTTTTTTTCACCCGTAAGTGAGTCGTAGCTTACAACAAAATCTTCATTATCTTCTCGGAAAAAGCTTACCACTGCCAAAATATGAATGAAACGAGTAAGAAATTTAGTTTTATTTGCAATTATTCTGAAATTACAGCCATTTGCAACTATTTCACTCATATATTTCTTCGAAATGTAATCGAGGTATTATTGTGGTTATAAAAAATCGTTCCATAAATAAAGTTCCAACTCGAAACCGAGACCCAATCAATACCAATGTCAAACTCCTTCATATTTTGAACTACGTAGGAGATTCAGTGAAGACTATCGGAGAGAAGGATCGGCTGTGCATGATACAAAGCTGACACTTTCCTATTAGCCGGATATATTCTTTCCTCGCCTGATCTGGAGAGTTTCATGAATTTACACCATCTCATGAAGGTTTAGCTTAACTTAGGACGAACGGGAAATGCTGTTGCGGCGGCTACGGTGCTCAACAAATTACATTTCAAAACAGCGCGCATATAGCTCTGCGAATAATATTAGAAACCACTATGTTTTACACTCTTTTCGCAAGATGTTTACTCATCATCTTATAAAATGATGGTTTTCCTTCATTTTCATAAACAATTATCAACAAATTGATCGGTAATTTGGTGTTTAAAAGTCATTTTTTACCAATGTTTACATAAAATATATGCACTATGACAGAACAGAATAAAATCAGCAACACTTTCCTTCCAGCGCTATCTGCGAGCGGTTTCAACGTAGAATCGCCAATAGCTATTGCAGCTATAGTTTACTGTTTAGCTACTCTCCGGTAGAGTGCGCTGAATGTTTTGTCGAGTTTAAAGGAAAAAAACCTAAATCGATGTTAGTGTGTAAGGTCGAAATGTCACTAATCGTTTTTCTTTTCTCTTTCTGCTCATACGCGGGATGTAAACATAAATAAAACGTCGTAAGGACGGTTTTATTTTGTTCATTAATTCGATCATGAATCGACCAAAGGGCCGAAGTCGTAATGATATCGAATCGAGAAAAATAGCTTTGAATATTCGGTTCAGAAAATTAAATCGTATTTTAACTGTGTTTGCATACTGCGCTTTCAAATGTATTGAAACACTTTGAAACAATACTAGATTTCGGAAGCATAACTAAAATATTTTATAAAATAACGTTTTCGTTGATAAAATTGAAAACAGATTATTTCGCCGAGTGTTGTTATGAAATGTTGATTAGGCCATTTTCGAGTCGCCCTCTTGTTTTGACGACTCTTAATTTCGCCCTGCAGTGTCGCCAAAAAACAAAAATCAAATGTGGCTTTCGCCGTGCTCGCTGGAGGGGAAAATTTGTTATTCCCCCTGGGCGTAACAAGCACTTGGTTTTTGTTTAGGGCGATTCTGTTTACGGACCTTGTAAACAATGATGCTGTCAATTTCGCCTGTATACACTACCTTAGAAATGCAGAGGCGTAACCCGCCTGGCATTTTGTTTACAGTTGAAAGTCGGATGCGCCGTTTTGTTTTTTATTGATTTTCATGAAGTGTGGAATATTTATAAATGAGTTTTTATATTTTTTATAAAGTATTTTTACTCCTCTTTCAGATATTAATCAAAACTCTGTTTGTGTACATTTGTTAGTTTCGCCATTTGTCGGTTCACGATCGAATTTTTGTCAGTACGACGTAGAAAAACCACGGTTGTATTTTTTTTCGATTCCGCCGCGAGTGTTCTTGTATGAGGTGTTAGATACAAACATTGATCCCAATATGGTATTTTCTAGGTTCTTCCCGTCCAGTTCAAAGAAAGGAGCGGTGGATGTGCTGGTTTAAGCCGAACCAAGAATACTTGTGTGCTTATTATCTCATCAGATAACGACAGCCGAAAAGAGCTAAACTCTACATTAATTACTTTATTGTGTTTTCAGTGATAAGAATAGTTTCGGGAAAGCCTGATTGTACTTAGTCGATGAAAGTATGTCAAGGTAAATGTCACGGAAAATGTTTAACCGAATCTGCTAAAGTTGAATAGAAGAAATAATCGGCTAGTATGCCCGGGGTCGCTTCGAATATATCGACTCTCATCTGGATCATGCGTGCTGAGTGCACCACGTTCCTAATATCGTCCGATCCTATCCAAAGAATACTCGATAGTAAGCAATCAGGAGAACACAACACAACCAAGATGTAAATAATGCGTACAAGGTATAGGACACGCGGTGTTTTTAAAAAAACTGTTACTCGGCATAACATGAGAATTAAAATAATGAAATTTGCATCAATTTTTGGATATTTTTTTATTATACTGTTAATGTTACTCTGCTAGTTCTGATACAACAAAGCAATACACATACTGGGGCCTATTCTCACAGTCACGTCACTTAGTAACTAGAAGGAAATTTTGTTCTAGTCACTAGGTTACGGGACTGTGAGAATAGGGCCCACTGTGACTGAATGGGGTATAAATTATATTTTACTGCGTGGCTTTCAGAAATCATCGTTATCGCTTGGAGTATCTAAATCCCCATCAAAATGATCCAATGCCATCGATTTTGGCTTCCTTCCTCGCCCTGATGTTACGATGCTCTTGAGAAATGCATTGTAATACTCTTTCTGCTGAACATACAGCATTAGATTTCTTAAATCTTTCATTTTTGCGTCTGGTAACTGAATGGGTTGAGATTCAATCGGTTGAAGCTTAATGCCTGAAAACTTAGATGCATGCGCAGGAAGAACCAAGAATGATTGAAAACTCGTTGCTCCTACGTCGTATTTGAAAAACACCTCTCCGGGATAATCTGTGTTGTAATGAAAAAACATTATTTCTTTGAAGAGTAAAGGTTGTCCTTGCTGTGATCATCTAGGGATTTTGTAACGACAAACCAAGCTTTTTAGGTTTAGAAATTCAGACTGCTTGAGTTCCTTTACAACGAATGGGGTTGATCGTCTGATAGCTGAAATAAATACTGCCCAGTTATGGGGCGTTTCGATGTCTACGGTGCATCTTTTTTTACACTGCTCAATTGCTCCATGTATGCTGTCCACCTCCATATGAGAATGGCCGCTCTGTATCAGCTTATGGTTGAGCTGTATTTTCTTACCTTCTAAACTGCTTTTTTCGATAAAATAGCAAAACATGGATACAATATACTTATTCAAGTTTTGGCCGAAACACCGATCGCTATAATAATTTACACATCGGATCGACGAGGGTAGGCTTTCCAAATCCTTCAGGATACACGATCCGATTTCTTGTGAACCCCTGCGGGCCTTAGTTTCGTCCCACAAATTACAGGTCGCAACATTTCCGTCATTATTAGCAGTAAATAACGTCAAGTTATACGTGTATAATTGGCGCGAGTAGTACGATATCCCGCATGAGAGGAACGGTGTTGCAAGCTGCTTCTGAAGATCAAAACTCGTAGTTCGTACTGTAGGATCCGTTCGGGCATGTTCCATATCCTTTTCTTCTCGTCGTATACACGTTTTGCCGAGTCATGATGTTGGTTTCTATGTCGCTCAATTTCTTCTTTCTCATCTAAATCAGTAGTTATTTTAAGACGCATCCGTAGTTCATCGCAACGCCCACACGTATCAACCTTCGGCTTGCGAAATGACATATTTAATGATTTGAATATCAATCGATAAGTTGTGTAGTTGACCGGAATGAGAGCATCCTCTGCGCATTTTGATTGGTATAATTCGTACATCTTTTTTATGTTCAAGTCGCTTGCCAAGTATAAACGAGACGAATCCTCCCGTGCATAATGACTAGTATAGGCTGGGAAAGCTTTGATGTGGTCTTTTATGTATTTAATGATGTCCTCGCTTAACTTCTTTCGGGCTAGTGTTGTTCGCGCGGCCATCATCTCGAGCGACTCCATTACCCTGAATTATTTTATCAGCTAAGCAGCGAAGTTTTCTATCCTTTATGTCGAACGTGTCCATGAACATAACTTTACAGACTGTTGTGGTGCCGTTGTGAGAAGGCAGTTTGTAAACACGACTATAAGTCCTGCGGGAGTTTACCACCTGAAAAAATATATGGTTTTATTTTAAAAACAATTTTCTATACCAATCGACTTACTCTTATCCGTGCTGTTTGTTTCACAAACATATGAGTTGCAAGGAACTGATTTTGTCCCGAGCTTTTCAATCGTAGAAAATTGGTCAATATTTCTTTGCGTACAGCTTCAGTGTATTTCGAAAAACATTCCATGTTGCACTTGCATGGTGGTTTTACACTACGTGTCGGAACAACAGTGCCGTCTTTCCTAATGTACTGTAGTCCTTTTTCTTTCGCTGTCCTATTAAGTTTAAATAGATTTACTTTACGTTTAGCGACATCAAGCGTATCTTTAGCTAGATCATCAATGCAGTGTCCATCCATGCCTCCGGTTGCTGCTTCAACTAATCGTAGAAAAAGAAAATAATGGAATGATCAATCTTTTTTTAGTGCAGCGTGCAATAATATAGCATAGGGATGAAGTAGATGTCCTCTTAGACGAAATGGTTACTACACTGTGCTAAGTTTTTTTATTAATTGAATGCATTTCCATGCGAATAATCTCACCCGGTGTATCTCGGTGTGTCTATTGAGAATGTTCACATGGAAATCCATCGGATAAATCTAAAATGTAGCACGGGTGGTCTCTAGCGCTGTTCCGTTCAGCATATGGAACATTTTTGGGTCTATATATTGTCGTGTCCGGACGAACCAGTAGCCGAACCTCCTCGTTCAAAATCAATCACACAACTGACGAGCTTTTTCCTACTCGTTTAATTCTATCTCTTTTGAACAGTATACTCTCTCCGCTCCAACAATTTTATTTTAATATTTCTCTCCCTTCATCTCATTCCCTACATCCTCCACGACCTCTACTCTCGTTTAGAATATTTTTTGCACATAGTACAGCATCGTTCAATCCCATGTTTGGATCAAATACAAACTAGGTACAACAAGAATTATCTGAACATCACACCTGAACTCGAGACATACAACCAGGAATAAGTCTGCCAAAACGAATACCGATACTCTATTGTTCTGTTATTTTGTCTTCATAATCGTCAAAACTTTCGATAAATCTAAGATTTTACTCAATGTTGCCATACAAAACAAATTTTCGTTTGTCAAAAATCTATAACTTAGCAGATAAATCCATCTTTTTGGCAATGTCTCATCGGAGACGCTAAGCAAATGATTGAATTTCCGTTCTACACCACGACCCGCGTGTGTCAACGATCCAAAACCAGAGGCCATGCATCCTAACGAAAGGAAAAGGCGATAGCGAGTTCATATTCTCTTACATCTTCTGCACTGCCAAAAATATCATACCCATTAGAAAGACCTCGCACTCTTGCGATACGTAGAAATGACGCGATTTCTTTTTAATTTTTTCGCTCCAAAAAACGACACCTCGCGTGATTCAAAAAAATCGATGCTGAAACCAAATACAAATATTTACAATTTGTATTTGCTGAAACTATAGTAAACATCCTTACAAAACAAAGTAACGATACCCATTAAATTTCTTGTTTTTTGCATCACACATGTGTACCAACATCAGCGATGCCAGATGTGAAGACATTTTCATTTTGAACACATTTTTTTTAAAGACGGTTTTTATGGAAACCTGGCTGGTTTCTGGTTCAAAATCTACAACCGATAGATTTTGCCAGACAATCAGTGGCAACCCTGGAGACAAACCAAGTTGAACCTCGCGATACAGAAAGCCAGCTTAAATTTCATTTTTCTCGCTCCGAAAGCTCTACACCCCCTTTCAAGTCGCTTTCAACCCAACTTGTGTGTAATACCATAGCAAGCACTGTCGCAAAATGCAACGGTGATGAACCCATTTTTCGCCTACATGTGAACAATGAACAAGAACCATGTCTTGCCGGAGTTAACGCGAATTCAATTTCTCGAACAGAGGGCAACCAGAGTTCTGTTCCGTCTCGCATTTTTCTCGCGTCGAAAACTCTTTACTTCGTGTGTTCAAATGAACCGGTACCGAAACTCTAGCAACCACACTTGCAAAATAAAATGGCGATAGCGATTTCATTGTGATGCGCAAAAAAGCAGAAACCTTGCTAAAATGTGCCAGCCCATTTTAATCTTGCGATACGTGAATTTAATTTCACATTTTATTCGCTCCGAAAGCTATACAGCTACACCAACTTGTGTCAAAACACCCCAAGAGGAAATCATGGCAGGTACCGTCGCAAAAGGAAACGGCGATACCATTTTTTCTTCACAGATGTGGGATAGGAGAAACTGCCAAAATGTCTTGCCGGAGAGGCAAACCGGCTCCAAAATAGTCCAATCCCGCTGTACTGAGAGGCATCGTGAATTTCGTCTCTCATTTTTTTGTTTACTCCCAAAGCTCGACACCCCAGGTGCCGAAACCATAGCACCCATGCAAAGCGAAATAGTGATAGCGAGTTCATTTCTTTTTTCCTTCCGCTCGTAAAAAAAAGCAGAACCGCTCTAACATACCTAGCTGGAGTAGCAAACCAAAGTCAATTTCGCGAAATGAGGTGAGGGTAACGAGAATTCCATTTAACATTTTTCTCGCTCCGAAAGCTCGATGTTCCGCAAGTTCAAAAGAACCGATGCCGAGATCACTTACAAAAACGCAATGGCGATAGCGAAATCATATTTTTTTCTCACGCATTTCACATTGGTGAAACAACAGAAACCATGCAAACAGGCTTTCCCGGGAAACAAACTGATTTCAAATTTTGCAAATACCTCGCTCAGAACACATCACATATACAAACGAGTCGGTGGTCGTATCCCGTGATCGGAGATTCGAAAGCGAATTCAAACTCGCAATTTGCTTACTCTTGCAAACAAGAGCCGCGGTAACTAGCGCAACGGTGCAGCGGTATAAACAAGAAACCTTACCTTCTCGCTTGTACCACACACCGATTTTTTTTTCCTTGGTGATTCACAGCGTTTGCCAACGAAGAACAATAAAAGGCCGAAAACTATATCGACTAGGCAGAAAATTAGGTCATTATTTTCAATTTAGCGCATTCTTGGCCCTCGCTGGGGTATTACGGACAACCCTCTCAGGGGAATATATTCTGATGACCCTCTCGGGGGAATTATTCATAGACAAACCCTCTCGGGGGAAATACTTTCGATACCCTCTCAGGGGATTGACCCTCGCTGGGGCATTACTTACGGAAAACCCTCTCAGGGGAATATATTCTGATGACCCTCTCGGGGGAATTTTTTTTAGAAAAACCCTCTCGAGGGAAATACTTTCGATGCACTCTCAGGGGATTCATTCAACACCCTCACAGGGGCAATACTTTCGAAACCCTCTCAGGGGATTATATATCGGACACCCTCTCGGGGAAATTATTTATTTCCTATACCTACTTACTAACTTTACCGAGCTGCGCCATTGTCGTGTCCGGACGAACCAGTAGCCGAACCTCCTCGTTCAAAATCAATCACACAACTGACGAGCTTTTTCCTACTCGTTTAATTCTATCTCTTTTGAACAGTATACTCTCTCCGCTCCAACAATTTTATTTTAATATTTCTCTCTCTTCATCTCATTCCCTACATATATCTTCCGGTAATTAGACCGGTTATGTTTCCATTAAAATATTGAAATTTATAATTACCCCTATCCATAGTGGATTGCACAGAACTAGGTGTTTTTATTGTAGATTGACTCGATTGATATTCAACGGTTCCATTATCCGATTGGTATTCATTACAGTTGGATTTGAATTTTTCGTAGTATTCATAAATCGATAAGTTATTAAGAAAAGTTGGGTCACCTTCGTCATCTGCATCCTCATTATCAATATTGGTGTTGGAAAGCACCCAGTCTGGATCCTTCACCGAATCGTCGTTGAATATAGTACAGTTTGCGCTGTTTGCTGCATCAGCTATACCTAGAAATAAAATAATTATTTAATGGATTCTAAACAGCATTGTACGTATACTCATACTTTCATCAGTCTCAGTATTATCCGAATCCTCATTATTTCTTCTGCGCTCACTTTCATTGCGTTGAGGCTCTTCCTCGACAGTGGTAATTTCATCTCCGATTTGTGCGGCAGCCTCAGTGCATTCAGTGTACGTAGGAGTACTTTCAACTGGCTGCACAGATAGATTCATTTGAGGATGCAATAATTCGCCAGAAGGAAGCCGTCGACGCATATTCGATAGCCTATTCCATTGTGATGGGTCTGATGACCTGTCGCAGAAACGCTTGATCCTAGTAGTAGACTCATTCCGATTCGTTACGTCATGAAAGGGCCGAATATTTATTGACCGATCCAAATTACAATCCAGTGAACCCTTGTTTTATCGACCACCAAAACGATTTCGTCGAGCTGTCTGAAAAACTCTGTGTTTCATTACGCTGGCAGTTTCCGAAGTCATAGACCGATTGTATTGGAATAGACGATTCTTTCCCCATGGCAAGGTAGTCATTCCGCGGTCATTAATCGTTGATTCAACAGAACGGGCGTTGCGAGTTCCCAAGATCCGGGAATCCATAGTTCGAACTAGTAGAGCCGAGTCATATGCCTGGTGACTTACTAGTAAGTCGTTTTCCTGATCTATGACAGGAATGGTTTGATTTGATTCATGCCTTTGCAATTTTGAGTACCGAGAAGGATGAGATCGAAGAAATTGATCATCCATTGATCTAATTAATAATGAGCTGCTGCTAATACAAGGAGTTCGAAGAAGCTCTTGATCCATGGTATGGACCACTAATGACGTATTGTTAGTTCTCGTGCAATCACTCATCACAAAACCTTGTGGTAGATGCTGACGAAGCGGTGTAGATGAAACAACATGATTAAATGACAAATCAAGGGACGTTCGGTTGGCTGCCTCGTCGTCCAGCATAAGTTCTGCTACATCTACAAAAAATAACTTAGCTACTACTCCTAACTGTTTTCATAAAATACATACTTAGTAGCAGTTGAAATCCGTTATTTGTGTCCATTTTTATCACTAAATGTTGCTTTCACGCCAAGATATCCCATCAGAGACAATCAACATTCTTTAAGCAAGTGACGCAAACATGCTTGGGATAGAGGTCTATTAGAAGAGTCCGCAGAAGAGAAAATTGGGTGCACAAAGATCTAATGTTTTGATTCGTCACTATTCGCTACAATACGATAAGAAATAATATTCGAGAGAAAATTACAGAAATTATTAATTTTCAAAGGTCCTATGTGAAGTTACAAAATGGAAAAAAATTGTACATAGGTCGCTTCACTGTAAGCGTATCTACATATGCAAAAATAATCAAATAAATGTTACTTACGTCCTTTGACTACACGCGTATCTCCACATTCTAGCAAGTCCAATGCTGATGTATTTACGACCGTGTGAAACCAAAAAGCCGTATACGCTATTTGAAATAATTTGATAGTTAATACGCATACGGCGTTTTTTAATTTATTTAATCATTTACATAAAAACTGTGTCTTGAGAATTCCGTTCGAGTCATATGATAGAAATTTAATAGAAGAGTTATATAACATAGATAGCTCAGTTTGTTTACTTTTGTCGCTTACGACCTTTTGAAAACACATCCTAGATTTGTTAGTTTGGTTGCAGATATTTGCAGATTTTTTAGTTTGGTTGCAGATATTTACAGATTTTTGAATATAAAGGCTTTTGGTTACACTAGCTTTCCTGACATTTTTTGTTCTTCCCACACTTTTAAAATTATTATTGCAGACATTTGAAAAAAGTACCTGGCATCTCTGGTTCCAGTACACGGAAGTCACTCCGGAGCAAACAGAAGCCAAAAATACTTGTACCTTTTTACTCCGGTTTGCTACCAGAAGAACAAAAAAGAAGACGAAAGTACAAGAACGATTTTCTCCGGAGTACTTCCGGTTTCTCCTGGTACTGGAACAAACCTAATAGAGTACTTGACAATCTGTAACTGTATTAGTGTGTTCAACGATTTGTTTTCCTCCACACTGATAAAATCAAGTACCCATAGACTTTTCTACGGCTCATGTACGTACACGTCACATGACACAAATACTACTTCACTATAGCTGGTGGAAAATAGTAAACAAAAACGGCAAAAGTAAATGGGATTGTTTTCAACCAGTAAGCTGCCCTGGTGTTCGTGAGACTGGCCGACAAGAACTCAATTAATGCGTAGAAAACTACGCATTTTCAATACAAGTGGAATAACCCATTAAATGGGTAAAGCGTTTGTACCCATAAATCGACACAGATCTTTCATTAGGGCCTAAGTCGCAATGTACTCAAATGGAGAAAAGTCAGTTTCAATATTCGGCGACGCTTTTCTAAATAGTTTTTATTGTAGGTATAAATTACTTTATGGCCATGTTTTTCCGGAAGCATCTTTGGTTAAACCTTATGACAATATAACAAAGAATTTAATTCCTATGTGCTTTTAGTGGGTAGAAACTAAAAAAATGCTTACGCTCAATTTGCATCCCAGTCGTGATTTCGCCCTTCAGCAACCACCATTTGCGAAAGGGCTAAACCGTTTACATAATTTTCAGAAGGGCGCGGTAAATGGGCTAAACTGACTCTGTCTTGCTGGGTAAATCTAGGATAGGATCCGCCAGCTGGCTTCTTCTTATATTTTACTAATCCCTGTTGAAAACGACATACCCCCACTCGACCAATGTTGCCAAAATATTTGTTTTGTTTCGGTCGTATATTTGTTCTGATTAAAATATAGAATCTATATTATGTACCAATTTCATGGAAAAATCAAAGATTTAGTCTTTATATCCGCATTTAAACGATCATAACGTTTTTTCCATCGGAATACAGCAAAACAAAATAATATATATTCGTTGTTGGACATTACGAAAAATATCTTCACGCCTCTTCATTTTTGTAAGTTGCTTTCTGAGTCAAGCAACCTCTGTCACAAGAATAATTTTCTCTGTTCGGATTTATTTTAAATATTCTAAAACTATTTTTCTGCAAGGTTTAATTTTTGTTTTGGAGGAATGTATAGGTTTTTACATGTGATTGTTTCGGAGAAAACAGCAGTAGAAAATACACTCTCCTATTTACACCGATGATCGATTCAGTTGAAAACTGTACAATTCAACTGTATCGATAATACCAAAGGAAGAACAAGAAGCGACTTCCGGGATAACTTTCTCCCTGTTTGCTCAGTACTTCCAATTTACTCGGTACTGGAACAAAGACAATTTTTACATGATGTTCAAAATATTTTCATACTTACGCTACACAGCCTGTTGATTTCGAAAAGAGGCATTTCCGCATTACTCCGCACACATAACAGAATCCACGATAACCGCGCTACCGGATCTCTCGGGAATTTCAGTTCTGGATAATATGTTTGATTTCGTCTGCCAAATAATGCCTGCACTTCATAATTACAGACGGATGTTATAGAAAGAAAGCGGTATCTCGAGAAAACAAAAAAATCAACACGGTTAACAATCGTCGTTTTATGTTTGATATCACAATATGACAACACTTCCAAGCAGCCCTTTGGTACTTTTAGTTTCCAAGCCGAAGGTTTGCCTATGTCACTTTCGTCCAATCACGAGCTGGTTCAGAATTGGTTCAAAAACAGAAGACAGAGCTGGCGGATCCTATCCTAGGGGTAAATGGGCGAGCTTGACAGTATACTTTTTAATAGGGCTCAGCAAATGGGCGCATAGAAACCCAATGTATATGAAAGGGCGCGTACATCCTTTCTTCAAATTTCATGAAAATATCAAAATATTCGAATGTTTATGTGCAACAACTATCGAGTAGACATGATTATAGCAGATATTGCTTATCATTTATATAATAGAACCGCCGTTTAAAGAATAAATTTGTGTATAATAACCGTACGCCCGGTTCTGTCTAAAAATGTAAGTTTAGCCTTTATATTCCATATGAGGAGAAGGGCCTAAGTCGAACCTTGAAGAAAATGTACGTTTCGCCGTTTTGTTTTCTTTAATTATAAATCGAACTAAAAACCATTTTAACTAATTTTCACCTCAATCTTGTAGTATTTTTGTTGCATAATGTCATAATAGCGAAAACGCAGTTTGTTTACATTTACGATTTAGGCCCTAATGAAAGATCTATGTGGAAATGTGTACAGACCCAGGGTTACCACATATACAGATTATTCTGTATTTTACAGATTTTTCTAGATAATTTACGACCAAGTTTCTGTATATACAGATTACAGATTTTTGGCTAAAATACAGATTTTCAGTGTAGATATGTAGTACCGAGCCTATTAGAATTTCGAATAACACTTAAAAGGCACCCTATACAGTTCTGATCTTAAGAAACCTTTAAGCCGTGGAACAAAGTGCCAAATTTTGACACCATTTGTTCTCCAGACAAAGATTAATTAATTTTTTTATTGTCAAAATATTATTTTTTGGGAAGCTTCTAGTTATTTTTTGAATACAGATTTTCGATACAGAATTTTTCTCCCGCTGTGCAGATTTCCAGATTTTTTCACGAAAAAATACAGATTTTAATGTGGCAACCCTCTACAGACCTTGTACGTCAACCTGGGCATGTTTCACCCATTATTTTTCGCAGAACTATTACAACAAAATGCATAAAAAATACATTCATGTAATTCGCACCAGAATGAAAAATACTGTCAATAGAATTATTTCTGAATTAAAAAAACATAAAATAACATTCATTTCACATTATTGTTTCCTTATAAAAGTATAAGAATCTAGATAGAAATCCTATTCTAAAAGTACTTAACAAAATAAAACCGCCAACTGGATACATTTTTGATGGCTGGATCTTTTGGCTACTCTAAAAATGCCAAACTGGCGCATATTTACAGCATCCTCAGTAGTCTAAACAGACGTTGTTTTCGGAGCATTGCCGAAATGTTCCGTTTCCGCCACGGACTCCGAAGCAGGGCGATAATTTGCAGGTTCCACTACTATCCTTAGTTTGCAGGATAACTCGCTTGAAATAATGCTTAAGGATTTTTTACCCATTATCAAGATCAATATACCCATTGACATTACCTCATCGAGTAGTTGTGAAATGGATAAAAAGTACTCATTGTAAGAAATAAAAAATACCCATTTTTTCATAGCTCGAATAATTTCCGAAAATGGGCAATTTGAATACATAAAATGGGTAAAGTTTTTTTACCGTGCACCTGTCATAATTTCTGATAGGTGCCTAGGATAGGATCCGCCAGCTCTGTCTTCTGTTTTTGAACCAATTCTGAACCAGCTCGTGATTGGACGAAAGTGACATAGGCAAACCTTCGGCTTGGAAACTAAAAGTACCAAAGGGCTGCTTGGAAGTGTTGTCATATTGTGATATCAAACATAAAACGACGATTGTTAACCGTGTTGATTTTTTTGTTTTCTCGAGATACCGCTTTCTTTCTATAACATCCGTCTGTAATTATGAAGTGCAGGCATTATTTGGCAGACGAAATCAAACATATTATCCAGAACTGAAGCTCCCAAGAGATCCGGTAGCGCGGTTATCGTGGATTCTGTTCTGTGTGCGGAGTAATGCGGAAATGCCTCTTTTCGAAATCAACAGGCTGTGTAGCGTAAGTATGAAAATATTTTGAACATCATGTAAAAATTGTCTTTGTTCCAGTACCGAGTAAATTGGAAGTACTGAGCAAACAGGGAGAAAGTTATCCCGGAAGTCGCTTCTTGTTCTTCCTTTGGTATTATCGATACAGTTGAATTGTACAGTTTTCAACTGAATCGATCATCGGTGTAAATAGGAGAGTGTATTTTCTACTGCTGTTTTCTCCGAAACAATCACATATAAAAACCTATACATTCCTCCAAAACAAAAATTAAACCTTGCAGAAAAGTAGTTTTAGAATATTTAAAATAAATCCGAACAGAGAAAATTATTCTTGTGACAGAGGTTGCTTGACTCAGAAAGCAACTTACAAAAATGAAGAGGCGTGAAGATATTTTTCGTAATGTCCAACAACGAATATATATTATTTTGTTTTGCTGTATTCCGATGGAAAAAACGTTATGATCGTTTAAATGCGGATATAAAGACTAAATCTTTGATTTTTCCATGAAATTGGTACATAATATAGAATATTTTAATCAGAACAAATATACGACCGAAACAAAACAAATATTTTGGCAACATTGGTCGAGTGGGGGTAAGTCGTTTTCAACAGGGATTAGTAAAATATAAGAAGAAGCCAGCTGGCGGATCCTATCCTAGATAGGTGCACAGAAAACTTACCCAGTTAAGCTCAGCCGGAAATGAACCGGAATTCTGGCTGGTTCCAGTTCGTATTCCGGCTCCAGTGACACAACCGATTCTAGTTAGAATCGGTTGTTGCACTGGAGCCGGAATACGAACTGGAACCAGCCAGAATTCCAGTTCATTTCCGGCTGAACTTTACTGGGTTGCATTACCTACACGGTTAAATAAAACAACCTGCAGAATAAGTTCTTTTAACTTACTTTTGAGTTGTGCGTCGCTTTCGCACTTATTAGTGTTGTCAAAAACAAAACGAGAGATTCGACTCAGTCGAGGTCTTCCGTGGAGGAAGGTACTTTTGAGTTGTTTGAGGTGAACTCAAAATTAGGTAAAATCAACTTAAATTTGAGTATAAAAAACCTATCAATGAGTTGTAATTTTTGCCGTGGTTAAATGGAAACTACCTTCAACACGGTTTACCTAATTTTAAGTTCCCCACGATACCACGAGATTGAGTCAAAGGAACTCAATTTTAGGTAGTTTTTCGTTTCCGTAATTTTAAATCTGTGCATCCCACTTCCTCCAACGAAAAACGAAAGAGAGGGAGTCCAAATTTACCCAAAAATAATGAGATATTCCCCAAAGCCGACTAAACTTCATCCCATTAATTTTGAGTAAAAAAATCATTCCCTCTCCCTTGTTTTCCGGCAGTGAAATAAGGACAGCAAATTAAAATTACCTACTAGTAGGTAATGGATTTTAAGTGTGTGGAGGAAAACAGTAGATACAGAACACTAGATTAAGATTGTCGCTGGCATCAGTGGTTGGAACATCATTGTTTTGATTCCGGGATATACCTGTCAAATGGGCCAAATAAAAAAAGCAAAAAAAATAATCCTCTATCGTTGTGTCATAGCGACTAATATTTTTCGTTTCTTTTAGCCAGCAAAACAATGGCCATTCTTGGTTGATGTATTTTCACTAATTAGAATGTACAAATTGTCTAAATCTGTACTGAATTTTCATTTCCTTGTGCGGTATATACAAACTCTTCCATTTCATAACAATAACAATCGAAAATGTACACCGAGAAAATTCGTTATATTGAATATATTGATTTTACACATATTTTTTGCAACTTGTAGTAGCACATAAAAATTATCTGTCACGCATAGATATCATGTGAAAACTAATGAAATTATAATAGTATGCCACATAGAAATTTGTTTCATAGCAGATATCACGTAATTTTTCTGTTTGCCTCTCGTTTATTCTGCTGTAAATTTTATGCATTGGACGTTTTCGATCTTGAAAATTAAAAAATCACAGCAGAATAAACGAGACTGAATTTAAGAAAGACAAATTCTGCATTTTACTAATTCGAAGTTCAACTAAACGGTTTGTAGGTAAAAGGAAGGTCATATTTTTCTGCGTGTACCAAAAGTGCGGACCAAAGACTTTTACTAGAGAGACTTTCGATAACTTGACAGATATATACCGAAAGCAAAACAAACATGTTCCGAGGTGAAAACAATGGGAACACCAGCGACAATCTTTATCTAGTGTTCTGTATCTACTGTCAGATTATTGTGCTTTTCACCGAAGATTAATCTTATTAATCTATTTAACAGGCAACGAAATCAATCCAAAATAGCGAAAGAATTGAAAATATACCCTGTTAGCTCCATCTGCCCAGTTTAAAACAAACATCTAGCAATATATAGGCCCTGTTGGTCAGGTATCGGACGGCCATGAATTGACAGTTCATGGATTTATTCGCTCCTTCACTACCTGTTGAGCGAAAATCGAAAATTATTTGTTACTATTTTTTGGTACCCATTTAATTTATTGTTTAGTGTGCCTTTTTGATGCCTAATTCGATTCTTTTGCATCGTCCTAAGTTTTTCCTTGGTTCAAGAGCAATAGTCGCTCGAGCACTTCATATAAAAATCGATTCAAATTACATTTTTGTAGCCTTGCGGAATTGAAAAGGTTAAATCTTAAAAATGGCGGTTTCGCAATCTTGTCGCTATCTTGTTTTTCGCTATTTTTGCCAATTTCCAGTGATAACCACAATACGTCTCCGAAATAAGTTTCAACGTGATACAGAGCATTTAAACACTATCATAAATACTTTTGGCCAGCGATTTCAAACGTTTAAATTGACTGACAGTTTTACATATGACAGCTGGAGGAAAACAAATCCCCAAGTAGTGTGAGTGAAATCATTTGCATAGAACTCTATAAACAATATTTTTCTGAAGTTACCTGACCCACAGCGACGCCATATGTGAAGACATTTGAACCCGGTCAGCGTGGCAAGCAAAAAGTTAGCAAAAGTTGAGCAAAGCGAAATTGATGCTGGCAGCGTTTCTGCGAGCATTTTGCGCGATTTGTGCGAGAATTCTGGCAACGAATTCGCTCAAATGCAACAACCGTTTCTGACAGAAGCGGTTAAACCAACCGATGCTGCTCACTTTTATCCATAATCGAGCCAGAAATGTACGGCCAAGATCTCTGCACGCTTCCTGCCATATCTTTGTCAGATGTTTTGCTCGATTCGTGCTAAATTCTACCAGGTAGGAATTGCCAGGAGCTTTGCACAGTTTATGTCCGAGTTATGCTAGGGTTTAGCTCGGTTCCTGTCAAAATTTGCCAGAAAACGCGAGCGAAACCGAGTTCGCCCTAGCTCAACTAACCCGACAGGATACGCGCAGAAATCTGACAGGGCTGCCAAACCAAGACTTACAGAAATCTAGCAAAGCAGGGTCTGCCAGAAAATTTGCTCACTGGGAAAGGTTGTGAAAACGGGTTTTTCATTTTGAAGACAAATTTGTTTCGGTTGTCTGATCAATTTCTGGCAGAATTCTGGCTCAAAAGCTAAAACCGATTCAGAATCCTGGTCGGTGAAGACAAATGAAGACATTTTTTCATGAAATGAGAAGACATTTGAAAGATATACCTAATCAAGATTGATAGTAATTCAAGCCGGAAGGAAAGAGGTTGTAAGGCAATGTAAAACGAAAATTTCTTTTATATCTTACTGGAATATAATTGGCTGGTCCTGAAAAGAACTTATTGGTTTGTGGTTTATTTTGGGTCACAATTTGGGCCCGCTCGATTGCTGATAGCTGTGTTTTTCTCGCAGGGCTACAGTTTCTGTTCGGTAGCGATGAGGCTTCCTAACGCCAACCGTGACTGGGGCACTTCTACACGGCCTTCGTTGCTTACTGCTTGCGGGGAGGATTTCCTCCGGTGGACTTACGAGCGGTCTGTTTGGTACGGACCATGTAGCGAAAAATGCTGATCTGCTACTTCTCTGATGCTGGTAGTAGGACGACGGCCAAACGCTCGTTTTCGTGCCTTCATTCATAAAATCTCAACAATATTTTCAAAGAATTTTGCAAATTGACAACTTGATAATTCCAAAACTACTCCAAATAAACTATGTATGTGCAAAAGACGACAAAATCGCAAAGAAATTGTTGTTCCAGCACAGAATTTCCTGTCGGGAAATGGTTTTTTGGCGGGTAAATTTGCTCGAAAGAAAGTTCGTCGATTGGCCCGTTCAGATTCGCAATTTAAATTTTGTTCATAATCAAAAATGTGTGATCGTCCTGAAAAGGACAGTTTTTACAGCAATATGCATTTCATTTGCGAGTTTCAGCGTTCGATTTATGCTTTCTTTTCGGTCTTCTTGGGCAGCACTACTGATTGGATGTTTTGTTTTTGAGCAATGGTCCCTAGTTTTTTCAACTTTTCGATGTTACGAATCGCCAGCTGCTGAAGACGTGGGATAATTCGTCTTTTTGTTGTCACGGGCAGCATTTCCTTCCAATTTCAACACTTTAACAGCAAGATATTCCATTACAGCTACTAAGTAAACGGCACTCCGACGCGTTCAGCACAATTTGCTTGTGTATCGACCAACGAAGGGGAGGAGCTACGAAGAACACATATTGAGGACAACACAAAAAAGGACGAGCTTACATTGTGCTGTAGTCAGGTATAAAAACTTAGCATGCTGCTGCAGTTTGTTTGTATCGTCGTACCATATACGTCGATCTAAATGTTTCAGAACATTGTTAAAGGGCACAAGAAGAAGCGGCCGTCCGTTTGTAGCTGTCAGAAAAGTTCACCGAGCACGCCGTCTCAGATGGCACAAATACACTAGCTAAAACTAAATTCCGAATACTGCCCAAACAAAAGGACCTTTTCAGGGCCATCATTTATCAACAAAGAATCAAATTGAAGTTGTGTTATTACAAGCATCAGAAAGTGGCTTGCCAAGAGCGTTGGATAGTAAGTGAGCCTAGGGGCAGATCACTCTAAGAATGTATAACAAATTTTTCTATTCTATTCTATTCTAACCCTTACACAGCCAGTATTGAAAAGCATCCTGGAAAACACTGCAGATATTCTTTAGTGTTTTTCTTGTCAACATTAATATTTGAAGCATATTATGTGTAATATATCGCAAATGTTAAAACGGCCAGGCCTACTGTGCAGAGTTTGGTTTAAAGATGTTTCAAAATTATACGGCAATTAAATTATTCATTTAATGAATAATCCAACTAACGAATCATTTTGAATCTTGCAGGAGGAAGAAACGAGGACAACCGTACTGACCGTTTGAGTGTAAAGGGGATATGATAAATCGTTGGGAGTGACTAGGCTAAGAAGGTTAATGTTGGTCCTTTGGGATGCGACAGAGGTATTTACACCTTGCCTTAGCTAATGAGCCTAGGTTATAGCGCCTTTACTCGCTCTTATGGATGACTGCGCCCAGTAAGGCAATAAACCTCATACGTTCTATGTTACCTTACTGGGACAGCGCCTATAGTCAGCAATTGGGAATCACTCAGATTAATAATGATACAACACCCTGATGTGGCATACAATAAAAAAGGGTCTGCCACAGTAGATCAAAACACTGGAATATGTACCCAATAAGAGAAATATACTATATTTGATGTCAAAATGTATACACTATGTGTACTAGGTGCTAGATATAAAATGCAAACAGAAAAATATTCCCTTATAAAACAAGCGTCTTAGGCTTGTTCAAGATGACTTTATCTGTTATTCTTGGTATCCTTCCTGATGATAATGGCCATCTTTAAATTTCAAAAGAAACAGCCCCTTACGGTGTAGCCCTTGTTGAGCAACTTCCACAATTCCTCCGAATAATCACAAATCGAAAAAAATCGTTAGCATCCGACGCGTATCGCCACTACCATTCATCTCCAACTTCATATTAAATATTGTAATTAGATGTAAATTAAGGACATACTAAAATTAAGGTGTTTTGAAATTTAGTATCGTAGTCATTTTGGCAACCCTAAAGCACAACATGTAAACCGCTATACCCGACTAACTCTTGTTATGACAACATCGGGTTACCTATCTACGGTAGCACCCAAGAGAATATCTTTGTCCTACTATATTCGAGTTTTCGATTGATGTGCGCCGGAGTAGTTTCGCGGCACTTTGGCACTTCTGAGCAAAGGGAAGAATGGATTGTTTCATTGATACTGGTCGAAAGTGCAAAACTAAAGCACCGCATCGGTGCACGATAATCGAAAATGGTACATAAAAACGGCTTCTTCATTTCAATTACACATCTTGTCCCGTCCTGTCACACTCCACAAACATCCTTTCGTGCACGTCCCTCCATTTACAGAAGAGCATCAGTAAACATTACTGTAGCTTTGACTTAAAGGCCTTTCATCAAATATGACAAATATGACCATCAATCCACCCGCAACACTCAAAACAATATGCAAGAAATGCAGAAAATTCAAATGATGTAAGAAATGAATGTTCACATCACCTCCTATGACATGAAAGAAGGAATTTAGTGGATCAACTGATCGCAGCCGTCCGGCATTTTACATCATTTAAGATTACTCAACCCGGAAAAAACAGGCGTTATCAACACATTAGTGCAGCCTTCAATCAAATAAAAACACAGTAAATCCCGATCAACCAACAAAAAATTATACAAAATGTAAAATATATGAAACATAAAATATGACCGGAACAGGCTTACCGGGAACAGATCTGGGGTTCAATGTTCTTCAAACCAGACAGCTTCATACTCTTCTTCATTCAACTATCCTGGAATCTTCCTTTTCTGGTTCGGATCGCCTGTCGTAAGTCAACCGCTCACCTCTTCAGCTCTTCCGTAAAGTCTCCTTCACTTCCTCCGCGAATTTACAGCCAAACACAACCGAAACCACCAAACCGGTGCTACTATGAAAAAAAAAACTTCCAAAATAGTAGAAAATATCGCGAGAAAAATTATCGACAGAAAAAATGAACTGCTTCAAATCAGATCTCGCCTACTAATCCTAAGAATGTATAACAAATTTGCATCAAATTAGAAAAAAATGCATTTAATTTCCATTTTTGCATCAGCTTTGCACTCCCTCGCAGAAAAGTTTGTTTAACAAACGTCCTACGCTAATCCACTTTGTTCGACGTTTTGTTAAATGTAGGGCTAGTTTTTCTGTAGGGTTTTGACGTCTTACACGCAACGCAAACCACATTGCAGGCAACGCAAAAACATTGCACGCAACGCAAAGTACAAATTTCTATTTTGTTTATTAATTTTTATATTAATTTCGCCGATTTTTAAAAATGCATCACAAGTGATCTGCCCCTAGTGTTCAATGCACCTTTTCATCACATTCTGCAGCGCAATTATTCGTCAAGTATACATCATTCCATTAACCCTACCCCAACCCACACCCTGTTCCTCTCCCATGGTGTTTTGGTGATCCGCATAGACTATTCTGCCATTACCCCTCCTATCATCGGCCTTGGACTGACTTGCGCTCTCATTGCCCCACCAAACGCTGCAAAATGAAAATGAAATCGACTAAATCACTAGCTTAGACAGCGATTTGTCGGACATCGGGCCTTGATTACGCCGACCTTGGACATAATCGGGAGCACGTCGTTTGGCATAATGTTCATTTGGCATAACAGCAGCTGACACATGCTTTCGTTTGGCATAATGTTCATTTGGTATAATGGTCATTTAGAATGATGGTCGTTTGGCATAATTTGAAATATACATTGAATTCTCTGTTATGGGACCATTCATAAATTACGTAACGCTTTTAGGGGGGGGGGGGGACCACAAGTTGTGACGTGTTGTGACATAGGGGGGAGGGGGAGTTAACTAGATCGTTACGTAACATGTTTTCACCGAAGAAAAAAATTTTTCTAGGAATTTGTTACGTAACAGGGGAGGGGGGATGAAGAAATTTGTGACAATTTGTTACATGGAGGGAGGGGGAGTCAA
Organism: Topomyia yanbarensis; assembly: GCF_030247195.1. Taxonomy (NCBI): domain Eukaryota; kingdom Metazoa; phylum Arthropoda; class Insecta; order Diptera; family Culicidae; genus Topomyia; species Topomyia yanbarensis. Next base: position 286,376,432 of record NC_080671.1, on the reverse strand, counting down.
TTTCGGGCAATTTTTGCGTTACGTAATTTATGAATGGTCCCTATTGGGCGTTGACGCCTAATTTGGCTATACCACATAACTAAGTTTGGTGTTAAACTATTTTTTTTTTCCATACGTTTATTTGACACGGCATTTGCAAAAGCTTTTTACGCCAGTTTCTTTTTTTACATAGCACGTTACAAAAATCCTTAAGACTAATTTTAACTATACTAGTACTTTGTCTAAAACTAACACTGAAATCACTTTATTGTTTGCTTTTTTCCTTACATTGTTGTATTTCATACTGATCTAGTATTTTCGGGTGTATTTATTTACTTTTTTTCTGTTATTGTCTAAATTTAAAAACTAAATATTCTAGGACACTTTAATTGGTGAATGATTAGCCTTGGATGAGAGTATGAGGAGACGAATTTAATTAAATTTTGACAGACGCTGTTTTTAGAAAATGATAGATAAGTTCCATGTATAGAGGATCGCGATATGCCAGGATGTCTCTAACAGGAACATGGATTGGTCTTCCTCGGACTTGTAAAGAATCTACTAATTGTGATCTGGCTTCACGATATTCAGTGCAGGACCAAACAACATGCTCAATGTCATGGTAACCTTCTCCACAAGCACAATGATTACCCTCAGCGAGCCCAATACGACGGAGATGCGCATCTAAAGTATAATGATTGGACATGAGCCTAGACATCACACGGATGAAGTCCCGACTTACATCCAATCCTTTGAACCATGCCTTCGTTGATACTTTAGGGATAATTGAGTGTAGCCATCGTCCCATATCTCCATTGTCCCAAGATGTTTGCCAACTAGCAAGTGTCCTCTGTCGAGAAGCGCTATAAAATTCATTGTAAGCGATGGGTCTTTCATATATTTCACCATCTAGTGCACCAATCTTGGCTAAATTATCAGCTTTCTCATTGCCCGCAATAGAGCAATGGGCGGGGAGCCACACTAGGGTAAATTTATAACATTTTCTTGTCAGGTTACTCAGAGATTCTCGTATCTTCCCCAAAAAGAATGGATCGTGATTATCAATCCTCTTTGAGCGTAGAGCTGCAATTGTGCTGAGACTATCAGTGAGGATAAAGTAATGGTTCGGGGGTAAAGTATTAATTATTTGAAAACTATAGTGAACTGCTGCTAGTTCCGCTATATAAACAGAGGCGGGTTCTGCAAGTTTGAGAGAAATTGAAAAATTATTGTTGAAAATACCGAAACCAGTGGCCTCACTGATTCGTGACCCATCAGTGTAAAACATTTTAAGGCAGTCTATGTGTTGATATTTACTTGTGAATATTTTAGGGATCTCCCGCGAGCGTAGATGATCCGGAATTCCACGAATCTCTGCTTGCATGGACGTGTCGAAGAATAAAGTGGATTCAGGAATATCTAGTATATTGACGTATGTGGGAACATACCTAGCAGGCGTTATTTCTTGTGACATGTGATTGAAATACACTGTCATGAATCTGGTTTGGGGTTGAAGCTCGACAAGTCTTTCAAAATTTTCAATTACCAGTGGGTTCATAACCTCACATCGGATAAGTAAACGAGAAGAGAGATCCCAGAATCGGTCTTTTAAAGGAAGAACTCCCGCTAGTACTTCAAGACTCATCGTATGGGTCGACTGCATGCAACCTAAGGCAATTCGTAAACAGCGATACTGTATCCGTTCCAGTTTAATAATGTGAGTGTTCGCAGCTGAACGGAAACAGATGCACCCATATTCCATTACTGAAAGTATTGTTGTTTGATACAATCTTATCATGTCACTTGGATGAGAACCCCACCATGATCCAGTTATTGTTCGCAGAAAATTTATCCTTTGTTGGCATTTCGTTATTAGATACCTAATGTGGCCTCCCCATGTGCCTTTAGAATCGAACCAAATTCCAAGGTATTTAAAAGTCAGGACTTGGGCTATCGTTCTACCAACCAACTGAAGCTGAAGCTGAGCTGGATCACGCTTCCTTGAAAAAACAACCAACTCTGTTTTCTCCGTAGAGAAATCGATGCCTAACTTCAAAGCCCAACTTGATAAATTATCCAAACTATCTTGCAGTGGTTGTTGTAAATTTAAGGCTTTTGGTCCTGTAACAGAAACCACGCCATCATCTGCAAGTTGTCTTAGAGTGCATGGGCTGACAATACAATTATCAATATCATTCACGTAAAAATTGTAGAGAAGGGGGCTTAAACAAGAACCTTGTGGGAGGCCCATGTAACTTATTCTGAGTGTCGCCAAATCGCCATATCAAAAATGCATGTGCTTTTCTGACAATAAATTGTATAAATAATTATTTAATATTGGTGAAAGACCACATTGATGTAGCTTCTCCGAGAGAACATCAATGGAGACTGAGTCGAATGCTCCTTTTATGTCTAAGAACACAGACGCCATTTGTTCTTTTTTTGCGTAAGCGAGTTGGATTTCTGACGAAAGTAGCGCCAGACAATCATTCGTTCCCTTTCCCCTCCGAAAACCAAACTGGGTATCTGATAGCAAGCCGTTCGCCTCAACCCAATTGTCGAGACGTCGTAGGATAATTTTTTCCAACAATTTCCTGATGCAGGATAGCATTGCAATCGGTCGATACGAGTTATGATCGGAGGCTGGTTTTCCCGGTTTTGGAATAGCGATAACTCTCACTTGTCTCCAGTCGTGCGGGACAATGTTCTGCTCAAGAAGCTTATTGAATAAATTCAACAAGCGTCTTTTTGCTAGGTCAGGCAGATTCTTCACCAAGTTGAATTTAATTCTGTCTAGTCCCGGAGCATTATTGTTGCATGAGAGGAGTGCAATTGAGAATTCCATCATTGTCAAAGGCGAATCTATGAAATCGTTACTTGTGGGAGCATCGTGAGTGATTTTCTGCGCAGGAGCAGAATCGGGACAAATTTTCTTGGCAAAATTAAATATCCAACGATTCGAAAAATCTTCGCTTTCATTAGTCACGTTTCGATTCCTCATTCTTCTGGCTGTGTTCCAAAGAGTACTCATTGATGTTTCTCTTGACAAGCCATTAACGAAGTGTCTCCAATAACTAGATTTTTTGGCACGACGTATACTGTCAAATTTGTTTTGCAAAATGAAATAATTTTCAAAGTTCTCACGTATACCCCCTTTCTGTTTCATAATTTCTTTGTAGGCAACTTGTTTAGCTTCATATGCATCAGAGCACTCTTTGTCCCACCAAGGATTAGGGGGCCGTCTATTTATTGTCATTCTAGGATTGCATTTCGTTTGGGCTTGTTCTGCTGCTTCAATAATTAAACCCGCTAAGAATTCATATTCTTCGGTAGGGGGTAGCTCTTCTGTCGACGCAAGAGAAGTGGAAATTAATGTTTCGTATGTTTTCCAATCGATATTTCGTGTTAAGTCATAAGGAACATTGATTGAATTCGTAAGGCCTAATTCACTGTTAATTGAAACAACGATTGGCAAATGATCGCTACCGTGAGGATCAGGTACAACCTTCCACGTGCAATCTAACCGAAGTGATGTCGAGCACAGAGATAGATCTAATGCACTTGGACGTGCAGGAGGTCTGGGGATGCGTGTTGTTTCGCCAGTATTTAAAACTGTCATATTAAATTCGTCACAAACATTGTATATCAAAGAGGATCGATTATCATTGTAGAGGGAACCCCACAATACACCGTGCGAGTTGAAGTCTCCCAGTATCAGACGCGGAGCAGCTATGGATTCCACTACCTCAAAAATTTGACGTTGTCCAATTTGAACTTTGGGAGGTATATATATAGAAGCGATAGACATGTCTTTGCCTTTAATGTTCGTTTGGACAGCTACAGCCTCAATGCCCGCAAACAAGGGGATGTTAATTCTATAGAAAGAATAGCACTTTTTAATTCCTAGAAGCACTCCTCCATACGGGGTGTCTCGGTCTAGGCGAATAATGTTGAAATCATTTAAGTTGAAATTAATGTTTGAGGTAAGCCATGTTTCACATAGAGCAAAAGCATCGCATTTTAAATTATGCAGTAAAATTTTTAAGGAATCAATTTTAGGTGTGATACTTCTGCAATTCCACTGTAAAACAGTGATGGAATCTTTCATTGGAGGAGGTGAATTACCCATTGAAAGATACAATCGCTGCAAGGATGGGCCATTGAGCAATCAGCTGCTCTAAAAATGTTCTAATTGTTGGGAGGAAAGCTGAAAGTATACTCTTTAGTGGTTCAGAAATATTGAATGCTTTAAAAATCCAATCAATAATTTCAGAAAATTTCAATAGTCCTACCCCCGGCTGAGGCTCAGAGGAAGTCGAAATTTTATTATTTCCAGTAATGGTGTTCTGTTTGGATTGTACGTTCCCAAAACCGGGCGGAATTGATTTCGGTTTTGAATCGGAATTTTTCGGTTTTGGGCGCAGTTTATCTATTGGTGGAGAAATTTTAAGGCCCTTTCTTGGCAGCTTGGGAAAAGAAGACTGTTTTCTTTTTCTGGAATTTCCGGGTAAAACAAATGATGTACCTTCGCACGCTCCGTCAGAGTCAGACTGTTCCGAAAATAGAGATGTGTAAGTGTTTTCTAAGAAGATGGGTTTAGGGGTAGCATTTTTCAACATTTCTGCATAGGAGCGCTTAGACCTCTCCTTCAAGGATCGTTTAATTTTATCCTCACGCAATTTATAAATGGGGCATGCAGGGAGCTCATGTGAGTTTTCTCCGCACATTAAGCATTTTTCTAAATTTTCATTGCATGTATCCTCTTGATGACAACCCCCACATTTGCCACACCGTGCCTTATTGGAACAGTAAGTGGCTGTGTGGCCAAGCTGTTTGCAATTAAGGCAATTCATTACACGAGGGATAAAAAGGCGAACAGGGAGACGAATCTTATCGATAATGACATAGTTGGGCAGCGCAGACCCAGCGAAAGTCACTCGAAATGAGTCAGACAGTCGATAAACTTTTTTATCTCCTTCGTGTGATACTGAATGCAATTGCTTGCATTCAAGTATTTTTACGTCTTTCAGTATGGTGTCTTTGAAACGACCAACCCCATGCTTAACTAAGTCATCAACAGTCAAACTCGATTCTGTGATGACCCCATCAATTTCAATTTCTTTTGAAGGAATATACGCTCTATATTCACGCGTAAAAAGCTCGCAAGAAGCAATTGCATTGGCTTGTTTGAAACTACCAACGACAATGCGTATTTTATCTTTATTAACTTTGACGATCTCTTTTACATCCGAGAATCGCGAAGTCAAATCTTTAGAAATTTGAATGATATTTAGCGCCTTTGCTTTACGCCTAATGAATACAATCCATGGTCCCGTTGACGACTCTGGGTAAATTTTAATTCTAGTCGGATTTACATTTTCAGCATAAGGCTTAGGGGGAGGGTCTGTTACTCGTTCTCCCATCTCTTCATCCATTTTACCTAATAAGAAAAACTATCACAAAAAGGAATGAAAAATATACCTGTTATCTGCTATCTATTAGGTGACGAAGACACCGGTAGAACACACCTCATGTGTTACGTTGTAAACTCGGTGCCCGTTGTTTGACAATGTGACACTTGCTGTCCTTCTTCGTCGCGTTGCTTCTTCAGTAGAGAAATAGTCCTACCTGCAACACTTCAAAACTCTCTCCGATTAAGCTGCTCGTCGGTATCACCACCACAAGCGCGCTCTCTCCGTTTCCACCACCTCGGTAGACAAATGTGGCTACCTGTGGCTTGCTGCGAAAATCCCACTGTCGATGCGGCACTTTTCGGTGCCACTTGTTTTCCTTATTCGTCGTACCACTTCTGCGGTAGACAAATAGAGCAAATGGGTCTACCTGTGACGCTTCCCTCTCGTCGATTAGAATTGCCCGACGACACCAATACACTATATTTTTTTCTGTGTGTACAGGCACGATCACTGTCGACTTCTGCCACCGCGGTAGGCAAATTCGTCTACCCGCGGTTTGCTGTCAAAACACCACTTGTCGAGGATGCCGTTGACCACGCCTCCGACGTATCAACTGTCGACTCACACTTAACAAACTGGTCTCTCTCTCTCTCCCACAATAACGCATACAGCGTCTCGCACTCCGTCACTCTCTCGAGAACAAAACCTTCCACCTGGAGGCACAACCGTCTCGGTCGGTTGCAAAAACTGTTATGAGGTGTTAAACTATAGCCCTTATGTTTGAGTGATCCGGGCAAACGAGTGTATTACAGGTTTGCTTGCAATGGGTCGCCGTCTCCGACGGCGGGTCGGCGGCCACAAACCTCGGCGGATCCTCAGCGGATTTACGCCGCTTCGGATCCTTTCTGTGCGACAAAGCCAAGAGCTATATGGTATTTAGATTCAAAGAACCATTCATGTTTGAAAGTAGAATAAACCCTTATGTTTAGTAGACCAGGCAAACGAGCAGTTCAATAGTTTGCTTGCGAACTTATTTGGCATGCAGATACATAGTCTACTCATGTTTGAAAGAAGGAGTCAGCCCCTAAGTTTAGGTAAACCGGGCAAACGAGTGGATCTCCAGTCTACTCGCGGGGGCTGTTTGGTATACAAATTTAAAGAACAGCTCATGACTGAAAGAAGGAATCAACCCTTATATTTCTGGCAAATATATGCATATATTTGTCAGAAACATAAGGGTTGATTCCAGGGTTGTTAATACGATACATTTTTCGCGATAATTTATCGGCGTTACTCGTTAACGATAATATATCGTCATCGAAAACTCCGTTAACGATAATGTATCGTCGCCTTCATCGTCATAGTCGATAATTGTATCGTCCTATTCATCGTCATCGTCGGTTCATCGGTTATCGCGATACGTTTTGCGTTACTTTCCCGTTTATTGGAGTTGAAGTTGATGCGGTTAACTTTCAGTTGTTTAGAAATAAATACCTATTGAAGGACATGTTGTTAGCAGTTGAAAATAAATAGTTTTGGACATTTTCTATGCACAGCGGAGAATTTTTTTTCAACTTTTCGGGAAAGTGTATCATACTGAAGGGAAAGTTGTTGGCAGTTGAAAATCAATAATTTTGGACATTTTCAATACGCAGAAGGGTCCGACAATGTGTCAAAATGGATTTTTTTTAACTTTTCGAGTAAGTTGGTGTACAGAAGAGTCCCAGGTGCACAGTGCGGCAAAAAGGTGATCAAAATTGTTTTCACCATGAAGAAAACAAATTTTGAGCTATTGTGTAATTAGTAATTTTTATCACGCAAAGACATATATTGAAAAAAACTACTAAACCACTATTATTAGGCCATTCACAAATTATACTACACATTTAAGTGGTGTGGTGATTAACAGATTTTATTATAATTTTAATTTAAACTAGAAGATTTTGAATTTTAAAAAGGAGAATATACATATTTCCAATGCAGATTTTTTTTCTAGTTGGGAAGCTTTTAGCCCCTCCTCCGTTTCTTCTCTCCACTATGAAACAAGATGCTTCATGCTTCCTTCTTTTACCCTCAAATATGTAGTGTAATTTATGAACGGCCTCATAATACAGTTTCAGTCGTTTTTGAATACAGTGAAGACCCGTTTTTATCAGTCCCTTGGTGAATTGACATTGACAAAATCGGCACATATTTTTTCTGGTTCTGAAGAGACGATGTCGAAACGCAAACACCAAGACTAATATATTTTTCCTTTCTTTTTAATAAACCGCAGTAGTTAAAATAATCTTCTTTAGTCCCTCAACAAAGCCTCATAAATTTCTATTTTGACGCACCGACGGTACATGCCTAAAACTATTGATTTTCACTTATTAATAACTTCTTCAATATAATAAACTTTCCCAAAAAGTTGAAAAAATCCATTTTGACATATCGTCGAACCCCCTGTGTATTGAAAATGTCCAAAACTATTGATTGTCAACTGCCGATAACTTTCCCTTCAATATAAAACACTCCCGAAAAGTTGACAAAAAATTCCATTTTGACACATCGTCGAAGTCCTTCTTTCAAACATGAGCAGTTCTTTGAATCAATATACCAAACAGCCCTTGGCTTTGTCGCATAACCGAGACAAGCAAAACCGACCCGCCGTCGGAAGAGGCGACCCTCACAAGCAAACCAATGATCCGCTCGTTTGCCGGATTACTCAAACATAGGGGATATCAACTAGTTTAATTCCGACGGAGCAGAGCAATGTCGGATAACACCACAGTTAAAGCGATGTGGCGTAGCCACATTAGGCGTCAACGCCTAACAACAATGTTTATGTCAAATTATGCTAAGCGACCATTATACCATATGATCATTATTCCAAACGACCATTATGCTAAATGAACATTACGCCAAACGAAAGCATGTGTCATCTGCTGTTATACCAAATGAACATTATGCCGAATGAACTTATGCCAAACGACGTGTTCCCCACATAATCGCAAAGATTTCTTCACGGACTACAGTACAGTATCTACCCAGCGGATGATAATTTCAATTTCGTTTCACGAAAGTAGACACTAGCACGTCCCTCCGTTAGAGAACCGTCAGTGCAACAGGTCGCTTGCGTTTGTTGTCTTCATATAGCCAAACAACCACTCCTCACGAGAGGGAATCTTCACAAGCCCTGTTAGGAAAACTACATGTGAGTGTAATATCGTTGGCAGCAAGAATACCTTCACCCCTTTTATCCATTTGTGACCACAATCGTGTATGACTGGTAGCAAGATCAACATGGTTACTGTTCCAAAGACTAGTAACCTACAGTCTGTATGCACATGGTAGTGCTTCTTGTTTCAGATGTGTGTGTAATGATTTGATATTTAGAAGGGCTTCAAGGGCAGTAGTCGGAGTTGTCAAAGCACTAGTCAACGCCAACAGCGCCATTGTTTGCAGATGGTTTAGCTTTGACTGAACTGTCATCAACTTTCCTCTCTACCACCACACAATGCATCCGTATGACAGTATTGGACGTACAATTGTCGTATAAATCCAATAGATGTACAGTCGTGATTCGCTGGTTGGGCCACAGCCTTGTCCAGCTAAGGAATTTGATTCGCTAGTTCGACCGCCTGACAAATGTCAAAAACTCTCCAAAGCAACATCTCCTGTGTAAATTCATCTGTTCACATCTCTAAATATTGTCAGATTGATTGTCAAAGTAAATTTGACACGAGATTTTGACGTTCAGATGCTTTTTAGTTGGACAATGGTCCAACTAGAAAGCGGTCCAGTTAAAAAGTGTCCAGCCAGCGAATCACGACTGTATTTAGGTTTGAGACCCCAAGTCTTTCCAAAAGCACGTTTGCACTGCCCGAAATCCATACACGCTTTCTTGAGTCTGAACTCAATCCAATTCAGCTTGGAATCCAATATGGCTCCAACGTATTTGAACTGCACACAGTAGCTCAGAATCAAAGAACTGTAATGGATGAATATGGCTGTTATTCGCTTCTTCGTGAAAGGAACCATTGCAGTTTTGTTTGGATTAAAGCTGTACATACACATACTTAACCCCCCCCCCCCCCCCAACAAAAGTTATCCGTGTTTAAAAGCTGGCACACCAGCTATTACTGATATTTTGAAACGGAGCCCCTATTTTGAAAGCTTAAATGTATTCTACATAAAAAACTAAACTCGACGGGTAACTGTTATTGTTCGATTTTTGTATCCGTTTGATTTGAACACTTATCCTGTCAGAAAATAAGCAATCCAATGGAAATACAATTACATAAGTGGTCCATATGAAATGTATCGATTGTCTTTTCAATAAAATTTTATAGTATTCGAAACTTTTCATTAAATTTCAGTCTCAATACCCCGTCATTTTGACTTCGACGCGTACTCCATATTCAAAAGCAAATTTGCGAAATTCTTCAGGCGATTGGCTGAAATAATTGTCCCCTGTATTGACGAGAGACACAAGAATAAGTTTCTCTTACTTTGGAGTGAATTGCAGAAATAAAAATATATGATGACTATTTTTGCACTATAAATAGTACCGCCCACTTGCTCCGTGTGCGTTGCCGCCAACTTACCCCAATCGAATATTTTGTAAAAAGGATTTAAAAAATTACTTTTGGGTATGAATAGGTATAATATCTATACGGATGCTGAAAGCTCTTTTCACACACTATCGAAAAATATAATCGTTCGAGGAATAGATTGAAAACCATCTTAAATAACACATGTTTAAAATTAAGAAAATTTACAAAATATGCTCAAAAACACAATATCGCCCACAGCTTCTACAAAACATAATGTTTCGCAACAAAAACACATTGGACAATGCGTTTCACATTACTTGAGGTACACAACGAGAGACAGCGCTTTATGTCTAATAGAAACGGAGAAAAGGGGGTTCCGCCAACTTACCCCGAGCTCCCCTAATACATTATTTTTAAATATCGCAATATTAGCTCTACTTCTATGCATTGTATAATGTCTTGCTCAGGGATTTAACAGTTTTTTAGCTCAATAACATGTGCCTTCACTGGTCTATTACTAAGAGTGTCTGCAGTATTAACATACGCCGTGTAACAAACTGCCCCGAATTATTGAAAACTCAATCGGCCCACCCCTGAGTCGATTCCTAGTCCCACCAGGAGTACTTGCACCAAATTTGAAGCAAATCGGACATATCTAGCTACCGGACCAACGTGCCTGAAATTTGAATGTGATTTTTCGATATTTTACATAAAGAATACCCACCCAGCTCGTATTTTCGCGGCTAGGTGGCACTGTATGCATCGTATTATCACTGTAAGTAAAAATAAGATAGATAATTTAATTGTCTACAAATTTGTCGAAGACTGCTAGTGAATCCGGTTTGGTAAAAGAAGTTATTAAACTATTAACGAAGTGATGTCTGAGTCAGTTTTGCATGGGGTCTAGCAGTGCATGGTTATGTATCAGTATTTGACTCCCACGAACTATATATTTTTTGTGAAATAATGATTAGGTTTAGCTCAATAGTATGTTCAGAAGAATTATAGGACATAATACGAGTTATGCTTTGGTTAGAAAATTTTAGTTCCACCCGTTACCGCATAGAGGGCGCCAACATTAACTTTTCATGGAAGTACGATAGAACATCAAGATACTCGGAAGAAATATTGTAAAACGCCTGTTCTACGACTTTGTTGAAAGCACCCAATTTCTATCTCTTTCCGATGAAAAGTTAGTGTTGGCGCCCTCTACGCGGTAAAATGTGGAACTAAAATGTTGTAACCAAAATATGACTCGTATTATTTACTATAATTCTTCTGAACATACTTTTGAGCTAAACCTGACGAATATTTCACAAAAAAATATAGTTCGTGGAAGTCGAGTACTGATCCAGTGCGGTAAAATGTCAATTTCAAACGAAAATATTCGTTTCAAATGAAACTGCGAGTCATTCACTGTAAGCATACCACCACTATATCAGTTGACTTCTGCTGCCCTCTTCGCTTGAGTCACTCAGAGTTCACTGTCAATTGAATAACAGCTTCTGCTCATTTGACGTTTTGCCTGTTTAGTTTCTATTGAAAACCAATCTCAGATTATCACAGTCTCTGTTTATGGAAGTGAACCATTCCAATGAACCACACCCAAATGAATATGAATGAACACTCACTGACATGAAAACAGCTCCGACCAAGATAATAAATACATACAGGGTAAAGGCTAAGATAAGACGAGACAACTCAAGACGGATACAGGTAGGAACATTTTTTCTCTGTCTTGTTAGGTTGTCATTTTTCTTCGATGAAGCCGACAAATCAGGAGGATATGAAAAAGAAAAGTATAAACAAATGACTTAGTGTACTTTTCTGTTGATATAAGTTTTGTTTTGGTTTGGTAATAAGTACTTTTATTAGTAGTTTCATAATAGTAATCGAATCGGAAGATCTGAGATTAAACCCGGCATTTTCTCTCTTTTCATCGTGCGCCAAAGAATCGGGATGCTCGTCCGGATATAAACCCACACAATGAGCCGGATGAACTTTGTTCGACAATTCGGGCCCATATTATTGGCTCGAATCAAAACTCGTCGAAATGTCAATTGACGATAGGTTCATCCGGAGTGTTCATTTGTGTTTACATTTTACTAGCGTTGCCAATTTTATTTTGTGTCCAGCACCCAATGTGGCTACGCCACATCGCTTTTGTGCGTGCTGTCCGACTTCGCTACCGCTCAGTCGGACTTAAACTAGGGATAGCCCCTATGTTTGAGTAAGCCGGGCAAACGAGTGGGTCACAGGTTCGCTTGCTTCCGACGGCGGGTCGGTGGCCACCTCGCCCTCTAGGCCTCGGTTATGCGGCTAAGCCGCATCGAAATGGTACCCCTTAAACATTCTAACTTGAATCGGTTGTGTCACCCGAGCCGGAATACGAATTAGAACCAGCCAGCATTTCGGCTGAGTTAAACTGGGAAGTTTAGTACAATTTGATCTGGAAATAAAATTTTTCTGGCAACGCTCCAGCACTCCGTTGATTTCACCACCTGGGCGCCAGGTTGACGATATGAAATGAACTTTGTTTACTTTCGACAAGTTTTGATTCGAGCCAACAACATCCAGCCGACAATTCTCGGTGGTTTGTTAACATGGGAACTACGTGAGTTCGAGTGTAACAGATAAGCACCCGTTGCCCTCGAACTCACGCAACTGACAAGTAAACAAACCACTGAGAATTGCCAAACATGAACTTCATTCACCATAAGTTCATTCGTGTTGTCTTGTAGAACTCAATTTTGGTTTGCTTTGTTTGCTTGTCTTTCTTGTGCCCTGCTGAATAATTGTTGACAGATGACTTTATGTGGCTACCCAGTCAAAAAAAAATGCGGACGGACATGCCCAGTCAAAAAAATTCAGACGAAAATGGTCAGGCGATTTAAACAGTTTGACGTTTGACTCAACTCGCCTATACTAATTGCCCCTAGGAACAAATTTGCAATAATTTGCGAATATGGTTTAACACCTAAACGCTCGGGTTGAGATTTTGGCAGAATTTTTTTTTCAAAAATTCATAACTCTTGACAGAGTTGACTAATTTTGATGATTTATATGTCAAAAGAACCGGATATTCCTCTAGTTTATACTACTGGAACATCGTCCGCCATGGTCCAAAAATACCGGAGTTATTCCGGATTGCGTTGGGGTAAGTCGGATTTGCCATTTGGGGTTTTTTTATTAATAACATGGAAATTTTCTATGGGACAATGCTTAAACTGTTTTAAAATTTGTAGGATTTACTAAAATACATCATACTAGAGTAATTTGATGTTTGGCCAATCTTCCCCGAGGGGCCTGGAACCGGTTACAAGAGGCCAATAATGAATGCTCTTTGGATCCATTGAAAAAATGACTCCAAGAATGACAAAGTCAGTGTAAGCGGCAAAAACCTGTGTGTGCGAACCAAATCGAACCATTTTCAGACTACGAGGACACTTGACCGGTTCACCGGTGAATCCGGATTTGGGTCCCAGACGGTCACTTTTATCAAATTGCAAACCATTCAATGATACGTCGCATTATCCAAAAACATCTACTGAGCTTTACAATTTAGTTGAAGGCATTGAAAACAAGTATTTAGACCATTTGGCCACGATGGTCAGTTCCGGTGATTCCGGAATGTGGTCCCAGAGGGTGACTTTTATCAAATCGTAAACCTGCATCATGCGACGTATCAAAAAACATCTACTGAGCTTCACAAGATGGTTGAAAGCATTGAAAACAAGTTTCGCGGTCAATTGGCCGCGTTGGCCAGTTCCGGTGATTCCGGAATATGGTCCCAGAGAGTCATTTTTATCAAATCGTAAACCTTCATCATGCGACGTATCAAAAAACATCTACTGAGCTTCATAAGATGGTTGAAAGCAATGAAAACAAGTTTCGAGGCCAATAGGCCACGTTGGTCAGTTCCGGTGATTCCGGAATATGGTCCCAGAGGGTCACTTTTATCAAATCGTAAACCTTCATCATGCGACGTATCAAAAAATATCTACTGAGCTTCATAAGATGGTTGAAAGCAATGAAAATCAGTTTGGAGGCCAATTGGCCGCGTTGGTCAGTTGCGGTGATTCCGGAATATGGTCCCAAAGCTGTGCCTACTACTGGGCTTCACAAGATGGTTGAAAGCAATGAAAATCAGTTTGGAGGCCAATTGGCCGCGTTGGCCAGTTCCGTTGATTCCGGAATATGGTCTCAAAGGGTCACTTTTATCAAATCGTAAACCTTCATCATGCGACGTATCAAAAAACATCTACTAAGCTTCACAAGATGGTTGAAAGCAATGAACACAAGTTTCGAGGCCAATTGGCCACGTTGGTCAGTTCCGGTGATTCCGGAATATGGTCCCAAAGCTGTGCCTACTACTGGGCTTCACAAGATGGTTGAAAGCATTGAAAACAAGTTTTGAGGCCAATTGACCGCGTTGATCAGTTCCAGTGATTCCGGAATATGGTCCCAAAGGGTCACCTTCATCATGCGACGTATCAAAAAACATCTACTGAGCTTCACAAGATTGTTGAAGGAATTGGAAAATAGTTTCGTGGCATTTTGGCAACGATGATCGGGTCTGGTGAATCCAGAATATGTTCTTAGAATTTTTTTTCAAATCACGAATTCTATAGTGCATATCAAATATCGTGGGAAATATGATTCCAGAGGAAGCATTAGAAAAAATCGCAACCTTTATCTCATGTTAGTTTATTTTAATTTTAGTTTGTTTTATACTGAGAACAATTATTACAAATAAAGCAGTCGTTGGGCAATCGATCGTGGAGGGTACACAAGTAAATACAACACGCAGAGCAGTAAATATAAGTTTTGCGGTCCTTGTCTCTGGGACACAAGCCGCATCGCTTAAAACTATGTAAAATATGAATTATCCTACTGTCTTTCTCATTACAGCTACTACATCGAAACAATTTTCTAAGCATGCTGTGGGTGAAACATACAACCGCTTCACATTTTCGGCATTTTTGCAGATTTCGTTTTTCACTGCACATGGAGCATCTAGCTGTAGGACGCGATTCTTCTCCATATAGCTGATCGTAATTTTGTATGAAAGTCGACATCAGATTCTTTGTTTCCTCTATATGACCTGGTACTTTGATTCGGTGTCTCACTTGCTTTATGCACAATTCCTTAGCAAGCCACTCTAGGAAGATCTTTTTATATCCACATCCAGATTCCCAGTCTGGCTGCGCTGTTAGAAACAATATCGACGAGTTATGCGTACATAAATCAACGCAATTCATGAAGAGTGCCATTGTCCATCGTCGTGTCTTTCTTTGACAGGAATATTCTCCTGTTTTTTGATCCACCAAATCAACCCCTGCTTTATATTGGTTGTATATCAATATAACTTTTGGTTTATTTATTTTGGATTCATGCTGAAAAGATTTACGTCTTATTAGATTCATTATTTTGTATATTTAGGGTTAAAAAATAAGAAATATTCAGCTACCAAAACAAAGGCTAAGTCTTGGCACTATAAATTCTTGTCGTATTCGTTTCATACTTCGCTGCTGATTTTTAGCGATCGGGACAATTGCAAGGTCAGAATTACGTGCTCCAATATACAGCGACTAGCTTATGAGGCCAGCGCTTTAATTTTTTATAACGCAACATCAGAACATTATACTACAGTATATAACAAATGTTTACTCACTTTTGCTTTCATTTCCGTGACCAAAGATTTTTTGCTGTTTCTGAAAGACATCCTTGCTGGCTGTTTAACTTTTCGCGAGGATTTCTGCAAACCATCTTTCTCAAATTCTTCCGTCTCCGGTTCAATAGCGTCTGGATCCGATGATAGCAATAGCACATTTTTACCTTTTTGGGAATCCACGAGGTTAACATCATATCACCATTGTAGCCTTGGAGACAAGAACCGATTTGTCGTGTATCGTGTTTTTCATGTTTTACATTTTTGAGAGTAGTGCCACTTTTCTTCTTGCTTAGCAAGAAATCTTCTGGAATCTCTCGTTTGTTAGCTCGCACAGTGCCAATGATTGTTAGTCCGCGTTTCAACAAGTCTTGACATAGTGGAATCGACGTGAAAAAATTATCAAAAAATATTCTTCTACTTCCATCAGAAAACTTTTCAACCATATCCAATACCACCCGACGACCTTGACCTTTTTCAGCCACACCTCCGACTTTACCTAAGAATAGTTGCGTTGTTTGTAGCAAAGGATCAGAGTAGTTTTATTTTCAAATTAATGAAATGTACTATTTTAGAAGTTGTCAGTATGAGATAATAATACCTGTGTAAACGTCGAAAAAACAAAGGAAAGTGTTGTTGGCATCAGTTATGCACCACAGCATACGGGTGCGGTTTCGCTTTTATATATACTATAAATATACACCGCCCACGGAAATTAACTATACGATCGTCTATGGTCATATCACGCCCAGGAAGATATTTGCTACTGAAATTCTCTCGGAAGCTGTCCATTAGCCATCGGATAACAGCTAACCGATCTGTTGGACGTTTGGGGTGGTGTGGAATTCCCAAGCCCCCCGTTGTTCCGAATCTCTTAGGAGTGCGCCGAGCAACAGAATCGTCGAACCGCAAATATCGCATTATTTCCTTGAAACGGCTTTTGGCCATCACGGCTCTGAAGAAAATCATTCCATAAACGGTATCCTCGCACCAAAGATCATCTATATTCATAGATTTTGCATGCATGCGACCGGCGTTGATCAAAATCCCGCGAAAAGCCAAAAATTCACAACGAGTAATCTCCTTGTATTTTGCATTACCAACCGCGCGACCTTCCGGATTGCTGAAACGCAAGATTTGATCGATAATGGCATCATCAAAAAATTGAAAAAATGCATCAATGGGAGTTTTGATCAGATTTAAATCAATGTTGAAAGTTCCCTTCCTTGGTGCATCAACATTCCTCGAACTTGACTGTATTCTTGGTGGCTTCTTCGCCGTCCAAAAAAAATCGCCAGCTTTGTTAATGAAAGAAACTTCCGGTTCATGATCACCTTCTGCTTCACGAAAATCGAGCTCTTCATCCAATTCTTCTTCCAGATCAAAGTCAACTCCACTCACTTCTACACTCGAATCAGTTTCGAAATCAGACATTTTTCACCGTAACAAATAATGACGAGGTATATTCTGTGGCGTTCCACACATTCAACAAATTAACAAGAATTACCCGCAGCTACTTAGCAGAATAACTCTAAGAACATCTTTATCTCTTTCGCATTTCCATTCATTGCTGCAAACACTATACGCTCTTCTGAAGTAACAAATAGCGTTGTGTCACTCTCACGTGAGCAGAATAATTCAATCGATATAGCGTTCTCTTTCCATCGGCGTTTGTAATTCATATGGCATAAAGGAAAATTCTTTCTAATGTGTAGTAGGCTGAGACGAATCCATTTCATAACGTCCGAAAGGGGATACGTCACAACAGGAGTATTATAATGAACAACAAGTCATAAAATCCGAAAACAAAATGTCTCTTAAATTCTGAAACTATTGAAGTTACAAAAGTGTTCAAGCATCTTGTGTGACGCTCAGTAAATATTCTTAACGCTTCGCATGCTACGGTTTGCAATTGATAAAAGTGATCATATTCTGGATTCGCCGTAAGTGTCCAACACGGCCAAATCGTCTCCAATTTTATTTCGAATCTGATAAAAAGTTGAAAACGTGATGTTGAATGGTTGTATATTTAGCTCTTTAGAGCAAATTGATAAACCAGTCAGTTTCGTATCGATAGCGTTCAATTTATTATTTTTCCAAGAAATAAAAAAATTCTATAAAGAACACGAAGTATGAAAGTATTGAAAAGTAAATTTGATATCACATTTGTCCATCGTAATTTAAAATCAAATCAAGATTTCAATTTCATGCTGACATCAACATAAGATTTGTTGTAATTTTGATGTTTGACTTCGCTCGAGTTCAAGCCTCTTGTGAAGCTCAGTAGAGGTTGTTGATATATTGTATTATGAATAGAGGTGTGCGCCGCGTCGCCGATTTAAGGTAGAAATTGTCGGCGCGCCGATATTTTTAATCCTAAAATCGGCGGCGCGACGCACACCTCTAATTATGAAGGTCTGCAATTCGATAAAAGTGACTCTTTGGAACCATATTCCGGATACACCGAAACTCACCATCGCAGTCAAATGACCTCCAAACTTATTTTCAATGCCTTCAATCATCCTGTAAAGCCTAATAGATCTTTTCGATACGTAACATGATATAAGTTTGCAAGTTGATAAAAGTGACCCTCTGGGAACATATTCCGAACACACCGCAACTCACCATCGCGGCCAAATGGCCACGAAACTATTTTCCAACGCCTTCAACAATCTTGCGAAGCTAAGTAGATGATTTTTGATACCTCGCATGATGAAGGTTTACGATTTGATCAAAGTGACCCCTTTTCCGGAATCACCGTAACTGACCAACGTGGCCAATTGGCCTCGAAACTTGTTTTCATTGCTTTCAACCATCTTGTGAAGCTCAGTAGATGTCTTTTGATACATTCATCATGCAGGTTTATGATTTGATAAAAGTGACCCTCTGGGACCATATTCCAGAATGACCGGAACAGACCAACGTGGCCTATTGGCCTCGAAGCTTGTTTTCATTGCTTTCAACCATCTTGTGAAGCCCAGTAGTAGGCACAGCTTTCGGACCATATTCCGGAATCACCGGAACTGACCAACGTGGCCAATTGGCCTCGAAACTTGTTTTCATTGCTCTCAACCATCTTGGGAAGCTTAGTAGATGTTTTTTGATACGTCGCATGATGAAGGTTTACGATTTGATAAAAGTCACCCTTTGAGACCATATTCCGGAATCAACGGAACTGACCAACGCGGCCAATTGGCCTCGAAACTGATTTTCATTGCTTTCAACCATCTTGTGAAGCTCAGTAGATATTTTTTGATACGTCGCATGATGAAGCTTTACGATTTGATAAAAGTGACCCTCTGGGACCATATTCCGGAATCACCGGAACTGACCAACGTGGCCTATTGGCCTCGAAACTTGTTTTCATTGCTTTCAACCATCTTATGAAGCTCAGTAGATGTTTTTTGATACGTCGCATGATGAAGGTTTACGATTTGATAAAATTGACCCTCTGGGACCATATTCCGGAATCACCGGAACTGGCCAACGCGGCCAATTGACCACGAAACTTGTTTTCAATGCTTTCAACCATCTTGTGGAGCTCAGTAGATGTTTTTTGATACGTCGCATGATGCAGGTTTACGATTTGATAAAAGTGACCCTCTGGGACCATATTCCGGAATCACCGGAACTGGCCAACGCGGCCAATTGACCACGAAACTTGTTTTCAATGCTTTCAACCATCTTGTGAAGCTCAGTAGATGTTTTTTGATACGTCGCATGATGCAGGTCTACGATTTGATAAAAGTCACCCTCTGGGACATTCCGGAATCACCGGAACTGGCCATCGTGGCCAAATGGTCTAAATACTTGTTTTCAATGCCTTCAACTAAATTGTAAAGCTCAGTAGATGTTTTTGGATAATGCGACGTATCATTGAATGGTTTGCAATTTGATAAAAGTGACCGTCTGGGACCCAAATCCGGATTCACCGGTGAACCGGTCAAGTGTCCTCGTAGTCTGAAAATGGTTCGATTTGGTTCTCACACACAGGTTTTTGCCGCTTACACTGACTTTGTCATTCTTGGAGTCATTTTTTCAATAGATCCAAAGAGCATTCATTATTGGCCTCTTGTAACCGGTTCCAGGCCCCTCGGGGAAGATTGGCCAAACATCAAATTACTCTAGTATGATGTATTTTAGTAAATCCTACAAATTTTAAAACAGTTTAAGCATTGTCCCATAGAAAATTTCCATGTTATTAATAAAAAACCCCAAATGGCAAATCCGACTTACCCCAACGCAATCCGGAATAACTCCGGTATTTTTGGACCATGGCGGACGATGTTCCAGTAGTATAAACTAAAGGAATATCCGGTTCTTTTGACATATAAATCATCAAAATTAGTCAACTCTGTCAAGAGTTATGAATTTTTGAAAAAAAAAAAATTCTGCTAAAATCTCAACCCGAGCGTTTAGGTGTTAAAGATAATTTCAATACTTACACAAATTTTCTGGCGGCTGAAATGAACTTGTTGTTTTTTGCGTTTTTGACAGCGGCAAATCGCCCAAAATGTTCCATTTGAAATAGCCCCTAATTGCCAACAATTTGCTGACAAATTGAAGGGCAATCAGCGCAACCGAGTTTGCAAATAGCCCCCCGTTAGCCAGTAACTTGCCCTTTTTGACTGGGTAGCGAGGTTGGCGGTGCAGCCAATTTCTTTGTCATATTTAGATATGTTGCTTTAATGCACATAACAATGCCCGTTTTATTTACACACATTTCGCCAAAAAAATTTTTGGTAATGATCAATCCAAATTTTTTATCACATATTAAATTCTAGCAAATTCGGCCAGCATAACAGCCTATTCATCAGAATAAAATTTTCAACAAAAATTGAAACAGAGATAAAGTTTTTCAGTGCAACCAGTTCCAACAAGTTATTATTACCAGATTTATTAGTTTTCGTCTGAAACCTGGCGAAATCAAGAAATTTTTAAAAAGAAATATGATATCCGCAGTATTTTATGACAATCGTACGAATCTGTCGAATTCATTGCTAAAATGAAATATTTACATCTCGTAAGATGCACATAAAAGGAGCGTCATAATTCACATGAATTTACATTCAAGAACATGTAAAAATGTGTTTTGTTCACAATTTTCCATCTCCATGCAACCGAGTTCTACATCAAAAGAGACACAATATTTTATTTCACATGTCAAAACATGTGATACTGCGGCTTTCGTATTTCAGTTTCAAAATTTCTTAAAGTCGGCAGATTTCAGACGAAAAGTAATAAATCTGGTAATAACAGCTTCTTGGAACTGGTTGCAATGAAAAACGTTATTTGGTAGTACATTCATCTCTATTTCAATTTTTGTTGCAAATTTAATTCTGATGAATAGGCTGTTATGCTGGCCAAATTTGCTAGAAACATGTAGTATGTAATAAAAATGTTGGATTGATTAGCACCAGATAAATTTTGGCGAAATGTTTGTTAATAAAACGATCATTGTTATGTGTATTATAGCAACATATCTAAATATAACAAAGAAATTGGCTGCACTGCTAACCTCGCTATCTGCATGCAGTCATCTGTCATCAATTATGCAGCAGGGCACAAGAAAGGCAAGAAAACCAAAAATGCGAAGCCAGTTGTCTCTTCTTGTCTTAGGTTTACCCGGATCTCATTTGACTGGTGCTCACTGGGTAAATTGAAAGCGGATCTATTCATTTGCGAGGATCAAACGAAGGAGATTGAATATGAACTGCGACTCATTTGAAAGCGACGTTGAGTGAAGAGCCATGAACCGAGCTTCAGATCAACAGCAACTGATGCGTTAAATGAATATAAATGCTACCGTAGACGACTGATTGACTGCGTTCATTCAGTTTCGATTGAATGAAATGAAATTTTACTGCACTGTGATACACATCCATGCACTGCTAGGCCCCATGCAAAACTGACTCAGACATCACTACGTTAAGGGTTTAATAACTTCTTTTAACAAAGTGGATTCACTAGCAGTCTTCGACAAAGTCGTAGAAAATAAATTATCTGTCTTATTTTCACTTACAGTGATAATACGATGCATACAGTACTACCTAGCGGCGAAAATGCGAGCTAGTGAGTTTTCTCCATGTAAATTGTCGAAAAATCCCATACAAACTTCAGGCACGTTCGTCCGGTAGCTAAACTTATCCGATTTGCTTCAAATTTGGAGAAAGTTCTCCTGGTGGGACTAGGAATCGAACAAGCGGTGGGCCGATAAGGGTCATTTTTTCCTGTCATTCTACTGCCCCGGTCTTCCCTATTATTAAGTACTTAATTATCAAATATTCAATTTGGTCACCCAACAAACATAAAATCTTTATCTCCTTATCCTTTTTTATTTACAGATACCTCCAATGGAAATTGAATGCTCGATTTGCGGTTCGCATTTCAAGCAGGTTGAGATTTATAAAAAACACATCCGAGTACATCGCTTTAACAATAATTTTGCTTGCCATTTGAATGGCTGTAATCTAACATTCAAAAATTATGTATCATTTTCAACACATATTGGACGATCACATTCAGTTACATGCGATGATAAACACAGCGATTTACAGTGTACCGTCAAGGGGTGTTTATTTGTTCACAACTGTTTCAAAACTATGACTAAACATCTCAAGGATCATTTATCACAAGGAACCCCGGTACACTGTCCGTTACAATGTAGAGAAAAACCATTTGGTACTACAAATAGCCTTGCAATTCATAATATGTATTATCACACTCATAGGACTGAATCTCTCACACCACGAATTGGTGAATCTAGTGAACCTCTCGATTGTACCAATTCAAATGATCTCGAATATTGAGATTAGTGTGATTCTGATAATCAATCAGATATGCCACTTAGTGTTGGACAGACGCTCACGAATTCGGCGAGGGCAATGGGAACAATGATGCTTAGTCTACTCTCAAAACACCATGTACCTAATATAGCCGTTCAACAAATAGTACAATATCTTGGTGAAATATCTCAGTACCAGGAGCGCAATAACCAGCAGCACGTGATGGAACTATCAGAAAAATTTGGATTGTCCGTCTTCGAGAGAAGTGAAATATTCAAACGCTTGGGAACTGAAAATTTTCTTTACATTTTGTTCAATGAAACTCATGGTATATTCCGCACTGAGTATATACGCAAAAAAATATTTCAAGGAAATTTTTTTTATGTGGAGCCATTAAAAATTAAATTGGGCCCAAATACGGAACAAAAACAATCCTTCTATTATTACGTACCGATTTTGGATACTTTGAAATCGCTGCGAAAAACCGAGGCTAACTACGACACCATATTTAGATCCGTTCGTACAGTACCAGGATATCTGACAAGTTACTTTGATGGAAATCTGTTCAAAAGAAATGAATTCTATCAAAAGAAAAACGTTTTACATATAATTCTCTATCAGGACGCGTTTGGCACAGTAAATCCTTTGGGAGATGCGAAAAAAAGATATAAAATAGTGGGTGTATACTTTTCAATTTCAATATGGAATCCTCCATCCGTGCGTCGACAGAAAACACTTTTTTGATTTTGTTGTGTTTAGAGAAAGATCTTCAAACATTTTCGGTAGATAACATATTTAAAGAGCTTATTCGTGATTTGACAACTTTGAAAACGGATGTATTTACAATTGAACATCGCATGTCAGCAATCATTATACGTGGAACTTTATTATGCATTCTCGGAGACAACCTCGATTCTCACCAAATGGCGGGATTATCAGAGAACTTTTCCACACAACAATATTTTTCTCGTTATTGCTATACTACTCTAAAGGATTTTAAACAGAATCCATTCAAACGATGTGCAATGTAGAGCCAACAGGCGTATGCATGTGATTTACTTGAGATGGAACAAAGTGGCAGAGCATGCAACGGCATTAAGCGGAAAACTATATTCAACGATTTAACACATTTCAAGCTGTTTGGTTTTGGTATGCCCCCATGTGTTGCCCACGATTTGTTCTTAGGTTGCTTCAACTATGATATTATGATGATTTTTCGTTGCTTGACAAAAAAAAATTATTGGAGAAAATTACCTAAGAACTCGTATCAATTTCCTTCTGAGAAAGTTTGACCTCAATTCACAAATAACTTTGAATTTAAAAAAAAAACTGTATCACTAGCAAAGCAGTAGACGTGTGGCATCTGATCCAGCTAATACCTTTTATTTTCTTAAAAATGCCGCAGATATGCCGAACTAAATCATTCCAGCTACTTCTACTTCTGAAAAAAATAACGGACTATGTAACCGCTCCAATCATCTCACTCGGACAAATTGGAATTCTGAAATTGATCATTACACATTACTTGGAAATTAGATCCAGCATTTTTAGTACTCCTCTGAGACCTAAACATCATTATATGTGGCATTATCCTCACATGATTTTGCAGTATGGACCGCTTTTACCGTTCGCCACATTAACTGGAGAAAGAAAACATTCCTACTTTAAAACAGCTCTGCGACATGCAGGCAATTTTAAGAATATCTTAAAATTATGTAGTGAGCGACATCAATACTGGCAGGCGCTCCTTAGTAGGACTAGTCCTGATAGATTCCAGGAAAAGGTCATTTGCAATAATTCTGTCGGAACTTGTGAAGACCTGGTTGATAGCAATGAAAAGCTCTTGAAGGCAGCCGGCATGATTAATCATGCATTCAAATACACGGAATCTATAACATTCTGAGGAGCTTGTTATAAGACTGGAGACTGCTTATTTATTGCATATTACGAAACGGGTGAGAACTTCAATGTAATTGAATTAAAAGGATTTATATTCTGACCAAATTTAATCGAGTTGTGCATATGTGGCAACAAAATACTTGTTGAGCCAATATCTGAGCGGGGACTTAATGTTTTGAAAAAGGATGAAAACAATTTTATATGCATGCTGTTAAATTCATTGCCGGATATTACCCCGTTGAAATGATATGAATGTGAAGGAGAAACATATTTGTTGCAGAAACATGCATTTCCTTTACAATAAAGTAAGTTATGCATACGTTTTACTACTACTGCTAATATTCATTATCTGTTGAATAACTCCGAATACCTAATACCAACTAGTATATATAACTAAAAAACTAACAACATGTATGGTTTGGGAGCGTGTACACCAGAGTCGGTTTCTAGTTGTTGGGCCAGGTGCAAAACTGACTCAGATATGAATTCTTTAACACTTTAATAACATTTCGTATTTAAGTCGGATCGGTTTGCAGTCAGAGCAGTTAGAAATTCAACCTAGGGGCAGATCACTCTAAGAATGTATAACAAATTTGCATCAAATTAGAAAAAATGCATTTAATTTCCATTTTTGCATCAGCTTTGCACTTCCTCGCAGAAAAATTTGTTTAACAAACGTCCTACGCTGATCCACTGTGTTCGACGTTTTGTTAAATGTAGGGCTAGTTTTTCTCTAAGACAAGACGTGACAATAAGGGGGGCCGTTTTTGTTCCAATTTTATGTCACAATGTTCCAGCTCCTGATTGGTAGATTCTGACGTTTTGCACCGTACGTAATGTTACTGCAGGGATATCGAAATTATGTTTTGCAGTGTTGCTATATTTATAGGAAAAGATTGTCATTACTTTTGACAAATAAAATTATCGTTAAAAAAGTAAAAACGACTAAATTGAACTGAAATTGCGCGGCAAAGTGAAACAAGTATTTATCATGCATTTACCGTATACGTGGTTGATCAACTTTAACAAAAATAAGACAGAAATCACACTGTAATCTAAAATTATTCAGAAAATGGCTTCGTCAAACCTTACTAAACAACCATGGCATGGAAAAAACGTGTCCTTCATCAATATAGTGAATTAAAGACGCAAAATTTTGTCGGCATAAAATAAATTAACAAGACTATATTTTCATTAATAAAAACAGCAACACTGTTCGGAAGATTTCGGCAGGGTGAAAATGTGCGAAAAGAAGAATGCCGAAGGAAAAATAAGAAGCCGATTGTCACGTCTTGTCTTAGGTTTTTCTGTAGGGTTTAGACGTCCTACACGCAACGCAAACAACAATGCACGCAAAGCAAAAACATTGCACGCAACGCAAAATACATTATGAATTTCTATTTTGATGGAAATAAATGCATTTAATTTCGCTGATTTTTAAAAATACATCACAAGTGATCTGCCCCTAGTGTTCAACTCGAACTCAAAACTGAGTAGGCGAGAAAAACTCTCCTTTTGACTATGTGCACTTTTTATAAAATTGAGTGGCTGGCCACTTTCTTTTGAGCTATGTTGGATGAGCGTGAAGGCTTCATCGAAGAAAAATGACAACCGCACTCACACATAGAAAAAAATGTGCACACCTGTATACGTCTTGCACTGGAACCGCAAGACGGATACAGTTGTGCACATTTTGTTCTGTGTGTGAGTGCGGTTGTCATTTTTCTTTGATGAAGCCGAAAAAACAAGAGGATATGAAGAAGAAAAGCACAAACAGTTGACGTAGCGGGCTCTTCTGTTGCCATAAGTTTTGTTTCGGTTCGGTCATAGTTAATTTAATCGGTTTTTTTCGAGGTAAAAAGTGTCCATAAGTGTTCTAATCAATAGATCCGAAGTGAAGCTCGGCCTTTTCTCACTTTTCATCGTGCGCCAAAGAATCAGGATACTCGTTCGGATGTTGATGTTTACTTCAAGGGCCCCGGCCGCCATGCTTAATTTTGCAAGTATAATACTAATGGCGATTTCGCTTGAACCTGAAACTGAGTCAGGTTCTAACCCCAATTGCTGTCAGTTCATACATTTTGACAGCAGTTGGGGTTAGGAACTGACTCAGTTTCGCCTCAAACAAAAACCCCATAATACACTCAAAAGTGTCAAATGTTCCCACCTTTCTCTCCATCTTGCTGGAACCGCACCATTTTTGCTCTTTCTAGCTGAAGTGCAGAACACTGGGTATGTTCCATTGACACTTCTGCCCACTGAGACGTCCAAAAAATTGTTTCAAAATCGTTCAACACGGGTCCAACGATGGACGTTTGTTGAACGGTTATTTGGACGTTGTCCGAATTGGTCCAACGAACGTCCTCCATTGGACGATTTTGAAACCAACCGTTCTTAGAGGGTGCTAGAAAGATGCAAAACCATCCACCCCACCCACTGAGACGTCCAAAAAATTGTTGCAAAATCGTTCAACACGGGTCCAACGATGGACGTTTGTTGAACGGTTATTTGCACGTTGTCCAAATTGGTCCAACGAACGTCCTTCATTGGACAATTTTGAAACCAACCGTTCTTAGAGAGTGTGAATCGGTTGTTGCATTTGAGTTGGAATCTAGAGGCAGATCACTTGTGATGCATTATTAAAAATCAGCGAAATTAAATGCATTTATTTCCATCAGAATAGAAATTCATAATGTATTTTGCGTTGCGTGCAATGTTTTTGCGTTGCGTGCAATGTTGTTTGCGTTGCGTGTAAGACTTCAAAACCCTACGGAAAAACTAGCCCTACATTTAACAAAACGTCGAACAAAGTGGATCAGCGTAGGACGTTTGTTAAAAAAAAAATTCTGCGAGGGAGTGCAAAGCTGATGTAAAAATGGAAATTAAATGCATTTTTTTCTATTTTGATGCAAATTTGTTATACATTCTTATAGAGTTTTCGATTGAAAGAACTGGTGTAGTTTTCTGCACTGAAATTGCACTTTTCTTGCAGAAGTGTTGTCAAAACACCGACACCATGTTCCATTGATTGGAACTGCAATAAAAAAGTGCAATTCCAGTGCAATTTCGGGGCAGATATTTGGCACCGAAAATTTTGTCGGTGGAGCCAGTGCACTCACTAACACCAACAACGCAAACGTCAAAACAACCCAGCCGTGGCCGCTAACAGATGTTCTTGTTGACATTCGATGTGGATCATTGAAAAATTATACGTGAAGAACGCTTTTTTCTCGAAAATTTTAGTTTTTGTTATTTGTAATTTTATTAGTGTTAACTGTTTTTCAGGTCAAGGAAAAATAACATTACATATTTTACAAATGGAAGGACTAATATACACGTCAATATTCTCTGGTTTTTGATAGCCTTTTCAAATCTCGTTTAGTGATTTCTTGAAGCAGGTTATTGTCGGTTAATTATTTCAATTGGAAGTGCGTTCCAGCTAAGGGCTCCGTAAATCAGCACACTTTTTCTGCTGCTGGCTGTGTTCATTGGGATGTGGAATAAGCTTGTGCGCTCCGAGACGCTTTTCTGAAGATGTTCCAGGATATGTCCGGGGTACTATTCGTAGAACCCGACTTTAAAGCATCTTTGTAATTCTTTGAGCTGAGTTGATAAACCTGGAACATACCGTGTCACCGTATGTGAGATAAGGTATGATGACTGCTAGCATCAGCTTCTTGCGTGTGGGTGTCGAAAGGACAGATGCGAAGCGGCGGAAAGTCCTTAATGTGCCGAATACTTTCTTTGTGATATTATTCACCTGTGTTGCCCATTTTAAGTTGCTGTCCATTTTTAACCCTAGATTGGTGACTTCTTTGGACAGCGGGATAATCTCTCCGCAAAATGAGATCTTGCTTTGGGGTGTGATGTTACCTTGTTTGTAGAAGATTACAGCCTGGGTTTCGCGTGGGTTAGGGAAAAGTTTGTTGCTCGCTGTTCACTGTTCGATTGCGTTGAGATCAGCATTTAATATATTGATCATATTTTCTACATATTGCACCGGGCCGGAAATGTAGATTTTCATGTCGTCGGCGTACAGGTGGTATTCGCAGCGTAGAATTTCAGGCATGCTATTAATATATAGGGAAAATAACAGTGCACTGAGGTAGAATCCTTGGGGAGTTCCATCTGTAAGTACTCTCTCCGCTGACTTCTTCCTATCTTCTTTGACAAGCTGAGTACGGTGCTTCATGTATGATGTCAACAGGTCGCATGCATCAGCATAGAAACCAAACTCTTTTAGCTTTTTGCGGAGTATCCGGTGACTTACGCAGTTGAAAGCAAGCGACAGGTCGACAAGAACCATCACAGTACAGTTGCCTTTGTCTAGGTTGATATAGATATCGTGTACGACTTTTGTTAGGGCGGTGCTAGTACTATGACGTTTTTGATATCCTGATTGATGTTTGGCAAGCAGCTGTACTGCCGTCATATGCATAACAGTCTCACCTGCATAGGAAATCCATAGCAAATGGGACTGTTATGCGTATCACGGCAGTGTAGTTGATGGTAGTCCAGAAAGCTATAGATCTGGTCGAGCAGAATTTTCTCGAATATTTTAGAGATGGCTGGGAGGACACTAATTGGTCGATAGTCTTTTGGCTCGACGTGATTGACAGATTTCGGAATCGGCTATGAAGGCCGTTTTTCAGATTTGCGGAAATCTGCGACTATCGATTATCGCATTGAAGAGGTGAACGAGGATCGGACTGATGTGAGGGCCTAATAGCTCGACAAATGAGATAGGTTAGAGATGGTCGGGTGGTTTCAATTTTTTCGAACCCGAACCCGAGTGCTTAAAAATTTAAAAACCCGAACCCGGCCCGAGCCCAAAATTATAAAATTTGAAAAACCCGAACCTTTTAAAATTTAAAAACTCAAACCCGACCCGTACCCCAGAATGAAAATTTTGTAAAACCCGACCCGAACTCGAGAGTTTTAAAATTTGAAAACCCGAGCCCGACTCATACCTGAAAATTTAAAATTTGAGAAACCCGATCCGAACCCTCTTTACTAATACGAACAATCAACCAATTACCCCGAAGATTTGGCACCAGAGCGGGATCCAGGGCTAATCTAAGAATAGTAGAATCACTCGAACCTGAAGTAGCCCTACACGTGTTGAGTTATATCTGCCTATGGCGAAACGAATTGCTGGCGAGTAGAATCCGCATTTATATATTTATTATTATTGAATGTCGGATTTGTAATGTTCTGAGAAACTTATAAACCGTCGATATCTTAACCGGAAAGTAGGATAAATCGGAAAGTAGGATGGGCGCATTAGTCGCCTTCCAATGCGCACACCTTGGCTAAAGAGTCCGCCTTCTCATTGCCCGCAATAGAGCAATGTGACGGGACCCAAACCAAGGTAGTCTGGTAAGATTTTTCAGATAAAGCACTCAGATATTCCCGGATTTTCCCCAGGAAATACGGTGAGTTCTTTCCAGACTTCGCTGCACTGATGGCCTCAATGGAAATGAGACTGTCCGAAACGATGTAGTAATGGTATGCGGGCAGGGGTCAATGATCCCGAGAAGATAATTAATGGCAGCTAATTCTGCGACGTAAATTGAAGCAGGATTATTGAGTTTGAATGAGGCAGAAAGATTTTCGTTGAATATACAGAAGCCTGTGGACCCGTCGAGAATTGATCCGTTAGTGTAGAACATTTTGCCGCAATCGACTTGATGGTATTTATTATAGAAAATATTTGGGACCACTTGTGGGCGAATGTGATCCGGGATGCCACGAACCTCTTTCTTCATGGATGTGTCGAAAAATACAGTTGGATCAGAAGTATCTAAGAGATGAGCACGGTTAACGTTATACAAAGATGAATTGATGTTCTGTGCCATGTAATCGAAGTACAAGGACATGAATCGGGTCTGAGAATTAAGATGGACAAGCCTTTCGCAATTTGCAATCATCAATAAGTTTAAAATATCGCATCGAATGAGCAATCGATATGAGAGGTCCCAGAATCGATTTTTTAGCGGAAGGACGCCCGCCAGCACTTCGAGACTCATCGTATGGGTCGATTGTATGCAACCCAAGGCAATGCGCGAACAGCGATACTGGATTCTCTCTAGTTTGATGAAATGTATGTTCGCAACGGAGCGGAAAGCAGAAACATCCGTACTCCATCACTGATAGTATCGTTGTTTGGTACAGCCTGATTAGGTTTCCTGCGGATAGGCATCCCATCATGTTCCGGTTATTGTACGGAGAAAGTTGTACCTTTGTTGGCACTTCTGTTTCAGATACCTAATGTGACATCCCCAGGTTCCTTTAGAGTCGAACCAGACCCCGAGATATTTGAATGTTGAAACCTGAGCAATAGTTTTATCCATTAACTGAAGCTGTAGTTTCGCTGGTTCACGCTTCTGAGAAAATACGACTAGCTCAGTTTTCTCCGTAGAGAACTCGATACCCAGCTGGAGAGCCCAAGCAGACAAATTGTCCAAGGTATCTGCAGTGGTCCGTGCAAGTCGACGGCTTTGGGACCTGTAATAGAGACCACACCGTCATCTGCAAGCTGACTTAGCGTGCAGGAATTGACAAGACATTTGTCAATGTCATTCACGTAAAAATTGTATAGGAGAAGGTTTAGACATGAGCCCTGGGGAAGGCGAATGTAGCTAAATCGTGATGTCGATAAATCACCATGCGAGAAATGCGTGTGTTTTTCAGATAACAGGTTTAGCAAAAAGTTATTTAAAATTGGTGAAAGACTTATCATAAAGAATGTTGATGAAAACTGAATCGTAAGCCCTCGTGATATCCAAGAATACTGATATGTCATTTTAATTTCTGTTGAGAGCAACGCAAGGCGATCGTTCGTCCCTTTGCCTTTGCAAAAGCCAAACTATGTATCTAACAGTAACCCTAATAAACATCTTATGATTCAAGAGCCTAACGAACAGTTCAGGGTATCATCCAAACAATATGTGGAATCGTTGCACTATATGAGTTAAAGTTCGTGTATAATATTTTTTATTAGGGAAGCCATTTGCTTCGACCTAATTGTCGAGGCGAAACAAGATCATTTTCTCGAATGACTTCCGGATACATGATAGCATTGCAATCGGTCGATACGAGTTGTGGTCGGAGGCTGGTTTTCCTAGTTTTTGGATGGCGATGACACTCACTTGTCTCCAATCATGTGTCCAATGTTACCCTCAAGAAACTTTCTAAATAAATTCAACAAGCGTCTCTTGGCAGAGTCTGGTAGATTCTTCAACAAGTTGAATATAATTCTGTTTGGCCCCGGGGGCTTTATTGTTACATGATAAGTAAGCAAGTGAGAACTCCACCATCGAAAACGGTGTTTCGTTCGCAGTATTGTGAGGCGACGTGGCGCGGTAGATTTTCTGTGCCGGGGCGGGATCCGGACAAACCTTCTTGGCGAAATCGAATATCAAACTGTTTGAATATTCCACGCTCTCGTTAGTACTGCTTCGGTTTCGAATACGTCGGGCCGTGCCCCAAATGTTTCGATGTTTCTCTTGTTAACCCGCCGACAAAGCGGCGCCAGTAACTGCGTTTCTTGGCTTTCATTAAACTTTTCATTCGCTTTTCTAATATCGTGTAGAGTCGAAAGCTATTGATCAACCCGTCGTTCAGTAAGGCTTTATACGCGGCAGCCTTCTCCGCGTACACGTCTGAGTACTCTTTGTCCCACACGGGTTGGGAGAACGTTTTTGGGTGTTCATGTCGGGTACTCGTTTCGTCTGAGTTTGAATCTCGGTATCGAGAATCGAGTTGGATAAAAACCTATACTCTTCCTCCGAGGGAAGTACCTGTGTCGAATCGATTTTGGATAGCATTTCTGCGTAAGAGCGTCTGGAGCGATCTTTGACGGATCGCTTCAGGTCATCCGCGCGAAGTTTGTACGTTGGGCATTTCAAAAGTGCATACGGATTCTCCCCACAGTAAACACACTTCTTAGCGGACCTACTGCAAGTATCTTCTGCATAGCGTTCCCCACATTTACCGCACCGTTGCTTGTTACTACAGTAAGTGGCCGTATGACCTAGCTGCTTGCAATTGGAACAATTCATAACCCGTGGTACAAACAGACGCACAGATAGACGAGCTCCTCCTACTTCAACGTAGCTCGTAAGTGCAGATCCGGCGAAGGCTACGCGAAACCAGTCTGATGGATATTAATTCCCATCTTCGATGTACTTTGAGTGCAAATGCTTGCACTCCAAAATCTTAACTGATTGAAGGTTAGGGTCATTAAAGCGGCCAACCTCATCATTCATTAGATCATCGACAGTTAGACCCACATCACTTACCACAACGTCAATCTTCACATCACGAGGAGGAATGTAAACGCGATACACCATTATAAAGAGGCTATTACTAACGATATCATTGACCGGTTTCAATGCAGTAGCGACTGCGCGCAGTTTATCTGACTGTAACTTTTTAATCTCGGTTACGGCCGAGTAACGTTTTGTCAGCTCTCGCGCAGCAGTTATGCTGTTTAACCATACCACCCAAGGACCAGCTTATCCATCCTGGTAAACGTTGATTCGGGGGGGGGGGGGGGCGGTGCTGTGATATATTTGGGGGAAGTGAGGAAGATGAGTTGGAGGTAACAACTTCTGTCTCCGACTCAAATAGGTGTTCCTCTTCCCCAAAAGATTCACCTTTGGAGGGAGATCCTTCTCCTTGATCCATTTTGTTGCGGGAGAGACACGCTCGACCGCACTGTTTAACTTAAATAAAAATAAAAAAAATCAAATGCAAAAATAAAAAAATCGATAAGAAACGTAAAAAACGAAACACTTCACCAGTTGGTTCCTGACGAGCTGGTAGGTGAATTGATCCTTCGTTTGCTTTATGCGTCACCCGCGTGACCTTTATCTGGTATAGCTCGTCTAAGCAAAGCCGTCTTTCAGGTAATAAAACTGTTTAACACCGCACTACACTGAACTGCTTGACACAATTTAACGTTTATAATGTTTATACTCCTGCCCTTGCTGGAATAAACACCTTCACTGATATCGCCTAAATCAAGGTAATGTTACAACAAACATCGCGCGTGTGTAACGAAGGAGCGCTCGGTTACGAATGCTTGTAACTCTTTTATTCTGTATTATAGGCTTATAGACCATAAGCCTTTACCTCCATAGTTTTTGGATAACTTGAAAAAAAAAACAAGTTCTTTCAACTGGGCATCCATGAATATATAACGACTAAGAGATCACTGTTTACGATTATAAAACTGAAGACAAAAACGTTCATGGATGACTTATAGCAATCGTTGCAATCAATTTAATATTGAATTCCCTAAACCTCAAGGAGTGTATACAATATTCCTTTATTTCTGGGAGTTCTAGGATAACCATGAGACGTTCGTAGAGTACCTGTGGCATTCATTGAACTCAATACAACATTGCACTTGGTATCATGAACCTCAAGGAGTATGCAGAGAACAAAAAAATATAAAATAGGATGGTCAGAATCGGACCATGGTTGGGTATTTCGGACCTTTGGTTGATTTGCTTGGAAATGTCCATACACAATCTAGTAAAAGAAAAACTATCTGAAGCAAATATGAGTGCGGAGTCGGAAAATCGGTTAAGGGAACCCTTCACTAGCGCCGCATAGTAGGAGTAAACTAGACTAACCTTCGGGCAGTCCTTAGCCTACAAAAGAACTATGCCGAACACATCATTCTTAATTATCATGATATTGAAATCCAAAAAATAAAAGAAATTGCATGTTCACTAGCGCCGCCCAGCGGATGAAATCCGAATGAATCTTCTTCCATCCCCAAGAACCTTATTGAGAACAACATCGACCTAAACCGTAAAACCTTTGAGATAGAACCAAGGATAGAACATAATTTTCCAAATACTACGCTAGGCTATTATGTACTTTAGCGCAGCCTAGTGGACGAATCTAAAAATGATTTATTCATTTACGTGCAGCATTTGATCTACTGATGTATATCGTCAAATTGAGTCACTAGCGTTGCCCTGCAAGTTAATTCCAAAAATAATCCATAGGTATACGGGTTGATCTTGACCTACTGAAAAACTTTTCTGAAAAGATCATATCTTTCAATTAACAGAATATTGACATATACCATTATATTATGTGCTGTGTGTGCTCACTAGTGCCGTATAGAGAATTGCAGACTAATCGGTCACTAGCGCAACGTTGCGATAATTATATGATCTACGGAAATCGTTTTGTCGAATTTCTTTCAAGCGGCCCAATTAACCGCGCATTAAGAGACACAACTCTACATGTTGTTCGGTGTGGGATTTGTTTATTTTCCCGTATAAGTTGGTACCACAATGAATCAAATTGTTCAAAACCTTTTTGATCAACATATTAGGGTCTGCACTCTGGTTGTCCACCGTTTGACTGCGCCGTATAACAATATCTACACATTTTGATAAATTTTCCGACTGTACCTAATGATTAATCCGCTTAAAGCAACACTTATTTCTTATTTAAGTGCTTTATTTTGTAAATAAACAAACATCAGCTGTTGAATGACAGCTCGACAAACTACACGCACACATTCAAGAGTGCACTCGATTTGCGTTGGAGCGTTCTATTGGCACCGTGCCAGTGCAAAACACTGGCGCGGTGTCAGTGCCATCAATCGAAAACCCTATTAGAGTGATCTGCCCCTAGGTTGAACATGTCAAAATTTGAGTACTTTTTACTCAAAAACTAAATATGAGAAATTACCACTCCATATTTAGAATATAGCTATATGAAAATTCAACGGAATTTAAAATGTTATTTACCTGTACCTCCCGGCGTTAACACGATGTCTGGATCTCGGTCCATATATTCCGGAAGCTTTTCGCTTCCTAGATAGCATGCAGATCATAATCTCTTAGTAACGGCTGGATCTAAAAAAATCAAAAGGAATTAGATTAAGGCAAAAATAAAACTAGGCGAAACTTACGATTGATTTTCCTACATGTTTCCGCGCCTTCCTCTTCACAGCAAGATATTTTTTTAAGTTCTGGTCGACACCCAACTTTAGTCAATTGTTCAAAGTAATGTTTTCATCCAAAACTTTAAAACTTAGCGGTTACTCAAGAGATGAGTTAATTTCACTCAACTCAAAACTCATTTTTTGACAGTTTGCCTCGTTTTTTGAATTTGAGTACTCGGAACTCAAATTTTGAGTAGTTCTGAATGAGCGTGTTGGATGAAGCCGAAAAAACAAGAGGATATGAAAAAGAAAAGCACAAACAGTTGACGTAGTGGGCCCTTCTTTTGCCATAAGGTTTGTGTCGGTTCGGTCATAGTTAATTTAATCGATTTTTTTCGAGGTAAAAAGTTTCTATAAGTGTTCTAATCGATAGATCCGAAGTGAAACTCAGCCTTTTGTCACTTTTCATCGTGCGCCAAAGAATCAGGATGCTCGTTCGGATGTTGATGTTTACTTCAAGGGCCTCGGTCGCCATGCTTAATTTTGCAAGTATAGCAAGTATAATACTACACTCTTAGAAAAAAGTAAGCTTTTATGCTTAAAATTCAATCATTTTCCGGTTTGCCTTATTTAGTTTGGAAATGATTAAATCGTGTTTAGTCATGATGCAAACTTTTCTCGTTTTAGTTTGCTAATGATTACTTTTCTGTGAGGCGACCGAGGGACGAACTGAAAATGAAACCATTGCAAGAAAAAGAAGAATTTTAAAACATCAAAGAAAAAGAAAACAGCGAAATAAACTTAAATTCAAGCATGATTTTTGAAAACAGCGAAACTCGCACTTCACCCAAACAGAGAAAACGGCGATGACATTTTCGAAGTTTTGTTTTAAATGTTATTTAAAAACCATACCGATTTTTACACCAATTATTCGTCCAAAATACTCACCAAAGACGCCTTTCCATTGAATGGAACGAACATTCGCGATCAAGACATTTAAAAGAGCGGATTGAAGAAAAATTAAAGTTACGATGTTATTTGTATCACGCTCACAGTTTCGTCGTTTTACTTTCGTTGGTTTGGTATCTTTGTTGCACTTACGTTATTTCAGTTTCGTCAATTGTGGTGACTAATCTTATTTTTTAATCAATTCTATAACTGAACTGTTCCGCCGAGGCAGTATGCCAATGAGGACAACCAACATTTGTAGTTTGTCGCTTTTGAGCAGTGTGTTGAAGACAAAGGTTACTCTATTCTGAGCATCACTCTTACACTTTCGACATTTTTCAATTAGTCGATTTTAGTGTCTCATTTTTGCTCGCATTGTCACAAGTATTTAGATTTGATCTACTGTAGGATAGATTTAGATAATCAAAAATAAAAATGTGCTGAATGTGCATTAGTGGTGTTTAGAATAACATTACTTGTATTCTTTTTCTCTAAAATATTGGCTAGAATTAAGGAACTGCGTGCTCTTGTTCCCCTTATGGAAACATTACCTATATTGAGCATTTTAGTAGAAAGATTGTAGTAAATTTTAATAATTTAGTTACAAAAACCGACTAAATTAAAATAACGTAAGTGTTACAGCAGTACCAAACCTAACGTAACTAACATGACGAAACTGTATTTATGCACTGTTGACGTGTCAGTTGTTTGTTCGTCATTATTTCGATTGCGCATTTTTCAGCTGCATTACCGAATAATGAAACGAATGTTTGTCAGCATGTACATTAAGATGCGTAGAATGCGGGGGAGTGATAATCTCAGTTTGTTTACATTTGTTAGTTACGGTGTTTTCAAAAATCATGCTTGAATTATTTATTAGCTTCCTCGAATATTGGAACACAATAAAATCGTTTCCAGGAATTGCAGAAACCGGGTTCCAAGGCTGCTGCGAGAGGCTTACACTCGGTGGGCGCGATAGGGTGTTGGTTCTGGTTTGACGGTGGACCGGTGTTCATTACTTCTATTTGGTATACCGATTGCGCCAACTACGTATTTGTTGCGGCGAGCTTGTTTGGTCTCCTGCATGGGTCGTTAATGCTGTGTTAACTGCGCCGACATTCAACATGTTCATGAACATACTATCAACCGGGACAGACATGTTGATAATTGTTGCCGGGGAACATTCCGGGGAAATGTAACTGATCAGATCGTGAGTGCGACTGAACATGTCAGGCAGCTAGTTTCTCTGTCCGTTTACCGTGCTATCGATGAAACCTACACGAAGTAGAGAACCAAAATAAAATGAATTGTTAGGTTGGAGGACATGTAATTAAAAACCAGCAGGTAATCATGTACCTTGGAAGGGTTATGATGATCGCTCAACTCATCTAAATTGCCGAAGGAGCTTACACTGCGATGTTTTCTTTCAAAGTAACTTGCTTCCTTGGTGTCACATAATATTGTTCCTAAAGTGCAAACCTACATTAAAAGCTGTCCTTCCACCGGCAATTTCTTGCGATTATAAGTTCTCCAACTGCTGCTTGCACTCCTTTTAATTTCCAACGATACGATTCGTTTTATTCAGCTTGAGTCACATACAAATATCCTGGACAGTTGAGAAAGTCTATTCCCTGGTTCTCATTGGAACGAACGCCAGATATGATGATGTTATCCTTTTTCTTACCCAGAAAAGCTGGTGGTTTGATGATGGTTACGATGTCCTGATATAACTAGGAATGCGGGGATGCAATTATAGGCAATTTCCTGTAATATCACATTCAATTGATTCGTCATTCAGACACACCAACTGCTAGGCGATGGTAGTCGATGTATGGTATCACTATTATAATTCCGATTTCCCTTAACACAACGGAATTACCCCGACTATAGGTTTGTATCAAGTTAGGCACTAAATTCCAAGCACCAAAATTTTTAGTGCCTAACATTTTGCGATTGCAGAGCCACCTATTAGCAAATAGCAGAAACCAGTGTCAAGTTAAGCACTAAATTCCTAATGTTAAGTTATTACATTCTTATGGATTCTGAATATCTTGATCTGACATATGGGACATGAGCAGGACCACCGCACACATATAGCTAGTTCCATTCCTAAGATGCCCAGCAATCTTCTAGCAAAATGATTTTCCTAGACTCTCGGTCTTACTCGAGATATCCACCATACAGTGTCATTGTTTACATTCGAATGGATTCTGAATATCTTGATCTGACATATGGGACATGAGCAGGACCACCGCACACATATAGCTAGTTCCATTCCTAAGATGCCCAGCAATCTTCTAGCAAAATGATTTTCCTAGACTCTCGGTCTTACTCGAGATATCCACCATACAGTGTCATTGTTTACATTCAAATGGATTCTGAATATCTTGATCTGACATATGGGACATGAGCAGGACCACCGCACACATATAGCTAGTTCCATTCCTAAGATGCCCAGCAATCTTCTAGCAAAATGATTTTCCTAGACTCTCGGTCTTACTCGAGATATCCACCATACAGTGTCATTGTTTACATTCGAATGGATTCTGAATATCTTGATCTGACATATGGGACATGAGCAGGACCACCGCACACATATAGCTAGTTCCATTCCTAAGATGCCCAGCAATCTTCTAGCAAAATGATTTTCCTAGACTCTCGGTCTTACTCGAGATATCCACCATACAGTGTCATTGTTTACATTCTTATGGATTCTGAATATCTTGACCTGACATATGGGACATGAGCAGGACCACCGCACACATATAGCTAGTTCCATTCCTAAGATGCCCAGCAATCTTCTAGCAAAATGATTTTCCTAGACTCTCGGTCTTACTCGAGATATCCACCATACAGTGTCATTGTTTACATTCTTACGGATTCTGAATATCTTGACCTGACATATGGGACATGAGCAGGACCACCGCACACATATAGCTAGTTCCATTCCTAAGATGCCCAGAAATCTTCTAGCAAAATGATTTTCCTAGACTCTCGGTCTTACTCGAGATATCCACCATACAGTGTCATTGTTTACATTCAAATGGATTCTGAATATCTTGACCTGACATATGGGACATGACCAGGACCACCGCACACATATAGCTAGTTCCATTCCTAAGATGCCCAGCAATCTTCTAGCAAAATGATTTTCCTAGACTCTCGGTCTTACTCGAGATATCCACCATACAGTGTCATTGTTTACATTCGAATGGATTCTGAATATCTTGATCTGACATATGGGACATGAGCAGGACCACCGCACACATATAGCTAGTTCCATTCCTAAGATGCCCAGCAATCTTCTAGCAAAATGATTTTCCTAGACTCTCGGTCTTACTCGAGATATCCACCATACAGTGTCATTGTTTACATTCTTATGGATTCTGAATATCTTGACCTGACATATG
The DNA here is from genome assembly GCF_030247195.1 of Topomyia yanbarensis. Classification (NCBI taxonomy): domain Eukaryota; kingdom Metazoa; phylum Arthropoda; class Insecta; order Diptera; family Culicidae; genus Topomyia; species Topomyia yanbarensis. The sequence continues at coordinate 286,336,870 of NC_080671.1, read as the reverse complement.
GGACATGAGCAGGACCACCGCACACATATAGCTAGTTCCATTCCTAAGATGCCCAGCAATCTTCTAGCAAAATGATTTTCCTAGACTCTCGGTCTTACTCGAGATATCCACCATACAGTGTCATTGTTTACATTCTTACGGATTCTGAATATCTTGACCTGACATATGGGACATGAGCAGGACCACCGCACACATATAGCTAGTTCCATTCCTAAGATGCCCAGAAATCTTCTAGCAAAATGATTTTCCTAGACTCTCGGTCTTACTCGAGATATCCACCATACAGTGTCATTGTTTACATTCAAATGGATTCTGAATATCTTCATCTGACATATGGGACATGAGCAGGACCACCGCACACATATAGCTAGCTCCATTCCTAAGATGCCCAGCAATCTTCTAGCAAAATGATTTTCCTAGACTCTCGGTCTTACTCGAGATATCCACCATACAGTGTCATTGTTTACATTCAAATGGATTCTGAATATCTTGATCTGACATATGGGACATGAGCAGGACCACCGCACACATATAGCTAGTTCTATTCCTAAGATGCCCAGCAATCTTCTAGCAAAATGATTTTCCTAGACTCTCGGTCTTACTCGAGATATCCACCATACAGTGTCATTGTTTACATTCAAATGGATTCTGAATATCTTGACCTGACATATGGGACATGACCAGGACCACCGCACACATATAGCTAGTTCCATTCCTAAGATGCCCAGCAATCTTCTAGCAAAATGATTTTCCTAGACTCTCGGTCTTACTCGAGATATCCACCATACAGTGTCATTGTTTACATTCGAATGGATTCTGAATATCTTGATCTGACATATGGGACATGAGCAGGACCACCGCACACATATAGCTAGTTCCATTCCTAAGATGCCCAGCAATCTTCTAGCAAAATGATTTTCCTAGACTCTCGGTCTTACTCGAGATATCCACCATACAGTGTCATTGTTTACATTCTTATGGATTCTGAATATCTTGACCTGACATATGGGACATGAGCAGGACCACCGCACACATATAGCTAGTTCCATTCCTAAGATGCCCAGCAATCTTCTAGCAAAATGATTTTCCTAGACTCTCGGTCTTACTCGAGATATCCACCATACAGTGTAATTGTTTACATTCTTACGGATTCTGAATATCTTGACCTGACATATGGGACATGAGCAGGACCACCGCACACATATAGCTAGTTCCATTCCTAAGATGCCCAGCAATCTTCTAGCAAAATGATTTTCCTAGACTCTCGGTCTTACTTGAGATATCCACCATACAGTGTCATTGTTTACATTCAAATGGATTCTGAATATCTTGATCTGACATATGGGACATGAGCAGGACCACCGCACACATATAGCTAGTTCCATTCCTAAGATGCCCAGCAATCTTCTAGCAAAATGATTTTCCTAGACTCTCGGTCTTACTCGAGATATCCACCATACAGTGTCATTGTTTACATTCGAATGGATTCTGAATATCTTGATCTGACATATGGGACATGAGCAGGACCACCGCACACATATAGCTAGTTCCATTCCTAAGATGCCCAGCAATCTTCTAGCAAAATGATTTTCCTAGACTCTCGGTCTTACTCGAGATATCCACAATACAGTGTCATTGTTTACATTCAAATGGATTCTGAATATCTTGATCTGACATATGGGACATGAGCAGGACCACCGCACACATATAGCTAGTTCCATTCCTAAGATGCCCAGCAATCTTCTAGCAAAATGATTTTCCTAGACTCTCGGTCTTACTCGAGATATCCACCATACAGTGTCATTGTTTACATTCGAATGGATTCTGAATATCTTGATCTGACATATGGGACATGAGCAGGACCACCGCACACATATAGCTAGTTCCATTCCTAAGATGCCCAGCAATCTTCTAGCAAAATGATTTTCCTAGACTCTCGGTCTTACTCGAGATATCCACCATACAGTGTCATTGTTTACATTCTTATGGATTCTGAATATCTTGACCTGACATATGGGACATGAGCAGGACCACCGCACACATATAGCTAGTTCCATTCCTAAGATGCCCAGCAATCTTCTAGCAAAATGATTTTCCTAGACTCTCGGTCTTACTCGAGATATCCACCATACAGTGTCATTGTTTACATTCTTACGGATTCTGAATATCTTGACCTGACATATGGGACATGAGCAGGACCACCGCACACATATAGCTAGTTCCATTCCTAAGATGCCCAGAAATCTTCTAGCAAAATGATTTTCCTAGACTCTCGGTCTTACTCGAGATATCCACCATACAGTGTCATTGTTTACATTCAAATGGATTCTGAATATCTTGACCTGACATATGGGACATGACCAGGACCACCGCACACATATAGCTAGTTCCATTCCTAAGATGCCCAGCAATCTTCTAGCAAAATGATTTTCCTAGACTCTCGGTCTTACTCGAGATATCCACCATACAGTGTCATTGTTTACATTCGAATGGATTCTGAATATCTTGATCTGACATATGGGACATGAGCAGGACCACCGCACACATATAGCTAGTTCCATTCCTAAGATGCCCAGCAATCTTCTAGCAAAATGATTTTCCTAGACTCTCGGTCTTACTCGAGATATCCACCATACAGTGTCATTGTTTACATTCTTATGGATTCTGAATATCTTGACCTGACATATGGGACATGAGCAGGACCACCGCACACATATAGCTAGTTCCATTCCTAAGATGCCCAGCAATCTTCTAGCAAAATGATTTTCCTAGACTCTCGGTCTTACTCGAGATATCCACCATACAGTGTCATTGTTTACATTCTTACGGATTCTGAATATCTTGACCTGACATATGGGACATGAGCAGGACCACCGCACACATATAGCTAGTTCCATTCCTAAGATGCCCAGAAATCTTCTAGCAAAATGATTTTCCTAGACTCTCGGTCTTACTCGAGATATCCACCATACAGTGTCATTGTTTACATTCAAATGGATTCTGAATATCTTCATCTGACATATGGGACATGAGCAGGACCACCGCACACATATAGCTAGTTCCATTCCTAAGATGCCCAGCAATCTTCTAGCAAAATGATTTTCCTAGACTCTCGGTCTTACTCGAGATATCCACCATACAGTGTCATTGTTTACATTCAAATGGATTCTGAATATCTTGATCTGACATATGGGACATGAGCAGGACCACCGCACACATATAGCTAGTTCCATTCCTAAGATGCCCAGCAATCTTCTAGCAAAATGATTTTCCTAGACTCTCGGTCTTACTCGAGATATCCACCATACAGTGTCATTGTTTACATTCAAATGGATTCTGAATATCTTGATCTGACATATGGGACATGAGCAGGACCACCGCACACATATAGCTAGTTCTATTCCTAAGATGCCCAGCAATCTTCTAGCAAAATGATTTTCCTAGACTCTCGGTCTTACTCGAGATATCCACCATACAGTGTCATTGTTTACATTCAAATGGATTCTGAATATCTTGACCTGACATATGGGACATGACCAGGACCACCGCACACATATAGCTAGTTCCATTCCTAAGATGCCCAGCAATCTTCTAGCAAAATGATTTTCCTAGACTCTCGGTCTTACTCGAGATATCCATCATACAGTGTCATTGTTTACATTCGAATGGATTCTGAATATCTTGATCTGACATATGGGACATGAGCAGGACCACCGCACACATATAGCTAGTTCCATTCCTAAGATGCCCAGCAATCTTCTAGCAAAATGATTTTCCTAGACTCTCGGTCTTACTCGAGATATCCACCATACAGTGTCATTGTTTACATTCTTATGGATTCTGAATATCTTGACCTGACATATGGGACATGAGCAGGACCACCGCACACATATAGCTAGTTCCATTCCTAAGATGCCCAGCAATCTTCTAGCAAAATGATTTTCCTAGACTCTCGGTCTTACTCGAGATATCCACCATACAGTGTCATTGTTTACATTCTTACGGATTCTGAATATCTTGACCTGACATATGGGACATGAGCAGGACCACCGCACACATATAGCTAGTTCCATTCCTAAGATGCCCAGCAATCTTCTAGCAAAATGATTTTCCTAGACTCTCGGTCTTACTTGAGATATCCACCATACAGTGTCATTGTTTACATTCAAATGGATTCTGAATATCTTGATCTGACATATGGGACATGAGCAGGACCACCGCACACATATAGCTAGTTCCATTCCTAAGATGCCCAGCAATCTTCTAGCAAAATGATTTTCCTAGACTCTCGGTCTTACTCGAGATATCCACCATACAGTGTCATTGTTTACATTCGAATGGATTCTGAATATCTTGATCTGACATATGGGACATGAGCAGGACCACCGCACACATATAGCTAGTTCCATTCCTAAGATGCCCAGCAATCTTCTAGCAAAATGATTTTCCTAGACTCTCGGTCTTACTCGAGATATCCACCATACAGTGTCATTGTTTACATTCAAATGGATTCTGAATATCTTGATCTGACATATGGGACATGAGCAGGACCACCGCACACATATAGCTAGTTCCATTCCTAAGATGCCCAGCAATCTTCTAGCAAAATGATTTTCCTAGACTCTCGGTCTTACTCGAGATATCCACCATACAGTGTCATTGTTTACATTCGAATGGATTCTGAATATCTTGATCTGACATATGGGACATGAGCAGGACCACCGCACACATATAGCTAGTTCCATTCCTAAGATGCCCAGCAATCTTCTAGCAAAATGATTTTCCTAGACTCTCGGTCTTACTCGAGATATCCACCATACAGTGTCATTGTTTACATTCTTATGGATTCTGAATATCTTGACCTGACATATGGGACATGAGCAGGACCACCGCACACATATAGCTAGTTCCATTCCTAAGATGCCCAGCAATCTTCTAGCAAAATGATTTTCCTAGACTCTCGGTCTTACTCGAGATATCCACCATACAGTGTCATTGTTTACATTCTTACGGATTCTGAATATCTTGACCTGACATATGGGACATGAGCAGGACCACCGCACACATATAGCTAGTTCCATTCCTAAGATGCCCAGAAATCTTCTAGCAAAATGATTTTCCTAGACTCTCGGTCTTACTCGAGATATCCACCATACAGTGTCATTGTTTACATTCAAATGGATTCTGAATATCTTGACCTGACATATGGGACATGACCAGGACCACCGCACACATATAGCTAGTTCCATTCCTAAGATGCCCAGCAATCTTCTAGCAAAATGATTTTCCTAGACTCTCGGTCTTACTCGAGATATCCACCATACAGTGTCATTGTTTACATTCGAATGGATTCTGAATATCTTGATCTGACATATGGGACATGAGCAGGACCACCGCACACATATAGCTAGTTCCATTCCTAAGATGCCCAGCAATCTTCTAGCAAAATGATTTTCCTAGACTCTCGGTCTTACTCGAGATATCCACCATACAGTGTCATTGTTTACATTCTTATGGATTCTGAATATCTTGACCTGACATATGGGACATGAGCAGGACCACCGCACACATATAGCTAGTTCCATTCCTAAGATGCCCAGCAATCTTCTAGCAAAATGATTTTCCTAGACTCTCGGTCTTACTCGAGATATCCACCATACAGTGTCATTGTTTACATTCTTACGGATTCTGAATATCTTGACCTGACATATGGGACATGAGCAGGACCACCGCACACATATAGCTAGTTCCATTCCTAAGATGCCCAGAAATCTTCTAGCAAAATGATTTTCCTAGACTCTCGGTCTTACTCGAGATATCCACCATACAGTGTCATTGTTTACATTCAAATGGATTCTGAATATCTTCATCTGACATATGGGACATGAGCAGGACCACCGCACACATATAGCTAGTTCCATTCCTAAGATGCCCAGCAATCTTCTAGCAAAATGATTTTCCTAGACTCTCGGTCTTACTCGAGATATCCACCATACAGTGTCATTGTTTACATTCAAATGGATTCTGAATATCTTGATCTGACATATGGGACATGAGCAGGACCACCGCACACATATAGCTAGTTCCATTCCTAAGATGCCCAGCAATCTTCTAGCAAAATGATTTTCCTAGACTCTCGGTCTTACTCGAGATATCCACCATACAGTGTCATTGTTTACATTCAAATGGATTCTGAATATCTTGATCTGACATATGGGACATGAGCAGGACCACCGCACACATATAGCTAGTTCTATTCCTAAGATGCCCAGCAATCTTCTAGCAAAATGATTTTCCTAGACTCTCGGTCTTACTCGAGATATCCACCATACAGTGTCATTGTTTACATTCAAATGGATTCTGAATATCTTGACCTGACATATGGGACATGACCAGGACCACCGCACACATATAGCTAGTTCCATTCCTAAGATGCCCAGCAATCTTCTAGCAAAATGATTTTCCTAGACTCTCGGTCTTACTCGAGATATCCACCATACAGTGTCATTGTTTACATTCGAATGGATTCTGAATATCTTGATCTGACATATGGGACATGAGCAGGACCACCGCACACATATAGCTAGTTCCATTCCTAAGATGCCCAGCAATCTTCTAGCAAAATGATTTTCCTAGACTCTCGGTCTTACTCGAGATATCCACCATACAGTGTCATTGTTTACATTCTTATGGATTCTGAATATCTTGACCTGACATATGGGACATGAGCAGGACCACCGCACACATATAGCTAGTTCCATTCCTAAGATGCCCAGCAATCTTCTAGCAAAATGATTTTCCTAGACTCTCGGTCTTACTCGAGATATCCACCATACAGTGTCATTGTTTACATTCTTACGGATTCTGAATATCTTGACCTGACATATGGGACATGAGCAGGACCACCGCACACATATAGCTAGTTCCATTCCTAAGATGCCCAGCAATCTTCTAGCAAAATGATTTTCCTAGACTCTCGGTCTTACTTGAGATATCCACCATACAGTGTCATTGTTTACATTCAAATGGATTCTGAATATCTTGATCTGACATATGGGACATGAGCAGGACCACCGCACACATATAGCTAGTTCCATTCCTAAGATGCCCAGCAATCTTCTAGCAAAATGATTTTCCTAGACTCTCGGTCTTACTCGAGATATCCACCATACAGTGTCATTGTTTACATTCGAATGGATTCTGAATATCTTGATCTGACATATGGGACATGAGCAGGACCACCGCACACATATAGCTAGTTCCATTCCTAAGATGCCCAGCAATCTTCTAGCAAAATGATTTTCCTAGACTCTCGGTCTTACTCGAGATATCCACCATACAGTGTCATTGTTTACATTCTTATGGATTCTGAATATCTTGACCTGACATATGGGACATGAGCAGGACCACCGCACACATATAGCTAGTTCCATTCCTAAGATGCCCAGCAATCTTCTAGCAAAATGATTTTCCTAGACTCTCGGTCTTACTCGAGATATCCACCATACAGTGTCATTGTTTACATTCAAATGGATTCTGAATATCTTGATCTGACATATGGGACATGAGCAGGACCACCGCACACATATAGCTAGTTCCATTCCTAAGATGCCCAGCAATCTTCTAGCAAAATGATTTTCCTAGACTCTCGGTCTTACTCGAGATATCCACCATACAGTGTCATTGTTTACATTCAAATGGATTCTGAATATCTTGACCTGACATATAGGACATGAGCAGGACCACCGCACACATATAGCTAGTTCCATTCCGAAGATGCCCAGCAATCTTCTAGCAAAATGATTTTCCTAGACTCTCGGTTTTACTCGAGATATCCACCATACAGTGTCATTGTTTACATTCTTATGGATTCTGAATATCTTGACCTGACATATAGGACATGAGCAGGACCACCGCACACATATAGCTAGTTCCATTCCTAAGATGCCCAGCAATCTTCTAGCAAAATGATTTTCCTAGACTCTCGGTCTTACTCGAGATATCCACCATACAGTGTCATTGTTTACATTCAAATGGATTCTGAATATCTTGACCTGACATATAGGACATGAGCAGGACCACCGCACACATATAGCTAGTTCCATTCCTAAGATGCCCAGCAATCTTCTAGCAAAATGATTTTCCTAGACTCTCGGTCTTACTCGAGATATCCACCATACAGTGTCATTGTTTACATTCAAATGGATTCTGAATATCTTGACCTGACATATGGGACATGACCAGGACCACCGCACACATATAGCTAGTTCCATTCCTAAGATGCCCAGCAATCTTCTAGCAAAATGATTTTCCTAGACTCTCGGTCTTCCTCGAGATATCCACCATACAGTGTCATTGTTTACATTCAAATGGATTCTGAATATCTTGATCTGACATATGGGACATGAGCAGGACCACCGCACACATATAGCTAGTTCCATTCCTAAGATGCCCAGCAATCTTCTAGCAAAATGATTTTCCTAGACTCTGGGTCTTACTCGAGATATCCACCATACAGTGTCATTGTTTACATTCAAATGGATTCTGAATATCTTGATCTGACATATGGGACATGAGCAGGACCACCGCACACATATAGCTAGTTCTATTCCTAAGATGCCCAGCAATCTTCTAGCAAAATGATTTTCCTAGACTCTCGGTCTTACTCGAGATATCCACCATACAGTGTCATTGTTTACATTCAAATGGATTCTGAATATCTTGACCTGACATATGGGACATGACCAGGACCACCGCACACATAGAGCTAGTTCCATTCCTAAGATGCCCAGCAATCTTCTAGCAAAATGATTTTCCTAGACTCTCGGTCTTACTCGAGATATCCACCATACAGTGTCATTGTTTACATTCTTATGGATTCTGAATATCTTGACCTGACATATGGGACATGAGCAGGACCACCGCACACATATAGCTAGTTCCATTCCTAAGATGCCCAGCAATCTTCTAGCAAAAAGATTTTCCTAGACTCTCGGTCTTACTCGAGATATCCACCATACAGTGTCATTGTTTACATTCAAATGGATTCTGAATATCTTGATCTGACATATGGGACATGACCAGGACCACCGCACACATATAGCTAGTTCCATTCCTAAGATGCCCAGCAATCTTCTAGCAAAATGATTTTCCTAGACTCTCGGTCTTACTTGAGATATCCACCATACAGTGTCATTGTTTACATTCAAATGGATTCTGAATATCTTCATCTGACATATGGGACATGAGCAGGACCACCGCACACATATAGCTAGTTCCATTCCTAAGATGCCCAGCAATCTTCTAGCAAAATGATTTTCCTAGACTCTCGGTCTTACTCGAGATATCCACCATACAGTGTCATTGTTTACATTCTTATGGATTCTGAATATCTTGACCTGACATATGGGACATGAGCAGGACCACCGCACACATATAGCTAGTTCCATTCCTAAGATGCCCAGCAATCTTCTAGCAAAATGATTTTCCTAGACTCTCGGTCTTACTCGAGATATCCACCATACAGTGTCATTGTTTACATTCGAATGGATTCTGAATATCTTGATCTGACATATGGGACATGAGCAGGACCACCGCACACATATAGCTAGTTCCATTCCTAAGATGCCCAGCAATCTTCTAGCAAAATGATTTTTCTAGACTCTCGGTCTTACTCGAGATATCCACCATACAGTGTCATTGTTTACATTCAAATGGATTCTGAATATCTTGATCTGACATATGGGACATGAGCAGAACCACCGCACACATATAGCTAGTTCCATTCCTAAGATGCCCAGCAATCTTCTAGCAAAATGATTTTCCTAGACTCTCGGTCTTACTCGAGATATCCACCATACAGTGTCATTGTTTACATTCAAATGGATTCTGAATATCTTGATCTGACATATGGGACATGAGCAGGACCACCGCACACATATAGCTAGTTCCATTCCTAAGATGCCCAGCAATCTTCTAGCAAAATGATTTTCCTAGACTCTCGGTCCTACTTGAGATATCCACAGGGTAGCCAGATAGAATTCCTTAATATCGGTAGGGTCACTAAAAGTTTATCGGTAGTTATCGGTAGGCCGAGTTATTGTCCCAAAAACGTAGCGTTGACATAGAATTGTAAAATACTGAAAACACAGATCTCAGACCAAATCAAACTCAAAATCAATTTTTAGTTTTCGGTAGGGATAAGAAAATATCGGTAGTTTTACCTTGGTCGTCTGTGAATCGGTAGGGAAGACCAAAATCGGCAGGACTACCGATAAATCGGTAGGTCTGGCCACCCTGGATATCCACCATACAGTGTCATTGTTTACATTCAAATGCATTCTGAATATCTTGATCTGACATATGGGACATGAGCAGGACCACCGCACACATATAGCTAGTTCCATTCCTAAGATGCCCAGCAATCTTCTAGCAAAATGATTTTCCTAGACTCTCGGTCTTACTCGAGATATCCACCATACAGTGTCATTGTTTACATTCTTACGGATTCTGAATATCTTGACCTGACATATGGGACATGAGCAGGACCACCGCACACATATAGCTAGTTCCATTCCTAAGATGCCCAGCAATCTTCTAGCAAAATGATTTTCCTAGACTCTCGGTCTTACTCGAGATATCCACCATACAGTGTCATTGTTTACATTCAAATGGATTCTGAATATCTTCATCTGACATATGGGACATGAGCAGGACCACCGCACACATATAGCTAGTTCCATTCCTAAGATGCCCAGCAATCTTCTAGCAAAATGATTTTCCTAGACTCTCGGTCTTACTCGAGATATCCACCATACAGTGTCATTGTTTACATTCTTACGGATTCTGAATATCTTGACCTGACATGTGGGACATGAGCAGGACCACCGCACACATATAGCTAGTTCCATTCCTAAGATGCCCAGCAATCTTCTAGCAAAATGATTTTCCTAGACTCTCGGTCTTACTCGAGATATCCACCATACAGTGTCATTGTTTACATTCAAATGGATTCTGAATATCTTGACCTGACATATAGGACATGAGCAGGACCACCGCACACATATAGCTAGTTCCATTCCTAAGATGCCCAGCAATCTTCTAGCAAAATGATTTTCCTAGACTCTCGGTCTTACTTGAGATATCCACCATACAGTGTCATTGTTTACATTCAAATGGATTCTGAATATCTTCATCTGACATATGGGACATGAGCAGGACCACCGCACACATATAGCTAGTTCCATTCCTAAGATGCCCAGCAATCTTCTAGCAAAATGATTTTTCTAGACTCTCGGTCTTACTCGAGATATCCACCATACAGTGTCATTGTTTACATTCTTACGGATTCTGAATATCTTGACCTGACATATGGGACATGAGCAGGACCACCGCACACATATAGCTAGTTCCATTCCTAAGATGCCCAGCAATCTTCTAGCCAAATGATTTTCCTAGACTCTCGGTCTTACTTGAGATATCCACCATACAGTGTCATTGTTGAAAAACGCGGTTTCGGAGAACGATCGAGCTGCGGATGTGACAGCATATACGCGCGTGGAATGTGAAACAAAATAAGGTCAGCGTGGTCACCGAGATTGCACGAAACTATTCCAGAGATTCAATACTAACAATTAAGCGAATAGAAAGATGGATTTTTATTACCCACTACACCAGACACCCTCCTTAATGTTGAATATGTCATGAACATATAAAAGCTTCAAACGTAAAAGGAGTGGTTAAATTTAAATCTGCCAGTAGCAGCAGAAAAAAAAAACATTTGTCAACAGAACCATTCATTCATTGTAAGTCATTACAATAATCTTCACCAGCGACTACACAATTGTCAAATTTGTACGTCTCACCCACGATATCTAATACATGACGTTATAAATGACTGGCCTTCTGATGAGAATGTGTTTTTTCAGTTGTTATTGATGGTCTCAAGCCCATTGAAAGATGAGAGAATTTATTCTACTTTATATATATTTCATAGTGCATCTTTCTACTTGGCATCATTGATTGAATTGTAATGATTCAACATGGCCGTTACAAAGAATATTCATTAATCCTGTCGCCAAAATAATTTATTCATAAAAATAAATAAATCTTGATAATAAATTTTCATTTCAAGTGTCAATTAGGAAAATACGCATTCATATTTTATTGAAGATAAATGCAACTTTTCAGATAGACCTTAACAAAAATATGCTTTAAGATGTTGGGTTTAATACACCCAATAGTGGTACATCGAGCATGCGGGGAGCGCTTATTGGGCCAGGTTAGTGTTTCTACTATATGAGGTATTCGGAATACTAATGTTCTTGTTATCATGTGCTGTATGTTGTTGCCTTTCTAACTTTTCATTTCAATTATTTTGTTACCGTTCTGCTCAAGTTTATCACAATATCTATTATCTTTCTCTATTCCCATTTTAACGCAAATGATATTGAAATCAAACAAAAAACACTTGAAATCGTTATGAGCTGAGAGTTACTATGTCAATGTTAAACCTACCAAGCGGTGCAATTGTGCCTTTCTCAATCATGAACACGAGAATTTTTTAGTTGCTTATATTTATTAAAAGCTTTCAAATATATACATTACAATTTTATTATACATGACTTGACAACTATATACAAGAAAAGAAATCATTATTCGAGTTCTAAAATTTTGCAAAATAGAAACCAGCCACGGTAATATTGAATTGAGAAAAGGAGAGAAATCGGTTAAGTCCCAAAAAGTCGAGTTAAAATAAAATCTCGACATTTCATGCATTTTAAAGATGTTTGTCATCAAAAATACGAACTCGATTTCTGAAATTTCATGGGGTCCCCTTTTGAAAAAAAAATTGAGTTCCGGATTATATGGGAATTTCATATGTGACCGGACGGTTCAGTGTATATTTCCGGAACCATATTAGCGATCCGTGCGAAATTTTATAGGCATCTGTGGGGATAATATAGCTATCATTTGAGACTAAGACTAAGTTTGCAAAAATCGGCCCAATCATTTCCGGGAAATTGATATGAGTTCGTTAATTTTGAAAGATGGCCGCTTTTCCCGGACACTTCCGGAACCGTCTATGGTGGTCAATGTAGCCAACGAAAGTTTGGTTGGCCATCGGTGATCTAAAACTGCAAATTCAAGTAGTTTGAGAGACATTTTAGCGAAATTTTTACCTATTTTGCTTTCATCGGAGAATCGGTTTGAATCACAATTTGCTATGTGATCGCACGCCACAACCCGTAACTCCAGAACCGGCAGTCGGATCGGGATGAAATATCATAGCCATTAACGGGGGCGCAACACCTTTCATTTGAGACTAAGTTTGTTTGAATCGGTCTAGCCATCTCCGAGAAACCGATGTGACTGTTATTCTGAATTTGGATACTTCCGCCGGGGCTTCCAGAACCGATGATGATGGCCAATGTGGCCAAAGAGACTTTGAATGGATGTTAGTGACCTAATACTACAAATCGAAGCAGTTGTGATCATATTTTGGAAAAATTTTCACCTTTATACATTCATTGTAAAATTTATTAAAATCGACATTTTCTGCGTGATCGTGCTCACCACCCTGTAATTCCAGAACCGGAAGTCGGAACCATTAGAAATTCAATAGCAGCCTATGGGAACACTGCACCTTTCATGTGAAACTAAGTTTGCCAAAATCGGTTCAGCCATCTGAGAAAAATGAGTGACATTTTTGGTCACAAACACACACAGACGCACATACATACATACACACATACATACACACGCACAGACATTTGCCGAACTCGACGAACTGAATCGAATGGTATATGTCACTCGGCCCTCCGGGCCTCCGTTAGAAAGTCGGTTTTCAGAGCAATTGCAATACCTTTCTATTGAGAAAGGCAAAAACATTCGATATTCTACACTCTTAAATAAAAGTAATCTAGAAATGGCTAGATTTTAATCATGCTGAAACTAAATTAGGTTTAGTCTTTACAATGATTACTCTTCTGATTGAAATTTAATCATTGCTCTGATTATTTTGGTTTTAGTTAGAAAATGATTAATTTTTTATACAACACTCCCTCGGCATGTACCTTGATGTGGTCCGGGGGCTTTTCCACCAAAGCAGTATTACAGTGATTATATCACAGAAACTTGGGATACGATTATTTTCTTTTTAGTTAAGCTACATTGTGATCAATTTTAGTACTTAACTTGGCGACCTTTATTATCCACTGCCATGGTTAAATAATATACACCCACATAGGGCCCAATTCTCTCTGCAGGCACCCTTCTTTTGTTGCTATATTTTCGGTTGGATCCATGCTAACACTCACTAACACAAATTGCTTGTTCTCTCGTATACACTAGCAATCTCTCGTTTCAAACGTACAAACGTGGCCTACGCGATGGCACAAACCTGATCACAAATACGAACGCCTGCGAACTCGCCAATAATCAAACACCCCGATTGATTAGATGAACGTTGGAACCTAAGAACCTAAGCTCGCGCAATCATGAATCGGTCACGTCTGAAAGTCTCCGCCCTTGATCCTAGCAGCCCGAATTCATGCCTTTAGTTGGACCAATAGAAATAAAAAATAGACAAGACATCCACGCGCGATCATTGAAGAATACGCGAACATGCGAATGACCACACGCTTATACAAATAATGTGTACATACATACTAGCACACGCGACAAAAACGTCCACATACAAACGCTCGAGTCCTTCGCGATCATCCATGCACGACTACACTCACGATCTCGTAAAAAGTATAACACCCCGGTGACTAAGTGAATGATTTAGCACTTATAAATTAACAATCCCGGTCTCGATAGTGAACCTCCAAATGCCCGTGTTCGTGCGATCATGAATCGGTTTCGTCCGGAATCCCCTATTCTCGGCCCTAGTAGCATAAGTCCAATGCCTTCAGGTGGACCAATCAAAAATACAATACTCATATCCACTAAACTACATAAAAATCGAATGTATACACACAAAGTCACACGCGACAAGCAAATATAAAAATGCTTGAGCCCTTCGCAACCATCCACGCAACCTATACCCGCGCTCTTCCAGACATTATAACATCCCGGTGATGATATGAACGTCTCAGCACTTGTAATCACTCAAACACGGTCTCAAGTGTGAACCAACAGTCCCCCGCACTCGCACGATCATGAATCGTTCACGTCCGGAAGTCTCTATCCTCGATTCCAGAAGTCTTCAATTGAATCAATTAAAAAGAAAGCTCTCATTTACACTGGACAACACGGTCCATGGCGACATGACCTGGAAATCTAGTGATATGGAGTAACTCACTCCCTGTCAGAATGTGATCCGTACACCGAAAACAGAATGACGGTCGGCACATACACACGAGCACACGCGACAAACACGTCAACAAACGATACTTCAGCTCTTCGCGATCATCTACGCACACCTACATTCGCGACCGCAACACTCCGGTAAAAAGGTGAACGTTTTAGTACTTACGAAGTTACAAACGCGGTCTCAAACTCGAAACCGCAAACGCGCGCGATCATGAATCGGTCACGTCCGGAAATCTTTATCCTCCATTCTAGTAACTTAGGTCCATACATTCAGTTATACAAATCGAAAAATATAACTCATATCCACAAGGTAACACGTTCCTTTGCGACATGGCTGAGAACTCTAGTGATATGTAAGAACCCATTTTTTTCTAGAATCTGAACCGCACACGAAAAATTAAGATTCACGGTCCGCGCACGATCATTCTAGAATACACGCGAATATGCGAAAGCAAACAGCATTTATATAGAATTTATGCACGCGAAGTTACATACACGTTAGCACATGCGACATACAAAGGCACACGCGATCGAACACGCGTACAAATGCTCGAGCTCTTCGCGATGATACACGCGATCGCGAGACCTTACGCCCGCACATACCTTAACTGTACAATAAATATCATATTCAGAATCACGGCCCGCTACAATTGGCCTAAAGCAGTGTTTTAGTGGGCGACAGCCTGTCTCGTCTGCAAATTGTAATATGTGATTCTGACGGGGAGCCCTTCCGAGAACCTAGCTCTACAGCTCCAGTAGGACAACTCTCGAAAAAAAAGATGGGTGGGTAATGTCTGCGACATAACCGGAGAGATGTAGAATACATAAGGAACACGTTCTTCAAATATGTTGATACTCATTAGGATTTTCGGACAAAAGCTGATTTGGGCGAGGAATATTTCAAATTATTCTTTACAAAAATGATGGTGGTCCTGAAAAGGACCGGTTTTGTTGGCGTTGTTGGCCTTGGTGAGGGAGATGGCTAACGATGAAATTAATTGTTAGCATGAGGAAGTCGCGTAGTACTGGCCAATGGAAGAACAGATAATAATTGATTCCTGAAAATCAATTTTTCTTTATTCATGTAAATTATACCTACTTACAAATCTAACAGAAGATTCCTGATCATATTTCTGAATCATTAGTGCGAACATTGTGTAATTTGGTTAAGTACAATGAAAGTTACAAACTTTCCAAACTCGACCTTCTGTTCATTCAGAAATATTGAAAAGGGGTGTCGTGGTCACAATAAAAAAAGATGGGTGGGTAATGTCTGTCACATAACCGGAGCGTCGTGATTTCAATTCGAGACGTTAATTTAAATCTAATAATATTCAACAGAATCACGTTAGAATGGGAAATTTTCAAATAATTCTCTATGGTAATAATGGTGGTTCTGAAAAGAACCTTTGGTATCGGCGTTGGTGTTGATGGTGATGCGCTGGATCGTTGGATATTTTTGGCATGATAGTTACGTGCCTGGCGAACTGTTTTGTAGCTTCGAACAAAACGACAAGACTGGCTTCTTCGGGTACCATTACGGCTGAACTTTATAAGCTTAGCTCGACTTTGAAATCCTGCACAATCTCACGAATCAGACACTGGTAGGGCCATTTTGTTTGCTACTAGCACGGAGCTGCACAAAAAATCATTTAATGCAGTTAGTTCACGGGGGCTGCCAAAAAGCTTGAATAGAAGCATGCGACTTCAACGTTTCTCTTAAACACATGCAACAACACATTCGTTTTGGTAATACTGATAATAACAGTAGAAAGGAATGGAAAAGCAGTGCACGAAACGAGCGAGAGGATAATTTAAATTTTTGTTCCTTGTGCAAGCTACTTCTTTCCACCCAACGTATTATGTTGCTTGTTGAAAATTTGCTACACACCTTAAAATAAAAGTTTCAGTTTAACTCTCACTAGAACACAATTGATTGGTCCTGAAAAGAACCGTTGCTTTTATTGTAATTTACGCCCACTCCCACAAACCGACCAAGTAGGCATCACTGGCTTCATTACGGCTGAGTTTTGTAAGCGTAGCTCGACTTTGAAGTAATACACAACCTTACGAACCAGACGCTGGAATGTTAGCCAGCGGATTAGTTGCTCCGTTGCCCTTTAGTTGGGGCGAAATACTAGCATGGCGACAGTTCCTGATCGGTAGTTGGTTGCGATGGGCCACCAGTAGCTGGGGCACTTTTGCGGACCGTCATCATCGCCAACTGCTTTCCTCCGGTGGACTGGCTGCTTGCTAGTGCTTGAACGAATACGAATGATGAGAAAAACCGACCGACCAATATTCATATATGAAAACACGAGAAAGCACTACTATCGCTCTCCCGCTCGTTTTCGTGCCATTCCTGTGCCTTTCCTTTCCGTTCGGCTACCAATACTAGCATAACCAAAACGAATATTCTGTCGTTCCATCGCCTTCAATCTAGTGGCCAGTGCTAGCAAACTTGCATGTTCAGTTTTTCAATAACAACATTCCAACAATATTTTCAAAGAATGTTGCAGATTTGAAAAGAAGGAAGGAGAAGATTTTCACAAATTTAAATTCTTTTGTTTTATTTGTTAGCGCTGATAAAGGCTATTTAGTTTGCTACTAGCAAGGAGCTGCACAAACAAATCGATTTATGCAGTTAATCAACGGAGGCTGCCAAAAAGTTCGAATAAAAGCATGCGACTAGTGTACTTTGCATGTTCTATATTTTATCAATACTAGAGAGGATCAATAAAATAATTCAAATTGTTATAGCGACATGCAATTGTGGCAACACTGGCCATGAGATGGTGGGGGAACACGCACATTCGTTTTAGTTATGATGGTAGTAGCAGCAGAAAGGAATGGAAAAGCAGTGCACGAAAATGAGCGAGAGAAGATAATTTAAATTCTCTTTCTTTCTTTCCACACATCGTATTTCTTATATTGCTTTCTGAAAATTATTTGTTATACACCATAAAATGTAAATTTCAGTTTAACTCTTATTAGAACACAATTAATTGGTTCTGTAAAGAACCGTTTATTGTTTTATTGCGGGAGCATAATTCAGACGCACTCCCCGCGGACACGGTGAGCTAGAAAGCACTATTTTGCATTCTCGAACAAACCGACCAAGTAGGCATCGTTGGCTTCTCGGGGCATCATTACGACTGAGCTTTGTAAGCGTAGCTCGACTTTGCAGTCCTGCACAATCTCACGACCCAGACGCTGGAACGATAGCCTATTCTGTTGCCCTTTAGTTGGGGCGAAATTCTTGCAGGGCGACAGTTCCGATGAGTCACCAGTAGCTGGGGCACTTTTTCCGTCCGTCGCTATTGTCAACTGCTTTCCTTCGGTGGACTGGCTGCTTGCTAGTGCTTGAACGAATACGAATGATGAGAAAAACCGAACGACCAATATTCATATACGAGAAAGCACTACTATCGCTCTCTCGCTCGTTTTCGTGCCATTCCTGCGCCTTTCCTTTCCGTTCGGCTACCAATACTAGCATAACCAAAACGAATATTCTGTCTTTCCATCGCCTTCAATCTAGTGGCCAGTGCTAGCAAACTTGCATGTTCAGTTTTTCAATAACAACATTCAAACAATATTTTCAAAGAATGTTGCAGATTTGAAAAGAAGGAAGGAAAAGATTTTCACAAATTTAAATTCTTTTGTTTTATTTGTTAGCGCTGATAAAGGCTATTTAGTTTGCTACTAGCAAGGAGCTGCACAAACAAATCGATTTATGCAGTTAATCAACGGAGGCTGCCAAAAAGTTCGAATAAAAGCATGCGACTAGTGTACTTTGCACGTTCTATATTTTATCAATACTAGAGAGGATCAATAAAATAATTCAAATTGTAATAGCGACATGCAATTGTGGCAACACTGGTCATGAGATGGTGGGGGAACACGCACATTCGTTTTAGTTATGATGGTAGTAGCAGCAGAAAGGAATGGAAAAGCAGTGCACGAAAACGAGCGAGAGGATAATTTAAATTCTCTTTCTTTCTTTCCACACATCGTATTTCTTATATTGCTTTCTGAAAATTACTTGTTATACACCATAAAATGTAAATTTCAGTTTAACTCTTATTAGAACACAATTAATTGGTCCTGTAAAGAACCGTTTATTGTTTTATTGCGGGAGCATAATTCAGACGCACTCCCCGCGGACACGGTGAGCTAGAAAGCACTATTTTGCATTCTCGAACAAACCGACCAAGTAGGCATCGTTGGCTTCTCGGGGCATCATTACGACTGAGCTTTGTAAGCGTAGCTCGACTTTGCAGTCCTGCACAATCTCACGACCCAGACGCTGGAACGATAGCCTACTCTGTTGCCCTTTAGTTGGGGCGAAATTCTTGCAGGGCGACAGTTCCTGATCGGGTTGCGATGAGTCACCAGTAGCTGGGGCACTTTTTCCGCCGTCGTCATCGCCGACTGCTTTTCTTCGGTGGACTGGCTGCTTGCTAGTGCTTGAACGAATACGAATGATGAGAAAAACCGACCGAAAGATATTTATATAATCGCGCTAATATGCACTACTATCGCTTTCTCGCTCGTTCTCGTGCCGTGCATGAGCCTTTCCTTTCCGTCCGGCTTCTAATGGCCTAACCAAAGGAATATGCCGTCTTTCCCCCACCAAGTGCTCTCGTCAAGCAACCCAATGCGAATAACCATACGAACAAACATGTAATGGACCTATATATATAAACTTTTCATTATTTTATTGTTCGGTTGGTCTACCATAACGACGGCTCTGTGCGGGATGGGCTGAAAATTTTCACTTTTCCGAGTCGTTTTCGAAAGATTTTTCAAAACGCATTTTTTTTGTTATTAGTACATGTTATACATACTTCAAATTTTAATATGCTGTAGAGGAACATATTTGCAACAAATTGGCCTAAAAATCAAATCATTCTGTTAAGTATGATAAAAGTTATTAACGTTCAAAATCTGACGCGGCGCCGCAGCCGATATTTTGAAACGGGACCCCTATATTGAAACCTTAAATGTATTCTACATTAAAAAAATTCGGCATATTATTAATACTCAATAACAATACTAACTCTTCTCTTTATTTTATTTTTATTTATTTTCGGTCTCATGCGTTATATTCTTGTGATGACCTTTTCGAGCTCATACATCCAAGAAGAGCAACATTGCTGCCAACAATGATTCTTCTCTGCCATCAGACGTCGCCAGGTTTTAGAACAGTGGAGATGTATTCTATACTCGAAGGAATCAGATAAGTAGGAACGATCAACAAACTGCAAGTAGTATATTACACATTTCTTATTTTATCGTATAAAATATTATTCGTATTAAAATATTATTTACAGGCTCCACACATATCTCAACACACACAAATACACAAATGCTTGACAGGTGACTGGGCCAAGTGCATTCACTCGTAGGATCTAACATTTCGATGATCGCCTCGATTCTACGAAATTAGTGCACAAGTAAGCTGACATAAGCTAGTCTCATCTGGTGAATGCATGTAACCTGGAAACCCCAGACACGACAGGACGAGACGCGAACTTACATTACAATTTCAATCATCCACACACACCTACGCTCGCAATTTCGCCAACATTAAAACACCCCCTTACTTAAGTGAACTTTTCGGCACCTATAACTTTACAACCGCGGTCTCAAGCATTAACCCATCACTCACGCGATCATAGACCGGCTATATTCGGAATTCTCTACTCTCGATCAGCCTAGACTCATGCCTTCAGTTGGACCAATCAAGAATGATGCTCATATTCACTAGACAACACGTTCCTCTACCATACACTAAAAATTAATTATCAGATTCACGGTCTGCGCGCGATAGTTCAAAAATACACGTGAATATGCGAATGGCCACACGAATCTAAAATTGAATTTATGCATGCAAAGTTAGAGACACACTAGCATTCAAATGCTCGAACCTTTTACACAATTAGTAAACGCCCACGCTAACCCAGACAGATATGCACTCCTGGACTCGAACGCTAAAAACCACACCTTCCACGCATACACCACCCAGGACTGAACATTAGATTCATACTTACAAAGCTACAAGTAATAATTACAGGTATTCGTCTGGCAACCGGGGGAAGTACATCTCAAACCCAGAACTTATCATTTCAATGATGGCCTTGGATCTGCGTTGCCTGTGTTCAAGGCACCATAGCTTTGTCCGTCAGGTCAAGGATATATGAAACCCGCTAGCCACCACCCTCGGCCCTAGCTGCCCATAAAGGGATAAAAAAGAAGGTATTTTTCTGCTTTGAGATAATGTGCACTGATGATAATAGCGATTCTAATTGTAGATCTACTCGTGGATATTGGGATACGGCCATCAAAATGATGTTACACTCCGTATCAACAATTTGCCAATGCGCTTCAGTGCTCCGAGCTTGCCCGATTTGATTCGTTCCCAGATGTATGTCGTTAAATACAATAGCTGATTCAAAAGCTGCCCGTAGCGGGTAAAACTGTTAAACATCTATCAGCTGGTAAATTCAAATGGCGAATCGATTCTAGTATGTGCACGAAATAACACTGCTGTTGATTAGTTAACAGAAACAAATTATCGTACCAACTTGGAAGTGTGTTGCTAAGGTTTGTGAAGTTTTGACTCTCCAATTATTTTTTGGCTCTGTGCATTCAATTTCCTAACACGGACTTAAAGAAATCACAACCTTCGAGTTCTGTTCGTCAAAAATTTCTAAGGCATGAGGAAAGAAGCGAATCGGGAGTTGTTGGAAGCACATGCACTTGCGTCAGATTTGAGTGTACGGTCCCGGTTGTACTTGCAACCAACAATCGGGCTTGGACTAATTGTAATGTGTGATAAGGTAATAGATAGATTATTAATTAATTAATTAATATTTAATTAATTAAAGGGAGAAGGGGAGGAGTTGCTTCTCTAATCTTCCGGTCATCACATCGCATGCTTTGGTATTCTTAGTATGTATAACAAACATGAAGATGTGACACAAGAGCGCGCTAAAATCCTGTCAATCCTATTTTTCATTGGATTGTCTGCTCTAAATATATCACCAGGGGACCATTCATAAATGATGTTGGATATTGACAATAGGGGAAGAGTGTCACGTAACGAGATAAAAACTAAAAATGAATTTTAGACGTATCAGCGGATCAGGGATAAAAACAACATTGTTTATGAATGGCCCCCAAACAAAGAATATTCCATAACGAATATCACGTAACATCGGTGACAGAGCATTGGGATCTAGGCCAAGTCCCCATGGGTCGTGCAAAACTGAGAAACAACATCAATTTAGGCACAGATAGCAGACATCCATTTATTTTCATTTTGCTTTGTTTTGTCTTTTCATTTGTTTCTCCTGCTACAATGTGTGCGGATCGGTGCGGGAGAGCGGGACGGCCAAGGAAACGGAAAGCCAGTGGCCCAAACAGACCAGGAACAGGAGGGAGGACTGCGAACAGGGAAACCGACAACAGAGGAGAAATCGTTTATTTATTTATTATAGCTACGATACTAATCACAACTGTTTTGCTTTTCTTGTTTCGTTTCAGCAAACCAAAATCTATACGGACTAGCACCTACGAACAGTTAGGCTTTGCTCCTACTTGCAAGTTGATCAATTCGCTTGGGTGGGGGACATGTGGATCCTACTAGTTGTCGACTCTTTTGATCGTGAGTATGAGGCTAGTTCAGGAAAGGAGTGCAGGACTGGCACCTAAGAGATAGTTAATTATTCAGGACTTGTTCTTATGATTACTAAACTCGACCAAGCACACCGGCTCTCAGAAATGATAAGCAACCCTTTCGGGTCGGTGTGGTCTATTCGAGTCGAACCAGGCGGACATTCGGTTCGAGCAAACTTTATGGTTAATAGTGGATAAATATTTTTTACGCCTTTATTGGCAGACATTCTTTTTGCGAAATTCTAAAATACCTTCACTGGTATAGCTACTCAGGATAATAATAATAGAAAAAATAAGGGTTTGCCTGGTCCATAATGTAATGAATATGTATATTGACTAGAACAGGGATAATCGAGTTATGTTATAAGATAGAGAAGAAACAGCACAGTTGAAGGAAAAGTATTAGCGAGTAAGGACTAATACTGCTAGTATGTTTACCGTTTCAATTAATAGTCGATTGATCTGCTTTGGACCTAGGAGACAAAAAGGAGATTACCCTCTCCTAGCTTGGCGGGTTTGACGGTATTGCAAACATCTTCAAGCATATTTGAGCAGACACTTGCTTTAGGATGGTTGTTGCATTGCGCCTCGATAGTGGTGCGTCGAGGAGACCGAGAGGGCTTATGGGCCTTTTTTATGTTTTTTGTTATTTCATACTCTGCACCAGCCCAAATTAACAGTCAACTAAGAGCCTGTGCACACTGGCGTGGCCGATTGGCGGGTCGACGTGGATTGACTTTTTCTGTGGGCTGTGTTTGCAGACATTGTTCAACAGCTTAACAGCAGTCTTTGTGAGCACGGCTCGCAGTTGAAGTCATTGTGTGTCGATTTATCGGTCGACCTCGGCAACGTGCACAGGCGCATTAAAAAAAATAACAGTAGAACCCTATTAGTTGTGTTGTGTTGTAATAATTGTAGTTTTTGGTACTAGTGTACAATTGTGTACTAGCCGTGTGTCTATCTGTGTATGTGGGCGTCTGAGTATTTGTGACATGTGGACCAGGGAATGGATGCAGAACTGGCTTATATGATGGAATAGTGGGTAATCCTTCTTGGGATTCGTTGGTCACTTTTTACTGGTTTTCAATTCGTGCATTCGATTCGATTCATTCGGATTGGATAATTGAAGGTACGATTGATTTACCGATGCACGTCAATCATCCATTCCCGTCCAGCATAGCATGAGAAACTTATAACGGAGTTAATTGTCGTTAATGGTAAATATATATCATTTTCTGGCATTTGGACGATTCCAAGTAGTTTTATTGCATGGTACATGTGTTGTTCAATTAATATTCAATAACAGTACTAACCTTTTATGTAACTTAACATAAAAGGGCAACATTGCTGTCAACAATGACTATTCGCTGCCATCAGACGTCGCCAGCTTTTAGAAAAATTGAGATGTACTTTCATACTCAATTAAATCAGATAAGTAGTAACGAACAACAAACTGTAAGTAGCATATTACACATGTCTTATTTTAACATCATGCATATTTGTATTAACATATTATTTACAGGTAACACACATATCTCAACATGCAACACTTCCCATACACACGTAAACATTCACACACGCAATTATACAAATGCTCGACAGGTGACTGGGCCAAGTGCATTCACTCATAGGATCTATCATTTCGATGATCGCCTCGATTCTACGAAACCAGTGCACAATTAAGCTGACATAAGCTAGTCTCGTCTGGTGAATGCATGTAACCTGGAAGCCCCAGACACGACAGGACGAGACGGACAGATGACGGACTGGACTCGACGGGGCCTAGTTCAGAGTTTTAGGCATTCTTCAATGCACGGCTAGCGACCTCAAAAAAAAAAATTAATAGTCGATTGATCTGCTTCGGATCTAGGAGACAAAAAGGAGATTAGGAAGAGACAGAAGCGGATTCAATGCGAAATTTGCCAATATGACGTTGACCCCAAGGCAATGGATAGGATGATTTTCCATAGGATGACAGACTAGATGACACGACGATCTCTAATTTACCTAACAGTCGATTGATCCGCTTTTGACCTAGGGGACCCATGAGGAGATCAGGAAGAAAATAGAAGCGGAATCAATGCGAAGTTTTAATTGCATCACTGACGACTTAGCACGCGTTGTTAGGAGCAGGATACATTGCACTATGTCCATAGGAGCAGGATACATTGCATATAAGTCCCAAAGCTGTATTTAGGAAGACAAAACTGTTTGCGCCAAAACCGTTGGTTTTAGATATATATAGCATCTTCGGCAAACTTTCTTGCCGATTTTTTTATATTAGTTGAATTAGGGACGTCCTTGTGGTTAGGGTGTTCAAAGTATCAACTTCTTAGATATGTAAAATTCAGCTACATAATGTTCTACAAAGTTACAAATCAATCAAATTGAAGAAACTTTTCTGAAGAAACTATGTGACTATCTCTAATGGTTCATGTGCTATGATTTTTGCAATATTTAAGGTAGGGTGGCTCTTTAAATATTAGTTTTCTATTAATATCTTTTTATGTGTTAATTTCTCGCTAATACTTTGTTCTAGAGGTTTTTAGAACTTTTGTAAATACATATTTTTGCCGAAGCAATGAAGTTTCTATCTCTTTTGTTTGCACAGTTACAGGCGATTTTCAAAACAAAAATGGTTTTTTTCAAAGCTATATATCTTCCAACATTGCAAATGGATTTTCAATCTTTTAATTTCATTTGAAAGATCGAAACTTTTATAGTTTTTGGTGAAAAAACTGCGGGAGCGTTATTTGTGTAAAATAAATAATAAATTTTTGAAAATGGTGTATTTTTCAACAAAAATCGTTCATAACTTTTCAAATAGACGAGGTAATAACTTTGTTACTTCAGCAAAAATATTCGCCATACAAAGTTCTAAAAATGCTGTAAACAAACTATTTACGATAAATCAATGTATGAAGTGACAAATGAGAATTAGTGATTTTAAGAGGTCACGTTTTCATCGCTCAATCTTATGGTAAAATTTTGATAGATTGACCCCATTGAACATCGTAAAATCATTGGCCCTGTATGCAAATTATGGAAAAGTTGGGCTTAAAGTAGTTCTGGTTCGATTAATTCATCGACTAGAGCTGCTTTCCTAAGCGTTTTACAATCAGTTATAATCTGGGGGCAGATCACTTGTGATACATTTTTAAAAATCAGCGAAATTAAATGCATTTCTTTCCATCAAAATAGAAATTCAGAATGTATTTTGCGTTGCGTGTAATGTATTTTGCTTTGCGTGCAAGACGTCAAACCCCTACAAAAAACTTGCCCTACATTCAGCAAAACGTCGAACAAAGTGGATCAGCGTAGGACGTTTGTTCAACAAACTTTTCTGTGAGTAACCTGCATCACCTTCCCTGGATATTTGTTCGGCAATGCAGGTGAGTTAAATGCTCATTATAGTACTTTCCAAGTGTGTTGTTACATTCGGGGTTTTCGATTGATTGACACCGGTGTAGTGGAGTGGACTGAAACTGCACCGTTTTTGCACTTTCTAGCAGAAGTGCAGAAAACTGGGTATGTTCCATTGACACTTCCGTTAGAAAGTGCAAAACCAGTGCAATCCACTACACCGGTGTCAATCAATCGAAAATCCCAATTGTCTACCTGTTACTTGTGGGAGTGGGCGTAGCGTATTGGTAAATCGATTGCCTTGTACGCAGCGCACCTGGGTTCGAGTCCCGACCCCTCACATATTGTTAGAAATTATTCCTAAGAGATTTTTCTAACCCGAAAAGGCGAAATACCTTAAGGTTTAAAACCTCTATAATTGAAATAAAAAAATACCTGCTATTTTGTATTTTCATTATTTATTTTTTCGCTTCGAGCCAATAATTAGTTCTAATTTTTTTCACCCTTCGCTCAGGTCCCGCCGGTAGCATGATCAACAGGCAGAGAATCCCACCATTGGACATGTTCACTCGTCCTTACGACCCGGAGCGTGTCCAGGCAGCAATTATGCCTGTCACAGTCGGTGCTCATGAACATTTATCTCTGTAGGTTTTCCAGCACCTACTCAGGCGTTGCAGATAGCTAAACAGTCAGCCTAATCAAATCCAGGCATAGGCATCAAACCGGAGTAATAACCAATTAGTCTGCTAAGTCGATCAAGTGCCACAAGTAATGTTCCAACCGGGTTTCAGTCTCCTGTAGCAGCCTTGGTAACTGCTTTCTTTAATCTCAGGAACAACATCGAATTGTGTCCAACTGTAGCACAAAGTTAATAAATAATTGTAAAAAATGGTGTTCTCTTCTTTTATGTTTTATGTTCTTATTGTTTTGCTTTCATTTTCAGCTGGTTCCTCGGTCGCCTCAGAAAAAAGTAATCATTGGCAAACTAAATCGAGAATAGTTTGAACCATGGCTAAACTGGATTTAATCATTTCCTAACTCAATAAGGCAAACTGGAAAATGATTAAATTTTAATCATAAAAGCTTACTTTTTCTAAGAGTGTAGTGTGAAGTTTTCGGAATTGGAATACAATAAGCATGCTAAATGAACTTTTTTCGTTGTTTTGATATTTTTTTGTCTTTATTTTCTAGCTTTTTTTTATTTTTTTTGTTTTTTGAATTTTTTAACATTTTTATTTTTCTGCTGCTACTGCTGCTTTTGCTGCCCCTGCTGCTCCGGCTACTGCTGCGTCGGCTGCTGTTGCTTCTGCTGCGCCGATTGCTGGGCATCTTAGGAATAGAACTAGCTATATGTGTGCGGTGGTCCTGGTCATGTCCCATATGTCAGATCAAGATATTCAGAATCCATTTGAATGTAAACAATGACACTGTATGGTGGATATCTCAAGTAAGACCGAGAGTCTAGGAAAATCATTTTGCTAGAAGATTGCTGGGCATCTTAGGAATGGAACTAGCTATATGTGTGCGGTGGTCCTGCTCATGTCCCATATGTCAGGTCAAGATATTCAGAATCCGTAAGAATGTAAACAATGACACTGTATGGTGAATATCTCGAGTAAGACCGAGAGTCTAGGAAAATCATTTTGCTAGAAGATTGCTGGGCATCTTAGGAATGGAACTAGCTATATGTGTGCGGTGGTCCTGCTCATGTCCCATATGTCAGGTCAAGATATTCAGAATCCATAAGAATGTAAACAATGACACTGTATGGTGGATATCTCGAGTAAGACCGAGAGTCTAGGAAAATCATTTTGCTAGAAGATTGCTGGGCATCTTAGGAATGGAACTAGCTATATGTGTGCGGTGGTCCTGCTCATGTCCCATATGTCAGATCAAGATATTCAGAATCCATTTGAATGTAAACAATGACACTGTATGGTGGATATCTCAAGTAAGACCGAGAGTCTAGGAAAATCATTTTGCTAGAAGATTGCTGGGCATCTTAGGAATGGAACTAGCTATATGTGTGCGGTGGTCCTGCTCATGTCCCATATGTCAGATGAAGATATTCAGAATCCATTTGAATGTAAACAATGACACTGTATGGTGGATATCTCGAGTAAGACCGAGAGTCTAGGAAAATCATTTTGCTAGAAGATTTCTGGGCATCTTAGGAATGGAACTAGCTATATGTGTGCGGTGGTCCTGCTCATGTCCCATATGTCAGGTCAAGATATTCAGAATCCGTAAGAATGTAAACAATGACACTGTATGGTGGATATCTCGAGTAAGACCGAGAGTCTAGGAAAATCATTTTGCTAGAAGATTGCTGGGCATCTTAGGAATGGAACTAGCTATATGTGTGCGGTGGTCCTGCTCATGTCCCATATGTCAGATCAAGATATTCAGAATCCATTCGAATGTAAACAATGACACTGTATGGTGGATATCTCGAGTAAGACCGAGAGTCTAGGAAAATCATTTTGCTAGAAGATTGCTGGGCATCTTAGGAATAGAACTAGCTATATGTGTGCGGTGGTCCTGCTCATGTCCCATATGTCAGATCAAGATATTCAGAATCCATTTGAATGTAAACAATGACACTGTATGGTGGATATCTCGAGTAAGACCGAGAGTCTAGGAAAATCATTTTGCTAGAAGATTGCTGGGCATCTTAGGAATGGAACTAGCTCTATGTGTGCGGTGGTCCTGGTCATGTCCCATATGTCAGATCAAGATATTCAGAATCCATTTGAATGTAAACAATGACACTGTATGGTGGATATCTCGAGTAAGACCGAGAGTCTAGGAAAATCATTTTGCTAGAAGATTGCTGGGCATCTTAGGAATGGAACTAGCTATATGTGTGCGGTGGTCCTGCTCATGTCCCATATGTTAGGTCAATATATTTAGAATCCATAATAATGTAAATAATGAAAATGGTTGGACTCATTTTCGAATTCACTCACTTTGTGGGAATTAAGGCTTAGATCTATGGCAGATAATATCTGAATATTTTAGCAGTTTACGTATGTATTGCATGTATAATTAAGTTTACAAAATTAAATTATTTGAACCAACATTAGGAATTTAGTGCTTAACTTGACACTGGTTTCTGCTATTTGCTAATAGGTGGCGCCGCAATCGCAAAGTTTCAGGCACCAAAAAATGTTTGAAGCACCAAAATATTTTTTGGTGCCTCCCGTTTTTGGTGCCTAACTTAACGCCGGTCGACTATAGTTCCTTATCAAAGCGGAGTTTTGGTAGGTCTTGATAAATTGTTCCTCCCATAACTCTTGCAGTGCGTTGATCGGCGCCACCCGAAAAAGAAGCATATCAACCTTGCGAGGGTTCCTCTGTTATTGGGCCTAGTTCATGTCCTTGATCCTACACATGGTTATCTGCTAGTGAGGGGTAAGATAATTAAAATCTATGCCTATTATCTGTATAAGACGGTTTGTTTACCTGAACACAATCTGCACACCGTGCGCGTTGAACTCCAGCACTTTCAAATTTCTTGGATCGTTGAGGAAGTCGATTTCCTAGTGCTCAATACAACCGATTGTCATTAACATGACGGAACAGCCCCGATGATGGTTTCTTATCAATGCCATGTTTATGCAGGTCTTTATAAATTGCATCCAAATGTTTCTCCCACTACTCTTCAAGAGCGTTGATCTGCGTCAATCAACTCCTTACGGCCTCGCAGTTAGTTTTGCTTGGTGGGAATGAGAAAAAAAACACCTATCAAACTTGAGTTGATTCCACTGTTATTGGTACTAGTTCATGTCCTTGATGGAGCTCTGTTCTACAGATGGATAGCCGCTACCGAGGAGAAAAAAAAATTATGCCTATTATCTATACAAGACGATTGTTTACCTGAACCCAGTCCGCACACAGCGCGAGTAGCACTTCAGCACGGTCTCTCCGAGGGGCAGTAATGGCATTCTTGCGGGGGAAGATCCTGACTATTCAATGCAACATCGTCTTCATTCTCCTCGAACTGATGTGCCGCAGGCATACTTCGACGCATCCGAGCATAGTCCGGGTCCGAATCCTAGCTGTAGTATAGAATTATAAAACACGAACTATCACCGTTGGCATGGAGTCAGTTCGTGTTTAAGGCGGTGTGTCACTATTGACCGTCAAATAAGATTTTGTATCAGGGACCGTTCATAAACTACATAACGGGAGTGGGGGATAGCAATATTTTACATTTTCTTACATATGAGGGAGGCAAGGTAAACTAAAACGTGACGTAACATGTCTTTACCGATTTTTTCCGTTATTAGGGGAGGGAGTGTTAACAATATTTGTGACATGAGGGGAGGGTGAGCCAAATTTGGACAACTTTTAAGTTACGTATTTTCTGAATAATTCCTTATTGTGTGAATCGATGCAAGAAGGGTTAGGGTTGAAACTGCTTCTACAGACACTTAGTGATGATTGGTGTTCCATGACTATAAACAGAGCTGGTGCTCTGGTCGCTGAAAGCTTATAGTAAAAGTATAAAACATATTTGATCAAATAGAAAAAGAGAAGGTTAGTAGTGTGCACTTCCCCACGGCGAGCTTGGTGGCGGAGTATTTCACTGGCGAGAATTAGGGAATAGAAGCTATCTAAGGTGCTTGGACAAGCCACTGCATCGTAGGAGGATTTCTTTATGTAAATCTGAAACGATACAGTCTATGCAGTTATTCAATTTGATAATTTGCGTATTAGAAGATATTCTTTTTTCAGGCATAAATATAATCATTTTTGTATCATTGATTTTCGTACACGTTCTACTAGATTATTTATAATTTGCATTCTGCTAAATTTGGTTGTACCATATACCAATACATCGAAGAATGCTAGTATTTTTTGTGTTTTTGTAGGGACGTTTAACTTGAACACTTTATAAGTTTTGTACAGTACATCAAAAATTTCGTAAAAGTTATCTGAGGACAATAATGTGGCTATCTAGGACGATATAATACAAACCCGATGCTAACGGCATATTGTCGCAAAACACTATTGGGTGATCTACATCAATATTTTCAACGAAGGATTCGATACATTCTTCTTGTGTTTTCTTCCATCTAACTATATCGCATATGTGATTTTCCAACGAAGACAGTCCCCATTCCGCCGTTGTCGACTGACCTTGATTCGTTAGTTGTGTTCGTAATTTCATCAGGCATCGTATTTCATCTGAAATTGCATGATAATTCTTATCATGAATCAACTCTTCAGTAAAATATTGACTTTTAAGATTCTTTTCAAAAAAAAAATGAAAGATATGAAAACTGGAAGACAGATAAATAATCTAAAGCGGATCGTTTATAAACTTAGAGCAGAGAGCTAGACTAGCCAGTCTCATATGAGAATGATTGAAAGCCAAAATAATTAACAAAGATTAGAACTGTGTTAATTTTTAGCGTGGCAACTAAAATATAAGAAGGAAAATTTTGTAAATTCAACTACTCACTGCTCGCAACTTCGTTAAAATGATCGTTTAGCATGAGGATTTGCGGGGCAATCGATTCGAACGAAGGATTGTCGTTCTGGGCAGGAAACATCATTTCAAATTCTTTTAAAATCTGTAATAATAGAAGGTTACAAAACTTGGTGTAATTCATATTGTGGAGACCATTACCAAACTTCCTGAATATTGGTAAAACCCTGGAAATTCAGAAGTTAAATAGAAGTACGCATTTGGCTTTGAACGGATCCTCTCCCTATAGTTAAAGCTTGTTTCCATTAGCTGCAGAACTCGCATTTTGTTCTCCGCGCTTGCGTCGATTTGTTGCAATTCCTCGATGGCGTCTGCAATTTCTTGCGTATAATCGGACGGGGCTGGACGCTTTCGACTTGATTTGGCTGAAGACTTGGTCTTTGAATTTCTAACCCAATAGTAAATAAATCCCGTATGTGGACCAGATTTTCCCCGTTATTCTCCCAGAACCAATCAGCCTGGAAAAGCAAAATATGCCAATTTAAAAAACTTGGGGGTAGTAATATCTACCTCCGCTGGTTTTCCTTCAACCTCACATTTTAGACAATCGTATGCGTCAGTAATGCAGCATGCCAAATTTCTCATTTTTTTATTGTCACGGTTCTAACAGAATATTTGAAAATAGAACAAATTAAATTTGTAGGTGTTTGTTGGTTTGTTTGTTTATTTGGGCTTTAACCCCAAGGGTTGTTAAATACAATGTTTACATATATTTTTTTCTTTCATTAAGGCGAATTAATGAAAGAAAAAGATATATGTAAACATTGTATTCAACAAAAGTAGGTAGATTGTCGTTAGATTGGTCCTATTGTTAATCCATTTTTAATTTCTAAGCATCTGTAGATGTGCTGTTTCTTGCGCGGGACCACAGTTGTGTTAGTGTTTGAAGCGTAGGGCTGCGATGAACCTTCGGCCCCCAAAAGATTAGGTGGCGAAGGAGCTTCTGGTGATAACACTAGTTTAGGGGGTGGGCGTAGCGTATTGGTAAATCGATTGCCTTGTACGCAGCGCACCTGGGTTCGAGTCCCGACCCCGCACATAGGGTTAGAAATTTTTCATAAGAGATTTTTCTAACCCGAAGAGGCGAATGACCTTAAGGTTAAAACCTCTATAATCGAAATAAAAAAAAAAAAAAAAAAACACTAGTTTACAAATTTTGGGTAATTGCATGAAGTTGAGAAAAAAGGTGTTTTCTAAGTCAATTTTGGGTCGCTGAGCACGAAAATCATATCCATTTTCTCTTTCAAAGAACCGTTTCTGTGATTTTTAAAAAAGGCGTTTTTGAGTCAATATCTCAGAAACAAATCTTCCGATTAACAAAAACGACTCACCATTCGAAAGGTATTGTTGTGCCCATTGCAAAAATGTATAACATGTTAGGATAAAATATCAACAATTTAGGGTTAAGAGCAACCAAAGTCAAAAAAGTGGTGTTTGGTAAAATTACTAATTTTTAGATGATTTTTCATAAAAAAATAAATCAGCAAAAAAAATCTTTTAAAATCTTATGTGACAGGCAAACTTCTCACGTGAATTTTAAGCCTAAGATCACGAAAATCCGACAAAAACTGGTGATGTTATTAGGCACCGAGTGAAAATTGCTCTGTTTTTCACATATCTCTTTTGGTCTTAAATAAGATTACACTACTTTACAAGAAAAATTCAGTTACGAGAAAAAGTGTTTTCTAGATTAATTTAGGATCGCTGAATACGAAAATAATACTCTATTTATCTTTCAAAGAAGTTCGAGTTAAAAAAACCTATTTTAATCCACCTAGCGGTGCAATTGTGCCTTTCTCAATCATGAATCACGAGAATGTGTGCGTTGTTTATATTCATTAAAAACTTTGAAATGCATATATTACATTTTATTATTATACATCACATGACAACCATATACAGGAAAATAAATCATTATTCGAGTTCTAAAGTTTTGTAAAAGAAAAAACAGCCACGGTAATATTGAACTGAAAAAAGGTGCGAAATCGGCAAAGTCCCAAAAAGTCGATTTTCATAAATAATTTTTTTTCGAGATAACATAAACTCTCGACGTTTCATGCATTTTAAAGATGTTTGGAATCAAAAATACGAATTCGATTTCTGAAATTTTTTGAAAAAAATTAGAGTTCCGGCTTATATGGGAATTTCATATGTGACCGATCGATTTAGTCTATATTTCCGGACCCATATAAGCGATCCGTGCGAAATTTTATATACATCTATGGGGATGTTATAGCTATCATTTGGGACTAAGTTTGTGAAAATCGGCCCAACCATTTCGGGAAACTGATGTGAGTTCGTAAATTTTGAAAGATGGCTGCTTTTCCCGGGCACTTCCGGAACCGTCTATGGTGGTCAATGTAGTCAACGAAAGTTTGTTTGGCCGTTGGTGACCTAGAACTGCAAAGTTAAGTTATTTGAGAGACATTTTAGCGAAATTTTTACCTTTTTTGCTTCCATCGGAGTATCGGTTTGAATCACAATTTGCTATGTGATCGCACGCCACAACCCGTAACTCCGGAACCGGAAGTCGGTTGGGGATAAAATTTAATAGCCATTTACGGGGACGCAACATCTTTCATTTGAAACTAAGTTTGGTTGATTCGGTGTAGCCATCTCCGAGAAACCGATGTGATTGTTAGTCTGAATTTGGATACTTCCGCCGGGGCTTCCGGAACCGATGATGGTGGCCAATGTGACCAAAGAGACTTTGAATGGCTGTTAATGACCTAGTACTACAAATCGAAGCAGTTGTGGTCACATTTTGGAAAAATTTTCACCATTATACATTCATTGCAGAATTTCTTAAAATCGACATTTTCTGCGTGATCGTACTCATCACCCTGTAATTCCGGAACCGGAAGTCGGATCCATTAGAAATTCAATAGCAGCCTATGGGAACGTTGCACCTTTCATTTGGGACTAAGTTTGTAAAAATCGGTTCATCCATCTCTGAGAAAAGTGAGTGAGATTGTGTTCGCGTACACACACAGACGCACATACACACACACATACATACACACACACACATACATACACACACAGACATTTGCCGAACTCGACGAACTGAATCGAATGGTATATGTCACTCGGCCCTCCGGGCCTCCGTTAAAAAGTCGGTTTTCAGAGCAATTGCAATACCTTTCTATTGAGAAAGGCAAAAAGGTGCAAAATCGGCAAAGTCCCAAAAAGTCGATTTCTAAAAAAAAAATTTCGTGATAACATAAAATCTCGACGTTTCATGCATTTTAAAGATGTTTGGCATCAAAAATACGAATTCGATTTCTGAAATTTCATGGGGTCCCCCCTTTGAAAAAAATTTTGAGTTCCGGCTTATATGGGAATTTCATGTGTGACCGGACCGTTCAGTCTATATTTCCGGAACCATACAAGCGGTCCGTGCGAAATTTTACAGACATCTGTGGGGATAATATAGCTATCATTTGGGACTAAGTTTGTGAAAATCGGCCCAACCATTTCCGAGAAACTGATATGAGTTTGCTAGTTATGAAAGATGGCCGCTTTTCCCGGGCACTTCCGGAACCGTCTATGGTGGTCAATGTAGTCAACGAAAGTTTGTTTGGCCGTCGGTGACCTAGAACTGCAAAGTTAAGTTATTTGAGAGACATTTTAGCGAAATTTTTACCTTTTTTGCTTCCATCGGGGTATCGGTTTGAATCACAATTTGCTATGTGATCGCACGCCACAACCCGTAACTCCGGAACCGGAAGTCGGTTGGGGATAAAATTTAATAGCCATTTACGGGGACGCAACATCTTTCATTTGAGACTAAGTTTGGTTGACTCGGTCTAGCCACCTCCGAGAAACCGATGTGACTGTTAGTCTGAATTTGGATACTTCCGCCGGGGCTTCCGGAACCGATGATGGTGGCCAATGTGACCAAAGAGACTTTGAATGGCTGTTAATGACCTAGTACTACAAATCGAAGCAGTTGTGGTCACATTTTGGAAAAATTTTCACCATTATACATTCATTGCAGAATTTCTTAAAATCGACATTTTCTGCGTGATCGTACTCATCACCCTGTAATTCCGGAACCGGAAGTCGGATCCATTAGAAATTCAATAGCAGCCTATGGGAACGTTGCACCTTTCATTTGGGACTAAGTTTGTAAAAATCGGTTCATCCATCTCTCAGAAAAGTGAGTGAGATTGTGTTCGCGTACACACACACACACAGACGCACATACACACACATACATACACACATACATACATACACACACAGACATTTGCCGAACTCGACGAACTGAATCGAATGGTATATGTCACTCGGCCCTCCGGGCCTCCGTTAAAAAGTCGGTTTTCAGAGCAATTGCAATACCTTTCTATTGAGAAAGGCAAAAAGGTGCGAAATCGGCAAAGTCCCAAAAAGTCGATTTTCATAAATAAAATTTTTTCGAGATAACATAAACTCTCGACGTTTCATGCATTTTAAAGATGTTTGGCATCAAAAATACGAATTCGATTTCTGAAATTTTTTGAAAAAAATTAGAGTTCCGACTTATATGGGAATTTCATATGTGACCGAACGATTTAGTCTATATTTCCGGACCCATATAAGCGATCCGTGCGAAATTTTATATACATCTATGGGGATGTTATAGCTATCATTTGGGACTAAGTTTGTGAAAATCGGCCCAACCATTTCGGGAAACTGATGTGAGTTCGTAAATTTTGAAAGATGGCCGCTTTTCCCGGGCACTTCCGGAACCGTCTATGGTGGTCAATGTAGTCAACGAAAGTTTGTTTGGCCGTCGGTGACCTAGAACTGCAAAGTTAAGTTATTTGAGAGACATTTTAGCGAAATTTTTACCTTTTTTGCTTCCATCGGAGTATCGGTTTGAATCACAATTTGCTATGTGATCGCACGCCACAACCCGTAACTCCGGAACCGGAAGTCGGTTGGGGATAAAATTTAATAGCCATTTACGGGGACGCAACATCTTTCATTTGAAACTAAGTTTGGTTGATTCGGTCTAGCCATCTCCGAGAAACCGATGTGATTGGTAGTTTGAATTTGGATACTTCCGCCGGGGCTTCCGGAACCGATGATGGTGGCCAATGTGACCAAAGAGACTTTGAATGGCTGTTAATGACCTAGTACTACAAATCGAAGCAGTTGTGGTCACATTTTGGAAAAATTTTCACCATTATACATTCATTGCAGAATTTCTTAAAATCGACATTTTCTGCGTGATCGTACTCATCACCCTGTAATTCCGGAACCGGAAGTCGGATCCATTAGAAATTCAATAGCAGCCTATGGGAACGTTGCACCTTTCATTTGGGACTAAGTTTGTAAAAATCGGTTCATCCATCTCTGAGAAAAGTGAGTGAGATTGTATTCGCGTACACACACACAGACGCACATACACACACATACATACACACACACATACATACACACACAGACATTTGCCGAACTCGACGAACTGAATCGAATGGTATATGTCACTCGGCCCTCCGGGCCTCCGTTAAAAAGTCGGTTTTCAGAGCAATTGCAATACCTTTCTATTGAGAAAGGCAAAAAGCTGCAAAATCGGCAGTCCCAAAAAGTCGATTTCTAAAAAAAAAAATTTCGTGATAACATAAAATCTCGACGTTTCATGCATTTTAAAGATGTTTGGCATCAAAAATACGAATTCGATTTCTGAAATTTCATGGGGTCCCCCCTTTGAAAAAAATTTTGAGTTCCGGCTTATATGGGTATTTCATGTGTGACCGGACCGTTCGGTCTATATTTCCGGAACCATACAAGCGGTCCGTGCGAAATTTTACAGACATCTGTGGGGATAATATAGCTATCATTTGGGACTAAGTTTGTGAAAATCGGCCCAACCATTTCCGAGAAACTGATATGAGTTTGCTAGTTATGAAAGATGGCCGCTTTTCCCGGGCACTTCCGGAACCGTCTATGGTGGTCAATGTAGTCAACGAAAGTTTGTTTGGCCGTCGGTGACCTAGAACTGCGAAGTTAAGTTATTTGAGAGACATTTTAGCGAAATTTTTACCTTTTTTGCTTCCATCGGGGTATCGGTTTGAATCACAATTTGCTATGTGATCGCACGCCACAACCCGTAACTCCGGAACCGGAAGTCGGTTGGGGATAAAATTTAATAGCCATTTACGGGGACGCAACATCTTTCATTTGAGACTAAGTTTGGTTGACTCGGTCTAGCCATCTCCGAGAAACCGATGTGACTGTTAGTCTGAATTTGGATACTTCCGCCGGGGCTTCCGGAACCGATGATGGTGGCCAATGTGACCAAAGAGACTTTGAATGGCTGTTAATGACCTAGTACTACAAATCGAAGCAGTTGTGGTCACATTTTGGAAAAATTTTCACCATTATATTGCGCACTTCCCACCAACCTGGACTCCGCACTTTCAAAGTGTGAGTGATCTCAAAACTGCGAGCTGTCAAAACACATGTATTTCCAGTGATAGAGATGGTACTTTCATAGACAGATCAGTCAAATTAACCAGTCTATGAGAAGAATTTAATGAAAGAGTGGTAAGTGCGCAGTGCGATTAGAATCCAGTTTTTAGTGCCACAAACAATACATTCGTTGCAGAATTTCTTAAAATCGACATTTTCTGCGTGATCGTACTCATCACCCTGTAATTCCGGAACCGGAAGTCGGATCCATTAGAAATTCAATAGCAGCCTATGGGAACGTTGCACCTTTCATTTGGGACTAAGTTTGTAAAAATCGGTTCATCCATCTCTGAGAAAAGTGAGTGAGATTGTGTTCGCGTACACACACACAGACGCACATACACACACACATACATACACACACACATACATACACACACAGACATTTGCCGAACTCGACGATCTGAATCGAATGGTATATGTCACTCGGCCCTCCGGGCCTCCGTTAAAAAGTCGGTTTTCAGAGCAATTGCAATACCTTTCTATTGAGAAAGGCAAAACGTTTTGCCTTTCTCAATAGAAAGGTATTGCAATTGCTCTGAAAACCGACTTTTTAACGGAGGCCCGGAGGGCCGAGTGACATATACCATTCGATTCAGTTCGTCGAGTTCGGCAAATGTCTGTGTGTGTATGTATGTGTGTATGTATGTATGTGTGTGTATGTGCGTATGTGTGTGTGTATGTGACCAAAAATGTCACTCGTTTTTCTCAGAGATGGCTGAACCGATTTTGACAAACTTAGTCTCAAATGAAAGGTGCAACGTTCCCATAGGCTGCTATTGAATTTCTAATGGATCCGACTTCCGGTTCCGGAATTACAGGGTGGTGAGCACGATCACGCAGAAAATGTCGATTTTAATAAATTCTGCAATGAATGTATAAAGGTGAACATTTTTCCAAAATATGACCACAACTGCTTCGATTTGTAGTATTAGGTCACTAACATCCATTCAAAGTCTATTTGGCCACATTGGCCCCCATCATCGGCTCTAGAAAACCCGGCGGAAGTATCTAAATTCAGAATAACAGTCACATCGGTTTCTCGGAGATGGCTAGACCGATTCAACTAAACTTAGTCTCAAATGAAAGGTGTTGCGCCTTCGTAAATGGCTATTTAATTTCATCCCGATCCGACTTCCGGTTCCGGAGTTACAGGTTGTGGCGTGCGATTACATAGCAAATTGCGATTTAAACCGATACTCCGATGAAAGCAAAAAAGGTAGAAATTTCGCTAAAATGTCTCTCAAACAACTTAAATTTGCTGTTCTAGGTCACCGACGGCCAACCAAACTTTTGTTGACTACATTGACCACCATAGACGGTTATATGATTCCGGAAATATAGACTGAACCGTCCGGTCACATATGAAATTCCCATAGAAGCCGGAATTCAATTTTTTTCAAAGGGGGGGGGGGCATGAAATTTCAGAAATCGAATTCGTATTTTTGATTCCAAACGTCTTTAAAATGTATGAAACGTCGAGATTTTATGTAATCACGAAAAAATTTTTTTTATAAAGATCGACTTTGCCGATTTCGCACCTTTTTGCCTTTCTCATATAAAGAAAGGCTATGCAATCACTGTAAAAATCGACTGTTTAAACGAGGCCCGGAGGGCCGAGTGTCATACACCATTCGATTCAGTTCGTCGAGATCGGCAAATGTCTGTGTGTGTATGTATGTGTGTGTCATTTAAACTCATACAATTTTCTCAGAGATGGCTGAACCGATTTTCTCAAACTTAGTTTCATCTGAAAGGTATAACCCATAAGCTGCTATTGAATTTTTAGTTGATCCGACTTCCAGTTCCGGAGTTACGGGTTGAAGAGTGCGGTCACACAGCAAATTCCCATATAAACTGGTACCACCATGATGTTCAAATGATGTAAAACATATTAAAATTGATGTAACATGACTCTAGTTTGCGAGTCTGGATCACTAATGATCAGTCAAAGCAGCTTTGACCACATTGGCCACCTATGACGGTTCATGACGCCCCCGGGGAACCCGCCAAGTTCCTAAGCTAATATCACACCCATTCCACAACAAATTCTCTACCGATTTTTACAAACTTGATTTCAAATGAAAGATACAGTAATGCCATTGACTGCTGCTGAATTTCATTCGGTTCTGACTCTTGCTTCCGGAGTTACAGGGGTGTTAGTAAGGATACACTGGAATTTCCCATATAAATCGGTACAATCGTAATACCTCAGAGGCTAAAACTATTGAAATGGTCACCAAATTACTTCTAATCGCAGATCTCGATAACTGATTGCCAATCAAACATTCTTTGAATATATTGTCCACCATCGACGATTCCGGAAGTCCGGAATTCCGGGCATATTCCACAATTAAAGTCACATCGGTTCATCGGTGATGACTGAACCGATTTTCTCAAACCAAGTCTCAAATGGAAGGCAAAATATGCAGTTGAGTATCGCGTATCCGCCCCTCCCCCCCGCCTTGCCCTTACACCTCCCTCCTTCATCACTCCCCTCCCCTTGGACCACCCGCACGCCCGCATTTCCTTCATCCACCCCGTATACCGAAATAAGATGAAGGATTTCTGACGCATCCTCCACTCCCACTCTACTAACCCCCCTTTCCACTTTCAAACCCATTCCACCAACATTTCAAAATATAATCATATGAAGATAACATTGAACTCATGCTGATTAAGCTAACTAAATATTATTCTTTTGCCTTTCTCATATAGAAAGGTTGTGCAATTGCTCCAAAAACCGACTTTCTAACCGAGGCCCGGAGGGCCGAGTCTCATATAACATTCGACTCAGTTCGCCGAGATCGCAAAATATCTGTGTGTATGTATGTATGTATGTATGTGTGTATGTATGTGTGTATGTATGTATGTATGTGTGTATGTGCGG
Source organism: Topomyia yanbarensis (assembly GCF_030247195.1). Taxonomy (NCBI): domain Eukaryota; kingdom Metazoa; phylum Arthropoda; class Insecta; order Diptera; family Culicidae; genus Topomyia; species Topomyia yanbarensis. The sequence continues at coordinate 286,295,660 of NC_080671.1, read as the reverse complement.
ATTTGTTAACAAAATGTCCACATCGGTTTCTCGGAAATGGCTGAACCGATTTTTACAAACTAAGATTCAAATGAAAGGTATAATATTCCCATAGGTTGCTATTGAATTTTATTTTCAACCGACATCTTGTTCCGGATTACGAGTTGAAGAGTATGGTTACAAAATAAAATTTGTTGATTTGTCCACATCGGTTTCTCGGAATTTTCTGAACCGATTTTGACAAACTTAATTTTAAATGAAAGGTCCATCAGAAGCTGTTGAATTTTGTGTGGATCCGAGTTCTGGTTCCTGAATTACAGGGTGATACGTACGATCACGCAGCAAATCCCGATTCTAACGAATTCTGCGATGAATGTAAAAAGGTGAAATTTTTTCCAAAATGTAAACACAACTGTGGCTGATGGAGATCCGTGTTGAATTTGTAGATCTAGGTCACCAACAGTCATTCAAAGTCTCTTTGGCCACACTGGCCACCATCGCCGGATCCGGAAGCATCCAAATTCAGAATAACGGTTATATTGGTTTCTCGAAAATGGCTAGACCGATTTGATCAACTTAGTCTCAAATGAAAGGTGTTGCGTCCCCGGAAACTGATATTAAATTCCATCTCCATCCGACTTCCGGCTCCGGAGTTACGGGTTGTGGAGTGCGATCACATAGAAAACTCCGATTCAAACCGATACCGCGATGAATGCAAAAAGGTGCTCTTATATATACTTACCAAGTGTAATAAGAATGAAAGACATTTCCATAATGTTATATTGTACGAACCAGCTATTACATCATAGTTTGGAGAAATGAGAAAGGCACAATTGCACCTCTAGGTGGATTAAAACAGGTTTTCTTTTGCTTCCGCTTTTTTGTTTTTGCTCTATTTTTTATTACAGAAAATCAATTTTTCATATTTTCAGAATCTAATGTGACAGATTTTAACAATTTTAAGGTAATCGCGATAAGCTAAGAAGAAAGGTGTTTCCTCAGTTAATTTTGGATCGCTGAATACGAAAACCAAGTCCATTTTTTTCAAAGAAGCATTTTCAAGATTTCTTTGAAAAAGGTGGTTTTGGGCACTATTTTAGTTATTTGTCAATATCTTGTTCAAATAGGATCCGATCGAAACAGTTAGAAAGGTATTGATGTGCCCTTTCCGAAAATGAAAAATATGCATAGATCTAATCTCGACATACATATGATTACGGCTTAAAAGCCAACTGTCAAAATTCTATTTGAAATGAAATTTCAGACAAACTGCTACCCGCCAATCACAGATGTTTATAGTAAAATAAGAAAAAAGTTTTCCCCTGCATTACCTGATATGAACTGCGTTTAGCCAGTAACGGTTTGTCCGAAATTTTCTTTCAAAGAGAATTTTGACAGTTGGCTTTTAAGTATAGATACTATATTCATAGTTAGGCGGACTCAAAAACCAGAAAACTGGCAGCTCTTATTTCAGGAAGAAAACACTGGCATCCCATGCAAATGTTCAAGCTCTAGCTTAACAGTTTTATTGTTGACGATGTTAGTAAGAACTTTGCATGTACGAATAGCAATACGAATTTGAAGATATGATGTGGTTTCATATTTTTGCGGACATCTCCTGGTGATACACAAAAAATATTGTTTATTTTTGTTCATGTTCGATTGGCTCCGCTCAGTGTCTCCGCCTAACTATGAATATAGTAACTATACTTTTAAGCCGTAATCGTATGTTTGTCGAGAAATGTACATTTATTATGATTACAATCGACTGAAGTAAAAAAAAAGTCTAATGCTCGACCTTTTTTTAAAAAAATGCATTTTTCTAGTAAATTTTTTATAATAAATCAAGGACAGAAGAAAATCGTTTAGAATCTATTAAGATAAATAATCTTTTTGCATAAATTTTAATTAATGGTCACAAAAGTCGGATGAAAAATGTAGATGGTATGAAGCACTGAGTGAAAATTGTAACTTTTTATTTTTCGCACAATCATACTTTCGGCTGAAATAATCTTCTATACTTGATAGTTATTGTTTGTGTTGGGTACAGTCTTCTCGAGCTTGCATCCATCCATCCTGCGGCATTTGAATGGTTTTGGATATTTCATTGTACAACTAAGTGCTCTTTTTAAAATGTGGAAATATCGTTGGAAAAGTTTTGTTTTGTCTATGGTGAGTACATATTTTACGAATTAAAGGAATTTTAGCCTTCTGCTTCAACAGGCTTCACAACAGATTCTCAGTTCACAGAATATTACGGCTAGTGCTACGATCCCACTGAGACTCCTTCCCGATAGGGACTCGAATATTTGATGACTGGCTTATGAGACCAGTGCTACACCCTCTAAACCGCCGCACCAGGGCAGGGTCCGCTAAAATCATAAAATTTCCATTTCGCTCAATGTGCCATAGCATCAACATTTTCCATCCGATGTTAGTGATATTAGGCTTAACGTAAACATATTATTTGTCATTTTAGATTCTAAAAGGTCCGAAAAAATTGTTTTTCGGTAAAAAAAAATAATTTAAAATGAGTAACTTTTAAAAATGGTCAAAAATGTACTTTTTTAAAACTTTGGTCGCTTGCAGCACTAAAAATTTTACATATGATCGACACATATTATATGTTTTTGGAAAGGGCACCTTTCAACCTGCACATTGACTAAATTAATTAAATGATTTTGACACGAAATATTGACTAAAAACTACAAAAAGTGCTCAAAAACAAAATCGCTTCTTTGAACAAAAAAATGAATATTGTTTTCGTGTTCAGCGACCCCAAATTAGTCTAAAAATACTTTTTCTTGAAGCTTCATTTTTCTTGTAAACTAGTGTAATCACATGTTGTTTGAAGGGCTTGGTGCTGGACAGCATCGAGGATGTTGGTGTCCTCAAGGAAAAGCAATAGGACTTCTTGCTAGTCGTTTGATATATCTCTGATAGACGTGGGTATGCTATAGAAGCGACGCAAATCAGCGAATTCCTGGCAGTTGGTCAGAAGGCGCTCAAGAGTAAGCCTGGTATTGCATGAGCTGCATTCTGGTGGATCCACTCTGGAAACTGTATGCGGATGTGATTCTGGAAACTGTATGTGATTCTGGTGTGCCCAACACGCAGCCTGGAGAGCACCTTCTGCTCGGTCCGCCGATTTGTCAATAGATCCTTTTATTTTCTGGAGATAGCCGGTAGAAGATCTCCAATAGTTGGTAAAATGCTGAACAATGCTGTGGTGAAAAGCCTTGACAATGTCTTCTTTCGGTACCTTCTTGGTAAAGGATGTGGGCGAGGTTCTGCCGAGAGAAGCCAGCCGATGGGCATCTAAGTTTCCCCGGATTCCACTGTGCCGCGGAACCCAACAGATGGTGCTCAGTGGGCTATGGACTGCTTCGATGGGTTGAACAAACGGATGTCGTGACTCGCCTGTTCGAAGTGCTGATAACACTGATAAAGAGTCTGTTAGTATCACTGTCGGAAGGTTCTCTTGCCTCCTGATTGTGGCTGCTGAGAAAACGGAGCAGGTAGGTGGTAGGCGGAGTTGGAGGCTGGCTCATATGCCACTAACTACTATCCCTACACCTTGGTAGGTCTTAGATCCGTCTGTATAGCTGCATGTATAGTCTGTAGCTTAGCAGGGTTTGCGTATCTTCTTTCAATGACTTCAAGAAATTTCATTTGTGCAACATTTGGAGCAGCGCTCGCCCCAAATGATCTAGAGAGGCTGATATCCAGGTTTGGGCCGCGTGCACTCCATGGACGATGCCACACTCTGACTAGACCCACTAGCGGTGGAAGAGGTATTTGGGTATATTCCATGTAGTTTTGTTTGGCTGCGTCAAATGCCAGGAAGCCTCCCCCGTAGGTTCTTTCCAGGAATCCGAGAGCTCGCTTCAGCGTGACTAGTGCTGTTCCCCATCGGCTTCCACATATGCACTATTTGCTGGGGAGTAGGTTGGAGGTAATGCGCACTGCCCCATGGTAAAGTGGTGCAAGGGTGTTGATCAGACCTTCGAGATTTTGGCATGTTAGCTCAATACCATAGAGCAAGTGACTGAGAATTAAGGCTTGGATGATGTGGAGGGCAGTATTGCGGTTGTTCCTCGGGTGTCAGGAGCAGATGGTGCGAACAAGCTTTTTCCGACTGTTACAGTCCCGTTGAAGTTGCCAAAAGTGCGTAAGCAATATGAGCTTCCTGTCAACTGTTACACCAAGTATTTTCGGTTCCGTCTTAAGGGGTATTACGAAGCCATTGAGTTTTATTGGTCTGTCATTTGTCACGTGATCATATGGACAACATTTAGTAGTGACACATTTGCTGATGGAGATCCGTAAACCTACCGAAGATGCCCATTTTGCGATGGCGTCGAGCAGTTCCTCTTTTAACTTGGCGATTTCGACATCTTTGCCCTCGCTTGAACGCTGATTGGCGGTCTTTTAGCGTAGATACGCATGATGTTGTTTGGTTGACCAGCGCTCTGGCCTCGATGAATGTCAGATTATTGTAGGGTTTTATTCTTATCACTTCGGTTTCCTTTAGAAAGGTCCAGCAGCTTCTATCTCGAGCCGAGTGATTGCCGTTACAGTTAACGCATTTGCTCACCTCGCGACAGAGGATTTCTCTGCTGATTTGATGGTCATTCCCGCAGTTTAAACATAATTCCTTCTGTACGTAAGCTCTTCTTCCGTGTCAAAATTCACCACATCGGAAACATTGCATGCGAGGTATAATTTATCCGGACATGCACTCTCACAAGACCGAGGAAAATAAATTCCGGCTGAAGTACACTGTTATACATTTGGTTTGCGATTCAAACTCGCTAAGCCAAATTTATCACTAAATTTCCAATGATCAATACATTTATAACCTCGCGTCAGATGAGCAGACGAGATCAGATGAATTTGATCTCACAAACAACGATACTGTATTTGTTCCATGTTGATAATGTGAGTATTCGCAGCAGAACAGAAATCGTAGCTCCCATGCTCAGTTACTGAGAGTATTACCCTACCAAGATCAAATTAATGTGTGAAGAAAATTAGTCTTTTGTTTGAATTGGTACTTTCGATACTTGATATATCCTCTTCCAGTGCATTTAGAGTCGAACCCGCCTTCATGTACTTAAATGCGAAACTTCAGCAATTATTCTATCAACTACTAGAAACTGAAGTTGAGCTGTCAAGTTGTATATTAGCAGAAAGGTTTATAAACATGTTAAATACCCATGTTTACACAACAGATTTTATTTCACGAAGCTAGCTACATTTTATTGTATAGACCAAAACTGCAAGTTACCTAGCTTCCATCGGTAACTGATTTCCTCAACAAAAATAAACGCAGAACTCAGCAGATTTAGATTTTTTCCAATTTTTCAATAACACACATTTCATTATATAAAATTAGACGAAAAAATTACTTACATTCCATCGGCAACTGATTTCCCGAAGAAAACTGAACATAGAACTCGTCAGATCAGGTTTTTTTCATTCTTTGCCAACGAGACTCTTTCTGCCAGTTTTCCATGCACCAGTTTTTGACATTCTGGGCTATTTTCCAAAATTCGAATGATGTCCTCTTTTTCAATATTCTGATCTTCTCGTGTTGTCGTGGAACACTTGCTCTGCAATATTGAACGATGAATGATAAAATTTAGTCAGTTATATGTGGTTTTTACCGTGCTTGGAATAGATGATATATCTATGTTTTTCTGTGCTCTTTCAATTCGAAGCCACGACCCGAGCTTAAGATTCAATCCGTTTTCTCCCATCACGGTTTGCTGAGTGAGATCCAAAAATATATCTACTGATGTAATTTCATTGTCTGTGAAAGAAAACGCAGTTAGAGAGATGAGCAAGTTTACTACGAAGAAACTTATCAAGACAAATAAATATAATCGAAAATTTGCAGTTTTATACTGCTGTTGTCATGCTGCAGAATTGAAAATGTAGTAAATAGCCGTTCATATACCACGTGGACAGAAAAACCGTTAATTTTGCGGATATCAAACCAGATTGTGTGCATACGCTCATGAGAAAGCGACAGACGAGAAAAACCCGGCTACAAGGCGAATGATTGCATTAGCTACACGTGAGAACACTGCCGTTCTACGCATAATTGTCCCATGTATATAGGGAATCCCATAGAACATGGGACAAATATGCTTATAACGGCAGAACATGGAACGATAAGGTGAGTTCTTGAGGCTTTTTTCAAAAAGACATATCTACAATGAGTGACTCTCATTGTTTATTTTCTCTTCTGTTTATAATTCGGTCGCTTTAACATTTATCCCCCAACTCTTTGCATAATATGATCATCGATGAAAAAGGTTCAGGGTGTAAAGCGAACGATCCGCTGCATCATGGTCACATCGTAATGTCACCCCAACTTGCCTGCGTATGGATAAACGAGAACTATCGTATCGCCTCTATCCTTTTAAATATTCACGTGGTATATGGACAGCACCTAAAAGTTAATGCAGTATAAAATACTTTGATTTACTTATATGTGGTTATATCAATATTATATATCTAGTTCATAGTAAAAAACACCAACGGAAATGAACAAAATCATTCACAATTACAAAATATTTTGTTTGTTTTTCTTTCAACCTAGGCTAAATTCATATACTAGGAATTAAACCATTGTACATTTTAGAAACATACTTACAAAAAAAATGAATTTTAGTATTATATGGTTATATGGTTTTTAATGGAATTCGTCGTAATATTGTAACGCGATGAAAGCATTTTCCGTAGTGTCGGTAACCCATAAGTTATACGATTTTCGTTTATAAACATATTCTTCTGGTATCTGAATAAACTTGCCGGAGTGCTTAAGATGATAGCTGTTTAATCTATGATCAAAGCATATTGTATTTAAACGTTCAGCAATAAAATACAATTTTTCATCTACATAATAGATATTATGAACATGTGCAAACAATTTATGATTTGTATCCTTTTCACTGTACTTGATAACGACATCATCTTGAAAGTTTATCCCATCTATTGTCAAATGCTTGATAAGAGAAACATGGTCGGGAAATGATTGCAGCAGTTGAGAATTTGGCATTTTTTCTTTAGTGACGATCGATTCCGATAAAATGTCAACTCGTTGAAAATAACTCCGATTAATGATTGCGTGTGTTTGTTTCAAATTCAATCGCTTTGCTAAACTGAAGGATACATTTTTGAAATTCTGAGCGTTTTTCATTTGACCTTTTGGTAACTTGTTTAGGGCTTCAAATCGCATACAGTTGAACTCATTGGTAACAGATGTAGATCTTATGTTTTGAGCGTAGTGTGCCAAGTGATGTAATTTATTTATTGGTGTTTTATTCGGGAATCTTTCTTTAAATTCACAATGTAGCTTTTTTACGCTTTGATCCAATGTTTGAACCATTTCCTCGGTTACTATGTTTGAAAATGAAATATAGCATATACTTTGAAGCAGGTTGATAAGGCGCATATGTGGTTCATCTTCTGGGATCAAATCATGTAAAATAAAAGGCAACACGCGTAATAATGACCATGTTTGCGCTGCAGTTTGTTTTAGTTTGTTTCCTTTTTCAGAGAGTTTCTTCGATGAAAAATTTGGAGATGGTTTATCTCTAGTTTCCACAGATCCATAATTGAAATTTTCAATTCGTGTATTTAATGAGTAACAGTCGAAAAATCTTTTCTCTTTAATGTATACACATACCACCAGCTTTACTATTTGATGGACTACACCTTCAAGTAAATCGTGCATAGGATCAAAACCAAAATTTGTGGCAACTCTAAAGTATTTTAAATCCTCTAGTACACATCTATTGGAAACCCCACGCTCGCTTATAATCTGAATAAAGAAAGAATATGACAGTATGTAAAGTATAGTTGACAAATTGGTTACAAAATAAGAAATTAAATAAATTATTGAGACGTTTCATGACTTGTGTTTTTGAATAGGAAAGTTTCAGATCCATACCCGAAAAGAATATTATAAGAAGGGCGAATTACCGAAACTTGTTAAAACTGTAATAAATAAAAACATAAATATTATAAGTAAATTACATTCTAATATTGGATATGAGTTGTGGTTGTGAGTAATAGTGTCGATGACAGTTATCTGTGGTAGTAGAAAAGGAATAATCTACCTCACTGCGCTGTCGCCTACGTAATGATCTAAAATTAGACGATCCTTGATTGATCATATGCTCAGCCCGTAAATTTTTCAAACGCTGGACCGTATCTACGTCATGCTGATGTGACTCGATTAATCGTTGCTGGAAAATAGCACCAAAAGTTTTATTCTTCATATCCATTTTAGTTATATAACACTGACGGCAGAAAAATGAAGCACTAGGACTAAGTAAACCAAAAATATCGTGAGCTGCTAATGTATCTCCAGCAAAACTGCATAACACGGCCCTCAAAGTAAACGTTGCGTCGCCAAAACATATTTGTACGCCTTTATCTGATTCTAGTTGCTTCAAATCATCCAACATAGGACGTAATACTTTCTCATATCCATGTTTTTTTAAAACATTTGAATTCACAGAGAGTACCAAAAAATTGGTGTTATATGTTGAATTCCTGACGCGCTCAAAATTTTTAATTTTTATATAGAAGTGGCATATCTTATGCTTCCCCGATCTAGAACTTAAATTGTTAACTATTTCAATATCATCTGCATTCATCGTTAGCCGTAGTGCTGATGGGAATTTTTGTAAGAATGGATGATTTTTGAATTCTGAACCATCTCTATACGATCTAAAGATGCCATCAGGCTCATTTCGCTCATTTTCAACTATTTCCATAGCTTCGGGATTTCTCATTATTAATGCCAAAATATCTCGGATAGATATGTACTGAAACGAATCCTTTGTTTTTTTCGTTGAGTTCCTATGAACTACTCCTTTTTTTGTGTGTATTCTCTTGGTTGTGTTAAAAGTTTTAGATTCCAATACAACTTCAATAGGTTCGGGGATTTTTGCTTTGGCTTTCAGATACATATTAGCCATTTGAATTTGCATGTTTCTGACATCCTTGAAAATATCATTCACGGTAAATTCGTTGACAACTCTTACTACGGTCTCAGGACAAACAGGGCCATTGCATTTTTGTATAAATACTTTAAATTTGTTCCAAAGGTATGATTCCACTTTTTCGATCAATTCTTCTGTTTTATTCATTACGTTTTGTATATGTTTTTCCGGAATCGAGACATTGCAACGAATATCAGATATCCAGTCACATGTGAAACAGTTGATATCATTAAGTGTAGATGGTATTTTGAAAAACGTCTTATTTGTTACACCTTTCAAATTTTTAAATAAATCTGTTTGCTCTGGGACATAGACATTATTATTTTCAGTTATGTGATCGTCATTTTTATTTCCAAAAGAATGTATAGGATGGCTTTTGAGCAAATGTTGTTGGAAATTTTGAAATTTGTAATACTGGGCTCCGCACCGTTGACCACTGTTCAAAATTTCTATACAGGTAAACGGTGTTGCATTTTGAACTGCTAACTTCAATCTATGTACCTGTACAAAATGTTGCCTAAGAACAGTTATATCGCCAAAAATTACATTGTCATTCACTTCACACAAGAAACAAGTGTAACCTTAAAACAATGGAAAATATAAATTAGAAGGTAATTTGCAATATGATGTTAGTAGAGAATTGAAAATGCATTCTAGGACTGTGATGAGGAAGCCCACGCTCACTAATGGAGGTATTCAGTTTCTTTCACGAAATATGAAATTTAATTTTACAATAAAATTTTCAATTATGTTTTAATGAACGCTGGGTAAACAATCTTTAATCGATATATGGAAAAACTTATTTAATAAATTACAGTGTATTACCGTGCAAATCTGAAAATTTGACAATTTTTGAACTAAGTACATGTTCTGCTGCCTTTCATTTTATCAGTGGCATAGTAGCGGAAGGGGGGGGAAGGGTTGGGGACAATCACCCCCCCCCCTCGAAATATTTTATTGAAATTGAATATGTTCGACAAAAATATGCCTAATATTTTAAATGGAATTCTCAAAGCTTCATTTGCATTTTCTGAGAATATTGCCTTGTAGTCAAAATTGGCGACAAACCTCGGCACCTACCGGTCGGCTCGTTGTGGAGGCTAGGTCTACCGCCGAGGACTACATTAAGTAGATCGCGGCGAAGCGGGGAGCTAAATGGCTTCTGGTGTCGTGACAAAACTGGTTCACGAAACGGAAATCGGTACCGAGAGAAATTCCGCCACATTCTGTGTGCATCGGCCAACGGAACCCTGCTACTGCACGGAGAAGGACGACCGGCAAGCTAAAGTGGAAGACGAAAGCCTTCAATAAAGACCTCTTTGTTGCGGCAGTTCGGCCGGATAGCGAACTCAAGAACGTTGAAGGATTGTGGCGTTACAATGCCACGAAAGCTGGAGCCACGCTGGGTACTGAGTAGCTCAGTACGCTGCACCCTGCTTGTCTCAGAGCCAGAAGGCGGGCTCAGAGAGCAAGATCGGAGAGTGAGAGAGGAGCGCAAGGCGACGTTTTGGGAAGCTAGGGCCGCTTTAAAACGGTACATCAAGCTTAGCAAGCCAATTTGCCATAAGGGGCTGTGCTGAGAAGTAGACGATAATCCCTGGGGGACGCGTACCGAGTCGTGATGGTGAAGATGAGGGCCCGTCAACGCCAGCTGAAATGAGCCCGGGTAAGCTAAAGACAATCATTGAGGGTCTCTTCCTGAAGCACGATCCAACTACCTGGTCACCGACACCGTACGGCGAAGAAGAAGGAGCAAACATAGACGAGTGACAAGGGACTAACGACGATCAAACGTGGCGCTGAAAGCTGCGATACAGGCGGGTAGAAGGTACAGAAGCTGGTGTTGCTGCCAAAGCCAGGGAAGTCACCGGGCCATCCAGCCTCGTATATGTCCTATATGTCTGCTGGACACACTCGTAAAATTCCTGGAAAGAAATATCCATAACAAGTTGACGAAATGCACGAAGCGTGAGCGCGGACTGTCCAATATGCAGTCCGGATTCAGCAAAAGAGTATCGACATTGGACGTGATCACGATAGATGTGAAGAATCCGTTTAGCAGCGCCGGCTGGGAAGCCATGCCGGATCCTGAAAAGCCACTTCCAGAGTAGAGTGCTGCTGTACGAGACGAACGAAGGGCAAAAGTCAATGAGAGTCACAGTGGGCGTTTCTCAGGGCTCCATGCCCGGTTCAACTCTTTGGAACGTGATGTACGATGGGGTCTTGACACTGCGGCTGCACAGGAAATCGTGGTTTTCGCAAACGACGTGTCACTAACGGTGATAGGTGAGAATCTAGTAAAGGTGTCGGTGACGGCGACAATAGATGCGATCGAGAACTGCATCAAGCTGCAGATAGCTCACCACAATACGGAGATGTTGTTGGTCAGCAACTGCAAAGTTGTTCAGCAGATGCAGATCAGCGTGCACTGTAGCTATTGGGAGTGATAATCGACGACCGGTTGAGCTTCAACAACCACGTCGACTACGTTTGCGAAAAGTCGGCGAAGGCACCGAATACAATAGCAAAGATCATACCAAACGTCGGCGGCCCGAGAAGCAGCACGAGACGTCTACTATCTAGGTTTCGTCATCAACACTGCGATATGGGGTTCCCGCTTGGGGGGGGGGGGGGGGGGCGGCGTTGAAAACCAAGTGGAATCGCGAAAAGCTGAACAGGATGTTCCGGCTGATGGCCGTAAGAGTCGTGAACACGAACAGAACAATAACGTCGGAGGCAATATGCTTTATCGCCTGGATGATACCTATCTGCATCACCATGGTGGAAGATATCGAGTACTACAATCAAAGAAACACCAGAAACGCGAGAAAGTTGGTGAGAATTGAATCGATGGCGACGTGGCAGCAGGAATGGAGAGTACAGAAAAAGGAAAATGGACCTACCGGCTCATCCCAAACCTGTCAACGTGGGTCAATAGGAAGCACGAAGGTGAACTTTCACCTGACACAGCTCCTGTCGGGCCACGGCTGCTTCAGGAAGTATCTTCATCGGTTCGGGCACGCAACGTCACCATTGTGCCCGGATTGTGAGCATGTGGTCTTCGAATGTCCGAGGTTCGCAGTAACGTGCAGGGAGCTACTTAAAACGGGAGGACCGGACATTAACCCGGATAATGTAGCCTACAGTACGACAAGCGACGTAAACACGTGGAACGCGATCAGTAGAGTGGTGATGCAGATCATGACCGCCTTACAACGGAAATGGCGTGATAAATAGCGAGCTATAGTTTCGGGACAGCAATCACCGCCAGGGAACTCTCCGCAGGAGTAGGCTAGATCCACCGCCGGGGACTAGTCGAGTAGACTGCGACAGAGCACCGAGTATGGGTCGTCGGGACGCCAGAAAACCGAACGCCACGCTCAAACTAGAATCGCCAGACCGACAACGGCACCCTACCGGTTGGCGAAAACTAAAGAAGAATCGGGTTCGGGAGAACTTCTTTCGTCGGGGAACTCTCCGTCAGCGTAAGCTAGATTCATCGCCGGGAACTAGACTAAGTAGACCGCGACGAGACACCACCAGTCACGGGTCGTCGGAGCACCAGCGAACCGAACCCCCTGCTCCACCGGAATCGCCGAACTGACTCCGGCACCTGGTTTGCTCGGTTTCAAAAGAACGTCTCCCACCGGGGAATTCTCCGTCGGAGTAGGCTAGGCCCATCGTCGAAGACTAGAGCGAGTAGTTCGCGTTCAAGTCGGAAGCTCAACAAGGAATCGAAAACTGGTAGTGTACAGAGGTGGGAAAAAAACCGGTTGAGTACCGGTACGGTAAACGAAATTTCCACACGTGTTTTCATTTGCTTTACACCGTGTACGTTTTATTCTTGGTTGTGTTCAACCGAGGTAAGAAAATCAAACCGAAATTTCGTTTACACAGCACCCCGGTTTGGTTTTGGTTTTCGTTTACCGATGAACGAGTATTGAACGAAACACGAAAAATACGAAACCAAACCTCGGTTGTGTTGCGGTTGTCTATTCGGGTTAATATTTATCAGGAGTGCTAGTGGTGCCAGTCTGTTTAATGAAAATTGCTTTGGCTATAATATTGAATATTTTTTCGGTAATTGAAAAATTTCCATCATGCATCTTATTTGTACCCAAAATTGATGTTCGCTGCCATTTTGAAATCATCAATGACTGATCTTAAGTCAATATAACCGTCATTTCATTATGATTTATTTTAAAGAAGTGTGTAATATGTATATTTTTGCTAAAAGAAATTGTCTAACACTCGATAGTAAAATAAAGTATAGCCTCCGCTATTTTTATGTCCAAACTGGCAGACCGAAATTAAATATAGCGACCTATTCATGATAATCTATAACCTTAAACCATGCAACATGGATATTTTTAAAATTCGAAAGATGTCTAAAGGTCGTGAATTGATGTTTGCCGTAATTTGAAAATCCGAGTTGGCGAACTTTTCATAATTACAATTTACTAACTGAAATCGTACATAATGGATATTTTCCATATGAGGGCAATGTCTGAAAACCAAAAATTGATACCATAAATTAAAAAAGAAGTTATATTTTGAACTCCGAGACGGCGTTATTCTCGTGGCGATTTATCATTTGAAATCATCATTATTTTGAAATCTTCTATAGATCCAAAATCAAGATAGCGGCTGTTTCATCGTGCTTGATATCCATCGTCATCGCAAAATCCAAGTTGGCGGAGCAAAACTCTGCAGAGCAAATTTTATCGCGTTCTATTAACGAAAACTATGTAATATAAGTGACATATGGTTGAATAAAGATTCACTTTTGAAATCCTTAATTCGATAATAGTTGCAATCAGGCATAAGAACAAGAACGGTGCTGCACCGTGTGCTATTCCTGTGCACTGGCTCGTAATGTGTCAGAGCTAAGTTCGTTGAGCTAACAAGTATCACGAGCACCGATGAGCGAGAGCTCTCGCTAGCACGGTGATAGCTAGCACGCTGCACCGAGCTATAGCTCAGCTAGAGCAAAGTAGAAAAAATAAAACGCGTTAATATGAGTAACAATGCTTGCATCGTTTTTTGCCGCAACTTGTCGCACATTTACCAACATCTATTTCTTGCTTAGTCCTATTCTTTCGTTCCATAGCTTACTCTACTGCACCGTTCTAGCTCATCGGGCAAACTTACTGCGCCAGTTCATTGAGCTAACTCATGCTCGTGCCAGCTTACCGAGCTAGCTCATGGTGCTAGCTCATCGTGCTAACCCGTTGTGCTAGCTCTTCGAATCCTACAGCTCGAGCACGAAGGATACCTAGCACGAGCGGTGTCAGTGCTTATTGCTTTTGGTTCGTTCAAAGCGGACGCTCAGCTCGTGTTAGGCTCTCGTGCTGTGCTTCATGCATCCCTGGTTGCAATGCAGTACACAGATACACTAGCGCAAATACTAATATTTCAACAATTTTCGATATAGGAAGGACATAATATTATAGAGGTTCAAAGGCCGTTTTGAAATCCAAGACAGCGATTCTAAACATTAGATTTCATGTCGATTTCACCCTAGGGTTGGTTTTTTAGTTGGGGAAAGTATATAGAATTAGTGGTTTGAACTTAAAGATTATTGACCAAAATTCAATTTTTCAACATCTATATGATTTTTTGGATGATGATTTTTTGGATGAAAAAGACTAGAGGAAATTCATTCATTTCGCTTGTCTATTCGGCAGCACTGCATATTATTTTACTGCTTCTTCTTTCAACCGAAGCACCGCGTACAGAAAAAAACCAGGTTCGGTTTTCTAAAGCCGAACCGAAACCGCTGTTGCAAATACATCAACACGCGTTGAAACTCGTGCACACATCTAAACGGTGCGGAGTGACTCGGTTTGGTTTTCGAAACTGAGACTCGGTTGAGGTTTTGATTTCGTTTACCGTGTGAACGAAATCAAATCCGCATACGGTGTGCACCGCTCGTTTACACGTGTTGAGTTTTTGAGAACCGTACCCATCTCTGGTAGTGTGTCAAGGATGGGTTCTGTAACCCTACTGAAAGAACTAACTACTGAGTAGTTGGATTGGAGTGTGCTGTGCACATAAAAAAATCTCTTCCCACATTTATGCCGTAAGGTAGTGCCGGGGAGGAATCAGGTTCCGTGCTAAAGTAGTTGTATTAGCGGGTCAGGTGGCTGTCCAAACCCGTTCCCTGAGTTGTTGGTTTTTGTACATGTTTTTCCTGTTCTTGGTTTTTTTATAACTTTTTTATGCTCTCTAAAAACCCTGGGCTTGGGTGATGAGCCTGATGGGCGCGTACTCTTGTTTGGTCGATAAGAGTAGGAGATCCGAGCGAGTACTGGTTCATTGATCTCTGAATCTCATGACTAATAATCATTCGATCGAGTGTTTTGGCGGACGGCTGATATGAATGTTTCTACTTTCAAATGGGGGAACATACTGGTTCGGTTGTTCGAGGACTCATTTGATTTCGAGCATAGTGATCGAGTCATTCTATTCGGATCAATGAACTGTCATGTATAAGAGATGATCAGACTGAAGGTGGGTGTTTTTTCCTCTTAAATCGCTCTGTCGCTCTGGCTCATGAAGATGGCGAGTGACACTCGTCTATAACGAATCGGATTCGCTGTTTTCAGAAACAGAGATGACAATCTCTTATGGATGGAACCTTCTCTTAAACATACTGTTCAGCCACTAGTTCATGCTCAACTAGATCAACTTAATAAACTGAAACACGTAGTTTTTGAAGAAATCCAATCCACGTGAACCACATCACCAAACACCTAAAAGTAGTTTAGATGCATGTAATATCTATTTCTTTATCGCTCTCGCAGGTTGATGGGATTGACGATATTGTAAACATCATCAAGCCACAATAGATTCAATAGAGTTATCTAAATATAAGGAGCTCTTTTTAGTTTCTATCAGAATTTTATTTATATAAGAAATCCGCTTCAAGATGTTGATTACAATACGCCTCGATAGTGGTGTACCGAGGAGGCCGGGAGGGCTGATATGAGCCTTTTTTCTGTTCTATGCCTTTCCTCTATTTACCCTCTCATAGCCGACAATCAACCAGTAACAAATAGATAATTGAGAAAGGATGTGCTATGTGTGGTGGTTGGCTATTCAAGTATTGGTAGAGTTTGAAGTACTAATGTATGTCCTTCATGTGATGATCATAAAATCAGCTGTATCTTGTACCTATCTAATCTATTACGTCTCTCATATATTGTCCTTTATTTCTTCTTTCCTAGTCCTATACTGTTATTCTACACCCGCCTTCAGCTGGGTCAGCAAAGATGGTGATAGTGAACGTCTTAACACTCACACATTCTCAAACACGGCCTCAAGCGGGAACCTACAAAAAGGCCCTCGCGCACGCGATTACGAATCGATCACGTCCGGAAGTCTATCCTTGATCCTAGAAGCCTAGGTCCATGCCTTCAGCTGGACCAATTAAGAAAATACGCTCATACCTATTAGACAACACGTCTCATGGCGACATGACCGGGAACCCTATCGATATAAGGGATCCCATTCTCTGCCAGAAATATAACCGCGCACCGAAAATTTAATATCAGACTCACGGTTCGCGCGACCATTCAAGAACACACGTTATAAAATCACGTCAGTGCACAAACGTTAGAGCACCTCGCGATTTTTCAAGCAACCTACGCCCACGAACTCGCAAACTTGATTACACCCCGGTGATAAGGTGAAAATCTCAGCACTCATAAACTTACCAACGCGATCTCAAGCGTCAACCTACAAGCTACCGCGCTCGCGCCATCATGAATCGGGTTCGTCCGGAAGTCTCTATCCTCGGTACCAACAATCTAGGTCCTTGTTAATTAATAAAAAAATAATAAAATTGAAAAATAACTCCCATATCCACTGGACAAAACGTTCCATGGCGACATGACCGGAAACTCTAGTGTTATGGGGTAACTCTCTCCCTGTTAGAATGTGATCCGTACACCGAAAACTAAAGATCAGAATGACGGTTCGCGAATATATGAATGGCCGCAGGGTTTCAAAATCGAATTTATACACGCGAAGTCACATACACGCGAGCACACGCGACAAACACGTCAACATACGAACGCTTAAGCCCTTTGCGATCATCTACATTCACCTATGCCCGCGATCGCGTAAACTTGATAACACACCGGCAATTGTGTGAACGTTTTAGTACTTACGAAGTTACAAACGCGAACCCGCAAACGCGCGCGATCATGAATCGGTCACGTCCGGAAATCTTTAGCATTCATTCTAGCAATTTAGGTACATACATTCAGTTGGACCAATAAAAAAAATAAAGCTCAAATCCACTAGACCACGCGTGCTACGGCGACATGATTGGGAACTCTAATGATATGGAAGAACCCACTTTCTTTTGGAATCTGAACCGCACACAAAAAATTAAGTATCAGATTCACGGTCCGCGCGCGATCATTCTAGAACACACGCGAATATGCGAAAGGCACACGGTTATGAAATAGAATTTATACACGCGAAGTTACATACACGTTAGCACACGCGACATACAAACGCACACGCGATCGAGCACGTTAACGTACAAATGTTCGAGCCCTTCGCGACGATACACGCGATCGCGAGTCCCTGCGCCCGCACATACCTGAACCGTACAATGAATATCACATTCAAAATCACGGCCCGCTACAATTGGCCTAATCCAGTGTTTTAGTGGGCGACATCGCCTGTCTCGTCTGCAAATTGTAGTATGTGATTCTGACGGGGAGCCCTTCCGAGAACCTAGCTCTACAGCTCCAGTAGGACAACTCTCGAAAAACACGTGTATGTGACTTCGCGTGTATAAATTCGATTTTGAAACCCTGCGGCGATTTATATATTCGCGGACCGTCATTCTGATCTTTAGTTTTCAGTGTACGGATCACATTCTGACAGGGAGAGAGTTATCCCATATCACTAGAGTTTCCGGTCATGTCGCCATGGAACGTTTTGTCTAGTGGATATGATAGTTATTTTTCAATTTTATTATTTTTTTAATAATTAACAAGGACCTAGATTGTTTGTACCGAGGATAGATACTTCCGGACGATCCCGATTCATGATGGCGCGAGCGCGGGAGTTTGTAGGTTGACACTTGAGATCGTGTTGGTAAGTTTATGAGTGCTGAGATTTTCACCTTATCACCGGGGTGTAATCATGTTTGCGAGTTCGTAGGTTGCTTGGAAAATCGCGAGGGGCTCTAACGTTTGTGCACTGACGTGATTTTATAACGTGTGTTCTTGAAAGGTTGCGCGAACCGTGAGTCTGATATTAAATTTTCAGTGCGCGGTTTGAATTCTGGCAGAGAGTGGGATCGTTTATATCGATAGGGTTCCCGGTCATGTCGCCATGAGACGTGTTGTCTAATAGGTATGGGCGTATTTTCTTAATTGGTCCAGCTGAAGGCATGGACCTAGGCTTCTAGGATCAAGGATAGACTTTCGGACGTGACCGATTCGTAATCGCGTGCACGAAGGCATTTTTGTAGGTTCCCGCTGAGACCGCGTTTGAGAATGTGTGAGTGTTAAGACGTTCACTATCACCATCGTTGTTGATTCAGCTGAAGGCGGGTGTAGAATGGCAGTATAGGACTCGAAAAAAAGAAATAAAAGACAATATATGAGAGACGTAATAGATTAGATAGGTACAAGATACAGCTGAAATTATGATCATCACATGAGACATACATTAGTACTTCAAACACTACTAATACTTGAATAGCCAATCACCACACATAGCACATCCTTTCTCAATTATCTATTTGTTACTGGTTGATTGTTGGTTATGAGCTGGTGAGTAGAGGAAAGGTATAGAACAGACAAAAGGCTCATATCAGCCCTCCCGGCCTCCTCGACACACCACTATCGAGGCGTATTGTAATCAACATCTTGAAGCGGGTTTCTTATATAAATCAAATCCTCAGTAGTCATAATGTTTGGTGGATTATTAACATGAGAACTAATTAACCTCTAGTAGTAGAACTTGGTGCAAATAAAAACTAAAAAGAGCGAAGGTCCTTATATTTAGATAACTCTATTGAATATATTGTGGCTTGATGATGTTTACAATACCGTCAATCCCATCAACCTGCGAGAGGGCCTACATACATACATACATATATTGTATATATAAATACATGAAAAATTCATATCCCCCAGAAAAATTTTCTTACTACGCCGCTGCATTTTATTAGGTGTTTCAATGTGGAACTAGAACTGAAACACTTACATCCACAGTATAGTATAATATTTGTTTTATAATTTAAATTGGTATACACCACCATTTTATTTGTTGCTTAATTGAAAAACCCCATTTAGAACTATATTGCATTCTCTATACCGCCGCCTAGCGGGTGGATTCTGAAACAATCGGGCAGTCCAAAAGTCGGTGGCCGTTGATCTCTTCAAGAACATTGCTGAAAACATCATCGTCCGATGTTATTAGACTTTTGAAATGTATCACAATACACCATGTGCTGAAGGCTGGTACGTTCGCTAGCGCCATATAGCGGGGGTATTCCAAACTAATGTCACCCTCGGGTAGTCCTTGACCCCTCGAACAATTTTCCTGAAGGCACCACCATTTCAAATTATCATAATTTTGAGAAACTGATATTAAACAAATTTGTATGCTCACTAGCGCCACCTAGCAGGTAAAATCAATTTTAATCTTTCCATACTGTCTACAGATAGCCCTTGTCGTCCTCAGAAACCTTACAGAAAACATTATTTTCACAAATTGTTGAAGTTTTAAGATAGAAATTAATTTAACGTGTACTGTAAGTGGGATTCTCCCTAGCGTCGCTTAGTGGATGAATTCTCAAATTATCTTTTCGCATTCGGGCATCACTCGACACACCGATGAATATTGCCGAAGACACCACACTTCTAAATTATCATGATCTCAAGATAAAGAATTTGAAAAATATTATAAAGTCACTAGCGCCGCCTGGCGGTTCTATTCCAATTTGATTTGTCCATAGTCGCGTAGCCCTTCACCTCCTCAAGAACTTTGCCGCAAACACCATTTGTCTAAGTTATTAAACTTTTAAGATATATTTTATAATGTGCTGAAATCTGGTACACTCACTAGCGCCACATAGTCAGAGTATTCCAAACTAATCTGTCACCATCTAGTAGTACTTGACATATCGAGCAACTTTGCTGAAGACAGTACCCCTCTAAAAAATCTTAATATTGAGATAAAGAAAGATGGCAATCTTTGTTGAATAGTTGCATTCCAAAAGAAGTGCTTGCTGGATAAATTTTCATAAGACAAAACCTTACAAAATAATCAGAATCTCGGAATATTTAATGTAAAATATTAGACCAAAACCTAAATTAGTCGAAATCCGACTATGGGATCCCTACTACGCGCATTCATTTTTAACGCCCCGGTTAATTGCGTTAATTGTACACTCCAGTTAATTGCGTGGTATGGAGACCCGACTGTGGTATCAATATTTTAAAATAGATTAGTGTAGATATGAAGTTTGGCATTTAAAAAAGATGCTAACTACAGTCGTTTTGGCCATACATCACAATGCAAAACATCACTTCTACAACATTTCAACGAAACCTTGATACACTATATATGACATTTCGACTTAAGATTAAATTAACATGTAAAGAGTTATTATTTTTTCTATTATTTGTAGATGATAAAAAGTCAATGCTCAGCTCATATTTGGCGTAATAAACTCATTTTGTTTGCAATTTGTTAGATATAACGTTTTAAATCAAAAGTATAGAAATTAATTCCTGGCAACTCATTCTCAAGCAGTTTTGCTGTACAAATAACCGATCATGAAAAATATTAAAGCAGCACGTGCAAAACACATTAAATTTGGGTTATTTTTTAACAAAAATAAATATCGATAATTTGCGAGTTGATATGTGAATTGTCTTGTTTTTGCAATGGCGCGAGAAATATAATAAGCTATCGTTTCTAAAAGCATCAAAACTATCCTTAGTATACCTAGAAATGTGTAATAAAGTAATCCGTTGTGAAATGACAGAAAAGACAGCGAGGAATATTTCTAGATCCCCAAGAAACTTATTAACAAAAAAATGAAAAGTGAACATGGTAAACTAGATGGCGCACAGAAAACGTTTTTTCCAGAGAAACAACAGGCACTGATTGCCTGCATCATAAGATCAAGTGAGGTTTTCAGCAGGTTGAAGTTGCTGTGCAGTTCAGGCGAAGTTCATCAAAGATGGATGAACTGAGCTTCTCATTCAACATAACAGTCCCATTCGCATATTTGTCAAAAATGAGTTATGCTAGGGATCATATTTTGATATGCCGGAGCACAATTAAAACTACGTTGAGGAAAATACCAAAACTAGGTACCTATATTCTAATTCATAAGTCTCAATGAAATAGTAAATCTTGAACAATGTTTTTCTCGGCTTACTGTTTTTCGTTATAGGACTTATATTGACTCTCCAAATCAAGTTTCCTGGCTGGGCATTACACTGTTTTAGGACATACTCTTTTATTTTAAACCATTTTTCGGAATGCCATTTCCTGGAATGTACTATTTCCCGGAATATCATTTCCCGGAATGTCCCATTTCCCGGAATATCGTTTCCCGGAATGTACCATTTCCCGGAATACTATATCCCGGAATGTACCAATTCCCGGAATACCATTTCCCGGAACGTACTTTTTCTCAGAAATTTGTTATACTATTGAAATCTGAAGTACTTTGAGAACATTTGCATTTAGAGCTATGTTGCTACTCAAATATTTGTTTGGTTCTCTTCACAGCTTGTCTTTGCTCGCTGATCATGTTAATGAATTTAAAAAAACTAATTCTCATGCATATTGTTATTATTGTTATTTATCAGTGTGCAATCGGGCTGTCTCAACAACCTATTTCTGCAACCTATGTGCATTAACTGTACACCTATCGTCTATCCGTTGCACTTGACAGTGTGTGCAGTGCTTTATGGTCACACCTATGACCGCGCACCCGGCTTTTCATGAGCGTTTTGGCGGCTCAGAGGTGTCCTTCCATGTTGCTCAGGGATACATTGGTCCTATACACATCCATGCATACAGGCATACATACGGGCTTACATTCATACATACATACAAACTATTTGGCGCAAGTTTAGAGCGTGTAACGTCGTGTCATCTAGTCTGTCATCCTATAGAAAATCATCCTACCATCGCCTTGAGGTCAACGTCATATTGGCAAATTTCGCATTGAATCCGCTTCTGTCTCTTCCTTATCTCCTTTTTGTCTCCTAGGTCCGAAGCGGATCAATCGACTATTAAGTGAAACGGTAAACATACTATCAGTATTATTAGTCCTTACTCGCGAATACTGTTCCTACAACTGTGCTGCTTCTTCTCTATCTTATAACATAACTCGATTATCCCTGTTCTAGTCAATATACATATTCATTACATTATGGACCAGGCAAACCCTTACTTTTTCTATTATTATTATCCTGAGTAGCTATACCAGTGAAGGTATTTTAGGATTTCGTTAAAAAGAATCGCTGCCAATAAAGGCGTAAGCAATATTTATCCACATAAAGTTTGCTCGAAACGAATGTCCGCCTGGTTCGATTCGAACAGACCACACCGACCCGAAAGGGTTGCTTATCATTTCTGAGGGCCGGTGTGCTTGATCGAGTTTAATAATCATAAGAACAAGTTCTGAATAATTAACTATCTCTTAGGTGCCAGTCCTGCACTCCTTTCCTGAACTAGCCTCATACTTACGATCAAAAGAGTCGACAACTAGTAGGATCCACATGTCCCCCACCCAAGCGAATTGATCAACTTGCAAGTAGGAGCACATATCTACCAACCAGCCAAGAAGACTTCCGAATCAATGAGAATGGACCATGCCAGTCGAAGGCCACAGGCCCAGCGCCCTTTCGTACAGTGTCATTGTCATTTCTCAGCCCACCCCCTGGCAGACGTTCATCCGCCCATCTAGACTATGTCAAGATGAGAACCTACAAAGCCTAACTGTTCGTATGTGCTAGTATGTATAGATTTTGGTTTGCTGAAACGAAACAAGAAAAGCAAAATAATTGTGATTAGTATCGTAGTTACAATAAATAGGTAAACGATTTCTCCTCTGTTGTCCGTTCCCTTGTTTGTAGTCCTCCCTCCTGTTCCTGGTCTGTTTGGGCTACTGGCTTTCCGTTTCCTTGGCCGTCACGCTCGATCGATTTAGACATCATAGCAGGAGAACAAATGAAAAGACAAAATAAAACAAAATGAAAATAAATGGACGTCTGCTATCTGTGCCTAAATCGATGTTGCTTCTCAGTTTTGCACGACCCAGGGGGGACTTGGCCTTGATCCCAATGCTCTGTCACAGATGTTACGTGATATTCGTTATGGAATATTCTTTGTGTGGGGGCCATTCATAAGCAATGTTGTTCGTTTTTTTATCCCTGATCCGCTGATACGTCTAAAATTAATTTTTAGTTTTTATCTCGTTACGTGACGCTCTTCCCCTATTGTCAATATCCAACATCATTTATGAATGGTCCCCTGGTGATATATTTAGAGCAGACAATCCAATGAAAAATAGGATTGACAGGATTTTAGTGCGCTGTTGGCGCCTTGTGTCACATCTTCATGTTTGTTATTCATACTAACAATACCAAAGCATGCGATGTGATGACCGGAAGATTAGAGAAGCAACTCCTCCCCTTCCCCCCCCCCCCCCCCCAAAAAAAAAAAAAAAAAACTAATTCTCATGCATATGTAATTTTATTTGAAATCATTATCAATCAATCGAAGGTCCAGAAAATAGCTTATGCTAAAAGAAGGCGATATCAAAGAAAGTCGTAATTTAATTTAAAATGAATAGCATTTCAAAAATATATTGCAAAAATTTTAAAGAGAGCGAATCCATTTCATTGTATTTATTGTATTGGAATCAATAAAATTCTAAAATGATTTCCATATTCCATTTCCATTGATTTGCTATTGTTTTAAAGAAGGCTAATTCACAAAGAAATTTTTAATACGAAGTGAAATTTAAAATAACTGAAGGCGTTTTCAATGCACTGTTACTGTAAACAAATATTAGTGAGAATAAAAATCAATATAAGTCCAAGAGTATTTTCAGAGAAACTTCATATAGATAAAAATAACATTCAATGTTCTGTAAATATTTCAAAACTAGTGGTTTGAAGTGAATTAAAAAAAATGCGTTTAAAGTTTTTAGTACGCTTGGAGTTTACCTAAAAACGATAGGACAGAATCGCTAATATATACAATTAGGTGTTCTGTTCGCCTTCCATTTTCTGTTATATCATTTTATTTCAATAACAAAATTTTCAAATCTTAAGAATTCTACAGTGATGTATTATGCTTTTCACCGAAGATTACCACGCGACGGAATCGATTCAAAATAGTAAAAGAATTGAAAATATACCATTTTAACTGAATCCGCACAATTTGGAACAAATATCAGGCAAAATATAGGGCATGTTAGTCAGGAATTAGACGGTCATGAAGTTATTCACCCCTTCACTACCTGCGGTGGGAAAATTGGAAAGTATTTGTTACTATTGGTACCCATTTAAGTCATTGATATCCATTGGGGTGCTTTTTATTCCTCACACGGTTTTTTAAATCCTCCCAAGTTTTTTTTTGGTTCAAAACATGAGCCGTCCGTAAGCTGTTCATATAATGATCAATTTAAATAAATTTTCCTAACATCGCGGAATCGAAAAGATTAAATCTTTAAAATGACAGTTTTGCAATCTTATCGCTATCTTGCTTTTTTACCGCAATAACCACTAGATCAAGAAAATTTAAAAATATTTTCAAACAATTTTTCATGTTCTAAAGTAGGTAAAATCTCCTAGAACACAATTCGCTGCATAGCAGTTCTTCTAAAAATAAGTTTGGTCGGTGAGGTACGAGCTTTATTTTCCGGGAAATGGTACTCTGCGAAATGGTTTTTCTGGGAAATGATACATTCCGGGAAATAAAGCCGTGTGGTGTCCGGCGGGCTGAAATCTTTTTGCACTATTTCAACCAAGAATAGAACCTCTGGGAACTGCTCCCATGTCGTAAGAGGCGACTAACAACATGCTAGGAGTTCCTAGGCCGACGTTTTGCTCCGTACCGAAGACTTAATCTGGACGGACCTTAAGGTTTTCCATATTACCCTCTTTCCAGTCTGTATTTAGTGAATCACTGACATATACTGCTCCTTTTCTGATTCGCCTTTCTTGATTGTGTACCAACGTTTTAAGTTTCTTCTGGCGGTTGTATATTAGCCGTAAATGACGAAATCTAATTCTACACTAAGTAACAGAATATATTAATATACCGGCACTTCCACGCCAAGGTTTAACTTCCAAAGCTTTGGTTTAAAAACCGTTTTTAAAAAATGGAAACTTTCATGTAGGAAATTTATTGAATTGGCCTAAGATGGAGCTGTCGAATTTCACAAAAAGCTTTTTATGTTGCAAGTGATCTGTAGTTGTGTTAAATTAGGTATTTTTCTATTATATTTGGAACCGTCTACCGACAAATCTACATTTACGAATACCTCCAAAAGTGACTCCTTGAGGTCTCATGAAGGCCTGACACTAGCTTTATGATACTTTTGCTTTTCTAAACAGTAATAAAAATCTCAACATTCAAGAACTTCACTTTGTCAGAAAATGTAGGGCCATCGGAAGCTAAAACTTCGTAAAATCGCACTCCTGGTCCTTTTTTCAGTGCAGTACTCTACGTCACTCGTTCAAATTTGCACCGCTCTTATGGTAGTCGGTATTTGCTAGTATTACTGTTCTCCCATCCATTCTGGTAGTCAAACGGTGGGATAGCAAAATTCTTACAAGTTTCCTATCTCATGCCTCCACGCGAGTCTAAGTCTATTGATGACATTTGGTCCTTAGACCGCAGAATGAGAGGGTGCGAACAGAATGAGAGGATGCGAACAGATCTAGTCGAGAAAACATTGCCGTAAAAATGAATAGTTGATCGGAAATTAGCCCCAATACGACTAATCTGACTAGTATCTATGAACACGGGTCAATACGTATTGAAAATTCGCCGCGTCTGTTTTTATGAACCTAATTTAAAGCTCCGTTATTGCTAACAAGCCCGTGCATCAGGTTAACAATCCTTTATATTTCCCTTCAGTGTTCGGTATTATCGCTCGTATACTTGTATTCCACAAACAATCCGATATGGAAAATAAGAAATACTTTCCTTGATTTATAACATCTCTCGCTATTTTTGCCTGTATAATGTGTTATCACTCGGTAGTTTTCAAGCCAATAAATATATCGTAGAGAAGAAGTAGCGAATTCTGTCCAAATACTGTTGCAATAAATAGTGATCCGGCCCATTACGCGGATAAGATTAGCTTTTCTAGGCAATACTCCCACGGTCGGCCGTGTGGAGTTCAAATTGCTTTTGTTTAGGGAACATAGTATACTCTCGGTAGCCGGCTGCCCAGAGTTTAAAAATAACCAAAAACTAAACAAGATCATCTCTTTTTCGAGTGATCGTGCACTCGAAGACTAACTAAACATTTACCTAATAAAACATGCTTTACAGGTCGCATCGTTTGCTTGGAGCGAATCCTAGACCTGATACCCTTCCAAACCACCAACTCCGCGACACCTATGGAAGAGTCTGATGAATCGTCGTCCTTCCGTTAAGTAGGTGGAGCATCAACACTTCCCGTCTACCTTATCCTTTATCCTTCCCCGTGAACGATGGAGATGGGGGCGGCCGGCAATGATGGCTATCATGCTGTTGAGGTTTTAATATGGGTCGGATTGGTATGAATTCCTACTTACCACTTCCTAAGCAACTCTTATTAGATAATCAGCAGTCAAACATGATGAAGTCAGTGTGCAATCCGCCAAAATCATCGTCACAACGCAACGCAACGCAACGCAACGAAATGATACATTCCGGGAAATAGTTTTCCGGGAAATGATACATTCCGGAAAATGGTTTTCCGGGAAATGGTACATTCCGGGAAACGATATTCCAGGATATGGTACATTCCGGGAAATAGTTTTTCGGGAAATGGTATTCCGGGGAATGGTATTCCGGGAAATGACGTACAACCACCTAAGATTGTACGTCGATTCCCGGTTTACCATTTCCCGGAAAACCATTTTCCGGAATGTCATTTCCCAGAAAACCATTTCCCGGAATGTACCATTTCCCGGAAAACCATTTCCCGGAATGTACCATCTCCCAGAATATCATTTTCCGGAATGTACCATTTCCCGGAATACTATTTCCCGGAATGTACCATTTCCCGGAATACCATTACCCGGAATGTACTTTTTCTCGGTAATTATTTATACTATTGAAATCTAAAGTTAACATGTAATTTGAACTTTAAGAACAAATCCAGAGCTATGTTGACTTACATATGGGTCATTCCACGCGAAGTGATCAAAAAAATATGCAAACTTGAAATCGACCTTCACGGATTTGAACCAAATTTGAAGGAATTGTTCATCTAGGGCCAATATATAAAAACCCAAATTTTTGTGTCAATTGAACCACCCCTCGGGTCATGGGAGCACCCCCCGTTTTGGCAAATTGCCAAAACGCTTGATTTTCTTTTGATCATATCTCCGGTTCTATTTACTCTAGAATCAAACCGTAAATTGGCTTTTGAAGAAAATTGTTCAAGGAGTCTAGAAATAATATTATTTTTTTGCCGGTAGTGCTGCCAACTATGCGATTTCTCAGTTAAATATTAAAAGTTAGTTTTTCTCTCAATACATATATTTTAATTTTGAAAATTTTAATGCCATCGCGTTCCTCAGACATTTTTACATAAAAACACTTATCATCCCAATATAATATGAGCGCATCCTGAGATATACCGTTTTTCCTCTATTCTTTATTTCACATTATTCCGCGACAAATAAAATTTACAATCAAGATATGATAAGCTTTATAGATATTGATTGACTGTGCTGGAATAAAACATGAAGACATTATTCTGCATTCCAAGTTTTTGTTTGGTTCGCTTGACACCTTATCTTTGCTCTCTAATCTTATTAATAAAAAACAAGCGCTCATAAACCAATAAAGTACCAGAAAACAGATTATGCTTAAAAAAGGCAATGTCTCAAAGAATATTGTTATGAATTATTAATTTCCAAAAAAGTACTCAAATTTTAAAGAAGACATTCAAAAATATTTTTCATGATTTGCTCATCTCCAAAAGAAGGCGAATAAGCTCATAGAATAACAATTATAATTCAAAAAGTTATAACCCCATAGAAAATCCTCCCGATTTTCCCACCGACTAAATCGGCTTGCGTCGGCACAATCGGCCGACTATGCCACCAATTAATCGGTCGATTGTTGCACCAACTCTTATGGGGGTTTAACGTCGACGTCAGCCGACGCGACAACCGATTAAATATGACAGACGAAATCTGTAGAAATCGGTCTATTTCAACCAATTAAATCGATCGATTAGTTGATAGTTTAAAACTGGAACCAGATTCACACAGATTAAATCTGGCGATTATTATGGTGACGAAAATTGTCCACCGACGAAACCCGTCTTGGTCGTTTAATTAATCTGTCGACCTCGAAGCACCCGTTTTCGTCGGTCGACTGTGAAATTTATGAACTGTCAAATTTTCTAGGGGAAAGGTATGTTAGGACCACTAGTACTTAAATCAAATAAAACACCAAGAATATTTTGAAAGAGTTCTTAAAAGAATGTGAAACTACATAGAAATAGAAAGTACATATAAATCAAAAACATGCCAAAAATATAGACAAGGAAGCATGCATGTATAAGAAAGAAAAACCGCAGATTTTTTAGATGATAGAATATAGGGTAAAGTGCCTATTTTCACCATACTAAGGAGGGTGCCTCACTGATTCATTAATTACTCGGTCTACAAACAATGGAATGCATACTAATTGGCATCAACAGCTTTGCTTCGTTGTATAGAACCAAGATAATAACACACATGCGCTAAAAATAGTGAAATTCTCGTGTTTGAGCTCAACGAAAACACGAATCGAGTGCCCCTATTGTTGCACTACCATTTGACTCAATGCGTTGAACAAAGATGGCAGACACTGCTCTAACCAACGGCTTCAAATGGGTAGGGTGATAATAGAAACATAGCAATATTTGGCTCATCACCCTATCTGAAGCATTGTTGAGATGTTATTCTAACTTACATTTAAAATCAATAAAATTCCAAACATATTTCCAAACTACTTTTTATGTTCTAAAGTAGAGAGAATTTCGTAGTTTGTATGACATTTGCTGCGTAGCAAGTGTAATCAAAATGAGTGGTGGCAAGGTACGTGGTTTAATTTATTTTCCGGGAAATGGTATTCCGGGAAATGGAACATTCTGGGAAACGGTTTTTCCGGGAAATGGTACATTCCGAGAAATGGTTTTCTGGGAAATGGTACATTCCGGGAAATGGTTTTCCGGGAAATAGTACATTCTGGGATATGGTTTTCCGGAATATGGTATACCGGGAAATGGTATTCCGCGAAATGACGTACAACCAACTGTAACGTTTCTTTAATTACGGTGTTCGTCCAGTTTTGCTGCTTTGATGGGGATTCCTATATAGTCATTAACTGCTACTAATTGATTAGTCCTACCACACCGCTTAACTCAGGCGTAACAGAAGAGCCGTGTACCTGTGCAATTACAGTAAACCTCCCCCAGTAAAGCTCAACCGGAAAATGAGCCGCACCCCTGGCTGGTTCTAGTTAGTCTTCCGGCTCCAGTGACACAGTATCATTTTTCTTTTTAACTTACTGGGCCTCCGCGAACTAATATCTCCCCAGAACACCGTCGAAAAGATGCAAAGATAATAAAACGGTTTGTTGGTTAATATTGAAACGGAGCTAGCAAACCGAGTGAAAAGATTACCTGCCGTTCATCGAATCACCAAACGAATCGGCAACAAAACCGGCACTCTGTCATTATTTGAAGGACAAACGCTCCCACCTCATGCTTACTGTGTACATTATGATTTAGTATCGCAATTATTTGAATATAAAGTATGTATTGGTTTAGAAATGCAATGGCATTTTCGTTTTGACTGTGAACTACACCGGTGTAGTCGGTACTACACTCATGCAAACTTGGGTGTAATCAATCCTTCTTTTTTGCACTACACCGGTGTATTACCTATAATCGCAAGTCAATTCCATGTAGATAGGGAATCCCATAGAACATTGGACTAACTTGCGATTATGGGCAGTGTAGTACTAGGCAAAAACGAAAATGCTATCAATGAACTGTACTGATAAGGTTCAAGAAGTAGTCTTACAATGCACTATGCATTCTCAATATTTACTATTAACTTACCTTTCATGGTTTGGGCTTATTCCGGCCCAAGTTCCGCATAGATGGTCTGCATTACCATATCCATTACAGTAGGTAGTTCCATAAAATGAAAACTTCAAGCTTCTGTAAATTAAAGTGTTAGAAACCTTTTGTATAAAATTTACAATGTTTACCTCTCTACAGGGCAGGACAGCCTTAATCCAAATTCCAATTAACCTTTACAGTACCAAGCTAAAATTTTTCTGAAAATTTTGTTTAAATTTTGCTCTCATTTCGTCAATTTTTGACCGAATTGGATGGAACTGGC
The DNA here is from genome assembly GCF_030247195.1 of Topomyia yanbarensis. NCBI lineage: Eukaryota > Metazoa > Arthropoda > Insecta > Diptera > Culicidae > Topomyia > Topomyia yanbarensis. The sequence goes on along the minus strand of NC_080671.1, from coordinate 286,265,023 downwards.
TTTAAAAGATCTGGAATTTAGTCCAGTTTCTATATACCGAGTAGTGTTCAAATCTGTGGACCGGTTCCGGAACTAATCCGAATTCTCTTGGGGTATATCCGGCATCCCAGTGGGGTGACGGACGAGTTTTGAAGAAACATCCCATAAATTTAAGTAATTGTATTTTGAAATGTGCTACATACGACTATTTCCCATTGATCCTTCACAATAGACATGAATTGGACCAATCTTGGCCACCGGAGAACTGTTCCGGGAGAACCTAAGAAAATGTATATATTTTTCTATCATTCCAGCGATTTGGGTTCATAGCTTTATACGAAATGCGAAGTTCTTCCAATCATACGGTTCTACAGCTACCTCAAGGTCATTCCGGCATCGGTTCCGTACGGATGGACATTTGACGCCATTTTGAAAACCAAGATGGCAGCTTCCGGTTACCACAAAATAGTGAAAACCACCATCAATATGGGTGTTATTTGAAAGAGAACGGCCAGCAAAAGCCGGAAATTGATAATTGACGCCATTTTGAAAAGAAATGGGGATTTCCGGTTACCACAAAACAGTGAAAAGCATCATCAATATGGGTGTCATTCGAAAGGGAGTGGTCAATAGAATACAGAAATTGATTTTTGACGCCATTTTCAAAACCAAGATGGCGGTTTCCGGTTATCACAGTACAGTGCAAACCGCCACCAATAATGGCGTCATTGTAAAGCGCTAGCGATCAGCCAAAGTCGGAAAATGATTTTTGACGCCAATTCGAAAACCAAAATGGCGGGTTCTTGTTCCAAAGAAACAGTGAAAACCGTCATCAATATGGGTGTCATTAGAAAAGAGATGGTCACTTGAAAACCAAGATGGCGGTTTCCGGTTACCACAACAGTCAAAAGTATTGTCAATATGAGTGTCATTCAAAAGGGGGGGGGGGTTAATAGAAGACAGAAATTGATTTTTTCGACATTTTCTAAGCAAAGATAGCGGCTTCCGGTTTCCACAAGGCAGTGAAAACCACCGTTAATAATGGTGTCATTGTAAAGCGGGTGGTCAGCAAAAGACGAAAATTGGTTGATTACGCCATTTTGAAAACCTGTTCCAAGGAAACAATGAAAACCATTGTCAGTATGGGTGGCATTTGAAACGGGCTGATCAGTAGAAGACGTGAATTGATGATTGACGCCATTTTGAAAACAAAGATGGCGGCTACCGGTTTCCACAAAACAGTGAAGACTATCATCAAGATGGAAGTCATTTGCGAGTGGATGGTCGGCAGATACGGATATTGATTGACGCCATTTTGGAAAGCAAGATGGTGGTACCACAAAATAGTCAAAATCATCATCGGTATGGGTTTTATTTAGAAATGAACGGTCACCCAAGTAGCAATTTTTCACACCAACAATAAGTATGTGCTGTTGTGACCAGTGCAGTAAAATTTCATTTCATTCAATCGAAACTGAATGAACGCAGTCAATCAGTCGTCTGCAGTAGCATTCACATTCATTTAACGCATCAGTTGTTGTTAATCTGAAGCTGGGCTCATGGCACTTCACTCACCGCTGCTTTCAAATGAGTCGCAATTCATATTCAACCTCCTTCGTTTGATCCTCTCAAATGAATAGATCAGCTTTCAATTTCCCCAGTGAGCACCAGTCAAATGAGATCCGGGTAAACCTAAGACAAAAAGAGACAACTGGCTTCGTATTTTTGGTTATCATGCCTTTCTTGTGCCAGATGACAGATGAGTGTATGCAGCTAGCGTGGTTGGCAGTGCAGCCAATTTCTTTGTCATATTTAGATATGTTGCTCTAATACACATAATAATGACCGTTTTATTGACACACATTTCGCATTTATCTGGTACTAATCAATCCAACATTTTTATCACATACTACATGTTTCTAGCAAATTTGGCCAGCATAACAGCCTATTTATCAGAATCAAATTTGCAACAAAAATATTATAGAGATGAACATACTACCAAATAACATTTTTCATTGCAACCAGTTTCAATAAGCTGTTATTAGTAGATTCATTATTTTCGTCTGAACTCTGCGTATTTAAGAAAATTTGAAAAAGAAATATGATAGCCGCAGTATGCTATCATAATTGTACGAAGCTGTCAAATTCATTGCTAAAATCAAATATGTAATTCAGCTATTTATTTGCACCTCAAAAAACATTTCCACACTGGTTATATAGGAACACATTACGAGCACAGTCTATAGTCTACGAGAATCTTTTTTTTTTCAGAAAGAATTCGAAAAGGTTCTGCTCGATATGAATGCTATTAATAGGTCATATCGAAGGTGGGTTTATTGATTTGAGGTAACCAAAAGGCGCCATATTGGATTGATTGATTGCAAAATGTCCTCAATCATCAGTTTCCGTCATCTAGTGACCATCATTGCATGATTATTTTAAATGATACCCATATTGATAGTTGTTTTCACAGTTTCTTGGTCACTATAGGCCGCAATCTTGGATTTCAAAATGGCCTAACCTCCTTTCAAATGGTATCCATGTTGCCCTCATCTCTGATTTAAAAATGACTTTAACCATCGAGCTTGAGCTTTAGCTTGACCTTGTACGACCACCCGTAGCTGCTACTCCGTTATCGATCTAGACTAGCTGAAGTTGCACAGGGAATCAGTAGTAGTGCTTGGGATTAGGGAAACATCTTTCAATGTGCAACTCCTGGTAATCCTAAAGTGTTTATTGAACAAAACCGGCGCCGGCTTGGCCCGACCGTAGATCGCAGAAGGAACGTTAGTCCGATACTTGCTTTTGCTAGGCAACGGCTTTACTTCCCTTCCGAAGGAAGATTTTACACCTCAGAAAAATCTCAGCGACCTCGGCTGGGATTGCACCCAGACTAACTGGGATGGGTGGCTGTCACGCTTACCACTCAACCAACTACGCCTTCATTTAAAATGACTAACCATCGATTTCCGTTATCTATCATCTTGGACCTTTAACGAGTTCGCCCGTTTACACCTAAGACAAGATAAAGCAACTAGTAATACGATTTCTGTATATTTCTGTATTTTGGTAGTACGTCCATCTCTATTTCAAAGTTTGTGGCAAATTTGATTCTGATGAATAGGCTGTTATGCTGACCAAATTTGCTAGAAACATGTAGTATATGATAAAAATCTTGGATTGATTAGTTCCAGATATATTTTGGCGAAATGTGAGTTAATAAAACAGTCATTATTATGTGTATTATAGCAACATATCTAAATATGACAAAGAAATTGGCTGCACTGCCAACCTCGCTAGTTGCATACAGTCATCTGTCAACAATTATTCACCAGGGCACAAGAAAGGAAAGAAAACTCTCCAAGAAGAAGAGAAAGAAAGGTTCGGAACATTTGTCATTTTTGAGTGAACTTGTTTTATGTTTGTTAAGCAGAAAAGCCCACTACGTCATTTGTTTTATTCTTTTCTTTTTCATATCCTCCTGATTTATCAGCTTCATCGAAAAAAAAATACAACCTTACTCCTTAGAAAAAATGCTCGTACCTGTATCCGTCTTGAGTTGCCTCGTCTTATCATAGCCTTTACCCTATATTATTTATTATCTTGGTCGGAGTTATTTTTATGTCAGTGAGTGTTCCTTCATATTCATGTGTGAGTGGTTCATTGGAATGGTTCACTTCCATTAGCTGAGACCGTGCTAATGTGAGGTTGGTGTTCAATAGAAACTAAACAGGCAAAAACGTCAAATGACTAGAACCTGTTATTCAATTGACAGTGAACTTTGAGTGACTCAAATGAAGACGGCTGCCGAACTCAACTGATATAGTGGTGGTATGTTTACAGTGAAAGGCTCGAAGTTTCACTTGAAACGATTATTTTCGTTTGAAATTGATATTTTACCGCACTGGTTGTGACAGACAACTAAGTTTCTTCGTGACTCAAAAGGTACAGATTTAGACTAATTTTCAATATAGTTCAGCGAAACTTTTAAAACTTGCTCCCGTTTCGTAGTCATTACTATGCGAGAATAACCGAATTAAATCATATTGTTGTCAATATGTTGAACGCAGATCTCAACAAGATTAGTTCATTCTTGCCGATGTTCACATGGGCTATCAATCGGCAATATTATTAGAATAATAATTTTCGATTTGGACATATGTATTTTTCCTCGTTCAATACTGCGGATCGTGATCGTGCGTTGCATTGGAGATGTATTTGTTGATTCACGCGTTCGTGGTCGGTGTCGGTGTCGGCTTCATAGTGTGGTATACGTGCAGGTGTGTGGGGCTTCTTCGATGACTTCATCGTTTATGGAGTGATTGCTGGCCTCAATTAAAGCAGTGGATGATATCAAGAAGTTTTGACTCGTGAGCCGCTGCCGAATAATGTGCTGGGGGAACGACGGCGACTGGGATGCCGCGGTTGCCTACTTTTTTCTTTATTTTGTAAGTAAGGGTTTTCCACTACTCGGGTTCTTGTTTGCCCGTCGTACCATTCTTTTCAGGGCGGCCTAGGTGTTTCTACGGAATTACGGATTTTCGTTTCACAACAAAAAAAAGGTAAATAAACTAATAGATTTACCGACTTTTATTCCACCAAATCTTCTCTTTGCTGCACTCTGTCGATGAAGTTGATCAGCTGCTTCTGACGATGGCGGGAAGGCGGGCGGTTTCTTCCGACCGGCCGGGAACACAACGGCCGCGTTCTCCTGCTGGTGTTGTTGGCTGCGCCGGCAGCGGTCCTTGACTTTTAGCTAGGGAGGTGAGCTTGGCTCCTTTGTTGGAACCTCCCTGGCGACGATGACCGATCCCCGCGAGAGATCCCAGAAGTCACCGCAGTGTACTTCCCAGGGAGCACCTTTGGCCACCCTGCTTCGCTCTCCTTGAAGCTTAGCTGTGAAGGAGAGCTAGGCTCGTTCGGCTGATCCTTCACAGCGAGAGCGGAAAGGCGTCTTCTGGGTCCTTTATACTTAGCCGGGGAAGCGAGTTGCTCCTTGGCGCTTAGCTTCCTTTTCCGGCGACCCGACACCAAAACACTTGAGTACCCGAACCACGGGTCGGCACTTTTCGAACGGGATTGTCACGCGCACTTCACCGCACTGGTTATTGTGGCTGGAAACTGTCCCGGAAAAACAAAAAAACTCGGGGCGTCTGTTCGATGTTGTGGTCCGTCACTATCTAAAAACCTCGATGGCCGCCTTCTCCACGACACGAAAAAACAAACACCAACACCAAAAAACCGTACCGCCGCGTAGCTATGTGTAGCATATCCAGCACACTTATTGCAGCAAGAGGAGAGCGGTTGCCTATCCAACCCCTTTGTTTCTTGTATACAAACTTAAAACAAAAATTAGTACACCTATCTGATTACACAAAACCGTTCGACGATTGTAAGGACGTGACCCCTATCGGCCTACCCCTGAGTCGATTCCTAGTCCCACCAGGAGTACTTGCTCTAAATTTGAAGCAAATCGGACAAGTCTAGCTACCGGACCAACGTGCCTGAAGTTTGTATGGGATTTTTCGACAAATTTTATGAAGAAAACCCACTAGCTCGCATTTTCACCGCTAAGTGGCACAGTATGCATCGAATTATCACTGTAAGTGAAAATAGGAAATATAATTTAATTGTGTACAACTTTGTCGAAGACTGCTAGTCAATTCGGCTTTGTTAAAAGAAGTTATTAAACTTTTAGCGAAGTGGTGTCTGAGTCAGTTTTGCATGGGGCCTAGCAGTGCGTGGTAGTGTATCGGTACTAGGTTCTAACAAACTAAACATTTTTGTAGAATAATGGTTAGATTTAGCTGAATAGTATGTTCGGAAGAATTGCACTACATAATACGAGTTATGTCTTGGTTAGAAAATTTTAGTGCCACCTGTGACCGCATAGATGGCGCCAACACTAACTTTTCAACGGAGAGAGATAGAAATTAGGTGTCTTCTACAAATATCACCGGTTCTATTTACTATAGAATCCATTCGAAAAATGGTTTTTGAAGAAAATTGCTCAAGGAGCTTAACTTTTCGCGGCAGTGATGCCAACTATGCGATTTGTTTCAGTTAATTATTAGGTTTTTTTCTTATTACAAATATTTTAATTTTGAAGATTCTAATGCCATCGTGTTCATCGTGAATTTTTACATAAAAAACACTTATAATCTCAATATAATTTGAGCGCATCCTGAGATGCACTGTTTTGAAGGGAAGAACTCGAATTTTCTCATATAAAAATCCATTTTTATTGGCCAAAATTGAGAAAATCTTCAAACAGTCGTAAAAATTGACCCTGATCTGCTAAAAAGCAACCAAAAACGTAATTTTTCATAATTTCTCGTCTACTTCACGATAAATTATGTGTGAACTTAGAATACTCAAGTTAGTTTTTTTATTGTTGTGCGCCTGCGATTTTATATGGGAAATAGCGTTTTTTTGCTTCAAAATATCGCTGATTTGCTATTTGGCTGAAGAAATTGGATAGTTGGCAGCACTGCCGCCAATAACTAATATATTTTCTAAACTCCTTGAACAATTTTCTTCAAAACCCATCTTACGGTTTGGTTCTAGAGTAAATAGAACCGGAAATATGTTCAAAAGGAAATCAAGGGTTTTGACAATTTACCAAAACGGGGGGGGGGGGCTGCTCCCATTGCCCGAGGGGTGATTGAATAGACACAAAAAATTGGGTTTTTATATATTGGCCCTAGATGAGCAATTCCTCCAAATTTGATTCAAATCCGTGAAGGTCGGTTACACGTGCCTTGATCACTGCGCGTGGAATGACCCTTACATAGAATACATGGGAATTGAGAGGGACCATCAAGCCACCTGACTGAAACGATTTGGGCAGGAAGAGTGGAGTAGCCAGATTCTTGTTGCTAACATTTCGTGAACATTGCGCAGGATTTTCTCCCCACCTATTGAGGCTACTTTTTATAACAATGGCTTGCATTGTAATTGGCTTATATGGTCTTGTTATTGGAAGCAAAAGCTTCCGTAGTACATGTAAACGAAGTCACTTTCCGACCACGCAATTCCTTTTTGGCCCTTCGTACAGTAGCATGCTGAGTATGGTCAGAGAGTAATGCTTGAACACGTCATGCTTGTCGTGTAAAGAATGCTCAGTGCTATGGAGAGTGTTCCTGTTACAAAGGAGGTAGTACCACCGCCACCACTACATCTACTGACCACCCCTTTCAAATGACACCCATACTTATGGTTTTCACTGTTGTTTGTAGTAACTGGAAGCCACCATATTGGTTTTCAAAATGGCGTCAAAAATAACTTTATGACTACCCCTTTCTGATACTTATACTGATGATAGTTTTCGCTGTTTTGCAGTAACAGGAAACCGCAAACTTGGTTTTCAAAACTGCATAAACAATCAATTTCGTACTTCTTCTCACCAATCCCTTTCAAATAACACCTATATTGATGGTAGTTTTCACTGCTTTTTGGAAACCGGCAGCTGCCATCTTGGTTTTCAAATGGCGTCAATCATCAATTTCCGTCTCCTGCTGACACACTCCTTTCAAATGACACCCATATTGGTGACGGTTTTCACTGTTTCTTTGGAACATGAACCCGCCATTTTGGTTTTCGAATTGGCGTCAAAAACCAATTTCCGGCTTTTGCTGATCGCTAGCGCTTTACAATGACGCCATTATTGGTGGTGGTTTGCACTGCACTGTGATAACCGGAAACCGCCATCTTGGTTTTGAAAATGGCGTCAAAAATCAATTTCTGTCTTCTATTGACCACTCCCTTTCGAATGACACCCATATTGATGATGCTTTTCACTATTTTGTGGTAACCGGAAATCCCCATTTCTTTTCAAAATGGCGTCAATTATCAATTTCCGGCTTTTGTTGACCGTTCTCTTTCAAATAACACCCATATTGATGGTGGTTTTCACTATTTTGTGGTAACCGGAAGCCGCCATCTTGGTTTTCAAAATGGCGTCAAATGTCCATCCGTACGGAACCGGTGCCGGAATGGCCTTGAGGGAGCTGTAGAACCGTATGATTGGAAGAACTTCGCATTTCGTATAAAGCTATGAACCCAAATCGCTGGAATGATAGAAAAATATATACATTTTCATAGGTTCTCCCGGAACAGTTCTCCGGTGGCCAAGATTGGTCCAATTCATGTCTATTGTGAAGGATCAATGGGATATAGTCATATGTAGCACATTTCAAAATACAATTACTTAAATTTATGGGATGTTTCTTCAAAACTCGCCCGTCACCCCACTGGGATGCCGGATATACCCCAAGGGAATTCGGATTAATTCCGGAACCGGTCCACGGATTTGAACACTACTCTGTATATAGAAACTGGACTAAATTCCAGATCTTTTAAAGCCGGTTCCATCCAAATCGGTCAAAAATTGACGCATTGAGAGCAAAATTTAAACAAAATTTTCGGAAAAATTTTAGCTTGGTACTGTAAAGGTTAATTGGAAAGACTTTTACCGTAATATACACAACTATTAGCTGGCCAAGCTGCCTGGACGCTTAAATGCAATTTAAAAAAAGCTACAATGAACAATAAACCAACAATGCAGAACAGTATAGCGCAAATCAACAAACTACAAGGGACGAATGAGAATGGCGGAACGGTGTGACTGAAAAAAATAATCAATTTCAAACTAAACCCATAATAGTCATAGTAACCCACTTTCTGCTGAGGCATGATGGCTAATGAAATTTTGATTTCGTCCGCCATGGCTAGTAAACGGCGGGCGAACATCGTAATAGCGCAGCCCGCTTTTGGGACTTGTATTTTTTTCATCGACGGCTGACACTTAGCCGTTTTCGCGATTTTTTCGGGACTTGTGTTTTTTCGGGACATAGTTTTTTTTCGATTTTTTTGTTATGGGACTTCACGGTATTTTACTGGAGATGTACAGCAGTGAATTTCGGTGGTGTTTCCTCCCGTTCTCGGGGGAGCGGATTATACTGCTAGTGCAAGTGATTTACGGATCGAGCCGAATCTCCGCAATCAAATGTGTTTTCAATAAGAAAAGTTGCTGTTGTGCAAAATAGTGATATTCGATCATAGATGTTGATGTCGTTGTCAAATTCTTCTGCATGAAAATACTTGTTTCTTCCAAAGGTGAGCGAAGTATTATATTGATAGTAAAGTAGCCAGTAGAGCCAAGATTATTCAGATGTTGATTCGGCGAAGAAATTTCATTGTGGATTGCGTGTTGGAAAAAAGCAGTCGGTAACCACTTGCTAGTTCACGGAGTGTTGCAAACTAAATTGTATCCACTGAATATTGCATTCGTTTGTCATATGCTTTGCTCTCAAATATTTACCTTGAGGATTTGTGATCTAGTACCCGGAGGGTGGACTGTTCCACCGCGCTGCTTCGTACATCAGCAACCCTCGCTGGAGGTGCTGCACGATGTATTGTGGAAATTTCTCGTTTCACGCCTTTTTGTCCGGTGAGTAATATTGCGTAGAAAGTGTTAGGTTTGTTCCAATGCCAAGAGAAACTTGAAGTACTCCGGAGGAAACAATGAGAAAATCGTTCCTGTAATCTCTTCTTTCTCTTGATAATTATCTAGTTTAGAAAATGTATTTCAATCTAAATAAACCGAATCCGAGAGTGTAAATGTGAAATTTTCAACCGTAGTTAAATAAACTGAAGAAATAAGTTGTGCTAAATAACAGTCTTAAGAATAGCAGTTCTTTAACAAGTGAGCTTACACAGCGGAGCTAGTGTGATGCGGCCTGGCCGCATACCCGAGGCGAAGGATTCGAAGCGGCGCAAAGCCGCTGAGGATCCGCCGAACGAGAAATTGATAAACCCGTTGCTGGAATTTGTAAGCAAACCTGTGATCATTTCGTTTGTCCGGTTTACTTAAACATAAGGGTTATAGGTAGTTTAAAGCCGATTGAGCGGCAGCGAAGTCTGACAATACACCAGAATACGATGTGGGGTAGCCACATTAGTCAACCGAATACTGACTAATGTGGCTATGCCACATCACTTTCTGGTGTACGAGCTTTCAACTAACTATAGCCTCTATGTTTGAGTAAACCTGTCAAACGAGAGGATCACAGGTTTGCTTGCAATTTCAGCAACGAGTTAATCAATTCCTCGTCCGGCGGATTCTCAGTGGCTTTGCGCCTCTTCGGATCCTTCGCCTCGGGTATGTGACCAAGCCACATCACACTAGCTCCACTGTATAAGCTCACTTGTTTAAGTACTGTTATTGTTATGAGTGTTATTAATCACAACTTATTTTTTCAGTTTATTGAACATTGGTTAAAAATTTCACATTTCCGCTCTCGGATTCGGTTTATTCAGGCTAAAATACACCCTATTGGCAAAAAACCCCATTGAAAATGGACCTCTATCGCTATAGTCACTAAACTAGACAATTACTTTTCTCTTTTTTCTTCTTCTGCTAGCTCCGGTTTAAAAAGGAGTAAGTATGTTTTGCTCCGGAGCAACTTTCGTGTACTGTAACAAACCTAATATTTTCTTTGTCCTAGTCAAGGTGAAGGGTTTCATGTACAATTGTGAAATAGTTTATCAGAATTGTCAGGAGGAAAAGCTTCCTAATATTGCATAGTACTCTCCGCTTCAAGGCAAATCAAGCGATAAGAAGATTTGTCACACATGTGATGAAGTATTTGTAAGTGTTAAGTAGCATCACATAATTAAGGAGAATCCAAACCTAATACATACTTACTGCCAGGTACTTATGCAAATGACTATCAGAACCAATCCCAATTATTGCGACTTCCTTAAATTCCATACTCACGTATTCTACTCAAATGCGTACATAGAAACTCGGCAAAAAAAATTAAGAATCCAAAAATTTGGAAATTTTAAAATCAATTTAAATTTAAAATTTTATTTTAATCCAATTTAAAAATTTGGAAATATTAAGTTTCATAAATTTAAAAATATGTGAGTCTAAAAATTTACCGATTCAAAAATTTTGAGATTTGAAAATATATTAATTTGAAAACCTAAAAATTTAGAGATGCGAAAATTTTAGGATTGGAAAAATTTACAGGTTTAGAAATTTAAAAACTTAGGAATTCAAAAATTTGGGAATTCAAAAATTTTAAAATCTTGGAATGTAAAAATTTAACTATTCAAACTTTTGAAATAATTTTTTTTTTAAATTTAAAAGTTTAGAAATTTAAAAAATTTAATGTTTAAAATTTCGAAACTTAAATTTTTTGAAATTTTTGAATTTAAAGGTAATTTTAAGAACAAAGATTTAAAAGTTAGGAAAAATCAAAATTGAAAAGAATTTGGGGATCAAAAAATAAAAAATCTATGAATTTAAAAAAATTTAAGTTTAAATATTAAAAAATTGAAAAGTAAAAAAATCAAAAAATACAAAAAATTTGAATTTAAAAAGTTTAAGGATACTAAAAATTTAAAAATTCATGAATCTAAAAAATTATATATTCGAAAATTTAAAAATTTTGATATTTAAAGATTGAGAAACCTAAAAATTTTAAAAATTTAATAGTTTAAACATCTAAAAATTTGAAAATTTCAATATTTAATAATTAAAAGATTTCAATATTAAGTAATGCAAAAATGTAGAGATTTAAAAACCACATTTAAGAAATTTGAATATCAAAATATTTTGAAATTTAAAGATTTCAATATTAAAAAAATTTGAAATTAGAATTTAAAAATTTAAGAATTAAAAGTTTAAAACATTAAAAATTCATAAATTTCAATATTTAGCAATTTAATAATTTAAGAAATTTTAAATTTAAGAATTCAAAAAATTTAAAATGTGAACATTTAAAAAAAATTCAAGAATTTAAAAAGTTAATAGTTTAATAATTTAAAAATTTAAACGCTTCAAATCTTGAAAATTTAAGCATTTAAAAATTTAAAAATTTTTGAACATTTTATCAGGAATTTAAAAACTTAAGAAAAAATATTTAAAAGTTTAAAAATTCAAGAATTTAAAAATATAATAATGTAAGGAATTTTTGAATCCATCATTTTAAATTTTTTTGAGTATTAAAATTTTTAAAAGCTTCAATTTCTGATATTTCGAGCTGTTGAATTTTGGAAATTTTCAATTTATTTGCGTATTTTTGAATATTTGTATTCAGAGTTTTTAAATTTTTGAGCTCTTTGATTTTAAATTTTTGAATTTTTGTTTTTTTTGAAAATTTTGCTTTTTCCAAATTTTTATCTCTTGAATTTTTGTACTTTTTATCAATTTGTATTTTTGTATTTCTAAATTTTTTGTTTTCTTGGACTTTAGCATTTTCGTATCTTTTATATTTTTGTAATTAATAACACATAATTATGTTTTTGTATTTGTGTACTTTACCATTTTGTATTGTGGTATTCTCGCATTTTTGTAATTTTGTATTTTTGTATTTCTACATTTTTGTATGTTTGTGTTTTCGTATTTTGGTATTTTTATATTTTTATATTTTTGTATATTAGTATATTTGTATTTTTGTATTCTTGCATTTTTATATTTTTCTATTTTTGCATTTTTGTACTTTCAAATTTTCGTATTGTTGTATTTTTGCATTATTGAATTTTTGTATTGCTGTATTTTTGTATTTGTATATTTTTGTATTTAGAATTTTTGTATTTTTGCGTTCAAGTATTTTTGGATTTCTGTATTTTTGTATTTATGTATTTTTATATTTTTGCATTTTTCTGCGTTGTTGTATTTTGAATTTTTACATTTTTTGTTTTCTTGGACTTTAGCATTTTCGTATCTTTTATATTTTTGTAATTAATAACACATAATTATGTTTTTGTATTTGTGTACTTTACCATTTTGTATTGTGGTATTCTCGCATTTTTGTAATTTTGCATTTCTACATTTTTGTATGTTTGTGTTTTCGCATTTTTGTATTTTGGTATTTTTATATTTTTGTATATTAGTATATTTGTATTTTTGTATTCTTGCATTTTTATATTTTTCTATTTTTGCATTTTTGTATTTTCAAATTTTCGTATTGTTGTATTTTTGCATTATTGAATTTTTGTATTGCTGTATTTTTGTATTTGTATATTTTTGTATTTAGAATTTTTGTATTTTTGCGTTCAAGTATTTTTGAATTTCTGTAAAGCCGTGTGGTGTCCGGCGGGCTGAAATCTTTTTGAACTATTTCAGCCAAGAATAGAACCTCTGGGAACTGCTCCCATGTCGTAAGAGGCGACTAACAACATGCTAGAAGTTCCTAGGTCGAGGTATTGCTCCGTACCGAAGACTTAACCTGGGCGGACCTTAAGGTTCAGGGTTGTTAATCGATAATTAATCGTCATCGTCGATAACGTTAACCACCCGTCAACGTCATCGGAAACTCCGTTAACGATAATGTATCGTCGGATTCGTCGTCATCGTCGATAATTCATCGGTGGTTATCGCGATACATTTTGCGTTACTTTCCCGTTTATTGGAGTTGAAGTTGATGCGGTTAAATTTCAATTGTTTAGAAATAAATAACTATTGAAGGACATGTTGTTGGCAGTTGAAAATCAATAGTTTGGACATTTTCTAAGCACAGGGGGGGGGTCCGACGATGTGTCAAAATCGAATTTTTTGTCAACTTTTCGGGAGTGTTTTATATTGAAGGGAAAGTTATTGGCAGTTGACAATCAATAGTTTTGGACATTTTCAATACACAGGAGGTTCGACGATGTGTGAAAATAGATTTTGTTCAACTTTTGGGGAAAGTTTATTATATTGAAAAAGCTATTGGTAAGTGAATAATCAGCTCCAATAAGACTTTAATTTGAGTAGTATCGATGAACGCGGATCAATACGTACTGAAAATTCGCCGCGTCTGTTTTAATGAATCTAATTTCAAGTTCCGTTTTTGGTAACAAGCCCGTCCATCAGGTTAACGATCCTTTATATTTCCCTTCAATGTTCGATATAATCGTTCGTATACATGTATTTCACAAACAATCCGATATTAGAAATAGGAAACACTTTCGCTGATTTATAACATCTAGAGCTATCATAACTCTTTGTCTGTATAACGTGATATCACTCGATAGTTTGCAACCCAAAAAATATATCGTAGAGAAGGAACAGCGAAGTTAGTCTAAATAATGTCGCAATAAATAGTGATCCGGCCCATTAAGCAGATAAGATTAGTTTTTCTGGGCAATACTCCCACGATCGGCTGTATGGAGTTGAAATTGCTTTTGTTTAGAAAACATAGGATACTCTCGGTAGCCGGCTACCCAGACTTTAAAAGAACAAAAAAACTAAACAAGATCTTTTTCGAGCGATCGTGTTTTCGAAAACTAACAACTACAAACTAAGGGATCATCCATAAATGACGTAGCATTATATGGGGGAGGAGAGAGTTTTGCATTTTGTGATGATGTGTGGCGACGGGGGGGTGGGGGGTCATGTCAGGCTATGTAGCTTTTTCAAAGGGGAATAACTAACATGGGGTTTTATTTAAAAAAAATCACGGGGACAGGGGGGGGGGGAGAGTTACCGTCAAGCTACGTAATTACCAGGGGGTATTTAGAGGTTTGTGACGAAATGCTACGATGGGGGAGGGGGGGGGGGTGGTAAAAATTACTCAAAAAATGCTACGTCATTTATAGATGATCCCTAATAATAAACTATGCTTTACAGGTCGCATCGCTTGCTTGGAGCGAATCCTAGACCCTTTTTCCTTCCAAACCACCAACTCCGCGACACCTATGGAAGAGTCTGATGAACCTTCGGTATAAGATTCCTCATTTTATTCAATCGATCGCCGGGTAAAATCAGCACCGACACGATAGAAACCACGAATAAATTTAGCCGGCTATCTGGAGTTCAAGTTGCTTATTTTGCTAATCGTATTAATACAACAAATGATAAATTTCCCAAATTCTCGGCAGCCGGCTGCCCAGAGCAATTATTACATGATAACGCTATTGGCACACTTACTAACAATTCTCCCCTTCCCGTGATACATGTGGAGATGCAGAGGATTCCTCGGTCTCTAGTAGCAACATGTATCGGACTAACATTCCTTCCTTTCCCAGAAGATCTGCATTCGGACGTGGCCGGCGTCGGTATTGATCAGCATGCAGGGATCGGAATAGATTGTACAATGTGGCTCATCATGTTATTCCCAAGCATGTTGTTCCAATCAACATTTTGCAACCTAATTTGGTTCTGGTCAATAAAGGAGTAGCAACTACGGGCGATCTCTTATGCTTATGCTTATGCTCAAGTATTTTTGGATTTCTGTATTTTTGTATTTATGTATTTTTATATTTTTGCATTTTTGTGTTTTAGTTTGAATTTTTACATTTTTGTATTTTGCATTTTTATTTCGAAGGGGGGACCCCATGAAATTTCAGAAATTTAATTCGTATTTCCTTTAATGTCCTTAAAATTTATGAAACGTCGAGATTTTATGTTACACCGAAAAAAATGTTTTTGAGAAAAATAGACTTTTTGGAACTTTGCTGATTTCGCAATGCTCCCATAAGCTGCTATATAAATTTGAGTTGATCCGACTTCCGGTTCCGGAGTTACGAATTGAAGAGTACGGTCACACATCAAATTCCTTTATAAACTGGTAACACCATGATGCCCGAATGATATAATACATATTCAAATAGGTTCAACATTACTTGGATTTGCGGTTCTATATCAATAAAACCAATCAAAGTAGTTTTGACCACATTGGCCACCTATGACGGTTATTGATGCCCCCGGGGAGCCCGCCAAGTTCCTAAGCTAATATCCCCCTATTTTCCAGCGAACTCTTAACTGATTTTTACAAACTTGATTTCAAATTAAAGACATAATACTTCCATTGACTGCCATTGAATTTCATTCAGTCTTGATTTTTGGTTCCGGAGTTACAGTTTGGTTATTGCGGTTACAAAGGAATTTCTCATATAAACCGGTACAATCGTAACACCTCATAGTTTAAAAATCTATTGAAATGAACATCAAAATACTTCGATTCGCTGGCCTAGATTCTTGGAATATATTGTCCATTATCGATAATTCCGGAAGTCCCGGGTTCCGGACATATTTCAGAACTAGAGCCACTTCGGTGATGACTGCACCAATTTTCACTAACCTAGTCTCAAATGGAAGGCATAGTATGAAGTTGCACCCCCCATCTACCCCTCCTTCCTCTCACACCCCTTTTCAACTCTCTTACCTTCACCCCCCTCCCCCTCTCTTTGACCAACTTCACACCCGCATTCCCTTCACCCCAAATATGTTAGGTTTTTCCTAACGCATCCTCCCCTCCCACTAATTATGCCCCTACCCTTTCCCACCACTGCGCATTTCAAAATATGTTAAAGTGAAGACAACATTGAACTCGCGCTGTTAAGCTAATTAAATATTATATTTTTGTTTGTCTCAAGTGTGTCAGCGTCGACATGTTGCTCATCAGGTTCGTAGCAGTCGTGCACTCATATATACTTACCAAGTGTAATAAGAATGTAATAGCCATTTCCTCAATGTTATACTGAACGTAACCAGCTTTGATAAATGAGAAAGACACAATTACACCACTAGGTGGATTAAAACAGGATTTATTGCATTTTAGTGTTTTCCTATTTTTGTATTATTATATTTTTGTGTTTTCGTACTTTTGTATTTTTAAATTTTGTATTTCTGTATTTCTACCTTTCCGAATTATTGCATTTTTGTTATAATATTTTTGTAATTTTGGATTTTTTTGTCTGTATTATAGCATTTTTGTATTATTGTTTCTTCATATTTTTGTATTTTTAATTTTTGCATTTTTGTATTTCTGCATTTCTGAATCATTTCAAATTTGAATTTTTATGTTTATTGTATTGTATTGTATTGTGGTGAATTTCTGAAATTTTTATTTTTGAATTTTGAAATTTTTCTATATTTAATTTTTTAAATGATTAAATGTTAGAACTTTCGAATTATTGAATTTTTGAAATTTCTAAAATTCTAAAATTCATGAATTTTTGAAATATTGAATCTAACTTTTTGAATTCCTAAATAATTTAATTTATGGATTTTTGAATATTTGATATTTTCATCTCTTGATTTTTTATTTATTGATCCTTTGAACTTTTGCATTTATGAATTTTTGTGTTTTTGTTTATTTGCATTTTTGTGTTTTATAGTTTTATAGTTTTGTGATTTTGTATTTTTATATTCTTGTGTTTTTGTATCTTTGTGTTCTTGTATTTTTGGGTTTCAGTATGTTGAATTTTTCTATTCTTGTATTTTTTAAGTTTTGTATTTTCGTATTCGTAGTTTTGTATTTTAGTATATTCGTATTTTGGTATTTTGTTATTTTTGTATTATTAAATTGATGTATTGTTGGATTGTTGTATTTCTTTATTTGAGTATTTTTGCATTATTTTATTCTTGGATTTTTAGCATTTTTGTATTGTTGTAATCTTGTATTTTTGCATTATTGAATTTTTGTATTTTCATATTTTTGTATTTTTGCATTTTGTTTTTTTTTGTGTTTCAGTATTTTTGTATTCTGGTATTTTTGCATTTTTAGTAATATCGTATTTTTGTATTTTCGTATATTTGTATTTTCGTTTTTTTACTCTTTTGTTTTTTGTATTTTGGTATTTTTGTGATTTAGAGTTTTTATATTTTTGTGATTTTGTATCTTTGTGTTTTTGTATGTGTTCTATTATTGCATTCTTGTATTTTTGCATTTTCTTATTTTTGTATTTTAAAATTTTTGTATTTGCCTATTTTAGCACTTCCGTATTTATATATATATTTGTATTTTTGTATTGTTGGATTGTTGTATTTCTGTATTTGAGTATTTTTGTATTCTTGTATTTTTAGTTTTTTTGTATCATTGAATTTTTTGTATTTTTATATTTTTATGCTCTTGTATTTTTGTATTTTGGTATTTTTGTGATCTCGTATTTTTATATTATTGTGTTTTTGTATTGTTGTGTTTTTGTATTTTTGAATTTTTGTGGTGTAGTGTTCTTGTATTTTGCATTTTTTGTATTCTAGTATTCCTGTATTTTTGAATCTTTGTATTGTGCGTTTAATCTCTCTCTGAACACGGACGGTTAAAGTATTCGTTGGGTCGAGTAGTCGCGAGAATAGTCGCTGACACTTCATTGTCAACCAGTTTGTCAAAAATTAATCGAGTCATTCACTGTCTGTGAATTGCATACAGATATAATGCATAAAGGCGTGGAATGAGTATGTTATCCTTGAGCTAACTTAACCTCAACCCCCAAGGTCCAACAACATTTCCCCTCAACTGTCGCACTAACACAACCACGCATGAATTAGACTATACGAAATGAATGAAACAGCCGCCAGTGAGTGATGATTGTTTTGGTTTGACTTCTACCGCACGGGGGTGACAATACCGGCAATTATGAGAAGCAGTATCAATAAAAGCATTATTCTAGGAAATAAATTATATTCATATTAAATTTTGAAAGTATTGCTTTTTCTACAGACATATATGTGAATTGTAATGATTCAATACCTCATACAGCACGAAACAGCAGACACCATTCACACATCCCCTGTATTCGAACACTTACTTTCAGCCAAATACATATTTGCTGTCAGCTTTCGAGTAAATACACAATATTTTCGTACTTTCGAATTTTGGATTTTTTTTATATTGTAGTATTTATCTATCTGTTGTATTTCTACATTTTCGTATTTTTGTGCTTTTGTATTTTTGTGTTTCAGTATTTTTGTACTTTTTATATTTTTGCATCCCTGTATTTTTATATTTTTTGTGTTTATGGATTCTTGTATTTTTGAAATTTTTATGTTTTTAGAATTTTAGTATTTCTGTATTTTAGTATGTTTGCATTATTGTGTTTTTGAATTTATGGATCTATATATTTTGTTTTTTTCTGAAAATTGAATTTTTGAACTTAAGAATTTTTCAATATCGGATTTTTATAAATTTTCGAGGTTTTTAATTTTAGACATTAGAATTTTTGAATGGTTGAATTTTTGAAATATTGAATTTTTGGTTATTGAAATTTCTAAAATTTTCATATTCTTGAATTTTTGAATCTTTGACTTTTTGAACTTTTAAATACTCGAATTTATGATTTTTTCAATTTCTGAATATTTAGTATTTTGTTACCTTGAATTTTTAATTTATTGATCCTTTGAATTTTTGCATTTATATATTTTTGTTTTTTTTGTTGCATTTTTGTGTTTTTGCGTTTGTAAATTTTTGTGTTGTTGTTGCGTTGAATTGCAGAAGTTTTTAATATAAGAATACAAGATTTTTTTAATTGCTGAATTCTTGATATTTTTTTAATATTTGAATGTTTGAATTTGAATTTCTGAATTACAGAATTTTTGAATTCTTTGCTCTTCGAATTTTGGAATTTTTAATAATTGAATATTGGAGTTGTTGAATTTTTGAAACCAGAATTTTCAATTTTTTGCATGTTTTAATCATTGATTTTTCGAGTTTTTGAATTTCTGAACCTTTGAATTACCGGATCTTTGAATTTTTATTTCTTTTTCAATTTTTGGATTTAAAAATCTTCGAATTCTTGAATTTTCGAATATTCGAATTTCTGAATTTTTGATGTATTCAATTTTTGATCTTTTGAATTTGAGAATTTTGTGCTAAAAGGGCATTTCATTTTTTTTTTTGAATTTTTAGTGCTTTTGAATTTTAGTAATTCTGTATTTCTGATTTTTTCTTTTTGTATTTGTATTTTTATTGTGGTTGTATTAATTTGATTTGGAATTTTTGCATCTTTGTATTTTAGAACTATTGAACTATTGAATTTGTAATACTTGAATTGCATTACATGAATTTTTGTATCATTGTGTTTCTGAATTTCTGGGTCTTACTTTTTGAACATTTCGATTTTTGAAGTTTATAATTTTTAACATTTGAATTCTTCAACTTTCCTGAATTTTTGAAGATTTGATTTTTCATTTTTAGACTTTTTGCCTTTCTCAATAGAAAGGTATTGCAATTGCTCTGAAAACCGACTTTTTAACGGAGGCCCGGAGGGCCGAGTGACATATACCATTCGATTCAGTTCGTCGAGTTCGGCAAATGTCTGTGTGTGTATGTATGTGTGTGTGTATGTGCGTCTGTGTGTGTGTACGCGAACACAATCTCACTCACTTTTCTCAGAGATGGATGAACCGATTTTTACAAACTTAGTCCCAAATGAAAGGTGCAACGTTCCCATAGGCTGCTATTGAATTTCTAATGGATCCGACTTCCGGTTCCGGAATTACAGGGTGATGAGTACGATCACGCAGAAAACGTCGATTTTAAGAAATTCTGCAATGAATGTATAATGGTGAAAATTTTTCCAAAATGTGACCACAACTGCTTCGATTTGTAGTACTAGGTCATTAACAGCCATTCAAAGTCTCTTTGGTCACATTGGCCACCATCATCGGTTCCGGAAGCCCCGGCGGAAGTATCCAAATTCAGAGTAACAGTCACATCGGTTTCTCGGAGATGGCTAGACCGATTCGACTAAACTTGACCTCAAATGAAAGGTATTGCGTCCCCGTAAATGGCTATTAAATTTTATCCCCAACCGACTTCCGGTTCCGGAGTTACGGGTTGTGGCGTGCGATCACATAGCAAATTGTGATTCAAACCGATACCCCGATGGAAGCAAAAAAGGTAAAAATTTCGCTAAAATGTCTCTCAAATAACTTAACTTTGCAGTTCTAGGTCACCGACGGCCAAACAAACTTTCGTTGACTACATTGACCACCATAGACGGTTCCGGAAGTGCCCGGGAAAAGCGGCCATCTTTCATAACTAGCAAACTCATATCAGTTTCTCGGAAATGGTTGGGCCGATTTTCACAAACTTAGTCCCAAATGATAGCTATATTATCCCCACAGATGTCTGTAAAATTTCGCACGGATCGCTTGTATGGTTCCGGAAATATAGACTGAACGGTCCGGTCACACATGAAATTCCCATATAAGCCGGAACTCAAAATTTTTTTTCAAAGGGGGGACCCCATGAAATTTCAGAAATCGAATTCGTATTTTTGATGCCAAATATCTTTAAAATGCATGAAACGTCGAGATTTAATGTTATCTCGAAAAATTTTTTTTATAAAAATCGACTTTTTGGGACTTTGCCGATTTCGCACCTTTTTTCAGTTCAATATTACCGTGGCTGTTTTTTCTTTTTCAAAATTTTAGAACTCGAATAATGATTTATTTTCCTGTATATAGTTGTCATGTGATGTATGATAATAAAATGTAATATATGCATTTAAAAGTTTTTAATGAGTATAAACAACGCACACATTCTCGTGATTCATGATTGAGAAAGGCACAATTGCACCGCTAGGTGGATTAAAATAGGTTTTAATTATAACATTGTTTAATTTTGAAATCGATTTTTTTTAATTTTTGTGGATGTTTGTTGTTGTTATTGGAATTCTCTAATCTCAAAATTTTTAAATTTTTGATTACAGATATCTTGAATTTTAGATATTTTTAGCAAGCAATTTATATATTTTTGTTACTTCTGTCATTTATTTTCAAAAAACTATAAATTTTTCGCTCTTAACGTCTTGTAATTCTGATTTTTATAATGTTCATAATTTATCCTGTTTTAGAATTTCGTTCAGTTTTTGAATTTACAAATTATTGAATATATTATTCCTCAGTTGTGCTTAATAACACTAGTAACAGTGACGTAGTGCTCTGCCAGTGATGTTATGCAGCAAAGCTAGCGTTGTGTGGCTGGACCACATAGTCGCAGCGAAGGATACCAAGCTGCACTAAGCCGCTGACGGTCCACCTGAAGAGGTGTTATCAAACCCGCCGGCGGATGTGCAAACCAACCTGTGATTCACTTATTTGTCCGGTTTACTCCACAGTTTATAGAGAACAATTGCGCAAAGAGTGAAGACAAAAAAGACTACCTATCGTGCACAATTGGAATCCGTCTTTGTAGCAATTTTGCTCGATAAGTAGACTTTTTTGGCTTCACTCTCTGCACACTCTTTGCGCCCCTTTATACCCACTAAGACGTCCAAAAAATTGTTGCAAACCCGTTCAACACGGGTCCAACGATGGACGTTTGTTGAACGGTTATTTGGACGTTGTCCAAATTGGTCCAACGAACGTCCTTTATTGGACGATTTTGAAACCAACCGTTCTTATAGGGTACTAACGCCTTCGGTTTATTCAAATATACTCAGTCAAACCGATTCCGAAACCGGTTCGGTATCTTGAATGAATTCAATAAGGATTTCGACTTAGCTCAAATGCAATAACCTATTCTGACTCAGTAGGTTTCGGAATCGGTTGTTGCCTTTCAACTGGATTCCATATTGAATTCATTCAGGATTCCGAATCAAATTGCGAATGGTTTGACCAGGTACCGGGTAAGCCGACTGAGCGGTATCGATTTGATCTGCAGTAACTTGGTATCTACAAAAAACGCACTGTGATTGTGCCTAAGCATATCATTTATACAAAATATCAAAGTACTACATCCGTAGCAACGTTACATTGCATTTATGTGCGTTATCCATCTTCACTGCCGCTTAGTCGGCTTTAAACTAGCCATAACCCATGTTTGAGTAAACCAGACGAACGAGTGGATCACAGATTTGATTGCACTTCCGACGGATGATTTACAAACACGTTCTCCAGCGGAAACTTGGCCGCAGCTGTGTGGCCAAGCTGCATCACACTAACTTTGCTGCATAACATCACTTGGCAGAGCATTGTATAACTGTTACTAATGTTAATAAGTACAACTGAAAAATCAAACAATTAAACAACTAGAAAATTCAAAAACTGCAGTCCAAAATTCCGAAACAAATTATGCAGAAATTATCCACACAAATCCAGAAATACAAAACTTTAAGAATTTTTTTTCAGATTAACTAATATTAAATGTACTTTGTAAAACATTTTCAATTTTTCCTGAATAATATTTCTAAATCGATGAAAGGAGTATGAGCTGTCATTAAACGTCAAATTTTGACGTTTACAGACAGCTTTTACACGTTTCATCGATTTAGAACAACTTTGAATTATTTGTTACTCTATGGGAGGCGGGATGCCCCACCCGAAGGTACCATCCGCCGGCAGGCATGCTGGCGACCGGATGGCGTGCGAACGGCAGGCAAAAGGCATGCGAATGGCGGGGCTAATATTCATAGCAAAGAACGCAGCCATCCGCCTGGTTGTTGCATCTGAGCCTGCATTTCGTTCGCCCGTCACTTGTCGGCATGTATTGAGGCGATCGGTGTTGGCAGGTGGGGCATCTCGCCTCCGGTTAGCTATCCATCTGCCGTGGTAATGTGGGAATGATTAAAAGCTAGCCGAGAAAGTAATCATTGCAAAGAGTATATCAAGCATGATTTTTGAAAACACCGTAACTAACAAATGTAAACAAACTGAGATTATCACTCCCCCACATTCTACGCATCTTAATGTACATGCTGACAAACATTCGTTTCATTATTCGGTAATGCAGCTGAAAAATGCGCAATCGAAATAATGACGAACAAACAACTGACACGTCAACAGTGCATAAATACAGTTTCGTCATGTTAGTTACGTTAGGTTTGGTACTGCTGTAACACTTACGTTATTTTAATTTAATCGGTTTTTGTAACTAAATTATTAAAATTTACTACAATCTTTCTACTAAAATGCTCAATATAGGTAATGTTTCCATAAGGGGAACAAGAGCACGCAGTTCCTTAATTCTAGCCAATATTTTAGAGAAAAAGAATACAAGTAATGTTATTCTAAGCACCACTAATGCACATTCAGCACATTTTTATTTTTGGTTATCTAAATCTATCCTACAGTAGATCAAATCTTAATACTTGTGACAATGCGAGCAAAAATGAGACACTAAAATCGACTAATTGAAAAATGTCGAAAGTGTAAGAGTGATGCTCAGAATAGCGTAACCTTTGTCTTCAACACACTGCTCAAAAGCGACAAACTACAAATGTTGGTTGTCCTCATTGGCATACTGCCTCGGCGGAACAGTTCAGTTATAGAATTGATTAAAAAATAATAAGATTAGTCACCACAATTGACGAAACTGAAATAACGTAAGTGCAACAAAGATACCAAACCAACGAAAGTAAAACGACGAAACTGTGAGCGTGATACAAATAACATCGTAACTTTAATTTTTCTTCAATCCGCTCTTTTAAATGTCTTGATCGCGAATGTTCGTTCCATTCAATGGAAAGGCGTCTTTGGTGAGCATTTTGGACGAATAATTGGTGTAAAAATCGGTATGGTTTTTAAATAACATTTAAAACAAAACTTCGAAAATGGCATCGCCGTTTTCTCTGTTTGGGTGAAGTGCGAGTTTCGCTGTTTTCAAAAATCATGCTTGATATCATGTTTAGTTTCGAAATGATTGAAATCCAACCATTTCGAGATTACTTTTATTTAAGAGTGTAATACACTCAAAAGTGTCTAATGTTCTCACCTTTCTCTCCATCTTGGTTCCAGTGCACTCCACTACACCGGTGTCAATCAATCGAAAATCCCAAGTGAGTCTGTCAGAGACGGATGTCAATGGAAATGGAGAGAAGTCTGGCGTTCATTTTTGATGTGAAGAATTCTATAAATATTGTTACTATTGAATTTGTTTTTGCAATATTTTGATTACTGTGCAAGTAAAACTTTTAAATGGATGCACTTAGTGCGGCAGCAGAAGGTATGATATCTGTGAGGTACTATATTAAATGCAAAGAAGCAATTTATAACACCGTCGATTCCCGTTTACCCCACCCAGTTGAATGAAGGAAAAAGTGACTAAAAATAAAGTCCATTATTTTCATCAGTGTCGGATTTTGTCTGGCGGCAGCTGGAAGTAAAATATATAATTTGTGAATCAGTATATATTGCGGTGTAAAGGATTTGTTGCTTACAGAATAAAACAGTATGAAAAGTAAGGTTCATGGAATGAAAATAACAGTAAAATAACAATCATGCTTGTTCATGAACACAACAGAATACTACATTTTTTCTCAAAACTGAAAAACATTTTTGATCAAAAGTGCAAATCAAACCACTTTATCCTCAAATTATAGTCTAAGGCTGCTACACTTGAAATCCGATGTGAACATAGAGTACTTTCGGTAATTATGTTAATTTTCTACTATTTTTTATACAAATATTTAAATGTATATCAAATCAGTACTTTTCTTCAAAACCATTAAAGTTAACTAATTAAAAATTTGATATGACGAGATATAGATTCGGTCTCTTATCAGTTATGATGAAATGTGACATTTAGTTCGCATAAAATGTGCAAAATTTTTCCGGTAATTGCATTGAGGACCTCGTCCTTTCGCAGTCTCTGGGCAATAGAATATTCCATCAAAACGAACATGTGCTGCCCATTAAAGAATATTAGTCTAATATGGATATTTTTGCATTATTTCTACCAAGACAACAAGGTTTGTGCAGAAAATATCAAGAAAAAACACCTAAACATGGTTGTTTCATCTATAAGGCTCGATAAAAATGTAAATGTTGAAAAGGGTATTTCTCGACTTGCTGTTGGGCAGTATGCTGGATAGGGATGTTGCGATACTTTCGATACATTTTTTTTTGTAAAAAAATATTGTCCAGTCTCTTATTATTACTTATTTAGTTACATTGTAAATAAAATTCATATCCTTCTACTGTTTTTTGGTTCGTTGGTGTACTGGTCATGTAACAACATCTGGGAGAATTCCTTCAGTATCAGCTGGCGTGTCCGTCTGGATTGATGTTGGAGAACTGGGTAGATCCAATCCTCAGGTTGTAGTTGCATTAGCCGTCGATCAATCGCTACGAAGACGTTCCGTTGGTATACCCAGATAGTTTTGTTTTCGCTACATTGAAGAAGGTGATGCTCGATGCTATCCGTTTGATCAGGACAAATACTGTAGTCGGCGTCGGCTCGTCTCTTTATTTTGTAGAGTAGCTCGTTGGTAATTATCTTGCGAGGAACAACACGCAGATCGTTGATCCGATTTTAGCAGCTTGGAGTGGATGTGTTTGAATACTTTCTTCCAGTCGCGTAGTGGATTCTCCCTATTTTCGGTTCCTTCAGTTGTTTTAGGAAGCTGCAGTATATTATACTGGAGCTAGGCGTTCTTACGATTTCATCAGTTAGAAAAGCAGATTCTTTCACCACTGTTCGAATGTGTTCGTATTTCCGGGGTATGGCCAGTAGATTTGGGGGATTGGCGTTGTGTTCTAAAAAACTCCAAAGAAAAGGAAGATCTGAAGCGATTTGTATCATTCGATTTGTCAACCAAAGCCTTGGTTTTGATCGGTGGTGAATGTAAATTTTACCCCCCTCTGTCTTCAGGAAGTATCAGCGTTTCGAAAGCTATCCTGGTCCATTTTTTCCCATACCATAGAAATGATCCAATTCTCGAGATAAACTTTTCACTGTGCTTGTTTGTAAGTGGAATTACAGATGCTGTGTACCATAGCTTCGATGTTATGTAGGTATTTACCAATATGACTTTTTGTACGAGATTCAGAATTTGGACGTTGTTCATCCACATACACGTTGGGAACCCTCGTAAAACCGCAGCCCAATTGCGGTCAACTGTGTCGGAGAAGTCTTCAGCAAAATGTATTGCGAGGAATTTCACTGTGTTTTGTATCCGCAACCACTCATTTTGTGGTGTCAAATTTATCAAACCGATCCCAATGGCTTTAGTTTTCTGGGTGTTTATTCTTGTCCCAGAAACAAATCCGAATGCTTCAAAGGTTTTCAGAACAGCTCGCACCTGATAGTCACTGCCGAGAAACATAGAAATATCATCAGCGTAGGCGTTCAAAACAGCATGTGGAAATTCTCTGTGCAGTTTATCAAGCAGTGGTTGCAAATAGATTACAAACAAAAGTATTGATAGTGGATCTCCTTGTCGTACCGATCTCTCTATTTTTATTTCATTTCCCAGTTTGCCATTGATAAGCGCCCTTGAAAAACTGTTGTTTGTACAGTACATTAGAAGGTTAACCAGATTAGTTGTACTCTACTCTATCAAAAGCATGGTCGAAAGCAAAAGCAACCAGCAGTGCATTCCCACGTCTCGCTTTCAGTTCACAACAGCCGTCAAGTATTCGAGCAGTGGCTTCAAATATGTTACGCTTCCCATTGGAGCATTTTTGATGTTTTTATAGCACCAAAGGGAGCAAGGGATTAATTATGTCTTTAATTATTCTAGCGAATATTTTGTAGTCCACATTCAGGAGTGTAATCGGTCTGAAAGCTTTGACGCTGTTATCGACCTTCTTTTTCCTAACAAGCATTAGTACTCCATCAAAGAATTCTTTAGGAGCATTAGAGGACATTGCTTCATTGATGACAAAATTAAACTCTCTCTCTCTCTCTCTCTCTCTCTCTCTCTCTCTCTCTCTCTCTCTCTCTCTCAATCACTTGTCATGCCTTTAGGTAGAACTCCTTTGGCAAGCTACGTTGCCGGGTGATTTCCGTGAGCTGCTCGATTTGATTGCTTGTAGAATTTCGCCTGAAGAAATTACATCCATTACTCGCTGATTGTCCTCATTTTCACTCGGGATGCGCTGTGTTGGGTTGAAGTCGTCGTTCTCGACCGGGTGCGTCGAAAAGTATAAGCTAACAAAGTATTCTTGCACACTCTGGT
Source organism: Topomyia yanbarensis (assembly GCF_030247195.1). Lineage (NCBI taxonomy): Eukaryota > Metazoa > Arthropoda > Insecta > Diptera > Culicidae > Topomyia > Topomyia yanbarensis. The sequence continues at coordinate 286,237,423 of NC_080671.1, read as the reverse complement.
GTATCGCATTTGGCTCTCGTATTGTATTATCTCCATTCTGCAGTATATTAATCGAGATTTCGGTTCGTCGGCTCTTCTGGTTTGCTATGTGAAAAATTGATGTGTTTTCTCCTGTTATGTATATTTCGTTTCAACACCGCGAGCGATGTGCATAGCTACGCTGTAAAGAGAGCATCCGTCCTTTAATGTGATTGTTTCCAGTTGACGGGGTTCGCCATAATACCGATCATATGCTGAACGAAGTATGGCGTAGTACAATTCCATTGTATCATGGAATGAGCGCCTTTGAATGGACGATTGCCATTTTAGGAAGGAGATCAGTTTAGGTTTCACGAATTGAATCCACCAGTCTATCCAAGTACGATAATTTCGTCGATGCCTTGTCCAGTATCCCCATTTCACGTGCAGTTCCTCAATGACCGCTGGATCATCAACCAGGCTTGGATGCACTGTTCTTCCAAGTGTTGGAAGAACAGTGCGAATTATGTATGCTCTGTGGTCTGAAAAAAAACCGTTGAAGCAAAATTTATGGTTCGTATCCATTCTCGCATATTCGGTGTGACAAGAATCCTATCTATCCTAGAAGCAGAGTCCGATCTGATAAAGGAGAATTCAACATGTTGGCGGTTTAAAAGCTCCCAGCTGTCGTCTACCCCTGAGGCAGTCATGAATCGTTTTAGCATTTTTTTTCCATACGTTTATTTGACACGGCATTTGCAAAAGCTTTTTACGCCAGTTTCTTTTTTTTACATAGCACTTTACAAAAATCCTTAAGACTAATTTTAACTATACTAGTACTTTGCCTAAAACTAACACTGAAATCACTTTATTGTTTGCTTTTTTCCTTACATTGTTGTATTTCATAATGATCTAGTATTTTCGGGTGCATTTATTTACTTTTTTTTCTGTTTTTGTCTAAATTTAAAAACTAAATATTCTAGGACACTTTAATTGGTGAATGATTAGCCTTGGATGAGAGTAAGAGGAGATGAATTTAATTAAATTTTGACAGACGCTGTTTTTAGAAAATGATAGATAAGTTCCATGTATAGAGGATCGCGATACGCCAGGATGTCTCTAACAGGAACATGGATTGGTCTTCCTCGGACTTGTAAAGAATCTACTAATTGTGATCTGGCTTCACGATATTCAGTGCAGGACCAAACAACATGCTCAATGTCGTGGTAACTTTCTCCACAAGCACAATGATTACCCTCAGCGAGCCCAATACGACGGAGATGCGCATCTAAAGTATAATGATTGGACATGAGCCTAGACATCACACGGATGAAGTCCCGACTTACATCCAATCCTTTGAACCATGCCCTTGTTGATACTTTAGGGATAATTGAGTGTAGCCATCGTCCCATATCTCCATTGTCCCAAGATGTTTGCCAACTAGCAAGTGTCCTCTGTCGAGAAGCGCTATAAAATTCATTGTAAGCGATGGGTCTTTCATATATTTCACCATCTAGTGCACCAATCTTGGCTAAATTATCAGCTTTCTCATTGCCCGCAATAGAGCAATGGGCAGGGAGCCACACTAGGGTAAATTTATAACATTTTCTTGTCAGGTTACTCAGAGATTCTCGTATCTTCCCCAAAAAGAATGGATCGTGATTATCAATCCTCTTTGAGCGTAGAGCTGCAATTGTGCTGAGACTATCAGTGAGGATAAAGTAATGGTTCGGGGGTAAAGTATTAATTATTTGAAAACTATAGTGAACTGCTGCTAGTTGCGCTATATAAACAGAGGCGGGTTCTGCAAGTTTGAAGAAATTGAAAAATTATTGTTGAAAATACCGAAACCAGTGGCCTCACTGATTCGTGACCCATCAGTGTAAACATTTTAAGGCAGTCTATGTGTTGATATTTACTTGTGAATATTTTAGGGATCTCCCGCGAGCGTAGATGATCCGGAATTCCACGAATCTCTGCTTGCATGGACGTGTCGAAGAATAAAGTGGATTCAGGAATATCTAGTATATTGACGTATGTGTGAACATACCTAGCAGGCGTTATTTCTTGTGACATGTGATTGAAATACACTGTCATGAATCTGGTTTGGGGTTGAAGCTCGACAAGTCTTTCAAAATTTTCAATTACCAGTGGGTTCATAACCTCACATCGAATAAGTAAACGAGAAGAGAGATCCCAGAACCGGTCTTTTAAAGGAAGAACTCCCGCTAGTACTTCAAGACTCATTGTATGGGTCGACTGCATGCAACCTAAGGCAATTCGTAAACAGCGATACTGTATCCGTTCCAGTTTAATAATGTGAGTGTTCGCAGCTGAACGGAAACAGATGCACCCATATTCCATTACTGAAAGTATTGTTGTTTGATACAATCTTATCATGTCACTTGGATGAGAACCCCACCATGATCCAGTTATTGTTCGCAGAAAATTTATCCTTTGTTGGCATTTCGTTATTAGATACCTAATGTGGCCTCCCCATGTGCCTTTAGAATCGAACCAAATTCCAAGGTATTTAAAAGTCAGGACTTGGGCTATCGTTCTACCAACCAACTGAAGCTGAAGCTGAGCTGGATCACGCTTCCTTGAGAAAACGACCAACTCTGTTTTCTCCGTAGAGAAATCGATGCCCAGCTTTAAAGCCCAAATTGATAAATTATCCAAGCTATCTTGCAATGGTTGTTGTAAATTTATAGCTTTTAGTCCTGTGGCAGAAACCACCCCATCATCTGCAAGTTGTCTTAAAGTGCATGGGCTGACAATACAATTATCAATGTCATTCACGTAAAAATTATAGAGAAGGGGGCTTAGACAAGAGCCTTGTGGGAGGCCCATGTAACTTATTCTGAGTGTCGCCAAATCGCCATATGAAAAATGCATGTGCTTTTCTGACAATAAATTGTATAAATAATTATTTAATATCGGTGAAAGACCACATTGATGTAGCTTCTCCGAGAGAACATCAATGGAGACTGAGTCGAATGCTCCTTTTATGTCTAAGAACACAGACGCCATTTGTTCTTTTTTTGCGTAAGCGAGTTGGATTTCTGACGAAAGTAGCGCCAGACAATCATTCGTTCCCTTTCCCCTCCGAAAACCAAACTGGGTATCTGATAGCAAGCCGTTCGCCTCAACCCAATTGTCGAGACGTCGTAGGATAATTTTTTCCAACAATTTCCTGATACAGGATAGCATTGCAATCGGTCGATACGAGTTATGATCGGAGGCTGGCTTTCCCGGTTTTGGAATAGCGATAACTCTCACTTGTCTCCAGTCGTGCGGCACAATGTTCTGCTCAAGAAGCTTATTGAATAAATTCAACAAGCGTCTTTTTGCTAGGTCAGGCAGATTCTTCACCAAGTTGAATTTAATTCTGTCTAGTCCCGGAGCATTATTGTTGCATGAGAGGAGTGCAAATGAGAATTCCATCATTGTCAAAGGCGAATCTATGAAATCGTTACTTGTGGGAGCATCGCGAGTGATTTTCTGCGCAGGAGCAGAGTCGGGACAAATTTTCTTGGCGAAATTAAATATCCAACGATTCGAAAAATCTTCGCTTTCATTAGTCACGTTTCGATTCCTCATTCTTCTGGCTGTGTTCCAAAGAGTACTCATTGATGTTTCTCTTGACAAGCCATCAACGAAGCGTCTCCAATAACTAGACTTTTTGGCACGACGTATACTGTCAAATTTGTTTTGCAAAATGAAATAATTTTCAAAGTTCTCACGTATACCCCCTTTCTGTTTCATAATTTCTTTGTAGGCAACTTGTTTAGCTTCATATGCATCAGAGCACTCTTTGTCCCACCAAGGATTAGGCGGGCGTCTATTTATTGTCATTCCAGGATTGCATTTCGTTTGGGCTTGTTCTGCTGCTTCAATAATTAAACCCGCTAAGAATTCATATTCTTCGGTAGGGGGTAGCTCTTCTGTAGAAGCAAGAGAAGTGGAAATTAATGTTTCGTATGTTTTCCAATCAATATTTCGTGTTAAGTCATAAGGAACATTGATTGAATTCGTAAGGCCTAATTCACTGTTAATTGAAACAACGATTGGCAAATGATCGCTACCGTGAGGATCAGGTACAACCTTCCACGTGCAATCTAACCGAAGTGATGTCGGGCACAGAGACAGATCTAATGCACTTGGACGTGCAGGAGGTCTGGGGATGCGTGTTGTTTCGCCAGTATTTAAAACTGTCATATTAAATTCGTCACACACATTGTATATCAAAGAGGATCGATTATCATTGTAGAGGGAACCCCACAATACTCCGTGCGAGTTGAAGTCTCCCAGTATCAGACGCGGAGCAGCCATGGATTCCACTACCTCAAAAATTTGATGTTGTCCAATTTGAACTTTGGGAGGTATATATATAGAAGCGATAGACATGTCTTTGCCTTTAATGTTCGTTTGGACAGCTACAGCCTCAATGCCCGCAAACAAGGGGATGTTAATTCTATAGAAAGAATAGCACTTTTTAATTCCTAGAAGCACTCCTCCATACGGGGTGTCTCGGTCTAGGCGAATAATGTTGAAATCATTTAAGTTGAAATTAATGTTTGAGGTAAGCCATGTTTCACATAGAGCAAAAGCATCGCATTTTAAATTATGCAGTAAAATTTTTAAGGAATCAATTTTAGGTATGATACTTCTGCAATTCCACTGTAAAACAGTGATGGAATCTTTCATTGGAGGAGGTGAATTACCCATTGAAAGATACAATCGCTGCAAGGATGGGCCATTGAGCAATCAGCTGCTCTAAAAATGTTCTAATTGTTGGGAGGAAAGCTGAAAGTATACTCTTTAGTGGTTCAGAAATATTGAATGCTTTAAAAATCCAATCAATAATTTCAGAAAATTTCAATAATTCTACCCCCGGCTGAGGCTCAGAGGAAGTCGAAATTTTATTATTTCCAGTAATGGTGTTCTGTTTGGATTGTACGTTCCCAAAACCGGGCGGAATTGATTTCGGTTTTGAATCGGAATTTTTCGGTTTTGGGCGCAGTTTATCTATTGGTGGAGAAATTTTAAGGCCCTTTCTTGGCAGCTTGGGAAAAGAAGACTGTTTTCTTTTTCTGGAATTTCCGGGTAAAACAAATGATGTACCTTCGCACGCTCCGTCAGAGTCAGACTGTTCCGAAAATAGAGATGTGTAAGTGTTTTCTAAGAAAATGGGTTTAGGGGTAGCATTTTTCAACATTTCTGCATAGGAGCGCTTAGACCTCTCCTTCAAGGATCGTTTAATTTTATCCTCACGCAATTTATAAATGGGGCATGCAGGGAGCTCATGTGAGTTTTCTCCGCACATTAAACATTTTTCTGAATTTTCATTGCATGTATCCTCTTGATGAAAACCCCCACATTTGCCACACCGTGCCTTATTGGAACAATAAGTGGCTGTGTGGCCAAGCTGTTTGCAATTAAGGCAATTCATTACACGAGGAATAAAAAGGCGAACAGGGAGACGAATCTTATCGATAATGACATAGTTGGGCAGCGCAGACCCAGCGAAAGTCACTCGAAATGAGTCAGACAGTCGATAAACTTTTTTATCTCCTTCGTGTGATACTGAATGCAATTGCTTGCATTCAAGTATTTTTACGTCTTTAAGTATGGTGTCTTTGAAACGACCAACCCCATGCTTAATTATGTCATCAACAGTCAAACTCGATTCTGTGATGACCCCATCAATTTCAATTTCCTTTGAAGGAATATACGCTCTATACTCACGCGTAAAAAGCTCGCAAGAAGCAATTGCATTGGCTTGTTTGAGACTACCAACGACAATGCGTATTTTATCTTTATTGACTTTGACGATCTCTTTTACATCCGAGAATCGCGAAGTCAAATCTTTAGAAATTTGAATAATATTTAGCGCCTTTACTTTACGCCTAATAAATACAATTCATGGTCCCGTTGACGACTCTGGGTAAATTTTAATTCTAGTCGGATTTACATTTTCAGCATAAGGCTTAGGGGGGGGGGGGGGGGGTCTGTTACTCGTTCTCCCATCTCTTCATCCATTTTACCTAGCAAGAAAAACTATCACAAAAAGGAATGAAAAATATACCTGTTATACCTGTAGAACACACCTCATGTGTAACGTTGTAAACTCGGTGCCCGTTGTTTGACAATGTGACACTTGCTGTCCTTCTTCGTCGCGTTGCTTCTTCAGTAGAGAAATAGGCCTACCTGCAACACTTCAAAACTCTCTCCGGTTAAGCTGCTCGTCGGTATCACCACCACAAGCGCGCTCTCTCCGTTTCCACCACGGCGGTAGACAAATGTGTCTACCTGTGGCTTGCTGCGAAAATCCCACTGTCGATACGGCACTTTTCGGTGCCACTTGTTTTCCTTATTCGTCGTACCACTTCTGCGGTAGACGAATAGAGCAAATGGGTCTACCTGTGACGCTTCCCCTCTCGTCGATTAGAATTGCCCGACGACACCAATACAATATATTTTTTCTGTGTGTACAGGCACGATCACTGTCGATTTCTGCCACCGCGGTAGGCAAATTCGTCTACCCGCGGTTTGCTGTCAAAACACCGAGGATGCCGTTGACCACGCCTCCGACGTATCAACTGTCGACTCACACTTAACAAACTGGTCTCTCTCTCTCTCCCACAAAAACGCATACAGCGTCTCGCACTCCGTCACTCTCTCCAGAACAAAACCTTCCACCTGGAGGCACAACCGTCTCGGCCGGTTGCAAAAACTGTTATGAATCGTTTTAGCATTGGACTATGCGCGTTTGAACCAGTAGCATCTTTTTGGTTTACTACCGAATTGAAATCACCACCAATGATGCCAGTGTTCGTAGAATTATAGAAGTAGTATGGTAAAACTGTGTTGTAGAAATTTTCCCTTGCGTTGCGATTTTGAGTTCTTGACGCTGCGTACACAATAATGAAAGTTACCCCATTGATCCGTGCACTGACTAACCTTGAATCCATGCTTCTGTCTACATGGGTGAAAGTGAGAAAACTGCGTGCTGCAATCGCTGTTCCTCTTTTGTGCTCGTCTATATTGTACTCAATGATGAAGCCTGGTATGTTGAGATGTATCGTTGCCACTTCTTGCAGGAATATGATATCAAGTTCAGCGGATCGGATGAATGAATTCAGGGCGTCGAACTTTGTCCCATTTGTCACTGCGTTCATGTTGATTGTAGCAATCTTGTAGCAATCTTCGCCGACACGACGAATATCAGCAGGGCTTAGCGGCAGCGGGGGAAGCTGGGAACGGTGGAAACATGCTGAGGGTGCTTCCAGATACAATTTGTTGTTTCGGTGTTGAGACGCATAGCATGTCGATTTTTCATCACGAACTGTGAATGTGTATAGCTGTATTTCATTGTTGAACCGACGAGGCAGGTCAGAGGATTGCACTGTGATGTCTTCTCTGCTGCGTAGGCAGGGTGAGGAAATGCAGGACACAAAAACGTCGACAGCAGCTGATAATGATCGAAGTTTACGAGGCAGTTGATAACGGTTCATCGGTGGCGGGGGCAGGTACTAAATTTGCACTTTTTTCTTGTTGTTATGATGAGATCGGTGAGCACCGGGTACAGCAGCAGTGGCACAAGCGAGGAAGAAGCAGAGTGCACATTCATTTGTTTGTTGTTGCTGTGATGAGGCTGATTCAGGATAGTTTTTCTATTTACTGTTTGTTGCGCGAATTCGATCGTGTGATGTGGATCTAGCCATGTGTCATTCCGAGACGGTCTTTTTTCGTTGTTTCTTCTTTCATTTTCGAGAGGCGATGCTGATCTTTTTGAACTCAGTGTGCTGTTTTTGATTTTGTCTGCAGTCAGATCGTCGCTTTCGTCTGGACTCGTAACGTTCACGATATGACAATCGTTTGCAGTTTGGGATGTACTGGTTGTTTCTGTTTGTTACTGATTTCTGTTCTCAGGTGTGCTTTGAAATGGCTCGGCCACCATAGCGGTATCACTTCCAGCCAACGAGATATTTGACTCGTGGTGAGATGTGCCCTTTTTAAGCCTGCGGAGCCAGCAGTGTTTGGTTGACGAAAAGTCTGCTGCGAAAGTGACTGATCGTCGCCGTTTTTCACGATTTCGGCCAGTTTTAAACGACCGCTGACGCTCGGTTTCATAGATTTTGCATACTCGATTGCAATGTTTGCATGTGGCGACTTGACCTTTGTAGGTTATAAGAGTCATAGTCGTGTCCACCATCACATATGACGGTATCGGTTTTACAAGTTTCATGCACATCATTCTCATCCCATTTGGTACACCAGGGGAAAAAATCTTTCCAGGCTTCATCGCGGATTGAGATAGTTTCACCATACTCACGCATCCGGTATGCTAGCTGTCTGTTACTTGTGCTCGGGCGGAGGCCATGAACTCTAACCTCAATAGATCCATCTTCCATTGACAGTGGAATGCTGTAGGATTTTCCATCGTGTTCTAGCTGGTGTTTCATGTTGTGCTCTTGTACAATGTCCTGTGCTGTTTGAGCGGAATCGGTGCCCACGAAGACACGTCCATTGCTGACTTGCAGGTGCTGTAATTTAGTCGCTTCGATAGCGAGATTTTTTGTTATAAATTCGGCGATTGCGGGAAGATTTAGTTTGGTCGGTACAACTTTAAAGGTGATGACAAATGTTTTGTCAACCAATGACGCCATTCTGGCAGTTGCTGGTTCCGAATATCGGAATTAAGTCTGATATGTCGGACTAAGTCCGCAAATTGCGTTAAAGCAAAAAACTATTACAGTTCTCTTCAAAAAACCTATTTTAATCCACCTAGCGGTGCAATTGTGCCTTTCTCAATCATGAATCACGAGAATGTGTGCGTTGTTTATATTCATTAAAAGCTTTTAAATACATATATTACATTTTATTATTATACATCACATGACAACTATATACAGGAAAATAAATCATTATTCGAGTTCTAAAATTTTGAAAAAGAAAAAACAGCCACGGTAATATTGAACTGAAAAAAGGTGCAAAATCTACAAAGTCCCAAAAAGTCGATTTTTCTTAAAAAAATTTTTTTGAGATAACATAAAATCTCGACGTTTCATGCATTTTAAAAATGTTTGGCTTAAAAAATACGAATTCGATTTCTGAAATTTCATGGGGTCTCCCCTTTGAAAAAAAATTGAGTTCCGGCTTATATGGGAATTTCATATGTGACCGGACGATTTAGTCTATATTTCCGGACCCATATAAGCGATCCGTACGAAATTTTATATTTATTTATTTCGCATCGTCTTCGAGCAAGCTCGTACAGACTGGTGGTAACTTATACTAATATTCATAACAACACAACATTATATTATACGATGTACAACAAAACACAACATAGGAAACATTAATTAATATTCATTACGTATATCTAAATCAATTCTATTCAAGTTGTTGAAACTCTCGAAAGAAAATTCCTTCTGACCAAGTTGAAGGGTTCAGCGCCATGTCCCGTAAGCTAATATCAAAGCCTACTTTGAAGGACACATACGGCATCGTCGATGTATCCTTCCATGGTGGTACAAGTTTCTGTGCAATAACTGCGTCTTCTGATTCACCAACGCAATGCGAAACCATATCTATAATTTCTTTTTCGGTGGCGGTGTTTCTTAATTTTTTAAGAAAAATCCAGCATTTCGGCGATAGCAAGACTTTTCTACTGTCCTCTAGATCATTTCTCGAGCCTTGCATTAGCTTTGTCGATGAAAGTGGTGATGATCGAGACGAAACTGAAGCATTAAACGAGCAGGGAAAGCCAGCCAACGTTTGATGGATTCCAGCGATTTCACTCTTCAGGGCCGAAATTTCATCGCGCAAATCTGTTTCAAACATTTTAGCCTTCGTATCATTGTGGGTTTTCGTAGCGGTAGTGGCGGCGGCGGTAGCAACAACGGTGGAATGGGATGAAAAATTAGCGATATCAAGCAGCTTTCGTTTATCACGAAATACCTCCATGTTGCGAACATTACACATCATCTCGCCACATGCAGTGCATAGCCAGTAGATGTTGTAATTATTATTGCAACTGATTGCCTCAGAACCGGTGACAGAAGCGCAATTCAGATGATAAACATCCGATCCATCCGAACAAAAGCCTTTGCACACGATTGTTTCTTCGTCGGGTGCGATCTTTGTAAAGCATTTGTTACAAATCATTTTGCTTAGACTGCGTTGTACGTTTTAAGACAGGTTCGCCATAATACCGATCATATGCTGAACGAAGTATGGCGTAGTACAATTCCATTGTATCATGGAATGAGCGCCTTTGAATGGACGATTGCCATTTTAGGAAGGAGATCAGTTTAGGTTTCACGAATTGAATCCACCAGTCTATCCAAGTACGATAATTTCGTCGATGCCTTGTCCAGTATCCCCATTTCACGTGCAGTTCCTCAATGACCGCTGGATCATCAACCAGGCTTGGATGCACTGTTCTTCCAAGTGTTGGAAGAACAGTGCGAATTATGTATGCTCTGTGGTCTGAAAAAAAACCGTTGCAGCAAAATTTATGGTTCGTATCCATTCTCGCATATTCGGTGTGACAAGAATCCTATCTATCCTAGAAGCAGAGTCCGATCTGATAAAGGAGAATTCAACATGTTGGCGGTTTAAAAGCTCCCAGCTTTCTCGAGCCTTGCATTAGCTTTGTCGATGAAAGTGGTGATGATCGAGACGAAACTGAAGCATTAAACGAGCAGGGAAAGCCAGCCAACGTTTGATGGATTCCAGCGATTTCACTCTTCAGGGCCGAAATTTCATCGCGCAAATCTGTTTCAAACATTTTAGCCTTCGTATCATTGTGGGTTTTCGTAGCGGTAGTGGCGGCGGCGGTAGCAACAACGGTGGAATGGGATGAAAAATTAGCGATATCAAGCAGCTTTCGTTTATCACGAAATACCTCCATGTTGCGAACATTACACATCATCTCGCCACATGCAGTGCATAGCCAGTAGATGTTGTAATTATTATTGCAACTGATTGCCTCAGAACCGGTGACAGAAGCACAATTCAGATGATAAACATCCGATCCATCCGAACAAAAGCCTTTGCACACGATTGTTTCTTCGTCGGGTGCGATCTTTGTAAAGCATTTGTTACAAATCATTTTGCTTAGACTGCGTTGTACGTTTTAAGACAGGTTCGCCATAATACCGATCATATGCTGAACGAAGTATGGCGTAGTACAATTCCATTGTATCATGGAATGAGCGCCTTTGAATGGACGATTGCCATTTTAGGAAGGAGATCAGTTTAGGTTTCACGAATTGAATCCACCAGTCTATCCAAGTACGATAATTTCGTCGATGCCTTGTCCAGTATCCCCATTTCACGTGCAGTTCCTCAATGACCGCTGGATCATCAACCAGGCTTGGATGCACTGTTCTTCCAAGTGTTGGAAGAACAGTGCGAATTATGTATGCTCTGTGGTCTGAAAAAAAACCGTTGCAGCAAAATTTATGGTTCGTATCCATTCTCGCATATTCGGTGTGACAAGAATCCTATCTATCCTAGAAGCAGAGTCCGATCTGATAAAGGAGAATTCAACATGTTGGCGGTTTAAAAGCTCCCAGCTGTCGTCTACACCTGAGGCAGTCATGAATCGTTTTAGCATTGGACTATGCGCGTTTGAACCAGTAGCATCTTTTTGGTTTACTACCGAATTGAAATCACCACCAATGATGACAGTGTTCGTAGCATTATGGAAGTAGTATGGTAAAACTGTGTTGTAGAAATTTTCCCTTGCGTTGCGATTTTGAGTTCCCGATGCTGCGTACACAATAATGAAAATTACGCAATTGATCCGTGCACTGACTAACCTTGAATCCATGCTTCTGTCTACATGGGTGAAAGTGAGAAAACTGCGTGCTGCAATCGCTGTTCCTCTTTTGTGCTCGTCTATATTGTACTCAATGATGAAGCCTGGTATGTTGAGATGTATCGTTGCCACTTCTTGCAGGAATATGATATCAAGTTCAGCGGATCGGATGAATGAATTCAGGGCGTCGAACTTTGTCCCATTTGTCACTGCGTTCATGTTGATTGTAGCAATCTTGTAGCAATCTTCGCCGACGAATATCAGCAGGGCTTAGCGGCAGCGGGGGAAGCTGGGAACGGTGGAAACATGCTGAGGGTGCTTCCAGATACAATTTGTTGTTTCGGTGTTGAGACGCATAGCATGTCGATTTTTCATCACGAACTGTGAATGTGTACAGCTGTATTTCATTGTTGAACCGACGAGGCAGGTCAGAGGATTGCACTGTGATGTCTTCTCTGCTGCGTAGGCAGAGTGAGGAAATGCAGGACACAAAAACGTCGACAGCAGCTGATAATGATCGAAGTTTACGAGGCAGTTGATAACGGTTCATCGGTGGCGGGGGCAGGTACTAAATTTGCACTTTTTTCTTGTTGTTATGATAAGATCGGTGAGCACCGGGTACAGCAGCAGTGGCACAAGCGAGGAAGACGCAGAGTGCACATTCATTTGTTTGTTGTTGCTGTGATGAGGCTGATTCAGGATAGTTTTTCTATTTACTGTTTGTTGCGCGAATTCGATCGTGTGATGTGGATCTAGCCGTGTGTCATTCCGAGACGGTCTTTTTTCGTTGTTTCTTCTTTCATTTTCGAGAGGCGATGCTGATCTTTTTGAACTCAGTGTGCTGTTTTTGATTTTGTCTGCAGTCAGATCGTCGCTTTCGTCTGGACTCGTAACGTTCACGATATGACAATCGTTTGCAGTTTGGGATGTACTGGTTGTTTCTGTTTGTTGCTGATTTCTGTTCTCAGGTGTGCTTTGAAATGGCTCGGCCACCATAGCGGTATCACTTCCAGCCAACGAGATATTTGACTCGTGGTGAGATGTGCCCTTTTTAAGCCTGCGGAGCCAGCAGTGTTTGGTTGACGAAAAGTCTGCTGCGAAAGTGACTGATCGTCGCCGTTTTTCACGATTTCGGCCAGTTTTAAACGACCGCTGACGCTCGGCTTCATAGATTTTGCATACTCGATTGCAATGTTTGCATGTGGCGACTTGACCTTTGTAGGTTATAAGAGTCATAGTCGTGTCCACCATCACATATGACGGAATCGGTTTTACAAGTTTCATGCACATCATTCTCATCCCATTTGGTACACCAGGGAAAAAAATCTTTCCAGGCTTCATCGCGGATTGAGATAGTTTCACCATACTCACGCATCCGGTATGCTAGCTGTCTGTTACTTGTGCTCGGGCGGAGGTCATGAACTCTAACCTCAATAGATCCATCTTCCATTGACAGTGGAATGCTGTAGGATTTTCCATCGTGTTCTAGCTGGTGTTTCATGTTGTGCTCTTGTACAATGTCCTGTGCTGTTTGAGCGGAATCGGTGCCCACGAAGACACGTCCATTGCTGACTTGCAGGTGCTGTAATTTAGTCGCTTCGATAGCGAGATTTTTTGTTATAAATTCGGCGATTGCGGGAAGATTTAGTTTGGTCGGTACAACTTTAAAGGTGATGACAAATGTTTTGTCAACCAATGACGCCATTCTGGCAGTTGCTGGTTCCGAATATCGGAATTAAGTCTGATATGCCGGACTAAGTCCGCAAATTGCGTTAAAGCAAAAAACTATTACAGTTCTCTTCAAAAAACCTATTTTAATCCACCTAGCGGTGCAATTGTGCCTTTCTCAATCATGAATCACGAGAATGTGTGCGTTGTTTACATTCATTAAAAGCTTTTAAATACATATATTACATTTTATTATTATACATCACATGACAACTATATACAGGAAAATAAATCATTATTCGAGTTCAAAAATTTTGAAAAAGAAAAAACAGCCACGGTAATATTGAACTGAAAAATGTGCAAAATCTACAAAGTCCCAAAAAGTCGATTTTTCTTAAAAAAAAATTTTTCGAGATAACATAAAATCTCGACGTTTCATGCATTTTAAAAATGTTTGGCTTAAAAAATACGAATTCGATTTCTGAAATTTCATGGGGTCCCCCCTTTGAAAAAAAAATTGAGTTCCGGCTTATATGGGAATTTCACCCATATAAGCGATCCGTACGAAATTTTATATTTATTTATTTCGCATCGTCTTCGAGCAAGCTCGTACAGACTGGTGGTAACTTATACTAATATTCATAACAACACAACATTATATTATACGATGTACAACAAAACACAACATAGGAAACATTAATTAATATTCATTACGTATATCTAAATCAATTCTATTCAAGTTGTTGAAACTCTCGAAAGAAAATTCCTTCTGGCCAAGTTGAAGGGTTCAGCGCCATGTCCCGTAAGCTAATATCAAAGCCTACTTTGAAGGACACATACGGCATCGTCGATGTATCCTTCCATGGTGGTACAAGTTTCTGTACAATAACTGCGTCTTCTGATTCACCAACGCAATGCGAAACCATATCTATAATTTCTTTTTCGGTGGCGGTGTTTCTTAATTTTGTAAGAAAAATCCAGCATTTCGGCGATAGCAAGACTTTTCTACTGTCCTCTAGATCATTTCTCGAGCCTTGCATTAGCTTTGTCGATGAAAGTGGTGATGATCGAGACGAAACTGAAGCATTGAACGAGCAGGGAAAGCCAGCCAACGTTTGATGGATTCCAGCGATTTCACTCTTCAGGGCCGAAATTTCATCGCGCAAATCTGTTTCAAACATTTTAGCCTTCGTATCATTGTGGGTTTTCGTAGCGGTAGTGGCGGCGGCGGTAGCAACAACGGTGGAATGGGATGAAAAATTAGCGATATCAAGCAGCTTTCGTTTATCTCGAAATACCTCCATGTTGCGAACATTACACATCATCTCGCCACATGCAGTGCATAGCCAGTAGATGTTGTAATTATTATTGCAATGATTGCAAATCATTTTGCTTAGACTGCGTTGTACGTTTTAAGACAGAATCAACGCCGATTTGGGGAATAATAGCAACTGTTCTTCTAAACGCTTTTCTTCGCCACTAATGTAGAATCACTTCATCAGATTTTATCGAAATAGTAAACAGCAACAGGGCAAATTTAACAATTAATTTTCAACATCTATGGGGATATTATAGCTATCATTTGTGACTAAGTTTGTGAAAATCGGCCCAACAATTTCCGGGAAACTGATGTGAGTTCGTAAATTGTGAAAGATGGCCGCTTTTCCCGGGCACTTCCGGAACCGTCTATGGTGGTCAATGTAGTCAACGAATGTTTGGTTGGTTGTCGGTGATCTAGAACAGCAAATTTAAGTTGTTTGAGAGGCATTTTAGCGAAATTTTTACCTTTTTTGCTTTCATCGGAGTATCAGTTTGAATCACAATTTCCTATGTGATCGCACGCCACAACCTGTAACTCCGGAACCGGAAGTCGGATCGGGATGAAATTAAATAGCCATTTACGAGGACGCAATACCTTTCATTTGAGGCCAAGTGTAGTCGAATCGGTCTAGCCATCTCCGAGAAACCGATGTGACTGTTATTCTGAATTTAGATACTTCCGCCGGGGCTTCCGGAACCGATGATGGTGGCCAATGTGGCCAAATAGACTTTGAATGGATGTTAGTGACCTAATACTACAAATCGAAGCAGTTGTGGTCATATTTTGGAAAAATGTTCACCTTTATACATTCATTGCAGAATTTATTAAAATCGACATTTTCTGCGTGTTCGTACTCATCACCCTGTAATTCCGGAACCGGAAATCGGATCCATTAGAAATTCAATAGCAGCCTATGGGAACGTTGCACCTTTCATTTGAGACTAAGTTTGTCAAAATCGGTTCATCTATCTCTGAGAAAAATGAGTGACATTTTTGGTCACATACACACACACATACACACACACACATACATACATACACACACAGACATTTGCCGAACTCGACGAACTGAATCGAATGGTATATGTCACTCGGCCCTCCAAGCCTCCGTTAAAAAGTCGGTTTTCAGAGTAATTGCAATACCTTTCTATTGAGAAAGGCAAAAACGTGTGTTCACGACAACAGTTTGCTGTCAACGGTTCTAGTACGGAATCGATACATTTGTATGCGTCGGTCGATTGTTTAGTATCGATACTTCAAACACGATACTTTACTTATATTGAAACAAAGTTCACGATATCGAAAAGACTCGAAGCAACCAGTAGGTGGAAGAATTTGATTCGGGATTCTGAAAGATTTTGGAATGATTTCTGAGTCAATTAAGGGGCGTCTGGTGTAGAGGGCAAAAATAATCGGCTCTTTTTAACCGCTTAATTGTTAGTATTGAGCCTCTAGAAAGGCCTCCTGAAATCTCGGTGGTCACGCTGAACTGCTTTTGTTTTAAACAGCCATGCATTCCACGCGCGTATTTGCTATAACACTCAGATTTCAATCTATCGGCAAAATTTTCGAAAAACTGACAGCGATAAAAATACAGTGTAAAAAATACACTCTAAACATAAACATAACTTACTTAAATTTGAAAGAGAAAATCCTCGATGGGTCACTACAGCGTTTTTCCGTGATGCAATTTGATGTGAGACACCCTTTAACCCTAGAACGTTGCACATGCGTTTTCCACCCTAGAATGTTGCACTGGGGTACAAACGTACTCCACGCGCTTGATCGCTATTTCCTTCTTTTTTAATTTCAAATACAGCTGTGTAAGTTAAAGTACGGAATTTATTGAATCAATGATAGGTACATTAATTGTTTTGAACAAAAAAAATGTGAAAAAATAGCAGTTTTAACTTTTTGCACAAAAATTACTTTGCAAATTTTCAATCGATTTGAAAAAAATCAAATGATTCTAAAAGTTGAAAGAATGATCTAGAAACGGTACAAAATGGTATATCATTATTTTTGATAAAGTGCAATTATTTGGAAGCGTGAAAGTTTAAAAATCGGGTTTGGAAAATACCACGAAATGGGGTGGAAATACATCAGTTACTGTGCGCAAATTATTCTTGCGAGCCATTATTTTGAAAAACTATAAAAAATAAACAATAAAAATCAGCAAAAATAAGAACGATTTCCTTTCTACTTCGAAATTAAATATTGAATTAAAATGAATAAATGATTAAAAACGATTAAATAACACTAATTCCCTCCCCTAGGTTGAGGGGTTTGACGGTATTGCAAACACCATCAAGCATATTGCATGCAAAAGTGCTACAGAACCTCTGACAGACAATTGCTTTAAGATGGTTATTGCATTGCTCCTCGAAAGTGGCGCATCGAGGAGACCGAGAGGGCTTATGAGTCTCTTTATGTTATGTCTTTTCATACTCTGCACCAACCCATACTAACGCTCAACCACTAGCCTCTGCGCACTGACGTGGCCGGCTGGCGGGTCGTCGTGGATTGACTTTTGCTGTGGGCTGTGTTTGATGGCATTATTCCACAGCTTAATGGCAGTATTGGTGGAGGGGCTCGTAGTGGGGGTCATTGCGTGTCCATTTATCGGTCGACTTCGTCATCGTGCACAGGCTGATTAAATTAATTTGATGAATACATTAGTAGAAATCTATTAGTTATCGTTTTGTAGTAGTTGTAGTTTTAGTACTAGTTTACAATTGTCGTGTGCTAGTCGTATGTCTATCAGTGTATGTGTTCGTCTGAATATTTGTGATAGTTGGGTCAGGGAATGGATGCAGAACTGGCGTATATGATAGAATAGTGGGTGATCCTTCCGGAGTTCTATTTGTGCACTCAATTCTGTTCATTCGGGAAGGTTTGATTGGATAAATTATGGAACAATTAATTTACTGGCGTGAATCATCCATTCTCGGTCAGCCTAGCATGATGAAAGTCTAACAGAATACAATTGTCGTTAATGGTAAATAAACAACATTTGCATGAGTTAAAGTAGTTTGCTTTTATTGTACATGTGGTTTTCTATTCTACTTCATTAGTCTGTTCTTTTGTACATTTATTAGTTTGCTTTTCCATTACTCATGTATACCAAAATACTATCGGTCAATTTATGCACTTCTAATGAATCTCTGCATCTTTTTTTTTCTTTATTCGGCATGTTATGATTACTTTTATTAGTATACTCTATTCTATACTCTATCTATACTAATATAGGTACAACCGCACAAACGCTCGTGGTCTTCGCGATAACACAAACCTGGTCACAAACGCGACCATGAAATTGCAATTGAGTAGAGACACATACGCTCGCGATTTTGCCAACATTAAAACACCCCGGTAGTTAAGTAAACGTAGCACCTATAAACTTACAAACGCGGTCTCAAACATTAACCCACCACGCGATCTTGAAACGGTCTCGTCCGGAAGTCAAACCGCGGTCCTAGCAGCTTAGACTAATGCCTCCAGTTGAACCAAAATGACGCTCATACTCACTAGACACATGGCGACATGACATGGAACTCTAGTGATATGGGAAAACTGACTCTTCTACCATCTGTACTATACACTAAAAATTAAGCATCAGATTCACGGTCCGCGCGCGATCATTCAAAAATACACGCCACGTGATTATAAAACCGAAATTATAAACGCAAAGTCACCTACGCGTGACAAACACGTTAACGTACAAATTCTTGATTCCTTCGCGGCCATCCACGGCACATATACCCGCGATCTCGCAAACATGATAACATACCGGTGATAACGTCTCAGTTCTTATAAATGTTCAAACGCGGTCTCAATCATGAATCTAAAAAATCTCGCGCTCGCACGATCATGAATTGATCACGTCCGGATGTTTTTATCCTTGATATCAGCAGACTACATCCATGCCTTCAATTGGACCAATTAAAAAACCTATTTTAATCCACCTAGCGGTGCAATTGTGCCTTTCTCAATCATGAATCACGAGAATGTGTGCGTTGTTTATATTCATTAAAAACTTTTAAATGCATATATTACATTTTATTATTATACATCACATGACAACTATATACCGGAAAATAAATCATTATTCGAGTTCTAAAATTTTGAAAAAGAAAAAACATCCACGGTAATATTGAACTGAAAAAAGGTGCGAAATCGGCAAAATCCCAAAAAGTCGATTTTTAGAAAAAAAAAATTTTTCGAGATAACATAAAATCTCGACGTTTCAAGCATTTTAAAGATGTTTGGCATCAAAAATACGAATTCGATTTCTGAAATTTCATGAGGTCCCCCCTTTGAAAAAAAATTGAGTTCCGGCTTATATGGGAATTTCATATGTGACCGGACGATTTAGTCTATATTTCCGGACCCATATAAGCGATCCGTACGAAATTTTATTGACATCTATGGGGATATTATAGCTATCATTTGGGACTAAGTTTGTGAAAATCGGCCCAACCATTTTCGGGAAACTGATGTGAGTTCGTAAATTTTGAAAGATGACCGCTTTTCGCGGGCACTTCCGGAACCGTCTATGGTGGTCAATGTAGTCAACGAAAGTTTGGTTGGCCGTCGGTGACCTAGAACAGCAAATTTAAGTTGTTTGTGAGACATTTTAGCGAAATTTTTACCTTTTTTGCTTTCATCGGAGTATCGGTTTGAATCACAATTTGCTATGTGATCGCACGCCACAACCTGTAACTCCGGAACCGGAAGTCGGATCGGGATGAAATTAAATAGCCATTTACGGGGGCGCAATACCTTTCATTTGAGGCCAAGCTTAGTCGAATCGGTCTAGCCATCTCCGAGAAACCGATGTGACTGTTATTCTGAATTTAGATACTTCCGCCGGGGCTTCCGGAACCGATGATGGTGGCCAATGTGGCCAAATAGACTTTGAATGGATGTTTGTGACCTAATACTACAAATCGAAGCAGTTGTGGTCATATTTTGGAAAAAAAATCACCTTTATACATTCATTGCAGAATTTATTAAAATCGACATTTTCTGCGTGTTCGTACTCATCACCCTGTAATTCCGGAACCGGAAATCGGATCCATTAGAAATTCAATAGCAGTCTATGGGAACGTTGCACCTTTCATTTGAGACTAAGTTTGTCAAAATCGGTTCAGCCATCTCTGAGGAAAATGAGTGACATTTTTGGTCACATACACACACACATACATACATACACACACAGACATTTGCCGAACTCGACGAACTGAATCGAATGGTATATGTCACTCGGCGCTCCGGGCCTCCGTTAAAAAGTCGGTTTTCAGAGCAATTGCAATACCTTTCTATTGAGAAAGGCAAAAAGGTGCGAAGTCGGCAAAGTCCCAAAAAGTCGATTTTTAGAAAAAAAATTTTCGAGATAACATAAAATCTCGACGTTTCATGCATTTTAAAGATGTTTTGCATCAAAAATACGAATTCGATTTCTGAAATTTCATGAGGTCCCCCCTTTGAAAAAAAAAATGAGTTCCGGCTTATATGGGAATTTCATATGTGACCGGACGATTTAGTCTATATTTCCGGACCCATATAAGCGATCCGTGCGAAATTTTATTGACATCAATGGGGATATTATAGCTATCATTTGGGACTAAGTTTGTGAAAATCGGCCCAACCATTTTCGGGAAACTGATGTGAGTTCGTAAATTTTGAAAGATGGCCGCTTTTCCCGGGCACTTCCGGAACCGTCTATGGTGGTCAATGTAGTCAACGAAAGTTTGGTTGGCCGTCGGTGACCTAGAACAGCAAATTTAAGTTGTTTGTGAGACATTTTAGCGAAATTTTTACCTTTTTTGCTTTCATCGGAGTATCGGTTTGAATCACAATTTGCTATGTGATCGCACGCCACAACCTGTAACTCCTGTCGCATCGGGATGAAATTAAATAGCCATTTACGGGGACGCAATACCTTTCATTTGAGGCCAAGCTTAGTCGAATCGGTCTAGCCATCTCCGAGAAACCGATGTGACTGTTATTCTGAATTTAGATACTTCCGCCGGGGCTTCCGGAACCGATGATGGTGGCCAATGTGGCCAAATAGACTTTGAATGGATGTTAGTGACCTAATACTACAAATCGAAGCAGTTGTGGTCATATTTTGGAAAAAAATTTACCTTTATACATTCATTGCAGAATTTATTAAAATCGACCTTTTCTGCGTGTTCGTACTCATCACCCTGTAATTCCGGAACCGGAAGTCAGATCCATTAGAAATTCAATAGCAGCCTATGGGAACGTTGCACCTTTCATTTGAGACTAAGTTTGTCAAAATCGGTTCAGCCATCTCTGAGAAAAATGAGTGACATTTTTGGTCACATACACACACACATACGCACATACACACACACAGACATTTGCCGAAATCGACGAACTGAATCGAATGGTATATGTCACTCGGCCCTCCGGGCCTCCGTTAAAAAGTCGGTTTTCAGAGCAATTGCAATACCTTTCTATTGAGAAAGGCAAAAAGGTGCGAAATCGGCAAAGTCCCAAAAAGTCGATTTCCATAAAAAAAAAAAATTTCGAGATAACATAAAATCTCGACGTTTCATGCATTTTAAAGATATTTGGCATCAAAAATACGAATTCGATTTCTGAAATTTCATGGGGCCCCCTTTGAAAAAAAAAAAAGAGTTCCGGCTTATATGGGAATTTCATATGTGACCGGACGATTTAGTCTATATTTCCGGACCCATATAAGCGATCCGTACGAAATTTTATAGACATCTGTGGGGATATTATAGCTATCATTTGGGACTAAGTTTGTGAAAATCGGCCCAATTATTTCAGGGAAACTGATGTGAGTTCGTAAATTTTGAAAGATGGCCGCTTTTCCCAGGCACTTCCGGAACCGTCTATGGTGGTCAATGTAGTCAACGAATGTTTGGTTGGCCGTCGGTGACCTAGAACAGCAAATTTAAGTTGTTTGAGAGACATTTTAGCGAAATTTTTACCTTTTTTGCTTTCATCGGAGTATCGGTTTGAATAACAATTTGCTATGTGATCGCACGCCACAACCTGTAACTCCGGAACCAGGAAGTCGGATCGGGATGAAATTAAATAGCCATTTACGGGGACGCACCTTTCATTTGAGGCCAAGTGTAGTCGAATCGGTCTAGCCATCTCCGAGAAACCGATGTGACTGTTACTCTGAATTTGGATACTTCCGCCGGGGCTTCCGGAACCGATGATGGTGGCCTATGTGGCCAAATAGACTTTGAATGGATGTTAGTGACCTAATACTACAAATCGAAGCAGTTGTGGTCAAATTTTGGAAAAATTTTCACCTTTATACATTCATTGCAGAATTTATTAAAATCGACATTTTCTGCGTGTTCGTACTCATCACCCTTGTCGTTGGGATTTAGAACCGACTTGGTTCTAGCTTAGCAACGACGTGTTACTGAGCTTCGCACTTGCTTCCTTAATGGATTTGATAAAGAATTTATTTTATTTTTGGTTTTTAAAATTTCTTTTACCCGGAGGGAAATCTAGCAGGTCATAAGCCGGAAGTACGACTTATGATGACTACGGTTTTCCTAGCGGGTTGTACCTTGGAAAGGAAAAAAAAAAGAAATAGATTATATGATAAAGGATACTTCACTACCAACTCCTCTGTTGGTTTGATTGACGTCTGCTGGGCGCTTGTTTGGACCTCTTCAACTGCGAATCACTACAAAGGAAAAACGTGTCATCGGTTTCTACTTAGAAAGAAAAACGACTAAACCTCTGCTATGGGAAAAAAGCGACTGAACGACTAATTTAATTTCATATTCTTAAAACTATATATACAAATTCCTAATCTAACTATTCACCTACCTACTTAGTTCTAGCTATTCACCCTTCTCGCTCACTCCTACCGTGATGTGTTTTTTATTCCCTTCCGCCGTCCATTCGGTACGGCCGGCAAATTATGTTCCTGCCTTCTAGACTGTTTTAGGGTGGGTAAACAATTCAAATCCTAAACCCTTTGCGCTGGTAAACAAATCAATTCTATATCTTTCGGCGCGGGTAAAATTATCTATTTGGTATCGGTCTAGACCGGATACCTTTATGTTGGATTTTTTTCCCCATGCCCGTCGCTAGATCACTTTATTATTTTTTTTACGGCCTTCGTGGCGGTACTTGCGCCTCGTCGGGATCGCCTACGTACACAATGCTGTGTTATTTTGGCAACCGTCTTAGAGTTTTATTACTATCGTCCCTTCTAGACGATAATTGCTTTCTTCGCATTTCCTCATGGTCCTTGCCAAGTATCTTACTATCATAAATTTCACCAGTTACCTGGAGTCTCGTCCCTGGTGGAAGCTTAGACCACCGTATGAATGGTGCAATTAATGCAGCTTGGGACACGAGCGTCGATGAGTAATTACGGCTATCATGAGGCCTTTTGTTATTATTGGGTAATTCGCCCACTCTCAATATATGCTTCCTTGAGCAATTTACTGGTTGATACATGAAGGCTTTCAGCCAACTTCAAACGTATGCATATATGTACCGTGAAGCGATCCTGAGCTCGACATTCCCGGCCCCGTAATTCTTCCTGAAGGTTTACTACTGTTTATGATCGAGCGACTGTCGCAGAATATAAAAATAGTTATATTTTTTTTTTGTTCAAATTGTTTTTGTTAATTATAATAATTATAGCTCGTTATTATTGTTTACAATGAGCTTTCTGTAATGTTTCTAGAAATGGAAACAGATGACTGTACTTCTGGTTTTACATTGTGGTGTCAGATATACAGACTTTTGATAGTCTGATACAGACGCGGCTAGACATCTACAGGATTTTACACTAGAATAACTGTATTTGAATATTTTGATTTCTTTAGTTTAAATCTACTTTTATAGCAATGTCCCAAGATATAAAGGCTTTACACAACCATCTAAAGACTTCTACATACATTTAATTATTCTTCTATAGTCACCTAAACATGTGGAATCCCTGATTGTAGCACAAGTTTTTTTTTCTTTTTTTTAACTCGTAATAAATGAAAACAATTTTTTTTCTTCAAACCTACATACTTCAATAATATAATTCTTATCAATTCTACATACTTCAAAATATGATACTTATCCATTCATTAATAGATATTTCAAATATAAATAAATATAAATTCTACATACTTCAAATATGCTACTTATCAATCCTGTACTCATTACATATTTCAAAACAGGTTGATCTACATCTTGCTCTGTCAATCAGCTGGGGATACCTATCCATCTGACGAAGTCTTAATACTTAATTGAAACAGCAAAGTTTTATAATCTGTCTTTTAAATCAATAGGAATTTTCACGAAATTCTAAAACGTCTTCTTCTACAGTGAAAGAACGTATCTGTCAATTTTTCTTCTGCTAACTGCTTTTGTATTTCACGTGACACATTCTGTCACGATTTTCTGGTAATTTTCTTGTTGATGAGAACTACCATTGTTGATGCTGCCATTGCTGGCGGAAGAGTAACTTCCGGTGCTGGAACATGTATGATACTGGTTCGTTATATCCAACTGCCGTACGGTGAAATCTGGGCTGTAGTAGGGCAACTGATCTCAGTGGCCTTTGCGATGCTCTGAAGTCCAATAGTGATAAAAGACACGGAGAATCCATCTCTCCATTGTTCAATTTTGCGACAAACGTTGCCTGTTGTATTTGCCGGCGGCGCTTCAACATATCAAGCTTGCAGCGGTGAGGATACGGTTGAAGATTTAACGGATCACGCCACGGAAGATTCCATAATACCGTCCGGATGAATCTTCTCTGGACACGTTCAATTATTTGACTCCAAGTCAATTGGTACGGGCACCAAACTAGAGAGACGATTTCGGCAATAGGATGTACAAGCGAGCAATATAAAGCATATATCGTGTTCATATTGGTGCGCCATTTATCCTGTTTCATCAGACTCGTGCCTATGTGGTCGATAAATACTCCATCCTGGACGACTCTGACCAACAATGAATTTGCCGTGCTGAGAACTGCCGCTGAAGTTATCATAGCTGCAAGTACAGAACGCGGAGAAAAGCGAATAAATGGTTTGGTTAATGACTTTCTTGGTCTTTTAGCTGGTGGAGTGCTCTTATTAGCTTCTCCCTTTGTTTCAATCCGGTGATCCTTGAAAGTCGGATCAGCGGATTCAGGTTCAGATATATGCATTAGAATATGCTCTGATTCCTGTTTATCTTGCGTCGATTCTGGAACTAAGTCCTTTCTTTCGACGTCCAAAATTGCGAGTTTGGCAGTTGCGCGTCTAAAGGTGCCTTTTTTTGTTAGGACTTCGACTTGTCTAACAACGCCATCGTCGGATTTAATCAATTTGGTGACGCGTCCTTTCAACCAACGTCCTGGGGGTTCTTCGTTATCCACCATTAAAACTATATCGTCGAGTTTAACGGATCTAGAGTCACCAGTCCATTTTTCTCTGGTGATAAGGGTAGGAAGATATTCCTTTTTCCATTTATCCCAAAATATCGTCATAGCGTGTTGGATCCTCGCTTGTGATTTTTTGTCGTAAGGTTTTGGGTCACACTCAAAGGGTGGTGCGTATTTACCTGCCCTTCCCAAGATTGCGTGAAACGGAGTTAAGAGTTCATCATCTATATCCTTCAGGGCTCTATGTATTAGTGGTCTTGAGTTGACAAACCACTCAGCTTGGACTAAAGCTGATCGCAGCACCTCACTTGTAGGCGTCCTTACCGACATATCGTCTATCATGGCATTGAGCGCCTTTTTTATAACTCCGATCAACCTTTCCCAAACGCCTCCAAAATGCGGGGCTGCTGGAGGGTTGGAAATTTCAAACTCCGTCGGCTCTCCTCGTTTCACTGTTGAATTGAGATGTTGGGGAAGCCGCTCTAAATCTCCTTCGGTCTCAACGAAGTTGGTTTCGTTGTTGCTGTAAAGCTGAGTTACTTTACCTCTATGCCACTTGAAACATAGGAAAAAGGCATTGCTACTAATATTACCTCCCAATTCAATATGCTTCTCACGAGTAATTAAACAAGCGAAAATTACTCCCCATTTATTTTCTTTGACATTTCTAGCTTTTTGAAAATTGAAAGGTCCAAAATAATCCTTTCCGCTATATTCAAACAGAAACGCGTTTAAATTAGTTCTTATAAGCGGGATATGAGTCATCCCTGGAACTGTTACATGAAAAATATTCACAATACATTTGTATTCCAATCTACTTCGCGCTCTCATGACTCCAGTGTTGATGTCAATGAGGGGATATACTTTTTTAAAATAATCATCTTTGGGCACATAGTCCCTTATTTGCTTTCTTTCTTCATCATTTTGGATGTCATATTTTAGCATCCTTTTCATTTCTTTCGCAAATGCTTCTATTTGAACATTTACCATCTGTGCGCGTGACGGCGAACTAATCGACTCGAAAATCATTACTTGCATTTCGTATACATCACGCTCTTTGTCGGTTCGGCATCTCTGCCATAAAAATCGTTGAACTTGCTGATCAACCGATTTTATATGGCCTTGGTGGAACATTTTCTTAATGTCTCCACAAACCGCCACCTTCAATAATACTTCGTATAGAGAAGCATCTGGTCCCGACAACAAATTGGAGTTACACAATATACCTTGAACCCTTTGTGCCGCATCAAAATCTAATCTTAATTTTGGCGGAATGTTACAAAAATGAGGTATACAAAGTACTGGTTCAAACGGATACTCAATTTCCTCCTTACTCAATTCTCTAATGAATCTATTTGATTCATAGTTATTAAAGGATGCCATTGCCCATTCCTTTTTGTTAACATTTACATTTTGTTTCATTATGTTGAGTTTGTTCAAGGCATAACTCTTTGGAAATTTGACATCATCATTTTTCCAAAGCTGTCCAATTTCATAAATGCTCTCCTTCTTTTGGAGAGAACTTCGAATTATTTCCTTTGAGCACTTAGGCTCTTTAGTTTCAGGCGTATTTGGAATTGCTGTAACTCCGAAATACCGTCTCGCGTATTTGCGTCAGCTCAGCCATTGCTTCACTGTTTCTATCTTGCGCTTGGAGTGTTACATTTTTCATCTCCAAGTCTTTTGCTCTTATCTTATTCTGAAAAGAGTTCATGATGGATAACAAATTCCTCTCATGAATTTTCAACAGCTTAGACATAGATTTGCTACCATCTAATGCTAATGGTTGAAGTGCAATATCATTCATCTTCAAGTCTTCCATCCCTCTCTTATTTAGAAAGGAGTTCACGAGGGATAACGTTTTCCTCTCGTTCTTCTGCATCAGCTCAATCATCATTTCGCTGTCTTGGATGGCCTTTTTAAACATCTCGATGCCTTTCTTCAGCTTAACCTCTTCTTGGTTGCGCTGCTGGCATTTTACACAATACCAAACATCTGGTATTGCGGGTCGTTTATTCATCTTTACGCAATATTTATGAAAATATCTATCGCAATCGGAGCAGGTTATCATGTCGACCTTTGCTCGATCTTTCCTTGTGCAAAGCCGACAATGGCCGTTGGGATTCGACACGAATTCCATATTTGCTTAGAGGTATTTATCAATCAATCTTTCCAATTGTAGAAAACGTAACTTAAATACTCAATTTTAAATAGTTGAAAACTATTCAAAATACTTTTAATAAAATTTTAAGGAAGATTGTGCTCCGCTCCTCTCTGGAGCCACCAAAATGTCGTTGGGATTTAGAACCGACTTGGTTCTAGCTTAGCAACGACGTGTTACTGAGCTTCGCACTTGCTTCCTTAATGGATTTGATAAAGAATTTATTTTATTTTTGGTTTTTAAAATTTCTTTTACCCGGAGGGAAATCTAGCAGGTCATAAGCCGGAAGTACGACTTATGATGACTACGGTTTTCCTAGCGGGTTGTACCTTGGAAAGGAGAAAAAAAAGAAATAGATTATATGATAAAGGATACTTCACTACCAACTCCTCTGTTGGTTTGATTGACGTCTGCTGGGCGCTGGTTTGGACCTCTTCAACTGCGAATCACTACAAAGGAAAAACGTGTCATCGGTTTCTACTTAGAAAGAAAAACGACTAAACCTCTGCTATGGGAAAAAAGCGACTGAATGACTAATTTAATTTCATATTCTTAAAACTATATATACAAATTCCTAATCTAACTATTCACCTACCTACTTAGTTCTAGCTATTCACCCTTCTCGCTCACTCCTACCGTGATGTGTTTTTTATTCCCTTCCGCCGTCCATTCGGTACGGCCGGCAAATTATGTTCCTGCCTTCTAGACTGTTTTAGGGTGGGTAAACAATTCAAATCCTAAACCCTTTGCGCTGGTAAACAAATCAATTCTATATCTTTCGGCGCGGGTAAAATTATCTATTTGGTATCGGTCTAGACCGGATACCTTTATGTTGGATTTTTTTTTCCCCATGCCCGTCGCTAGATCACTTTATTTTTTTTTTTTACGGCCTTCATGGCGGTACTTGCGCCTCGCCGGGATCGCCTACGTACACAATGCTGTGTTATTTTGGCAACCGTCTTAGAGTTTTATTACTATCGTCCCTTCTAGACGATAATTGCTTTCTTCGCATTTCCTCATGGTCCTTGCCAAGTATCTTACTATCATAAATTTCACCAGTTACCTGGAGTCTCGTCCCTGGTGGAAGCTTAGACCACCGTATGAATGGTGCAATTAATGCAGCTTGGGACACGAGCGTCGATGAGTAATTACGGCTATCATGAGGCCTTTTGTTATTATTGGGTAATTCGCCCACTCTCAATATATGCTTCCTTGAGCAATTTACTGGTTGATACATGAAGGCTTTCAGCCAACTTCAAACGTATGCATATATGTACCGTGAAGCGATCCTGAGCTCGACAACCCTGTAATTCCGGAACCGGAAGTCGGATCCATTAGAAATTCAATAGCAGCCTATGGGAACGTTGCACCTTTCATTTGAGACTAAGTTTGTCAAAATCGGTTCAGCCATCTCTGAGAAAAATGAGTGACATTTTTGGTCACATACACACACATACGCACATACACACAAATACATACATACACACATACATACACACAGACATTTGCCGAACTCGACGAACTGAATCGAATGGTATATGTCACTCGGCCCTCCGGGCCTCCGTTAAAAAATTGGTTTTCAGAGCAATTGCAATACCTTTCTATTGAGAAAGGCAAAAAGGTGCGAAATCGGCAAAGTCCCAAAAAGTCGATTTTTAGAAAAAAAAAATTTTCCGAGATAACATAAAATCTCGACGTTTCATGCATTTTAAAGATGTTTGGCATCAAAAATACGAATTCGATTTCTGAAATTTCATGAGGTCCCCCCTTTGAAAAAAAGAATTGAGTTCCGGCTTATATGGGACTTTCATATGTGACCGGACGATTTAGTCTATATTTCCGGACCCATATAAGCGATCCGTGCGAAATTTTATTGACATCTATGGGGATATTATAGCTATCATTTGGGACTAAGTTTGTGAAAATCGGCCCAACCATTTTCGGGAAACTGATGTGAGTTCGTAAATTTTGAAAGATGGCCGCTTTTCCCGGGCACTTCCGGAACCGTCTATGGTGGTCAATGTAGTCAACGAAAGTTTGGTTGGCCGTCGGTGACCTAGAACAGCAAATTTAAGTTGTTTGTGAGACATTTTAGCGAAATTTTTACCTTTTTTGCTTTCATCGGAGTATCGGTTTGAATCACAATTTGCTATGTGATCGCACGCCACAACCTGTAACTCCGGAACCGGAAGTCGGATCTGGATGGAATTAAATAGCCATTTACGGGGACGCAATACCTTTCATTTGAGGCCAAGCTTAGTCGAATCGGTCTAGCCATCTCCGAGAAACCGATGTGACTGTTATTCTGAATTTAGATACTTCCGCCGGGGCTTCCGGAACCGATGATGGTGGCCAATGTGGCCAAATAGACTTTGAATGGATGTTAGTGACCTAATACTACAAATCGAAGCAGTTGTGGTCATATTTTGGAAAAAAATTCACCTTTATGCATTCATTGCAGAATTTATTAAAATCGA
Organism: Topomyia yanbarensis; assembly: GCF_030247195.1. Taxonomy (NCBI): domain Eukaryota; kingdom Metazoa; phylum Arthropoda; class Insecta; order Diptera; family Culicidae; genus Topomyia; species Topomyia yanbarensis. Next base: position 286,207,597 of record NC_080671.1, on the reverse strand, counting down.
CATTTTCTGCGTGTTCGTACTCATCACCCTGTAATTCCGGAACCGGAAGTCGGATCCATTAGAAATTCAATAGCAGCCTATGGGAACGTTGCACCTTTCATTTGAGACTAAGTTTGCCAAAATCGGTTCAGCCATCTCTGAGAAAAACGAGTGACATTTTTGGTCACATACACACACACATATGCACATACACACACACACATACACACACACATACATACATACACACAGACATTTGCCGAACTCGACGAACTGAATCGAATGGTATATGTCACTCGGCCCTCCGGGCCTCCGTTAAAAAGTCGGTTTTCAGAGCAATTGCAATACCTTTCTATTGAGAAAGGCAAAAAGGTGCGAAATCGGCAAAGTCCCAAAAAGTCGATTTCCATAAAAAAAATTTTTCGAGATAACATAAAATCTCGACGTTTCATGCATTTTAAAGATATTTGGCATCAAAAATACGAATTCGATTTCTGAAATTTCATGGGGTCCCCCCTTTGAAAAAAAATGAGTTCCGGCTTATATGGGAATTTCATATGTGACCGGACGATTTAGTCTATATTTCCGGACCCATATAAGCGATCCGTACGAAATTTTATAGACATCTGTGGGGATATTATAGCTATCATTTGGGACTAAGTTTGTGAAAATCGGCCCAACCATTTTCGGGAAACTGATGTGAGTTCCTAAATTTTGAAAGATGGCCGCCCTTCCCGGGCACTTCCGGAACCGTCTATGGTGGTCAATGTAGTCAACGAATGTTTGGTTGGCCGTCGGTGACCTAGAACAGCAAATTTAAGTTGTTTGAGAGACATTTTAGCGAAATTTTTACCTTTTTTGCTTTCATCGGAGTATCGGTTTGAATCACAATTTGCTATGTGATCGCACGCCACAACATGTCACTCCGGTACCAGGAAGTTGGATCGGGATGAAATTAAATAGCCATTTACGGGGACGCAATACCTTTCATTTGAGGCCAAGTGTAGTCGAATCGGTCTAGCCATCTCCGAGAAACCGATGTGACTGTTACTCTGAATTTGGATACTTCCGCCGGGGCTTCCGGAACCGATGATGGTGGCCAATGTGGCCAAATAGACTTTGAATGGATGTTAGTGACCTAATACTACAAATCGAAGCAGTTGTGGTCAAATTTTGGAAAAAATTTCACCTTTATACATTCATTGCAGAATTTATTAAAATCGACATTTCCTGCGTGTTCGTACTCATCACCCTGTAATTCCGGAACCGGAAGTCGGATCCATTAGAAATTCAATAGCAGCCTATGGGAACGTTGCACCTTTCATTTGAGACTAAGTTTGTCAAAATCGGTTCAGCCATCTCTGAGAAAAATGAGTGACATTTTTGGTCACATACACACACATACGCACATACACACAAATACATACATACACACATACATACACACAGACATTTGCCGAACTCGACGAACTGAATCGAATGGTATATGTCACTCGGCCCTCCGGGCCTCCGTTAAAAAATCGGTTTTCAGAGCAATTGCAATACCTTTCTATTGAGAAAGGCAAAAAGGTGCGAAATCGGCAAAGTCCCAAAAAGTCGATTTTTAGAAAAAAAATTTTTTTTCGATATGACATAAAATCTCGACGTTTCATGCATTTTAAAGATGTTTGGCATCAAAAATACGAATTCGATTTCTGAAATTTCATGAGGTCCCCCCTTTAAAAAAAAATTGAGTTCCGGCTTATATGAGAATTTCATATGTGACCGGACGATTTAGTCTATATTTCCGGACCCATATAAGCGATCCGTGCGAAATTTTATTGACATCTATGGGGATATTATAGCTATCATTTGGGACTAAGTTTGTGAAAATCGGCCCAACCATTTTCGGGAAACTGATGTGAGTTCGTAAATTTTGAAAGATGGCCGCTTTTCCCGGGCACTTCCGGAACCGTCTATGGTGGTCAATGTAGTCAACGAAAGTTTGGTTGGCCGTCGGTGACCTAGAACAGCAAATTTAAGTTGTTTGTGAGACATTTTAGCGAAATTTTTACCTTTTTTGCTTTCATCGGAGTATCGGTTTGAATCACAATTTGCTATGTGATCGCACGCCACAACCTGTAACTCCTGTCGGATCGGGATGAAATTAAATAGCCATTTACGGGGACGCAATACCTTTCATTTGAGGCCAAGCTTAGTCGAATCGGTCTAGCCATCTCCGAGAAACCGATGTGACTGTTATTCTGAATTTAGATACTTCCGCCGGGGCTTCCGGAACCGATGATGGTGGCCAATGTGGCCAAATAGACTTTGAATGGATGTTAGTGACCTAATACTACAAATCGAAGCAGTTGTGGTCATATTTTGGAAAAAAAATTCACCTTTATACATTCATTGCAGAATTTATTAAAATCGACATTTTCTGCGTGTTCGTACTCATCACCCTGTAATTCCGGAACCGGAAATCGGATCCATTAGAAATTCAATAGCAGCCTATGGGAACGTTGCACCTTTCATTTGAGACTAAGTTTGTCAAAATCGGTTCAGCCATCTCTGAGAAAAATGAGTGACATTTTTGGTCACATACACACACATACGCACATACACACACACACATACATACATACACACATACATACACACACAGACATTTGCCGAACTCGACTAACTGAATCGAATGGTATATGTCACTCGGCGCTCCGGGCCTCCGTTAAAAAGTCGGTTTTCAGAGCAATTGCAATACCTTTCTATTGAGAAAGGCAAAAAGGTGCGAAATCGGCAAAGTCTCAAAAAGTCGATTTTTAGAAAAAAAAAAAAAATTTCGAGATAACATAAAATCTCGACGTTTCATGCATTTTAAAGATGTTTGGCATCAAAAATACGAATTCGATTTCTGAAATTTCATGAGGTCCCTCCTTTGAAAAAAAAAATTGAGTTCCGGCTTATATGGGAATTTCATATGTGACCGGACGATTTAGTCTATATTTCCGGACCCATATAAGCGATCCGTGCGAAATTTTATTGACATCTATGGGGATATTATAGCTATCATTTGGGACTAAGTTTGTGAAAATCGGCCCAACCATTTTCGGGAAACTGATGTGAGTTCGTAAATTTTGAAAGATGGCCGCTTTTCCCGGGCACTTCCGGAACCGTCTATGGTGGTCAATGTAGTCAACGAAAGTTTGGTTGGCCGTCGGTGACCTAGAACAGCAAATTTAAGTTGTTTGTGAGACATTTTAGCGAAATTTTTACCTTTTTTGCTTTCATCGGAGTATCGGTTTGAATCACAATTTGCTATGTGATCGCACGCCACAACCTGTAACTCCGGAACCGGAAGTCGGATCTGGATGAAATTAAATAGCCATTTACGGGGACGCAATACCTTTCATTTGAGGCCAAGCTTAGTCGAATCGGTCTAGCCATCTCCGAGAAACCGATGTGACTGTTATTCTGAATTTAGATACTTCCGCCGGGGCTTCCGGAACCGATGATGGTGGCCAATGTGGCCAAATAGACTTTGAATGGATGTTTGTGACCTAATACTACAAATCGAAGCAGTTGTGGTCATATTTTGGAAAAAAATTCACCTTTATACATTCATTGCAGAATTTATTAAAATCGACATTTTCTGCGTATTCGTACTCATCACCCTGTAATTCCGGAACCGGAAGTCGGATCCATTAGAAATTCAATAGCAGCCTATGGGAACGTTGCACCTTTCATTTGAGACTAGGTTTGTCAAAATCGGTTCAGCCATCTCTGAGAAAAACGAGTGACATTTTTAGTCACATACACACACACATACGCACATATACACACATACATACATACACACATACATACACACACAGACATTTGCCGAACTCGACTAACTGAATCGAATGGTATATGTCACTCGGCGCTCCGGGCCTCCGTTAAAAAGTCGGTTTTCAGAGCAATTGCAATACCTTTCTATTGAGAAAGGCAAAAAGGTGCGAAATCGGCAAAGTCCCAAAAAGTCGATTTTTAGAAAAAAAATTTTTTTTCGAGATAACATAAAATCTCGACGTTTCATGCATTTTAAAGATGTTTGGCATCAAAAATACGAATTCGAGTTCTGAAATTTCATGAGGTCCCTCCTTTGAAAAAAAAATCGAGTTTCGGCTTATATGGGAATTTCATATGTGACCGGACGATTTAGTCTTTATTTCCGGACCCATATAAGCGATCCGTGCGAAATTTTATTGACATCTATGGGGATATTATAGCTATCATTTGGGACTAAGTTTGTGAAAATCGGCCCAACCATTTTCGGGAAACTGATGTGAGTTCGTAAATTTTGAAAGATGGCCGCTTTTCCCGGGCACTTCCGGAACCGTCTATGGTGGTCAATGTAGTCAACGAAAGTTTGGTTGGCCGTCGGTGACCTAGAACAGCAAATTTAAGTTGTTTGTGAGACATTTTAGCGAAATTTTTACCTTTTTTGCTTTCATCGGAGTATCGGTTTGAATCACAATTTGCTATGTGATCGCACGCCACAACCTGTAACTCCGGAACCGGAAGTCGGATCGGGATGAAATTAAATAGCCATTTACGGGGACGCAATACCTTTCATTTGAGGTCAAGCTTAGTCGAATCGGTCTAGCCATCTCCGAGAAACCGATGTGACTGTTATTCTGAATTTAGATACTTCCGCCGGGGCTTCCGGAACCGATGATGGTGGCCAATGTGGCCAAATAGACTTTGAATGGATGTTAGTGACCTAATACTACAAATCGAAGCAGTTGTGGTCATATTTTGGAAAAAATTTCACCTTTATACATTCATTGCAGAATTTATTAAAATCGACATTTTCTGCGTGTTCGTACTCATCACCCTGTAATTCCGGAACCGGAAATCGGATCCATTAGAAATTCAATAGCAGCCTATGGGAACGTTGCACCTTTCATTTGAGACTAAGTTTGTCAAAATCGGTTCAGCCATCTCTGAGAAAAATGAGTGACATTTTTGGTCACATACACACACATACGCACATACACACACACATACATACATACACACATACATACACACACAGACATTTGCCGAATTCGACGAACTGAATCGAATGGTATATATCACTGGGCGCTCCGGGCCTCCGTTAAAAAGTCGGTTTTCAGAGCAATTGCAATACCTTTCTATTGAGAAAGGCAAAAAGGTGCGAAATCGGCAGTCCCAAAAAGTCGATTTTTAGAAAAAAAAATTTTTTCTAGATAACAAAATCTCGACGTTTCATGCATTTTAAAGATGTTTGGCATCAAAAATACGAATTCGATTTCTGAAATTTCATGAGGTCCCTCCTTTGAAAAAAAAAAAATTGAGTTCCGGCTTATATGGGAATTTCATATGTGACCGGACGATTTAGTCTATATTTCCGGACCCATATAAGCGATCCGTGCGAAATTTTATTGACATCTATGGGGATATTATAGCTATCATTTGGGACTAAGTTTGTGAAAATCGGCCCAACCATTTTCGGGAAACTGATGTGAGTTCGTAAATTTTGAAAGATGGCCGCTTTTCCCGGGCACTTCCGGAACCGTCTATGGTGGTCAATGTAGTCAACGAAAGTTTGGTTGGCCGTCGGTGACCTAGAACAGCAAATGTAAGTTGTTTGTGAGACATTTTAGCGAAATTTTTACCTTTTTTGCTTTCATCGGAGTATCGGTTTGAATCACAATTTGCTATGTGATCGCACGCCACAACCTGTAACTCCGGAACCGGAAGTCGGATCTGGATGAAATTAAATAGCCATTTACGGGGACGCAATACCTTTCATTTGAGGCCAAGCTTAGTCGAATCGGTCTAGCCATCTCCGAGAAACCGATGTGACTGTTATTCTGAATTTAGATACTTCCGCCGGGGCTTCCGGAACCGATGATGGTGGCCAATGTGGCCAAATAGACTTTGAATGGATGTTTGTGACCTAATACTACAAATCGAAGCAGTTGTGGTCATATTTTGGAAAAAAATTCACCTTTATACATTCATTGCAGAATTTATTAAAATCGACATTTTCTGCGTGTTCGTACTCATCACCCTGTAATTCCGGAACCGGAAGTCGGATCCATTAGAAATTCAATAGCAGCCTATGGGAACGTTGCACCTTTCATTTGAGACTAAATTTGTCAAAATCAGTTCAGCCATCTCTGAGAAAAACGAGTGACATTTTTAGTCACATACACACACACATACGCACATACACACACATACATACATACACACATACATACACACACAGACATTTGCCGAACTCGACGAACTGAATCGAATGGTATATGTCACTCGGCGCTCCGGGCCTCCGTTAAAAAGTCGGTTTTCAGAGCAATTGCAATACCTTTCTATTGAGAAAGGCAAAAAGGTGCGAAATCGGCAAAGTCCCAAAAAGTCGATTTTTAGAAAAAAATTTTTTTTCGAGATAACATAAAATCTCGACGTTTCATGCATTTTAAAGATGTTTGGCATCAAAAATACGAATTCGAGTTCTGAAATTTCATGAGGTCCCCCCTTTGAAAAAAAAATTGAGTTCCGGCTTATATGGGAATTTCATATGTGACCGGACGATTTAGTCTATATTTCCGGACCCATATAAGCGATCCGTGCGAAATTTTATTGACATCTATGGGGATATTATAGCTATCATTTGGGACTAAGTTTGTGAAAATCGGCCCAACCATTTTCGGGAAACTGATGTGAGTTCGTAAATTTTGAAAGATGGCCGCTTTTCCCGGGCACTTCCGGAACCGTCTATGGTGGTCAATGTAGTCAACGAAAGTTTGGTTGGCCGTCGGTGACCTAGAACAGCAAATTTAAGTTGTTTGTGAGACATTTTAGCGAAATTTTTACCTTTTTTGCTTTCATCGGAGTATCGGTTTGAATCACAATTTGCTATGTGATCGCACGCCACAACCTGTAACTCCGGAACCGGCAGTCGGATCGGGATGAAATAAAATAGCCATTTACGGGGACGCAATACCTTTCATTTGAGGCCAACCTTAGTCGAATCGGTCTAGCCATCTCCGAGAAACCGATGTGATTGTTATTCTGAATTTAGATACTTCCGCCGGGGCTTCCGGAACCGATGATGGTGGCCAATGTGGCCAAATAGACTTTGAATGGATGTTAGTGACCTAATACTACAAATCGAAGCAGTTGTGGTCATATTTTGGAAAAAATTCACCTTTATACATTCATTGCAGAATTTATTAAAATCGACACTTTCTGCGTGTTCGTACTCATCACCCTGTAATTCCGGAACCGGAAGTCGGATCCATTAGAAATGCAATAGCAGCCTATGGGAACGTTGCACCTTTCATTTGAGACTAAGTTTGTCAAAATCGGTTCAGCCATCTCTGAGAAAAATGAGTGACATTTTTGGTCACATACACACACATACGCACATACGCACAAATACATACATACACACATACATACACACAGACATTTGCCGAACTCGACGAACTGAATCGAATGGTATATGTCACTCGACCCTCCGGGCCTCCGTTAAAAAATCGGTTTTCAGAGCAATTGCAATACCTTTCTATTGAGAAAGGCAAAAAGGTGCGAAATCGGCAAAGTCCCAAAAAGTCGATTTTTAGAAAAAAAATTTTTTCGAGATAACATAAAATCTCGACGTTTCATGCATTTTAAAGATGTTTGGCATCAAAAATACGAATTCGATTTCTGAAATTTCATGAGGTCCCCCCTTTAAAAAAAAATTGAGTTCCGGCTTATATGGGAATTTCATATGTGACCGGACGATTTAGTCTATATTTCCGGACCCATATAAGCGATCCGTGCGAAATTTTATTGACATCTATGGGGATATTATAGCTATCATTTGGGACTAAGTTTGTGAAAATCGGCCCAACCATTTTCGGGAAACTGATGTGAGTTTGTAAATTTTGAAAGATGGCCGCTTTTCCCGGGGACTTCCGGAACCGTCTATGGTGGTCAATGTAGTCAACGAAAGTTTGGTTGGCCGTCGGTGACCTAGAACAGCAAATTTAAGTTGTTTGTGAGACATTTTAGCGAAATTTTTATCTTTTTTGCTTTCATCGGAGTATCGGTTTGAATCACAATTTGCTATGTGATCGCACGCCACAACCTGTAACTCCGGAACCGGAAGTCGGATCTGGATGAAATTAAATAGCCATTTACGGGGACGCAATACCTTTCATTTGAGGCCAAGCTTAGTCGAATCGGTCTAGCCATCTCCGAGAAACCGATGTGACTGTTATTCTGAATTTGGATACTTCCGCCGGGGCTTCCGGAACCGATGATGGTGGCCAATGTGGCCAAATAGACTTTGAATGGATGTTAGTGACCTAATACTACAAATCGAAGCAGTTGTGGTCATATTTTGGAAAAAAAATCACCTTTATACATTCATTGCAGAATTTATTAAAATCGACATTCTCTGCGTGTTCGTACTCATCACCCTGTAATTCCGGAACCGGAAGTCGGATCCATTAGAAATTCAATAGCAGCCTATGGGAACGTTGCACCTTTCATTTGAGACTAAGTTTGTCAAAATCGGTTCAGCCATCTCTGAGAAAAATGAGTGACATTTTTGGTCACATACACACACACATACGCACATACACACACATACATACATACACACATACATACACACAGACATTTGCCGAACTCGACGAACTGAATCGAATGGTATATGTCACTCGGCCCTCCGGGCCTCCGTTAAAAAGTCGGTTTTCAGAGCAATTGCAATACCTTTCTATTGAAAAAGGCAAAAAGATAGCTCTCATATCCACTGGACACCACGTTACTTGGCGACATGACATATTCCGGGAATTCTAGTGATATGGCGTAACTTACTCCCTGTCAGAATGTGAATTGTACACCAAAAACTAACTATCAGAATGAAGGTCCGCGTGACCATCCAAGAACGCACGCGTATATAGGAATGGCCAATCCAGTTTTGTACACGCGAAGTCACATGCACGCGAGCCTAAGTGACAAACACGTTAACGTACGAACGCTGAAGCCATTCGCGATTAACAACGCACACCTACGCCCGCGATCACGCAAACTTGATAACACCCCGGTAATGAGATGAACGTTTTAGTACTTACGAAGTTTCAAACGCGAACCTACAAACGTCCATCGCTATCACGTCCGGAAACCTTTACCCTCTGTCCTAATAACTTTGGTCCATACATTTAGTAGGACCAATAAAAAAATAAAGCTCATATCCACTAGACAACACGTTCCATGGCGACATGTCCGGGAACTCGACCCAAGTAGCAAACCGCAACTAGTTTGAATCGTCTAAGTCCGAACTATGTTGCAACAAGAGAACAATAGAGTACTTTTTGTTGCAGAGGTTGAACATAGATAACATCAAGATTATTTCATAACATCTTTTGTCACCAAATAGTGATTTATGTTGGCAGCCAGAACATGTTCATTGTTGTTCCGAACTGGTTGCTGATACCGCAGAGTTTGTTTAAATGATAATGATAATAAATAATAAAAATAATAATAAAAAGATGGGTGGGTAATGTCTGCGACATAACCGGAGAGATGTAGAATACATAAAGAACACGTTCTTCAAATATGTTGATACTCATTGGAATTTTCGGACAAAAGGTGATTTGGGCGAGGAATATTTCAAAAATGATGGTGGTCCTGAAAAGGACCGGTTTTGTTGGCGTTGTTGGCCTTGGTGAGGGAGATGGCTAACGATGAAATTAATTGTTAGCATGAGGAAGTCGCGTAGTACTGGCCAATGGAAGAACAGATAATAATTGATTCCTGAAAATCAATTTTTCTTTATTCATGTAAATTATACATACTTACAAATCTAATAGAAGATTCCTGGTCATATTTCTGAATCATTAGTGCGAACATTGTGTAATTTGGTTAAGTACAATGAAAGTTACAAACTTTCCAAACTCGACCTTCTGTTCCTTCAGAAATATTGAAATGGGGTGTCTATATTAAACCGTTAGTCGTGGTCACAATAAAAAAGATGGGTGGGTAATGTCTGCGACATAACCGGAGTGTCGTAACTACACTTGTGACGTTAATCCAAATCTAATGATATGCAACGAAATTACGTTTGCATGTGAAATTTTCAAATGATTCGTTATAATTATGGTTAAAAATTCTAATTGGAAATTCTTTTCCATCACCAACTATTTTTCTTTTTTCGAATCTACAGCATTCTTTGAAAATATTGTTGAAATGTTATTGATGAAAAACTGAAAATGCGTTTGGCAACACTGCTCACTAAATGGATGGTGGGAAGACGCACATTCGTTTTGATTATGCTAGTATTAGTAGCAGAAAAGAAAGAAAAGGCGCATGGCCCGAAAACGAGTAAGCGAGAGAGCGATAGTAGTTCGTATTCGCTCTACTAAACTAAAAAAAAGATGGGTGGGTAATGTCTGTAACATAACCGGAGCATCGTGACTTCACTTCGAGACGTTAATTTAAATCTAATGATTTATGCAGTTAATCAAAGGAGGCTGCCAAAAAGTTCGAATAAAAGCAAGCGACTAGTGTACTTTGCACGTTCTATATTTTATCAATACTAGAGAGGATCAATAAAATAATTCAAATTGTAATAGCGACATGCAATTGTGGCAACACTGGCCATGAGATGGTGGGGGAACACGCACATTCGTTTTAGTTATGATGGTATTAGCAGCAGAAAGGAATGGAAAAGCAGTGCACGAAAACGAGCGAGAGAGGATAATTTAAATTCTCTTTCTTTCTTTCCACACATCGTATTTCTTATATAGCTTTCTGAAAATTATTTGTTATACACCATAAAATGTAAATTTCAGTTTAACTCTTATTAGAACAGAATTAATTGGTCCTGAAAAGAACCGTTTACTGTTTTATTGCGGGAGCATAATTCCGACGCACTCCTCGCGGACACGGTGAGCCAGAAAGCACTATTTTGCATCCTCCAACAAACCGACCAAGTAGGCATCGTTGGCTTCTCGGGGCATCATTACGATTGAGCTTTGTAAGCGTAGCTCGACTTTGCAGTCCTGTACAATCTCACGAACCAGACGCTGGAACGATAGCCTACGGATTAGTTGCCCTTTAGTTGGGGCGAAATTCTTGCAGGGCGACAGTTCCGATGAGTCACCAGTAGCTGGGGCACTTTTTCCGTCCGTCGCTATTGCCAACTGCTTTCCTTCGGTGGACTGGCTGCTTGCTAGTGCTTGAACGAATACGAATGATGAGTAAAACCGACCGACCAATATTCATATATGAACACACGAGAAAGCACTACTATCGCTCTCTCGCTCGTTTTCGTGCCATTCCTGCGCCTTTCCTTTCCGTTCGGCTACCAATACTAGCATAACCAAAACGAATATTCTGTCTTTCCATCGCCTTCAATCTAGTGGCCAGTGCTAGCAAACTTGCATGTTCAGTTTTCAATAACAACATTCAAACAATATTTTCAAAGAATGTTGCAGATTTGAAAAGAAGGAAGGAAAAGATTTTCACAAATTTAAATTCTTTCGTGTTATTTGTTAGCGCTGATAAAGGCTATTTAGTTTGCTACTAGCAAGGAGCTGCACAAACAAATCGATTTATGCAGTTAATCAACGGAGGCTGCCAAAAAGTTCGAATAAAAGCATGCGACTAGTGTACTTTGCACGTTCTATATTTTATCAATACTAGAGAGGATCAATAAAATAATTCAAATTGTAATAGCGACATGCAATTGTGGCAACACTGGTCATGAGATGGTGGGGGAACACGCACATTCGTTTTAGTTATGATGGTAGTTAGGGTTCGTCGCGGTTGCGGTAATTACCGCAACCGCGCGGTATTTACCGCATCCGCACCGCAAAATCTGCGGTGCGGTAAGACATTTTTTCCCGCGGATGCGGTGCGGGAAAGAGCTTTTACCGCGCGGTTTTACCGCAACCGCACCGCAAAAAAATAATTGATAAAGTGATAATTTTGGTTATTCTAAATTGATAAACAGACTGCCATTACGAAAGAAAATCTAGCTGTGTCCGAAATATTTTGACGCTATTATTTTACGACATATTTTGGATACTAGTTATTTCATACTTCTAAGTAAGACTCCACAAACTAACCATTTCAAATACATAAAATGCAAGATCCAAATAGAGACAAAATTATTAGATCATTTAAAAACAATAAATTTTTACTCTTAAATACAATTTAAAAGTGCATCACTTCTCCCGATTTCTGTTGGAAATCGTTGAATTATGAATCGTTTCCGATATCAATTTTTCAACTGTGAATTTTGATTAATTTAAAGAAATTAGAGATAAACTAATTATGCTGGGACTTAAACACAACCCAAAGAATATAATTATCTTCATCAAACCAAACGAATTTGGAGTAATTGGCAGTAAAGGATACAAATGTATGAAATCGTCCAAAATAAGGAGGGGTCCAAATTAGGATGATTATTCTATCATTCGTTCATCAACATCTTATTTCTATCTTCTTTGATTGCTATGTAAATTCAATGTGAGTCAATGCAGTCAATTTTATTGGACTCTTTCTCAAAAAGTATGCTACATAACTTTTTTTCGCGTACTTCCATTCAAATTTACGATAGTTTTCTACCAAATTAAGTCCTAATATTTTTCAGTTAACCCTCCATCACTCGCGCGAATGGTTCCCCGAATGAGCAGCCGCTGTTGCTGAAGGAAGGTTTCACGAGAGTTTCGGAAGGTGTTTCACAAAATACAACGGCGCGTGTGCTGGAGGGTTAAGACTATTTTGTAGCTTTTTTGAAACTATTTTTGCTAAATACCACATCGTTTGACTCCCGTCCACTTTAATTGAAGTTTTTGCCATTGGCTCTTTGGGAAAATATTATAGGAAAATACATTAAATGCTAGAACTTTCTAGAACTAGCCTTTAGAAAATTACACTTCATAGATTTTTAAAGGGAGCAATCTTAGTTTCTAAATGAGAATACATATGTTTCTTGAAAAAATGCGGAAGTTAGAGTTTTGGGATATTTTGTCTATAAAACCCCTATTTTTAATAACATTTCTGCTGTATGTTACAAATCATACAGTTTTAGCAGGTTTTCTAATGTTCAATAATTCTGTACCGGTTGAGACCGGACTCCTGATTAGATGTAATGCATAGAGCAATTTTTTCATCAAATATGGCGTCGTTCTTATTGATGAAATACAATGTTTTTATTTCACTATATTGGAATATTTGCGCTACTATATAGAAGTACTGGTATTTCGACTTCAAATTTTTTTTTTGTTGAAATTCCTTTAAGAATGAAGGTGGTTTTTACTACGTAAATGCGAAAATCATCCATTTCATTTTCATATGTCAAACACATTGAAAATATGACAATTTAAAGAAAAAAATACTTCATTTCTTATAACATTTTTATTACATTTTTTCAATTAACTGAAGGGTTGCTAAAATAAAAGTTTTCCTATTACTGCAGTACAACGTTTTTGAATGTTGCATTTTAAATGTACGGAGTTTTATTAATAGAAAATGCAAAAGTTGATTTTTTCTTAAACATTACATTCTGAGGAGTCTCTTAAAGTTAAATTTCGTGTAAATAAGAATAACATTTTATTATATATGGTTATACAAATGAACAATTTTTCAACACTATTTTTAAAAATATAAAAAATTTACCGCATTTACCGCATTACCGCGCGGTGCGGTGGGGTAAATAAAGTGCGGTTGCGGTAAGCGGTGCGGTTTTGATATTTTTTTGCGGTTGCGGTGCGGATAATCCATTTACCGCCCACATCCGCACCGCGACGAACCCTAATGGTAGTAGCAGCAGAAAGGAATGGAAAAGCAGTGCACGAAAACGAGCGAGAGAGGATAATTTAAATTCTCTTTCTTTCTTTCCACACATCGTATTTCTTATATTGCTTTCTGAAAATTATTTGTTATACACCATAAAATGTAAATTTCAGTTTAACTCTTATTAGAACACAATTAATTGGTTCTGTAAAGAACCGTTTATTGTTTTATTGCGGGAGCATAATTCAGACGCACTCCCCGCGGACACGGTGAGCTAGAAAGCACTATTTTGCATTCTCGAACAAACCGACCAAGTAGGCATCGTTGTCTTCTCGGGGCATCATTACGACTGAGCTTTGTAAGCGTAGCTCGACTTTGCAGTCCTGCACAATCTCACGCCCCAGACGCTGGAACGATAGCCTACTCTGTTGCCCTTTAGTTGGGGCGAAATTCTTGCAGGGCGACAGTTCCGATGAGTCACCAGTAGCTGGGGCACTTTTTCCGTCCGTCGCTATTGCCAACTGCTTTCCTTCGGTGGACTGGCTGCTTGCTAGTGCTTGAACGAATACGAATGATGAGAAAAACCGAACGACCAATATTCATATATGAACACACGAGAAAGCACTACTATCGCTCGTTTTCGTGCCATTCCTGCGCCTTTCCTTTCCGTTTGGCTACCAATACTAGCATAACCAAAACGAATATTCTGTCTTTCCATCGCCTTCAATCTAGTGACCAGTGCTAGCAAACTTGCATGTTCAGTTTTTCAATAGCAACATTCAAACAATATTTTCAAAGAATGTTGCAGATTTGAAAAGAAGGAGGGAAAAGATTTTCACAAATTTAAATTCTTTCGTGTTATTTGTTAGCGCTGATAAAGGCTATTTAGTTTGCTACTAGCAAGGAGCTGCACAAACAAATAGATTTATGCAGTTAATCAACGGAGGCTGCCAAAAAGTTCGAATAAAAGCATGCGACTAGTGTACTTTGCACGTTCTATATTTTATCAATACTAGAGAGGATCAATAAAATAATTCAAATTGTAATAGCGACATGCAATTGTGGCAACACTGGTCATGAGATGGTGGGGGAACACGCACATTCGTTTTAGTTATGATGGTAGTAGCAGCAGAAAGGAATGGAAAAGCAGTGCACGAAAACGAGCGAGAGAGGATAATTTAAATTCTCTTTCTTTCTTTCCACACATCGTATTTCTTATATTGCTTTCTGAAAATTATTTGTTATACACCATAAAATGTAAATTTCAGTTTAACTCTTATTAGAACACAATTAATTGGTCCTGTAAAGAACCGTTTATTGTTTTATTGCGGGAGCATAATTCAGACGCACTCCCCGCGGACACGGTGAGCTAGAAAGCACTATTTTGCATTCTCGAACAAACCGACCAAGAAGGCATCGTTGGCTTCTCGGGGCATCATTACGACTGAGCTTTGTAAGCGTAGCTCGACTTTGCAGTCCTGCACAATCTCACGACCCAGACGCTGGAACGATAGCCTACTCTGTTGCCCTTTAGTTGGGGCGAAATTCTTGCAGGGCGACAGTTCCTGATCGGGTTGGGATGAGTCACCAGTAGCTGGGGCACTTTTTCCGCCGTCGTCATCGCCCACTGCTTTTCTTCGATGGACTGGCTGCTTGCTAGTGCTTGAACGAATACGAATGATGAGAAAAACCGACCGACAGATATTTATATAATCGCGCTAATATGCACTACTATTGCTTTCTCGCTCGTTCTCGTGCCGTGCATGAGCCTTTCCTTTCCGTCCGGCTTCTAATGGCCTAACCAAAGGAATATGCAGTCTTTCCCCCACCAAGTGCTCTCGTCAAGCAACCCAATGCGAATAACCATACGAACAAACATGTAGTGGACCTATATATAAACTTTTCATTATTTTATTGTTCGGTTGGTCTACCATAACGACGGCTCTGTGCGGGATGGGCTGAAAATTTTCACTTTTCCGAGTCGTTTTCGAAAGATTTTTCAAAACACATTTTTTTTGTTATTAGTACATGTTATACATACTTCAAATTTTAATACAGCATAGAGGAACATATTTGCAACAAATTGGCCTAAAAATCAAATCATTCTGTTAAGTATGATAAAAGTTATTAACGTTCAAAATCTGACGCGGCACCGCAGCCGATATTTTGAAACGGGACCCCTATATTGAAACCTTAAATGTATTCTACATTAAAATGATGAACGGATGCCAATTCAGTTGTCACACAATACAAGATAAAAGAAACGCTGCAAGCACCCTTAAGCGATAAATGTATTACTATTGTAGTATAAGGAGAAAATATTACAGCAATCAAATAATCTCAGTTCCGATTTTATTGGAAAAATATGAAAGCTCTGAGTGAATTTCCTTTTCAATTTGACATCTCGTGGTTCACTAGTGGAACATATGTGTACTACTTGTTGTGTTTTTTCCAACCTATAACCATTGAGCTCTTATTCCTATCCATTGATTCATTATAAGATACGTAAGTATAAATACATATGATTTACTATTGATTTAAAATAGCTCTAATTTTAGTGAAAAATATTTATTTTTGTTTCTCGTAATAATATTTTTCCGTGCTTGGCATGGGAGCGGTACTGCGGTAAAAGGAAGAATTTCTTTCAAAAAATTTCCGTTAAAATCGTACATGTCACATGTTTACGTACAGTTCAAAGCCTGTATAACATCAAGTGTAGCGCATGAAGTGTCACCAGTGAATTTTCGCAACGTAATGTAAACAAAAGTACAACTTAATTATTGTTTTGTTGAACTTTAGTTATGAATTGGTTAATCCAGTGTTGCGAATGCCTTTCATTAATACGTGTGAGTTTGTGTTTCTAGGTATAGTGATGATATGTGCCTGATACATACGTATGACAAGAATACGACTTTGTAACTAAAACATTCTTCACCTAGAATGTACAGGGTCATATTAAGGAGAGGTATATTTTGTGTACTGGAAATTGCTTAATAAATACAAACCTCATCGTGAAAAAAATATTTGTTTACAAATTAAAATCTCTGCTCGTTGATACAAATGCAAACTGTCGTGATTTGAGGTCGTCGATGCTGTAGATTGCGTCGTTTTAGGATGGCCCTCCATGGTGGTGCGATGCTCTGCTATTTGAATTTGGAGACACTCGACCCACTGCTGCTGCTACTAGGCGGTCCGTTCGCCACGCCGTCCGATGCACGAATGAGCCTGTGTGCGACGACACCGCGTCTTAAATGCACGCTCAAGGGAGGGGAGAAGTACTCGACCCACTGCTGCTGCTGCTGCTACTAGGCGATCCGTTCGCCATGCCGTCCGATGCACGAATGAGCCTGTGTGCGACGACACCGCGTCTTAAATGCACGCTCAAGGGAGGGGAGAAGTACTCGACCCACTGCTGCTGCTGCTACTAGGCGATCCGTTCGCCACGCCGTCCGATGCACGAATGAGCCTGTGTGCGACGACACCGCGTCTTAAATGCACGCTCAAGGGAGGGGAGATGTACTCGACCCACTGCTGCTGCTGCTACTAGGCGATCCGTTCGCCACGCCGTCCGATGCACGAATGAGCCTGTGTGCGACGACACCGCGTCTTAAATGCACGCTCAAGGGAGGGGAGAAGTACTCGACCCACTGCTGCTGCTGCTACCAGAGTTAAAAATAATCGAAGCTCTTTTTTGACGGCTGAAAATGAACCTGATGCGACTCGAGGTGAATGGAAAAAGTATTCATTCAAATATCCCTTCTTATTCATTCAGTTGAATATCGTACAATATATTCATTTCACTAATTATCTAGGAAAATGTTTTCAAATGCCGGAAAAGCATATACAACAACAATCATCATCGCTTAAATTGTGCCAGGGCCTACTTTGATGCGTTTGATTCGTTGCTGCACGGTCGCTTCGTGTAATAATCGGAGACGAATGAAAATCTGTATAGATGAATGGGCGGTTTGTTCGTTTGACGTTTTCAGCTGCGTCACTGAATATTGAAAATGAATGCGGCTGAATATGATCAATTTTCATTCAATGAATTTGAATATTTTTAACTCTGGCTGCTACTAGGCGATCCGTTCGCCACGCCGCACAGTGGCGGGTCTTCAAACAAAAGTCGGACAAAACCTCACATGTTACCTAATTTGGCTGAAAATCACAATTTAAGTTAATTTTGAGGTGCTGAGCTCATTTTTGATGTCAAAAGTCGTAAAATATTAAATGCATTTTTCCATTCAGTGTCATTGAACCTTTCTTATAACTATGATCCCGTTTTCATGATAGATTGTCCGTTACTGTTCACCAATGTCAACAATATCATAAAATATGAAGAACACTACTTTAAATCCATTGTATAGCGTGTTGGTTTACTGTAGATTGTCTAACTATTTTACACAAAACACTATGCGCCTCCATATCAGCAACAAAGCTTTAAAATCTCCTTAAACCTTTTTGCGCACCTAGGCGCAGAACGAGACCATGATATTCGAAAAGTAGAGGTTATTTCCCATAGAATGTATATTATGCGACCGTTCCGAAATGATTCCGAAATTTGCACAGAATAAATTAGTGAAAAAAGTATTTTTGATCTGACCACCTCAAACATATTTAAATTAAAAAATCATAGTTCCAAGCAAATTTACCAAATATATTTTATTCACTAACCAAGTTTTTTCGTTCTTCTACACAATGACACTAGTTGTGCTCAAATCGGACCAAAATCAAAAGAGCAACATGCATTTGAAGTGAATAGAGCAATGGTGGTTTCGGAAATGAAAATCATTAAAAAGTCTGGACTTTGCTACATTTAAACTCATGTTAAAAATAGTGTTCTTATCCAATGATCAAAAAATTTTGAATATGCATCATTCAATACATGAGAAATTTAGGAAAAATATAAAATATCAATATTTCAAAAATAAACTTTTAAGGTTTTGGCCAGCCTCCAGCCACTGTGCGCCGTCCGATGCACGAATGAGCCTGTGTGCGACGACACCGCGTCTTAAATGCACGCTCAAGGGAGGGGAGAAGTACTCGACCCACTGCTGCTGCTGCTACTAGGCGATCCGTTCGCCACGCCGTCCGATGCACGAATGAGCTCTCCTGTAGCGATACCGCTTGTTTTATGCATGATGCAAGGATGGAGAAGTCTCCACCCCTAGAAAGCTTAATGAAATTAGGCGATAGAAAGATGCTATTACGTATGTGAAACAGCCAAAATAAGTACCAACAGTTTAAATTAATCAATTTCAATGGCGTAATCTTTGTCTAGTTAATTAATAACAATTTCTTTTGGAGTATTTCAATTAATAAACTTATTTATTTTTTTATCTTGTCCGTAACATCTACACAAACCTTTATAAAAGTCTACCATTAAGGCGATTTATGTCACTAATTTATGGTTATTGTGTATTTTCCTTGAATAATATTGCATTTCTAATATGTTTTGGTTTTCCTCATAAAAATTGCTTTTAAAAACTATTACGAATTTGGTTTCACCAAGAGCGCGTGAAATAATAAGAAGTAGATTAAAATATCACTCGATAGGCTCTGATCCGCAGTAAAATTTTATGCTTTATTGGTAATTTTTGATATCAAGAATGACACTACTGCTCGTATTTGAATCATCAACGTACATTTGGACTTGGTTGTCATTTTCATTTCCACTTGTAACATAATCTTAACATATTTTTATGAAAATATATTACTTTTCAGTTGCGATTGACAAGTCAGATGATCGGCAAAAAAGTATGATTAAGTAATCTTGTTGCGACCTAAATTCAACATGTTGACAACAGTATGATTTCATTTAGCTATTCTCACATGGTTATTGCAACGAAAAGGAAACAAGTTCTTACTGTTTTGCTCAATCATAATTATGTAGAAAATCGGCCTAAAACTGCGCTTTCTGGGTCGCGCAGGAAGTTAGATGTCAGTCACAACAGCACCTATTTTTTGTTACCAACTGGTTATGAAATAGTTACTGAAACAAAAATTGCTACTTGGGAACGGTATGTTTAAATCCCTGCTTTATTTTGTCGAAATTAAATTTTAACGATCTTGTACTAAATTTCAAAATATTCACATCTAGCGTAAGATACGTAAAAATTTGCTATAATTTTTTTTATTAGCGTTAATTCTGATTGTTTTCCATTATTCACTGGGCGGCGCGTAATAAGACTATGGTCTATGTGATGTCTTTGTTTTGCTCTTAAACCTTTATTTATAGAAGAACGAACAGCGATTTAGTAGTTAACAATTTTAGACTTGGTGAACCTGGAAAGCAAGTAGCCTTGGTATGCAGGTCGAAACCAATTTACAGAAAATCAAGAGAGGAAATGCGAGCAACCTGCTCGGATTTACTGCAGTTCTCGCTTTGATTTACTGTTGTTAATAGTTTTTTTTACATTTACCATCTGTTGAAGTCGACAAAAGTCGAACCGCTTAGGGACGATCCATAAATGACGTAGCATTTTTTGAGTGATTTTTAACACCCCCCTCCCCCATCGTAGCATTTCGTAACAAACCTCTAAATACCCCACCCCCTGGTAATTACGTAGCTTGACGGTAATTCTCCCCCCACCTTGTCCCCGAAAAATATAAAAAAAATAAAAAACGATGTTAGTTATTCCCCTTTTAAAAAGCTACGTAGCATGACATGACCCTCTATCCCCCGTCGTCACACATCATCACAAAATACAATACTCCTCCCTCCCCCATATAATGCTACGTCATTTATGGATGATCCCTTAGCAGTTCTTGATTTCAAAATGGCCTAGATTTCGAAATAAAAGAAGTTGACTCATACGATAAATATTTTCTGCTGAAATGAGTCATGTCTTTCCGAATCAATTAAAAACAATAAACATATTTTTTGATCAGCACAAATAAATCATCTGAGAATGAGGTTATCAGTTTAAGCATTCAATTTCACTTTGAAGCTTTTTTTTCGATTTAAAAAAAAAATTAGGGTACTGGTACTTTACCGGTACTACCGGTACTGAGGGCTTCAGTACCGTAGCACCGGTTCTCGCCAAAAAGGGTCGGTACTGCGAACTCTAGCGAGAATTACTGCTGGCGACCTCTTTACATAGCCTATCCAACTTTGCCTGAGCTACCCAAGAATTGAAATCATCTCCAGTGACGGACTGGTCTCTTTTCAGAATCTCGTTAACCATTTCTTAACCTTGTTTTCTACCGCGTATAGGGTCCCAAAACTCTTTTTCCTTAGAACTGTTGGCGACAAAAAACAAAACCTGGTTTAATAAAGATAGGTGCTTCTTTTGCAGTGCTAGAAGTTGCTCAATATTTACGTTCCGATCTAGTCCAGTTGCATGAAAAGGTAATTGAAGGAAATCTAAACTGGAAAATTTTAGCAGTTTTCAATAATGTTGCCAGGCTAAGAAAATATTCCAAAATTTCATTTTCACCATTAACAGAAATTATCCCTGGCAGCACTGCTTCAGCGGAACCCAATCAGATTGAATGTAATAACTTCTGTTCTACTGATAATATTCATAACTTTTAGTGCTCAAATGAAAGATCTTAGTCGTTTATTAGCCTTACTTGTCGTGTAAACCAAAAGTTATAATCATTTTGAAACGTGGTTGTTTATCTACAAGAAGGGCATGAGGGGGTTAAAGATGCCATTGGAATTCTGAGCAGGAATCAACTGTTGAAGGGGATAATGGGAGAAGAGCAATATTGTGTCAAAATCCACTGGAACTTAGAACAGGATATTTACGCCGGATTTCAATGAAAATAGGACCATGATTCTATCAGTATTTGGAATAAATCATAATCTTCAGCGGAATTCTATCTTGAGAAGGATTCCATCAGACATTTAAGAAGCTTTTCTCTAGAATCCTGCATCAAACTTCAGAGAAAAACCGGAGAAATACGGATAAATATTCAATCGAAATTCTGAAATAGATTCCATTGGGATGCTAAGAAAACTTCGATCAGAATCCTGGAAAGTATCATTATACCAAGAGATAGCCAGAAACCAACCGAGCAATGTAGGTATAATGACATATTATGTGGCCTGCAGTAACCGATAGCTATAATCCGAAGAACAACAATTTTTTAAACAATTTGTTAAAATTAAGACAGTTCCCATGGATTGAGGGAGGGGCTGTTCAAACGTCACAACAATTTAGGTTATTATATATTGGCTCCAAATTAATTTTTTCAAAACTGGTTCCGATCCATGAAGGTCGATTACAAGTTTTGGTTTTTTAGGGCACTTTGCGCGGAATTACCCGTATATAAGCTATTTTTTGGGGTAGGTCAAAATTAGAGAGGAGGTTAATCCTAGACCCCCCAATTATCCGAACAACTAGAATTGACTGCAATAATCGAATTAGCACTATAATAAGACATTATAGTTGAAATTTGATTTTTTTTCAAGACACCCGGATAATCGAATCACGGATAATCGAGTCCGACCTGTAACAGCAAAAGCGCAATATAAACAACTTCAGCAGTGTTGTCAAAAGAAAAAAAGGATATATATATATATATATATATATATATATATATATATATATATATATATATATATATATATATATATATATATATATATATATATATATATATATATATATATATATATATATATATATATATATATATATATATATATATATATATATATATATATATATATATATATATATATATATATATATATATATATATATATATATATATATATATATATAAAGATGAAAAAATTAAAGGGTTGTGTACAGGACACGACCACGGTGACATTAAAAATATAGCTTTTTTATCTATCACACATATCGACACACGTTCTTGTTCACTCGCCTGTTTTCATATGTTACAATTTGCTATATACCCTCCCCATTAAAACATAATTTATTGAAGGTCTTTTAACGGTAATCTATTAATTAATCAAGTATCTCACTAGGTGATTGGCATTATCTGGCTGATCCATCTAGTAAAAATAGGCTGGTCTGTCCAGAAAATATATTCAAAAGAAAAGTTCCATATTGAGAGCTGTGATGAGGAAACTCACGCCCGCCAACGGAAATATACAGATTCTCCATAAAATATGAAATTTCATTTTCCATTTAAATTTTCAATAATGTACTAATGAACTTAAGTAAACAATCTTAAGTGTAAGTATTTCTTGATCGATTAGTGGTGGAAAAATGAAATTATTTGATAAATTACATTGTTATGCAACGTTCGCACTACCAGTTAAAACGGGTTTTTATGCTATCTTGGTGACATTTTTCTTGTTGCTAATTATTAAAACGTGTTATAACTCTGTAGTGTAAACATTGTATTATTAAACTAATTCTGCAGCGTTTTATGTTATATAGGTGTTTTATGTGGTAATAGGACTGACATAATTATATCTTCAGTACAGCGGTTTGTTTCATAATTTAAAACAGATTTATTTTAAAATTTAAATTAGTATACCCAACCGTATTTGTTGTATACCTTAAAACGCAATTAGAACTGTGTTTTAAATACATAGGGTAGGACAGATATTCTGACTGGTTAAACTGGGAAAACAATTTTAAGTCCAGTAACGCTTAAGACATGGCTTGAATTTGAATCGAAAAAGAACACCCACTTCAACTGCTGCTGGGACGGTAAGTTCTGTTTTAAAATTTTCCGTTGTGTGCAGTACGAAACAAAAGTGTTTGAAATTAGAAAACAAAAAGTTCTGCTGGGAATGTGATTGTTTCCGATGCAATTACCCTCAGATTTTTCACGCAGGGGATACAGGCCGTGTAAATGAAAACCGCGTAAATTTAAAAAAAACGCGTTAATGAAAACCGCGTAAATTTCAAAATCCGCGTAAAAAACCTGAGTGTACTCTCCTATATAAAATACTACGCTGCTGAACAGTGCAATAACTACAGAAGCACGTTGTCAGATGCCTTACTGATAAAAAACATATAACCGAAATATGAAACATGAAAACCAATTGGCTCTTTACCCTATGCAGCTACAAAGCGCCGTAAACATGGATTAACAAGTTACAACGCACACGCATGCATAAAAATAAATATATTTTTTTCAAACGCAACACTCTTAAGCAGCACACACCGTATTGAATTAAATCCAAACCACCCCGCCCACCCACTTTGCAAATCATTCTGTGACACCATGCTGGTACCCGACAAATCCGCACACGGCCACCGCTGCCGAAAATGCATAGCGTCTACCGCTTATTGTAGTGCCCAGACGCTGCAGCCATGATCTTACCCGTTCGACATAAGAACAAAAACTGATTCAAACGGGTACGCGTCACCTCTATTTATAAACTAACCGTATATGGTTTAGTCACTTAGGTGCGAGTGTGTGCAAATGCCAACGTTACCGAAAATCGATAGCGCTTATTGCATCGCCCGGAGACGACGTTGCTCGTGTGGGATAAGAGCAACAACTGATTTAAACGGACATGCGTTGCTTCTATTTATGACTTTTCGTGTTTCATTCAGCAACTAAGCTGCCCTCTTTTGAGGGCTGTGTCTGAGAAATCTGCCTCACGAATGGTATTTTTCCCGTTTTTTGTGAACTTTTTAATTTTACCAATTTCCAAAAGTCTACTTTTATTGGGGAGATATTAAATTATTACCAATATTTAAGTTAGGTGTTTCTGAATCGGTTGGTGTATGAATGATTAAAATCCATCTAGTAATATCGGAGTTATAAGCGTGCAAACCTTACATAGTTTCGTTACATGGGAGATAGTTTAGATTTTAGAATGACACCTAGCCCCAGATAGTGGAGTAAGACATTTTTAATGTCAAAAGATGTACTCGTGTAAAATCTGCAGCCAAACATTCAAGCATCAGCAAAGCGGGCTGTACCACATGAGCAACAAACACAAACGCCAGAGATGCCAGATACTTTTTTCAAATGTCTGCAAATAATAATTTTTAAAGTCTGAGAAGTACCAAAAATGTCTAAATTAGATAAAGCTGTAATTTGAAACTAGTGTAACCAAAAGCCTTTATTTTCAAAAATCTGTAAATATCTACAACCAAACGCAAACAATTGCAAATATCTGCAACCAAATTAAAAAAATCTGCAAATATCTGCGTCATCAAAAAAATCTGCAGCTGAAATCAAAAGTCTGCGAATTTGCAGACATGTCTGCAAATCTGGCATCTCTGACAAACGGTTCGACCAAGAGGGTGACGTGACGTCATATTTTCGTAGCCAACATAAGAACTTTGCTTGTAACAAAACGAACGAAATTAATTTTAAAGACGAACGAGGAGCACTTTAGTTTACATCAAATCAGTTAAAAGTGTTCATTGTTTTCTTTTGTTTACTGCTACTATTGTTTGTTGATGACATTATAAGCGATTTTGACGTTGTCAAACTGACCCCCATTGATCGGTGGAAAAGCGATGTTGCCTATTGTCAAACTCTGTATTTAGAGATAGGGATGCCAGTTACCTGGGTTCGACAGAGGTTTTGAGAGATCTGGAGACGGACGAAGGAGAGGCGATTTGCCGAAGCTAAAATAACTTTCTCGTTCCCAAATTGTTAAAGCTACCAAGCACAATACCGGGCAACAATTTTTCCTGAGCATGTTTTTGGCAAGTGGTGAGGATAGTGTACGCGTTTATTGGATAGTATTTGGCGCACCAACATTAATAGCGTAAATATCCAGCGCCAGACGCAGGTTCCGTTGGATGGATTCGATGGAATCGCTGTCGACAGACTCTTCATCATCTCGACTTCCATGAGCTCATTCAGTACTTTATGATGAAATAACAATAGTCAACACAGGCTACGGTCCGACCAGGATGTAGAATTCAACTAGATACCACAGACTAACAGACATAACACTATGAGGGAATTCCCTCAAAAAACATCGATCCGACAATTTTCCCAGAACACTAGCTCCACCTTTTATTCACATTCCCAAACACTCATTTACTGGTGGTATACCCCTCAGGTTTGGGAACAATTTTTCACTAGTGGTCTATCCCCTATATGCTTGTTCATATGTCAGTGGCGCCATAATTTGAAATGTGGCCACAGTCCCAACTACAAATATATTTAAAATTATCGTTAAAGCGGGCGAAGCTTTGTTTTTGAGTGTTATGTCTGTTAGTCTGTGTAGATACATTCGACAATAATACCACGCAAGACTGGCAGTATACTCAACTGATGTATGCTTTTCAAGAGCAGCTGATTCTTGGTGAACTGTCGGAAAGGATTCAAAAGAAATGGCCTTTGCTTACATTTCATCATGTATCAAACAATTGAATTAAAATAGTTTGTACCTTTCCGATTTGTTTGTGGCATGATTTTCCTGGAAAGACAATTACCAACAATATCAAAATAGCGCCGATTTTTTTGAATGAGCTCATGGAAGTCGAGATGATGAAGAGTCTGTCGACAGCGATTCCATCGAATCCATCGAACGGAACCTGCGTCTGGCGCTGGATATTTACGCTATTAATGTTGGTGCGCCAAATACTATCCAATAAACGCGTACACTATCCTCATCACTTGCCAAAAACATGCTCAGGAAAAAATTGTTGCCCGGTGTTGTGCTTGGTAGCTTTAACAATTTGGGAACGAGAAAGTTATTTTAGCTTCGGCAAATCGCCTCTCCTTCGTCCGTCTCCAGATCTCTCAAAACCTCTGTCGAACCCAGGTAACTGGCATCCCTATCTCTACATACAGAGTTTGACAATAGGCAACATCGCTTTTCCACCGATCGATGGGGGTCAGTTTGACAACGTCAAAATCGCTTATAATGTCATCAACAAATAATAGTAGCAGTAAACAAAAGAAAACAATGAACACTTTAACTGATTTGATGTAAACTAAAGTGCTCCTCGTTCGTCTTTAAAATTAATTTCGTTCATTTTGTTACAAGCAAAGTTCTTATGTTGACTACGAAAATATGACGTCACGTCACCCTCTTGGTCGAACCGTTTGTCAGAGATGCCAGATTTGCAGACATGTCTGCAAATTCGCAGACTTTTGATTTCAGCTGCAGATTTTTTTGATGACGCAGATATTTGCAGATTTTTTTAATTTGGTTGCAGATATTTGCAATTGTTTGAGTTTGGTTCTAGATATTTACAGATTTTTGAAAATAAAGGCTTTTGGTTACACTAGTTTCAAATTACAGCTTTATCTAATTTAGACATTTTTGGTACTTCTCAGACTTTAAAAATTATTATTTGCAGACATTTGAAAAAAGTATCTGGCATCTCTGCCGTTTGTGTTTGTTTTTGTTGCTCATGTGGTGCAGCCCGCTTTGCTGATGCTTGAATGTTTGGCTGCAGATTTTACACGAGTACATCTTTTCCTTCACGTCGGTATTAGAAGCCTTGCATTTGGCCACATGTGTGTTATACTTTTTACCACAATCGCGACAATCGAACAGTTTCCCGGTGGCATGCAACTTCTCGTGCAGCCGGAAACTTCGCCGATCGGTAGACCTTGCTACATACTCGACATTTGTGCTCGGGCAGCATGTCGACTTCGCGTCCTATACCATTATCTGGTTGTGTTGGGTTCGCAGGTGCACCGTCAGATTGTAGGATTGAGTGAACCCTCGGTCGCAGTATTGGCACACGTACGGAGTTTTCCCGGGTGTGCAACCTGACGTGTATCTTCAGCGTTATCGATTGAGTGAATGTTTTCGAACAGTGTGGACACATTTGAAGGGCTATATAATTGGAATTTACAGAAAAGAAAATAAGTAAAACCTTAACCTACTCGTGTGCCATCGAATGTGCGTCGTCATCAGGTACTTGTCCGCCAACTATTACAATATGGACATCGGTTCCGAATGGGTAATGAACCTTCTTTAGCGGCAAACCATCAGATCCCTTTTCTCCCTTCGCACTATTTTGTTTCATCTTGCGATCCGGATCCATAAATCGACGAAAACGCTCTGCAAATCACCCATTTAAACTTTTTCCTATCCCAACCCCCTAATAACGTAAATCTTCCCGTTCTCGCCCTTGATGCGCATTTTGGTTTTTGGTTCCAAAGGAAAATGTTTAATTCATCAGCATCTTCCACTGCGTTTTCGATATCTGATCGCTCAGCGTCCGCGTCCTCGTGTACTAACTCTGGATCCACTTTGATGTCAACTTCTTCCGCGCTAGGCCGAATCTGAAAGCAGCTTTCGGAAATAATTAGCTGCTGTATGAGGGTTCGGCGGCGTTTGTAACATGTAATGTAGTTAGATTGCACTAGCGAGGCAATGAAGAAATTTGGCATCGTCCGGGTGCACCTGATTTGTTCCTTTCGTTCTTCCGTAACGGCAAGCACGCGCCGAAAGAGTGCTCTACATAGGCCAGCGCAGAAACCACACCTGTCGGAGCTGTGGGAGGAATGTGGCCACTTAACTGTAAATGTGAGAAAGTACATAAACGAGTGAGCGAGTAATGCAACTAAAATCCATAACGTGTTCATCTCCGTTTTGTATGTCCAACAATACAAGAGGATTAAATATTTTTTCAAATTCCCGTTCTAATCATTTTTTGTCCAATTGAAGTCTGCCTAAAATTTTTTGGGGTAGACCTGTCGCTGTAGAGTTCTATGCAATTCCTTTCACACACACTAATTGGGGTTTTGTTTTCCTCCAGGTGACATATACAAAACTCAGCCAATTTAAACGTTCGAAATAGCTCGCCTGAAGTATTTTTAATGGTGTTGAAATGCTCTGTGTCGCTGTAAAACTTATTCAGGAGACATACTGTGTAGATATCTGACGTTTGAAATACGCACACCAAGATCTCGCAATTTTATACTACCGCCCTCCCATTAAGCCCAGGAGTGGTTTGTTTTCCTTCCAATCCAAGCGTCAAAACGACACAGTACCAACGCAGCTGGATAAGTCTATACCGATTGGTCAGGTTCCTATTTCCGATTTGTTTTCCTCCACCTGTGGCTGGTGGAAGAAAACAAATCGTTGAACACACAAATGCAGTTACAGATTGCCAAGTACTCTATAAAATGAAAACAAATAAAATCAAAATTTCCATTCCATTCCGAAATAAATACCTTCTACGTTTTATTCTGTTAAATCGGTGGTGGCTGCACGATGGAGTACAGAATATTACCACCAGTGGCACCACCGCCTCCGCCCGATCTATCAATATCTATTACGCCCCTTTATTTCATTCAATCGTCAAATTTGAGTGGTGTTTTCAATCCTTAGTTTCCGTATGCGTACGATTGATGAGGTGCACACTAAGAAAATTTCATCAGCAAAAGCAGGTAGTAATTGTCATTAGTGGCGAAACCTTTTTAGCATTTCTTTCAAAAGCTTGGAGCGTTATCGAAGTGAACGTTGTTCAGCAAACTGGTCCCGATCTGCGAATTATCCATGAGTATCTTGATCGCTGAAAATAGTAGTTACATTAGCGCAATAATCAGGCTATTATAACATTTTAAAAATCAAGATTTGTATTGTTGTTGTGTATTTGTTTTTCCCTGCGTAACCTTATTATTGGAAAAAATAACAACATATTTTTCAGTGTTGGTAGTTTCATGCATTTTCTAACCAAAAGTCATGTTTGACATTACCAGTTACCTGAGTCACTGAGGGGTAGTCAGATTTGCGATACAGTTTTAAAATTCCAGTGTCTAGTCGTGTCGTTGGTTTAGTCATTGGTTTTACCACCTTGGCAAATTTTTTTATAAACCTCCGGTAGTAGCCTAGTGTACCGAGAAATTGTCTAACTTCTCTTTTACATTTTGGCATTGGCCAGATTTTTATGCTTTCGATTTTATCAGCGTTGGGTTTTACTCCGTCTTCTGATACGGTGTGCCCGAGAAATTTAACCTCTTTTCTGAAGAATTCGCATTTGTTTAATTGATTCTTCAGACCATCATCTTTCAGCTTTTTCATTACTCGAATCAGATCGTTTTAGTGCCTACTGCAGTGAACTAGAGAAAATGATAATCGTCCATGTAGACGAAACAACACACTCCTATTAGCTCGCGCAGTATGCAGTCCATTACTCGCTGAAAGGTGGCGGGTGCGTTTTTTAAGCCAAGAGGCATTCTGGTAAATTCGTATTTCCCTGAATTTACAGAAAACGCAGTTTTTTCGGTGTCTTCTTCTGCTAATTGTATCTGGTGAAAACCTGATACTAAATCAATTGTTGAAAAATATCGAGCCCTACCTAATTTGTCCAGCATGTCCGTTATATCCGGAATCGGAAATTTGTCGTTAATGGTTTTCTCGTTTAATTTTCGATAATCGATGACTAAACGAGATTTCTTTTGTCCGGATGCATCGGCTTTCTTCGGTACAATCCATACGAGGGAAGTGTATGACTATATCGATTCTTTAATAATGCCGTCATTTAGCATCTTACGCACTTGTGTTTGGATTTCTTTTTCAAAAATTTGTGGATATTTATAAGATTTCGTCTATATTAGAATATTGTCAGCGGTTCTGATATTATGTTTGATTTTATGGGTAAATGTGAGCTTTTCAGAATCTGTGTAGAGTATTTCCTTGTTCTGGTTATTGATGTATTTCAATGCCATCTTTTCTTCTTCATTCGTGTGGTCCTCTCGAAAATGATATTTCTGATCTTCTTCCTGGCTGAGTGGTTCTTGTAGCACTTGGTATTGGTCTGTCTTGATTTTTATTTCGTTTAGGTTAATTTCCAATGGTGTTTCCGAGTCGTTGTTCATTGCTAATATCGCTACTTTATTTGTGCTTTGATGCAATTCGTTTTGAATACAAAAGTCTCCATCTTTTATTGTCTGTACCTGAATATATTGAAAATTCTGCTCGGTCAGATTTATTTTATTTTGAACTTTTCTGCATAGTAAATTCCTTTCTACAAACTTTAAGTTTGTTTTTGGAAATGTCAATTTGTGCTTTGATGTCCCGTAATGACTCGTAACCAATTAGTCCGTCAAAGAAATCGTGAAATTTGAATATGTAGAATTTTAATTTTTTCTTTATCTGAAAAATGTCAAATGAGGTTGATTTTTCAATATTGTGTGTGCCTTGTATGTTAGTTACTTGGATTCCGGTTTCTGATTTGCAGTTTTCTAGATTTACGTGCATTGGCGAAATGTAATTTTTGTTCGCGCCTGTGCCGATCAAAAATTTCATTTCTCCTTTGCTAGTCATCATCGTTATATAAGGAATGAAATTGTTGTTGGCAATGGCCCTTAATTTTTTTCTTGAACTATTTGAAAATTTAATTCGTCGGCTAGAAAATAGTCGTTGTCATCTGAATCTAACGTGAAGTCTTCTTGTGGAGGGGTGTCATTTTCTCACTAATGATGTTCAGTTTCTCCCTCGTGGTTATTTAGATTCTGGGTTTTTGATCTCACTGTTCGCATCGAAACGTCTTCGTCTAAGTTTTGTCTAGGCGATTTAAATTTTCCTGAGGGTCCAGGCTTGTTAAAGTTTTGGGGGTACCCTGCATTATAATTTTGGGTATTTGCCGAATTTGGGTTTTGGTACGGTTTATTTGGTTTATTAAAAGAGTTTGGCTTAGAGGTGGGGGCTGTTGACTTATTGTCTAGCTTCATTCTGTACGCTGCATTGGCGTATTGTACAGTAATATATGCTTCTTCCAGCGACTCCGGCCGATAGCTTCGTACATGCATGCTAAGCGTGTTGTTTAAACCGTCTATGAATCGGGTTACCGACATCAAACTGATTAAGCTGTTAATCGCTTTGGTGGAGGATTTATAGTCGTCCATCACGGCTGCGGTGCTTTTTATTGCTGTATCTATCGATTTAACTTTACTGTAGAATTCGCTAAGGGTCTTTTTCCCTTGGCGTACGTAGAAGAGTGACTGGATATGCGATGTTAAATCCCGTCTGTCTCCGTAGGAATTAAGCAGTGCCTCTTTGATTGATTGCCAATCTTTTGGGTTGCCTGCTGCGATCAATACTTCTTTCGCTTCGCCTGTTATTTTATGTTTGATCGCTCTTATTATTTGTTCGTAATACGGTGATCCCGCGTAACTCTCAAACAAGTCGAGCGTGTTTTCAGTATCCTCAAGCCATGCTTGAGTTTCTTTTTTATTTCCACTGAATGTGGCAAGATTTTTAATTGGGTCGGGAGTCCGGAAATTTAAGAAAGGATCTTCCGCCCTATGGCGCATGGCATTAATTGTGTGCACTAACGCGTTTTGATTTTCCTTGAGCTCGCGGCTTTGGTCCAACAGCGCTTGGGCATTAACTTCTTGTGCCATGTTTCTATTCTTGTCAAACTTATTTGCACGTCTCAGACTATCAGCACCGGTGCGTAAGCAAATGCGTGTGTATTTTGATTACGGTAAACGATAATATTTTATTTGGACACCCGTTTTCGCACCGGTCGTTAGTAAATAGGTTGCCAAAATAATAATCTGTTTTTACACCGGTAGTTGTTATTATAGTTACGTTACACTTTTTTGCAATCATGCAATAAAATAATCGTTTTTTTTAATGATATGGACTTTATTCAGTGAAAAAAATATTGCTAGAAAGAAAATACATTTATTTATTGAATTCAATAAAACCATTTCAGTAACAAACATCGTTCTCTTTTCTAAAAATATTTTATTGCAATGATTGTAAAATTATTCAAACTGGAAATGTTTATTGAGATTAAAAGTTAATTATTGTTTTAATGAAAAAATGCTCATACCATTAATTTTGCCGTTTGAAGCAATAAACATTGTATTATTGAATTGAATAAGACATTTTTATGTTCAAATATGCTAAAATTCTCTATGTAATAAAAATTCTAAGAAATGTTATGGGTTCGGAACGGACAACGAATTCTAATAACTAATGTTTACCCAGAAGTTATTGTCTGAAGCACATACTACGGCCGCTCTGAATCAGGAGTGTAATGAAAAGGAGCTCATGCTAGATATTACAAACAAACTTGCGGAGAAGGAACCTTTACGACCACTCAACGATTGTTTTGTGGAAACAGTTTATACGATCAGTTTCGAATACGCTTTCGTTTTTATGTATTTCGAAGCCTTTGAAGAGGAACTAATACTATATTGAAAAGCCAGAGAAAGTTGGGTTTTACCACAGATAACAGACGTTTAGGCTCGATTTGAATCGTGTGTAAATACCCGCTACTGAGATTCCGAATAAATCAGACGTCTGAAACACGTTTGGCAAACGTTTGTAGATGGCGCAATGATCGATGCAATGCAGTTAGAGTGCAGCTGTCAAACACGTATAGTAAACAGTTGCGCAGATGGCAATAGTGAAACACGGATTTCCAACGTGTATCAATTTGAAAGTTTACACAGGTTTTTGAAGAAATTTTGTTCTAGCCTAAACGTCTGTTATCTGTGGTTTTACCAAATTATACGGAAGCCATCTGACGTACGTCCTTCAGACGCTGCAGTCAAATATATTCGGATGGGAGAAAAATTGCGCGTTAATGTATGTGAGAATACTGCCATACCCCAGGTAATAGACGTTTACACTGATTTTTACATAAATTTTGTAGCCCAAATGTCCATCAGCTGTGGTCATATTGTAGACAGCATAGCCGGGTAAACATATCTGGGTTTTAAGTATATTCAAAGGCAATTTTGAATCGCAGAATAGTGGGCTTATTCATGAATACTTGGTACGCTGGACTATAACCATTCGAAATGAAAACATTACTGTACAACTTGGGCAAAACAGTATACAGTAAAAAAAATAATTAAGTGATAGTATTTTATGTGTGGCTTCAATAATAATATTAACTTGCGTAAAATGCGTTGTTTTCCTAGGTTGATACACGGAGCACGTTGTTATAGTAATCATATCTCATCTAACTAACCTAGAACTAGAATCAGTAGCGACTGGTTCAAATAGCACGATCCCCATGTTGATAGGAGATTTGTGCTTAAAAGACAATTATCAAAATTCACGTTGAGAGGAAGTTCCAAACCAATATTCACCAAACACATCTAGTGCTCATGAACAAAAGGAGTATCGTCAACTCTTTCGTGACTGCTGTGAATTGCGCTGAACCAACAATAGTTTTTCCGGAATTTCCCCTCAATGTGGATTTAGACCCATACCAAAAGTAATTTTACTTTTGCTATTAATAAATGACATCCAATTCAGATTGTATGTGTAAAACATATAACTATCATTTTTAAGCAAACAACAATTAGTGCCTGTGGTATTATAGAGTCCCGTACAGAGGAATACGCAACGCTGCCTAAAATGATGCCATCTTCTTTGTTTCTGGCACCCATAATTTTTGCTGTAATTTTGAGTGACTTCAACCGAGTTACACAATAAATTAATATGGAGTGAATTGAAAGCCCACTGTTTCGTGGCTTATAGCAATTTATTCTTGATACTATTCCATGTAATTTATTTTACATTGTTACAAAAAAAGCATAATAAACTGAATACAGTGTCTTGTTTCGACGATTGAAATATTTCGCCATGATATCAACTAACTAATACATTTCTTGCTTGTTCTCCGAACGAAGAATATTTGTTTACTTTGCACGATAGGTAGCCATCTGACTGTTCGATAGGTAGATTTGGGTTCACTCTGTGCGAGCCTTTATAACATAAACAAGGCCTTTGGCAACAAGTAGCCGCTAGCCGGCGCTACTATCGGCCAATAGGCTTCCAGTAATCGATATATGAACTTTGCGTGCACCTATGGGTAAAGTAAAGTACAATCGGAAATTCTGGTTGGTTCTAATTCGTATTCGTATTCCGGCTGATTTCCCGAAAAAGCTTAACTGTGTAGTATTCCGGCGCCAATAACACAACTAATTCTAATTACACTCGGTTGTATCGCTGGAGCTGAAATACTAACTACAACTACATCTACTACAAGAAATAAACATTAAGTGCGTACCCTGGAGCAAATTGGTACACACAAATTTGTGGCAAGTTAATACAGATATATATTAACTGAATTCAACATTTTGTCGTCGATACGGTAATTCCAAAGATGGAATCAAATAATGAGTTATTGCTCAAAAATTATAAATTTGATTCCAATTTATCAGTATGGCAAATGACATAACACGGAATTTTGCTTTCAAAGAACGGTCCTGCGGGGTAGTGCCAAATTTCGCTGATTACCAAATTGGTCATCAAATCCACATTCATGTATCCACAGTTTGCATAAAATTGTCGGAGTAAGTCAAAAACTATTGCAACGAATTAACAAAAGTGGCTATCCTAGAATTATTGGACATTTTCACATTGTTCGACGCGGACTACTTCTAGTAAATTTATAATAAACGTCTTGAAACAAGCAATTTCATTGTCCAACAATAAATTTTTAAAGTTAATTAACATTTCGTGTTACTGTTTCTAAAAACAATATTAGAAATGTTGAAATGTATTAAAAATATCATTTTTATAAGTTAAGTACAACCACCCAACCCCGTCTACTCCCGCCCTCCCCTTATTTACAGACTAAGTGAATTGAATTCCAAGTGCATTCACGTTCATGCATTTCACTATACTGCCTATGATTGCAAGTCAGTCCCATGAAGATAGGAAATCCCATAGAAAACGGGGCAAATAAGCGATCTTGGGTAGTATACAGTCGTGATTCGCTGGTTGGGCCACAGCCTAACGAATTTGATTCGCTAGTTGGACCGACTGACAAATGTCAAAAACTCTCCAAAGAAGATGTTGGCAGTGTAAATGCATCTGTTCTTTTTTCTAAATATTGTCAGATTGATTGCCAAGTAAATTTGGCACGAGCTTTTTAGTTGGACAATTGTCCAACTAGCGGAGGTTCAACTAAAAAGCGGTCCAGTTAAAAAGTGTCCAACCAGCGAATCACGACTGTACACCACAACACAATATTATCCCTCGAAAATATGATGAACCACCGTATGAAATGAGATGGTGATGATGTAACAGGTGTGATCTGTGTCCTGCCATGCGTACCTATTAGCAATTAAATCCAGCGTTTTTGAACTAAGCGCTGCAGAGTGTGTGATAAACCATTATTGTTGTGATCTTCTTTTTACTACTGGTCCTGAATTAAAAACTTTGCGCAAGAAAATTTTTCTTTCTTCTCGAATCTTAGTTTCCACAGTCCCCACAATCATCAACATTTGTTCGCAGCGATTTTCGTTGGACACTATCATTAGCTTTCGTATTGGCCTCCACATATAAACATTTTCGGGCTTTTACAAGCTTCAAAGCCAATG
This sequence comes from Topomyia yanbarensis, assembly GCF_030247195.1. Classification (NCBI taxonomy): domain Eukaryota; kingdom Metazoa; phylum Arthropoda; class Insecta; order Diptera; family Culicidae; genus Topomyia; species Topomyia yanbarensis. The sequence continues at coordinate 286,171,660 of NC_080671.1, read as the reverse complement.
AAATTCAGCTTCTTGCTAGCATCCCATCAATCGGATCCTGGGACACATCATGCCTAGGTTGACATAATGCTACATCTTCCAGTTCAATCCAAGCAGCTTAGATGCACTAATTTTTACTTCCACGCAGAAAACATACAGCATAATCAAAACTGTGGGTAATTGAATACAAACAAATACTGTTCATTGTATCAAACGACAAAATAATTGGTGTGAATCGAGGTTTGAAAGTATATTTTCATTAAAGTTTCAATAAACTTTTAATTTCAATAATTATTTTAATTTCTGTAAACTTTAAAAAAATGTTATTGAATTTAATCAAATAATTTATTGTCTCACAACCGATAGTTTTATTTATTGAGCTCAATCCATAATTTTATTTAAAATAAAAATCTTTCACGAGTCGAATCAAAATTCACGCAGAACACTTCTGCATAACATTTATCGCGAGATCCTATTTTTTACATTTTCCTTTGTTTTGCCTCCTTTCTGCGAATAGCAACGTTGGCGTCGGTTGGAAGAAGTTACCAAATATAGACACTCGTTGTAAACCGAAACGATAAGTTTCCATTTCCCAACCTGTTTACCAACCGCCGGTGCGGTGTCGTGTTATGATGACGGTTAGTAAGTTGCTTATACCCACGCCCGGTGCTGATAGTCTCATACAATGTATCTAATTTTAATATACCGTAGTTTTTCAAATGTTCACTTTGAACCACTGATTAGTATTTGCTTAGTCACAATGTTAATTAATTAAAAGTTTTTGTTACTTACAGAAGAGCGCTGTTGATATTCACTCAATGATGGTTTATTGCCGGCTGATTAGTTGTTCTGTAAACGAACTTAAATCTCTGATCTTTACGTTGAATTCCGAGAAGTCTGTTCAATTTATTTTCACTAAATTTTAACATCACTCGCGAACTAACACCACTTTTCCGGAGACTGCGCCAGTAATACTCTAATTTGTTAGAGTTTCTTAAAAAACATTTACTCTTCACTAATCACTTACAATCGTTTGGTTACAACTCACGCCTAACACTAATTTGATTTTTCTGTCCAATGCCTCTTATAAACTATGTTTAATTTAGTCAGCAATACGAAGTCTGCTCCTGTATCGTCCGATTTCCACGTTGTCCATGTTGGCCGCTTCCACGTTGGCATCGCGCGTGGCATTCAACTGGCTCAGCATATCTGGGTTTCACAACTTTTTTAAATAAAATCTTTATTCTAGTTTCCTCAAGCTACAGGAAAAGAATGAATCCTTAAGAGCTATCCTTCTTACATTCTATGCTCCGATAAGGTGCAGGTACCGTCGTCATCGATGTGTGCGCTGCGGGGATGTCCTGTCTCGGGATTTCCGATCACGGCTCGGATAGAAGGGACCTATGTAAACATCGTACTGGAAGGCGGTGTGCAATGGTGTCTGTCGTCGTCGGGGCGGTGTGCTCGATAAGTGTAGCTCATCCTGCCGGGTCGCAATCTCACCTCGTCTGAACGTTTTATGACTGTCATCCGGTGTGGTTGATCGGTCGGCTCCGATGGATCGATCGAATTGGGGCACACGAACTGATGGCGCAATATGCTGTCTGAAGCACAGCGGATGTTTATGACATACTTTAACTTAAAATGCGAAGCGTAGCTGAGGTTTTGGTGCTATGTTGTTATCGTTTGGCAGGGTTGGAGATTCAGATGATAATTGCTCTCTCCTTATGGAAGATTCGTCCCGAATCTTGAACTTTGCTTGTTCTGTGGAGAGGGAGGCCAAAACAATGTAGGTATTATCTTGGATATTTACCTTTGCTTTTTGGTCGGTGAATTTTCTTGAAGTCCAGATTATTAATCCGATAATCAGCACTGCAACTAACGATAAAAAGCTTGTCGACGTGTATTGGAGAGTTGTATGGTCTTCTCTTAGTTTGTTTATGCGGTTTCGGTTCTGGATTCTCAACAGGTTGACTTTGTGTAGATCTGGTTGGTCCGATACGCTTGTTGCTTTGAAGTCCACTCCGATGGTAGGTATTATTTCTATTTCGTGGTGGTCCATAGTTGTTCTATCATCATACTTAAGGACGTCTATCGAGACAGAGCAATTGCGATAGCTCAACAGTAAGGTGCCGGTGATCCGTCGGGTTTTCACATTACAGCTCGAATCTAGTAGAACTTGTGAACTTGGTTGAACTGCATTTCTTATGATGAGTGTATGCCCGTCGATTGGTTTGATGTCCATTGCGTCTTGTTGTTCAAATATGTACGGGCAGGATGCGGTGATGCCTCTTAGAGCGTTTTCGATGCAGCCGTCGCTTGCCAAGTTAGTAAGCTTCTGAATTTTGCAAATCCTATCCTGCTCAATAATTTGACATGGGTTGTTTGTGCCTAACGTCATTGATTTACTTGAAATGGCTAGACTAAATGGTGTCTATATAATTTTACTTTTATTTGGTAGTGTTACGAATTTAATGTATTCAAATTAACCTGACAAAAATATTGTGATTTTTATGATGAATATTATTTGTGATTTTTCGTGGTACGTTTCTATTCCTAAGAATTCGTATATCTCGTGTATGTTATTAATTGAAACGCTTTGTTCTTTTAATTTATCTACTACAAAATTTGTCTCATTGTTATTAAGTATTGTTTTTGGTATGATCCCTATCCTTGAAAGCTGAACTATTTCAAAAATGTTATCTAATTGATGGTTGAGTAAATTTATGCAAAAGAATAAATCATGAACTACTATTTTCAGATGGTATTCGTTTTGATTGTTATGGTCGTCTGCTAAATTAGATATTTTTCGTAAGGTCTCTATTTGGTACGTGTTAACATGTTTAATTACTTCATTAATGGTGTATTGAAATTGTCCGTTGATTCTTATTTGTCGATTGTTTCCGTCTATTAACGTATTGGTCTTGGTTCTTTCGCTTGTGATCATGTTTCGGATTAGCTGGAAGTCGATGTCGTCTAGGTTTCCGGTAACTGATTTAATCAGCGATCCGAGAGGATTTAGAAGTTTTCGTTTTGGCCTTCGAATAGGTCTGAGTCTATAGTAATTATTCGACAGTTGTTTAGTTCGAAAGTCTAGTTGTTCTTTTAATTGTCTCGTTATGTTTCGTCGTAGAAATAGGTTTATTGTGTATTGCATATTCAAGAAGCTGGCTTCAAATATGTCCAAATCCACGATGTGAAGATGGAAATGTTGTGAAGTTTCGATTTTCGCTTCCCATTCCCGAAATGCAATTAGTCCATAGCAGACGTCAACATTATGGATAAGTCCATAATGTTGACGTCTGCTATGGCTTTTTGGAGCAATCTGGAATGAAAGATAGCGTTAAGTTTTGCATAAAACATATATTTGCTGAAAAAGATAAGGTTTGTTAGCGGTAATTATCTCCTTCGCCATCTGATTATAGTTTTGAGGATCTTCCTTCCTTGATTGTCCAGAAACGTTTTGGTGTTGTCCTGCTCAATCCGGTATTGTTTATACTTAGCCTTTGTCTTGCTCTTTACTCCTTGGCGGGCTATGTAAGCAGGTTCACCTATTTCGAAAATCGGGTCGGGTTCTTTTTTCTATTATGGAATTCGAGGTCTTGTTTTTGTATCTTTTTTAGGTTCAATGTTGCCTCGTCATCTCCTTTAGCTATAATTTCCGCAATATTCGTGGTCCAGTTTCCTCTTTTTTAATACCGTAAAAGATTTCTTTGGGGCGTAATTTAATAGAGGAATGAATAGTGTCATTACATAGTCCAACACTGATGCGAAATAACTCCTTTTGGTTCAATCCCTCATATTTTCAACTAACACATCGGTAGATTTCACTAATGGTTGAGTGAAATCGTTCGACAATTCCATTAACCTCACTTTTATTAGAGGGTGTGAAATATGTTTCAATTCCTAGATCTTCGAGCATACCTCTAAGACTATCAGCACCGGGCGTGGGTATAAGCAATTTACTAACCGTCATCATAACACAACACCGCACCGGCGGTTGGTAAACAGGTTGGGAAATGGAAACTTATCGTTTCGGTTTACAGCGAGTGTCTATATTTGGTAACTTCTTCCAACTGACGCCAACGTTGCTATTCGCAGAAAGGAGGCAAAACAAAGGAAAATGTAAAAAATAGGATCTCGCGATAAATGTTATGCAGAAGTGTTCTGCGTGAATTTTGATTCGACTCGTGAAAGATTTTTATTTTAAATAAAATTATGGATTGAGCTCAGTAAATAAAACTCTCGGTTGTGAGACAATAAATTATTTGATTGAATTCAATAACATTTTTTTAAAGTTTACAGAAATGAAAACAATTATTGAAATTAAAAGTTTATTGTAACTTTAATGAAAATATACTTTCAAACCTCGATTCACACCAATTATTTTGTCGTTTGATACAATGAACAGTATTTGTTTGTTTTGATTATGCTGTATGTTTTCTGCGTGGAAGTAAAAATTAGTGCATCTAAGCAGCTTGCATTGAACTGGAAGATGTAGCATTATGTCAAGCTGGGCATGATGTGTCCCAGGATCCGATTGATGGGATGCTAGCAAGAAGCTGAATTTCATTGGCTTTGAAGCTTGTAAAAGCCCGAAAATTTTTATATGTGGAGGCCAATACGAAAGCTAATGATAGTGTCCAACGAAAATCGAAAATCGCTGCGAACAAATGGTGATGATTGTGGGGACTGTGGAAACTAAGATTCGAGAAGAAAGAAAATGCGTGTATTTTTCTCGCGCAAAGTTTTTAATTCAGGACCAGTAGTGAAAAGAAGATCACAACGATAATGGTTTATCACACAGCGCTTAGTTCAAAAACGCTGGATTTAATTGCTAATAGGTACGCATGGCAGGACACAGATCACACCTGTTACATCATCACCATCTCATTTCATCCGGTGGTTCATCATATTTTCGAGGGATAATATTGTGTTGTGGGTTGCACAGTCGTGATTCGCTGGTTGGACACTTTTTAACTGGACCGCTTTTTAGTTGGACCTCCGCTAGTTGGACCATTGTCCAACTAAAAAGCATCTGAACCTCAGAATCTCGTGCCAAATTTACTTTGACAATCAATCTGACGATATTTAGAGATAAGAACAGATGCATTTACACTGCCAACATCTTTGGAGAGTTTTTGACATTTGTCAGTCGGTCCAACTAGCGAATCACGACTGTATACTACCCAAGATCGCTTATTTGCCCCGTTTTCTATGGGATTTCCTATCTTCATGGGACTGACTTGCGAGCATAGGCAGTATAGTGAAATGCATGAACGTGAATGCACTTGGAATTCAATTCACTTAGTCTGTAAATAAGGGGAGGGCGGGAGTAGACTGTGTGGGGGGTTGTGCTTAACTTATAAAATGATATTTTTTAATACATTTCAACATTTCTAATATTGTTCTTAGAAACAGTAACACGAAATGTTAATTAACTTTATAATTTATTGTTGGACAATGAAATTGCTTGTTTCAAGACGTTTATTATAAATTTACTAGAAGTATTCCGCGTCGAACAATGTGGAAATGTCCTATAATTCTAGGATAGCCTCTTTTGTTATCAGGAATCAGGAATCAGTAGCGTCTGGCTCAAATGGCACGTTCCCCATGTTGATCGGAGATTTGTGCCTTGCCAAGAATCGTCTTTTCATCATTTTCCTGATGGGAAGGATTGGGGAAGTGGTAAGGTTAGGGGTAAGGAAAACAACGACACATAACAATTAAAACAGAGCATTCTGCACCCCCGGAGTGATGCTGAACGATCTGCAGGTGCTACAACAGCAGGAATAAAACTTCCAACCCCCGGAGGGATTAAGAACCTCTACTCAAACAGTGAGCGGATATATCAACACCCTCGAGGGGATATTGAGATAACAGAACGACAACACCCCCGAAGAGATATTGTCATTCAAATACGGCTAAAAAACTATAGCTCTTTACCACACTGGGTTAGGAACAAAAGCATATCCTTAAATTTCAGCTCTCTGTACATAGGTTCATCTATGTATGGAGAACCAAAAATCCGGATGCGCAATTGCATTAATACAGGGAAATTGCATATCAAATGATATTATGTTCCGTAATCGGATTCACAAAAGATCACATGAATAATACTCAGCGCGCTGAATAGTAGCCATGTGATAATTGAGTTTGCAATGTCCAGTCAGTGCCCTGACCAGAATACTGCAGTTGTGCTTGGAAAAATGCAACAAATTTCTTGACATTTTCGGACTCACATCCGGCAGAAAAGCCTTTGTTTGAACGCAAGTTTGCAAGCTACGCCAATGGTTGGCATGTTCGAATGTAGCCCAAGAGCGAATCTTGTGCTTTATCCAACTTATTGACAGTGGTAGAACTGGTTCTGGACCAACGAAATCAGTCGCAGCGCCAGCTCTAGCCAATTCGTCCGCCCATTCATTTCCAGTAATACCGGAATGACCGGGTACCCATAGAAGGTAGATAGCATTTGAAATGCTAAGTTCTTCGATTTGAGTTCGACATGCGATTTCTAATTTCGATCTCGAATCTGCCGAACTAAGTGCTTTCAGGGCAGCCTGACTGTCAGAGCAAAAATAGTTTCTTTTACCGCAAATTCCCTGTTGAAGTGCGGATTGTACGCCACACAGAATCGCAAAGATTTCTGCTTGGAATACGGTACAGTATCTATCAAGCGAATGAGATTGGTTTAATCTCATCTCATGACAATAGACACCAGCACCGGCTCGGCCCTCCAACAAAGAACCGTCCGTATAACAAACTACGTATTCTTCAAGTTGTCGCTCCATCCAGCCAGACAGCCATTCCTCACGAAGAGGAATTCTCACATTGAAAGTTTTAGTAGGAAAACTACATGTGAGTGTAAGGTCACTGGGAGCAAGTGTATATTCATCCCAAGTAACCATTTGGGGCCACAGTCTTGTGTGGCTAGTTACACGATCTATTGGATTACTGTTCCAGAGCCCAGTAACCTTTAGATGGTATGCACAAGAAAGTGCTTCTTGTTTCAGAAACACATGTAGTGGTTTTATGTTCAAGAGTGCCTCGAGAGCAGCAGTAGGTGTTGTCGAGAACGCACCAGTCATCGCCATCAAGACCATCCTCTGAAGATGGTTTAACTTTGATTGGATTGTCGTGACTCCTCCCTTCTGCCACCAAACAAGGCACCCGTATGGCAGTATTGGTCTAACAATTGTTGTGTAGATCCACTGAATGTACTTGGGTTTGAGTCCCCAGGATTTGCCGAAAGCCCGTCTACATTGGCCAAAGGCCATGCAAGCTTTCTTGATCCTGAAATCGATGTGAGCTGTCCAATTAAGTTTTGAGTCGAGAATTACCCCAACGTACTTAACTGGATCTTCGACAATAATTTCAGAGTCAAAAAACTGCAATGGACGAGCTCCGATTGTAATCCTTCGTTGCGTGAAAAGCACCATTGAGGTTTTATTTGGATTAACTGATAGTCGAACATGAAGACACCACCGCTCAACAACACATAAGGCTTGTTGCATCAAATCAAAAAGTGTGTTAATGCAAATACCGGTGATCATTATATGATAATCATCGGCGAAACCATACGTCGGAAACCCAAGCTCATTTAGTTTTCTCAACAAGCTATCGGCGACAAGGTTCCATAGAAGTGGTGAAAGCACACCACCTTGAGGACATCCGCAGACACTCAGTTTCCTCATCTCTACTTGTCTTAACGATGAGCACAGATGTCGGTTGCTAAGCATTGCGTGTATCCAGTTCGTGATAAATGAAGGTACTCCATGATCTCGTGCTGCTTCCAAAATGGATTCGAAAGACACGTTGTCAAAAGCACCTTCAATATCGAGAAAAACTCCTAAACTTGATTGCTTTAGTGAAAAAGCTTTTTCAATGTTGTAGACAACATTGTGTAACAGGGTGGTAGTAGACTTCCCCCGCTGATATCCATGTTGCATTGCATACAGCGGGTGCTCGCCCAAGCTACCATCCCGAATGTAGTGGTCGATTAAACGTTCCACTGATTTGAGAAGGAAGGAGGTCAGACTGATCGGTCTAAAGCTCTTTGCCTCCTCATAAGTGACGCGGCCACCTTTGGGAATGAATTTGACAGTTATTCCCATAACTGACATACTTCAACCCGCCGAATGCCACGCGGCCTCTAGGTTGGTTTTGTCCGGAGAAAGATAATAGAGTTATCAACCTCCTAGTGGACCACAGCCAGTTACTGGGGAGTTCGCCCGGCTCTTCCCAGGCTCCGTTCGCCATTGAGAATATTTTAAACCCCCTCAACAATTTTACCCATAGCACGGGTCGCATGACACTATGGAATTGGGGTTCCCTGTTTGGTGTTACCACCGGAACAGGTAGTCCGTAGTGTAATTCTTAGCCGGTTGAAACAACCACTACCGACACTACACGGCTTATCTAGGCTGTTCGGAGAAAGAAGCTGACATTGATGGACAGCTCCCATAGATGGCCGAACAGCCGGCAAAGATTAACTAACTTTATAATTTATTGTTGGACAATGAAATTGCTTGTTTCAAGACGTTTATTATAAATTTACTAGAAGTATTCCGCGTCGAACAATGTGGAAATGTCCTATAATTCTAGGATAGCCTCTTTTGTTAATTCGATGTGGATACATGGATGTGGATATGATGACCAATTTGGTAAGCAGCTAAATTTGGCACTACCCCGCAGTACTGTTGTTTGAAAGCAAGATTCCGTGTTATGTCATTTGCCACACTCATAAATTGGAATCAAATTTATAATTTTTGAGCAATAACTCATTATTTGATTCCATCTTTGGAATTACCGTATCGACGACAAAATGTTGAATTCAGTTAATATATATCTGTATTAACTTGCCACAAATTCGTGTGTACCAATTTGCTCCAGGGTACGCACTTAATGTTTATTTCTTGAAGTAGATGTAGTTGTAGTTAGTATTTCAGCTCCAGCGATACAACCGATTGTAATTAGAATTAGTTGTGTTATTGGTGCCGGAATACTACACAGTTAAGCTTTTTCGGGAAATCGGCCGGAATACGAATTACGAATACCAATTAGAACCAACCAGAATTTCCGATTGAACTTTACTTTATCCATAGGTGCACGCAAAGTTCATATATCGATTACTGGAAGCCTATTGGCCGATAGTAGCGCCGGCTAGCGGCTACTTGTTGTCAAAGGCCTTGTTTGCAGAGTTAAAAATAATTGAAGCTCTTTTTTGACGGCTGAAAATGAACCTGATGCTACTCGCGGTAAATAGAAAAAATATTCATTCAAATATCCATGTTATTCATTCAGTTGAATATCGTGCAATATATTCATTTCACTAATTATCTAGGAAAATGTTTTCAAATGCCGGTAAAGCATATAAAACAACAATTGTTATCGCTTACATTGTGTCAAGGCCTACTTTGATGCGTTTGATTCGTTGCTGCACGTTCGCTTCGTGTAATAATCGGAGACGAATGAAAATCTGCATAGATGAATGGGTGGTTTGTTCGTTTGACGTTTTCAGCTGCGTCACTGAATATTGAAAATGTATGCGGCTGAATATGATCAATTTTCATTCAATGAATTTGAATATTTTTAACTCTGCTTGTTTGTGTTATAAAGGCTCGCACAGAGTGAACCCAAATCTACCTATCGAACAGTCAGAGGGCTACCTATCGTGCAAAGTAAACAAATCCATATTAAATTTGCAAAAGGGCGAATAAGATTTGTAAACAAACTTTTGTTTTGATGGTTTTTCTTAATTTACTGTAATTTTAAAGCAGAAAACAATTGAAATTACTTCTACGAAGGGTAATAATTTACATTAACGCATATTTTTCATGAAATTCCACTCTGCAGCAGACTAATGAGCGAAACAAGTGTGTTTACAAAAAACACTTTCGCCCTTTTGACGAATTAATATTGAAATATTCTTCTTTCGGAGAACAAGCAAGAAATGTATTAGTTAATATCATGGCGAAATATTTCAATCGTCGAAACAAGACACTGTATTCAGTTTATTATGCTTTTTTGTAACAAGGTAAAATAAATTACACGGAATAGTATCAAGAATAAAGTGCTATAAGCCACGAAACAGTGGGTTTTCAATTCACTCCATATTAATTTGTGTAACTCGGTTGAAGTCACTCAAAATTGCAGCAAAAATTATCGGTGCCAGAAACAAAGAAGATGGCATCATTTTAGGCAGCGTTGCGCATTCCTCTGCACGGGACTCTATAATACACATAATGTACAGTAATGTTTTCATTTCGAATGGTTATAGTCCAGCGTACCAAGTATTCATGAATAAGCCCACTATTCTGCGATTCAAAATTGCCTTTGAATATACTTAAAACCCAGATATGTTTACCCGGCTATGCTGTCTACAATATGACCACAGCTGATGGACATTTGGGCTACAAAATTTATGTAAAAATCAGTGTAAACGTCTATTACCTGGGGTATTAGAGTGGCCCAAAGTTGTATGAAAAAAATGCAAAGTGCGAAATTTCAAACCTTGCAGCTGAATATGATAGTTTGGGTGGCTAATAAGCTTCCCTGAAGATTTCAGCTCATTTGGTACACTGGAAGTGGTTCCGCAAATGGCTCAAAGTTTGTATGGGAAAAATTGACCAAATGTATGGAGAAATGCATCAGTTTCACATTTTCAGACCTAGGTAGCGCTGTAATCGATCAATGTTTTTCGTGAGAAAAATTAAGAATCTTCTTGTAACAACAAATCGACTCGTGAAGACTGCAATCCAACAAAAACTGACAAATAAAACTGTTCTCCGTTAGCAAGCCCTTGATTATATAATCTACTTTGTCGAAGACTATCCCGTCAAGTGTTTCCACCCACGAGGTATGCCCCAATATCAAATGTATCAAAAAGGCTCAGGCACTATAGCGCCACCCACTGGAAGAATTCACAATTAAAATATGCTCCGTCGGAAAGCCCTGGATTTTAGGATTTACTTTGTCGAAGCGTCCACCCCGCTAAGTGTTCCCGATCATGAGATATGACCCAATATATAAGTTAACTATAGGTCATTTGCCTACTCCCTAGTGCCACCTGGTGGGGTAATTCTGCATTGTTCTGTTCTTCATCGGAAAGCCCTTGACATTCTGATCCAGTTTGCCCAAGATACTACCCTTCCAAATGGTCAGCATTTCGTGTTATTAAAAGTTGAAATTCATGTAGTTATCTACCTCATGGAAATCGTGCGTTCACCATAAGCCGCTTTTTTCACTTTCGACAGAGCCACCCAAACTACAACTCATGACACGCTCAACTTTGCGCGCTTATAACTTTATCAGTTTTTGTTGGATTGACTTGCAGTCTTCACGAGTCGATATGTTGTTACAAGAAGATTCTTAATTTTTCTCACGAAAAGCATTGATCGATTACAGCGCCACCTAGATGTGAAAATGTGAAAGTGATGCATTTCTCCATACATTTGGTCAATTTTTCCCATACACACTTTGAGCCATTTGCGGAACCACTTCCAGTGTACCAAATAAGCTGAAATTTTCAGGGAAGCTTATTAGTCACCCAAACTATCATATTCAGCTGCAAGGTTTTGATTCTGAGATTTAAGGTATTTTGGGCCAGGCTACTGGGGTATGGCAGTATTCTCACATACATCAACGCGCAATTTTTCTCCCATCCGAATATATTTGACTGCAGCGTCTGAAGGACGTACGTCAGATGGCTTCCGTATAATTTGGTAAAACCCAACTTTCTCTGGCTTTTCAATATAGTATTAGCTCCTCTTCAAAGGCTTCGAAATACATAAAAACGAAAGCGTATTCGAAACTGATCGTTCGTATAAACTGTTTCCGCAAAACAATCGTTGAATGGTCGTAAAGGTTCCTTCTCCGCAAGTTTGTTTGTAATATCTAGCATGAGATCCTTTTCATTACACTCCTGATTCATTACACTCCTGGTTCAGTAGACTCCGTAGTATGTGCTTCAGACAATAACTTCTGGGTAAACATTAGTTATTAGAATTCGTTGTCCGTTCCGAACCCATAACATTTCTTAGAATTTATATTACATAGAGAATTTTAGCATATTTGAACAAAAAAATGTCTTATTCAATTCAATAATACAATGTTTATTGCTTCAAACGGCAAAATTAATGGTATGAGCATTTTTTTCATTGAACAATAATTAACTTTTAATCTCAATAAACATTTCCAGTTTGAATAATTTTACAATCATTGCAATAAAATATTTTTAGAAAAGAGAACGATGTTTGTTACTGAAAGGGTTTTATTGAATTCAATAAATAAATGTATTTTCTTTCTAGCAATATTTTTTTCACTGAATAAAGTCCATATCATTAAAAAACGATTATTTTATTGCATGATTGCAAAAAAATGTAACGTAACTATAATAACAACTACCGGTGTAAAAACAGATTATTATTTTAGCAACCTATTTACCAACGACCGGTGCGAAAACGGGTGTCTAAATAAAATATTATCGTTTAGCGTAATCAAAATACACACGCATTTGCTTACGCACCGGTGCTGATAGTCTAACTTCTATACATTTTATTGCCGGTTTGTTGTCACTAACGATCAGTTTAGGAAGTCCAAAGGTGGATATTATTTTTGTTATTCCTGAGTGAACATCAGGTATCGCTCGGGATTTGATTGGTATCAGCATTCCCAATTGAGATAACTTATCCACACCTGATAAAAATATATTTGGGTTGCAAATGAATATGTCGAGGTGTAGTATGTCTAAAGGTTTATGTGGTATTGGCTTTTGGGCTAAGCTGAGTTTATAGGGGTGTCTTTCATACTTTGAGGTTTTGCACGTTTCACATAATATAATATATCTTCGAACTTGTTTCTTCATGGTGGGGAAGAAATATTTTGAATTAATTACTGAGACATTTTCTTCGATACCTCTGTGCGCTCTGGAGTGAATTTTCTCCATGACCTCATTCTGTTCTTCCTCTGTCCTGAGGGTCCATGAATTCTTTAAAGATTCTTAATTTTGTTGGTATCCCGAAGTGAATTTTTGTGAATGTGTGTCGGAGAATTTTGGGAAAAATTTGCTCTCCGGTAGACTCGTTTTCGTCACAACCAATTTTCAAAATTATTTGATTAGAAAAAGCGTTCACGGGTTTCTCGGTACAAGGGATGAATTCCGAGTCGTCTATGTCAGCGGAGTGTTGGGTAGCTGCGTCCGATAAAATGTCTTCTTGTTCTTCGTTGACATTAACTTCTTGAGGAATTCTCAAAAGGCCGTCGGCAACTACATTTTGCTTGCCGACGCGATATCTAATGTTGTACGAATAGTCCATTAGTGCGATCATCCATCTAACATTTTTGCTTGATGGATCTTTCAGATTAACAGCACAGGTGAGTGGTTTATGATCTGTATGCAAAATAAATTTATTTCCGAAGAGGTAAGGTCGGAAATATTTGGTTGCCCAATAAATAGCTAATAACTCTTTTTCTATGGTAGAGTACTTCTCTTCGGTTTGGCTCAATGTTCGTGAGGCGAAAGCGACTGGTTTGTCTTTTCCTATCGGGCCTTGTGATAAGACTGCTCCAATAGCGTATTTGGATGCGTCTGTTGTCAATATAAAAGTATTTTAGAAGCTTGGATGAATCAAGATAGCGCTGCTTGTGAGGATTTGTTTGAATTTGTTAAATGCCTTAAGGAATTCAGGGGTATGTTGCACATTTTCATCTTTTCGCAAGCATTGTGTTAAGGGTTTGGTAATTTTACTAAAGTCTTTTACGAATTTTCTTTAATATCCTATTGTTCCTAAGAAAGATTTAATTTCTTTCTCTGTTTTAGGAATAGACCAGTTTCGAATAGCCTCAATTTTTTAGGGGTTTGGTTTCACACCTTCTTCGGTCACAATGTGTCCTAGAAAGGATACTTCTTTCTTTAAAACTCGCTCTTATCTAATTGAATTTTTAGATTTGCCTTCCTTAGAGCCTCGAAAATTCGTCTGAGATTAGTACAATGCTCTTGTAGACTATCGCTGAAGACGATTATGTCGTCCATGTAAACTAGACAAATAACTCCAGTTAGGCCTGCAAGGACGGCATTCATAGTTCTTTGGAACGTTGCCGGAGCATTCTTAAGCCCGAACGGCATTCTCAAATATTAATAATGCCCGTTCTCGGTAGAAAATGCAGTTTTTTTAATGTCTTGTTCATCCATTTGGATTTGATGAAATCCTGAGGCTAGATCAAGAGTCGTAAAATATCTACTTCTTCCTAGCTTTTCTAAGATGTCCGTGATATTTGGTATAGGACATTTGTCGTCAATAGTTTTGGAATTTAGTTTCCTATAATCCACGACAATGCCTAGGTTGAATACATCTTGGTTTTTACTGATAACAGAAATTATTTTCTCTCGCTCTCTCCTCGATGTTCAAATAGTTTAATAGAAGTTGCTCAAGAAGCAATTTGAGATTTCCTGGTACGACTTCTGAGTGGTTTATTTCGTTATTTTCTGAACAGCTTTCGAAGTTGTTTCGGTGTACGTCAAGGGGGTAGTTTAATGACAACGTTTGAGTCGATTCGGAATTATTTCCTAAATTGACTATTGCTTTATAGTCTAGTGCGTGGTATAACCCAGTACAAACAAAGAGATCGGATGTAATCTCGAGATCATTTTCTAGTAAGAAGTCACCAGATCTTTCTGATACGGGTATTTCTATGTTATACACTGATTGTCCTGAGATTTACTTTGAGAATGATTCAGGGTGTTTTTCATGCATTTGATATTTTGTCCCTAATATCGCAATAGAATTATCATTTGCATCGATCTTGGCCTTTAATTCTTGTAAAGTTTCGTAGCCTATCAGACCGTGGAAAAATGTATGAAAATCAAAAATGTGAAACTTAAACAATTTGTCAGTTAAGTCGGGAAATTGATTGAAGTCCACGTATCGATCGACGATATCTTTTCCCGCAATATTTGAAACATTTGTGGGGTTTTGGTAATTTGAACGAATGATTCACTAATTTGGGACATAAATAATTTTTGTTTGCTCCAGTATTAATTAGCAATTTCAGTTCGAAGCCTTGATGAGTGGGGAATTAAATACATGGTATGAAGTTTTTTCTATTTATCGGGGATATTTTAATATTGTCGCCAGCTGAAAATGTAGATTATCATTAAACGTTTTTGACATTAAAAATGTCTTACTCCACTATCTGGGGCTAGGTGTCATTCTAAAATCTAAACTATCTCCCATGTAACGAAACTATGTAAGGTTTGCACGGTTATAACTCCGATATTACTAGATGGATTTTAATCATTCATACACCAACCGATTCAGAAACACCTAACTTAAATATTGGTAATAATTTAATATCTCCCCAATAAAAGTAGACTTTTGGAAATTGGTAAAATTAAAAAGTTCACGAAAAACGGGAATATTACCATTCGTGAGGCAGATTTCTCAGACACAGCCGTCAAGAGAGGGCAGCTTAGTTGCTCAATGAAACACGAAAAGTCATAAATAGAAGCAACGCATGTCCGTTGAAATCAGTTGTTGCTCTTATCCCATACGTGCAACATCGTCTCCGGGCGATGAAATAAGCGCTATCGATTTTCGATAACGTTGGCATTTGCACACACTCGCACCTAAGTGACTAAACCATATACGGTTAGTTTATAAATAGAGGTGACGCGTACCCGTTTGAATCAGTTTTTGTTCTTATGTCGAACGGGTAAGATCATGGCTGCAGCGTTTGGGCACTACAATAAGCGGTAGACGCTATGCATTTTCCGCAGCGGTAGCCGTGTGCGGATTTTCGGGTACCAGCACGGTGTCACAGAATGATTTGCAAAGTGGGTGGGCGGGGTTGTTTGGATTTAATTCAATACGGTGTGTGCTGCTTAAGAGTGTTGCGTTTGAAAAAAATATATTTATTTTTATGCAATCGTGTGCGTTGTAACTTGTTAATCCATGTTTACGGCGCTTTGTAGCTGCGTAGGGTAAAGAGCCTATTGGTTTTCATGTTTCATATTTCGGTTATATGTTTTTTATCAGTAAGGCATCTGACAACGTGCTTCTGTAGTTAGGTTTTTTCACGCGGATTTTGAAATTACGCGGTTTTCATTAACGCGTTTTTTTTAAATTTACGCGGTTTTCATTTACACGGCCTATACCCCCTGCGTGAAAAATCTGAGTGTAATTGCATCAGAAACAATCACATTCCCAGCAGAACTTTTTGTTTTCTAACTTCAAACACTTTTGTTTCGTACTGCACACAACGGAAAATTTTAAAACAACTTACCGTCCCAGCAGCAGTTGAAGCGGGTGTTCTTTTTCGATTCAAATTCAAGTTCAAATTCAATTGTTTTCCCAGTTTATCCAGTCAGAATATCTGTCCTACCCTATGTATTTAAAACACAGTTCTAATTGCGTTTTAAAGTATACAACAAATAGAACGGTTGGGTATACTAATTTAAATTTTAAAATAAATCTGTTTTAAATTATGAAACAAACCGCTGTACTGAAGATATAATTATGTCAGTCCTATTACCACATAAAACACCTATATAACATAAAACGCTGCAGAATTGGTGTTTACACTACAGAGTTATAACACGTTTTAATAATTAGCAACAAGAAAAATGTCACCAAGATAGCATAAAAACCCGTTTTAACTGGTAGTGCGAACGTTGCATAACAATGTAATTTTTCAAATAATTTCATTTTTTCCACCACTAATCGATCAAGAAATACTTACACTTAAGATTGTTTACTTAAGTTCATTAGTATATCATTGAAAATTTAAATGGAAAATGAAATTTCATATTTCATGGAGAATCTGTATATTTCCGTTGGCGGGCGTGGGCTTCCTCATCATAGCTCTCAATATTGAACTTTTCTTTTGAATATATTTTCTGGACAGACCAGCCTATTTTTACTAGATGGATCAACCTAATAATGCCAATCACCTAGTGAGATACTTGATTAATTAATAGATTACCGTTAAAAGACCTTCAATAAATTATGTTTTGATGGGGAGGGTATATAGCAAATTGTAACATATGAAAACAGGCGAGTGAAGAAGAACGTGAGTCGATATGTGTGATAGATAAAATTCATTTGCACGCTCTTGAAAAAAGCTACATTTTTAATGTCACCGTGGTCGTGTCCTGTACATAACCCTTTAATTTTTCAACGTCTTGACTATCTTGGTATGGTTCAGTTTCGGTTGTAGTTTGGTGATTATCGTAGCAATTGTCGGCTTCCATATTCTGTGGCATATAGCCAGTATCAGAATAGCTGTACCGGTGCGATTTATAATACTCATAACCATCTTCCCAGTCTTGCTCGATATTTCGTAGTTCTTGAATCCTTGGAGGAATCCGTGGAGCGAATTGACTCCTAGGATAAAATGGTTTTCTTTGGAAATTATTTGTATTCTGTGGTCTATTCATGTAATTAACGACTTTAGAACGGATAGATTTATCTACACCCATCGGTTCTGGAGGTGGTAATAGCTTTGGTGGTGCTCTAGGGTTTGGATGGCCATAGGGCATAGGCGGACGTGGGTTGAAGTCGGATCTCATTGGAACTTGGAAGCGGGTCATTGATGTTCTCGGTATGAATGTTGGAACAAATTGTCTTTGCGTTGTTTGAAATGAAAAATTGTCGGTTTAGGTAGGCGTAACGGCGTTGGTAAATTCGGTTTTGTAAGCCCTGTTCGGCTTTGAAAGTTCCGTTCTTCTGTAGCCGTATCAAACGCTTGTTTTATATTTTTGGGTTGACGTGCTCTGACATTACCGCCTATTGGCTCTTTCAACCCGGCTAGGAAAACTTGTAATGCGTTTTCTTGGTGGGTGCGGATCCGGTCTTGTTTTACGCTTTCGTTGTTTGTGGAGATGTTAGTATGGTTGATAAGCATAGATAGTAAATTTTGAACTTGTCCAAAAAATTGTTCAATGGTATTTGTTTGTTGCATTTGAAATAATAATTCTTCGTTAGCGTGACTGAGTCTCGCTTGTCGTTATAATAGTCAATTAAGTTACCTTTGATTGCTTCCCATTCGAGCGGGGTACCGTATGTTTCTAAGACTTAGTCCGCTTCGTCAACGATTTTGGCTCTAATTCCTTGAAGCCAGGTGTTTTCGAAGGGTGTATTTCTAAGCGGTTCAATAAATGGCAAGAGGTTTTCAACTGCCCGTATGAAACTATGTAGTTTGCTGGGGTTTCCATCGAAAGGTTGCAGTTCTCGCAACGGCTTGCGGCGTTTGAAGAGATTTCATTAATTTTTCTACTTGTTCAAACATTCTGTTCGTTTCCATGATTCTTTCTGCTTCTTCGTTTGGGTTTGGTATTGGGAAAGGATTGGGTTGCGGAGGCGGTGGAGGAATAGGGTTGGAATTATTTGAGTTGTTCATATATCACACCGGCTTGAACCTTCGTTCGAACCGGTCACAAATCTTGATAGCTCCTGGGTTACCTAGAGTTTTTCAACAGCAACAGTCTTTCTCAAGGCTACCTATATTTTTTCGACAATTAGTCTTTTTCTAGACTACCTACTTTTTCTACTCAATCAGTCTTTTTCAAGACGAAAACATTTTTCAAGAACAATTCAGCCTAAAGAAATATTTAATTCTCCCAACATGCCTGGGTCCTCCCAGAAAGGCCGTGTGCCAAAAATTAAAGCTAAACGGAAAAGGGTATCTTCTCCACCCGAAAATTCAATTGACTGCAGCAACCCATTCGATGTTTTATCCGAATGTGAAGCTGATGAAATTTCTAAATTTCCTAGCATTGCGCATAATGCCAATGAGAAGAAAACGCAATCACCTCCGCCTATAACAGTGATGATCTCCGACTTCAAAGCCTTTCGAACTGAACTTCCGGACGTAAAAGTCTCTTTTCAGATTGGCCGAAGAGGAGAATGTCGAGTTACAGCGGAGGAATTGATTGGCCACAAACGACTACTCCAGTATCTTACGGAGAAGTTATATAAATTTTATTCATATTATTTCAAGACAGATAGATCATTCAAGGCTGTCTTCAAAGAACTACCTCAAGGTCAAGGTTTGGATGAAAAATCCAACGAATTGAAAAATTTACTTGGCTTTTCTCCTTCACAAGTTATTCTTATGAAGAGAAAGGCTACCGGCGATGACACGCCAGTACGCTCTGGAATTATCCAGGAGCTATATTTAATTAATTTTAACCGTAATGAGGTTATTAATTTGAAAGTATTTGAAAAAGCACGTTTTATGTTCCACGTGCGAGTAAAGTGGTAACATTATAGACGACATGGGGGCAGAATTCAAAATCTGACCCAGTGTCGTAGATGCCAAGGCTTTAAGCACGGCGCAAAAAATTGTCATTTGGATTCCAAATGTATGATCTGTGGTGATAAATCGCACACGAAAGATACTTGTCCGGTGAAAAAACCACAAAAAGTTTCAAATGCGCTAATTGTAGCGAAAATCATAAATCGAATTTCTGGGGTTGTCCTGTTCGAGAAAAAATTATAAATTCTCGTTCTAGACAACACAAACAACAAATAAAAAATGTACCTACTTCTTCAGGTACATTTCAAGAAAACACGCCCAAACGTGTTAATCCGATTCAAAATAGATTAACAACTTCTTCTACCTCCGTCACACCATCCTACAATGGTGTGTCATCTTATGCTTCAGTGGCAGGTAGCAATGCCAAAATAACGGCTACAACTACCACGCCCTCAATCTCGTTTGCACCCAACGCTTCCTTTAGTCCAATGGATCTAGGTAGCGTAATGGAAGAAAAATTAAAATACCTACAGGAGTCTATGTTACCTATGATGATTGCCATGTTAAATTCTACCTGAAGCTTTTCAAGCGGGTTGGGAATTTGCTAACAAAATTGTAATGAAATTAAAGTCTAACAATGACTTTATATAATCATTTAAATTTGTTAAATTGGAATGCTCGTTCATTAAAAACGTGCGAAAACGAATTTTTCAACTTCTTGAGGATATATAATGTGCATATAGCCGTTGTGACCGAAACTTTTTTAAAACCAAATATTAAATTGAAGAGTAACTCTAATTTTGTTATTCATCGATTTGATCGAATTGTTGGATTCGGCGGAGGAATCGCAATAGCGGTTAATCGCAGGATCAAACATTCCGTTACGCCGTCTCTTGACACCAAGGTGATCGAGAGTTTGGGTATCGAAGTTGAAACTGATCTTGGTATCATTTTTATTGCTGCAGCCTATTTGCCTTTTCAGTGCACTGGCGAGCAAATGAATTTCTTGAAAGGAGACTTACAAAAACTTACAAGAAATTGGTCGAAATTCTTCATAATCGGTGATTTTAACGCCAAACACCGAGCCTGGAATAATGCTCAAAGCAATTCCAACGGTAAATTACTTTTTAATGATTGCTCTGCTGGTTATTATTCAATGGTCCTACATGCTATTCGTCTGTAAGGAATCCATCAACAATTGATTTGGTTTTGACAGATCAAAGTCACCTTTGTAGTGAATTGGTTACACATGCTGACTTTGATTCTGATCATCTTCCAGTAACTTTTTCATTTTCTCAAGAAGCTGTTTCCAATCCCATTAGCTCAGTGTTCAATTATCACAAAGCGAATTGGGAAAGGTACAAAACTTATATTGAGAATAATTTTAATCATGGCCTTGATTTACAAAATAAAGCTGACATTGATACGGCATTACAAAATTTGAGTGATTCTATAGTTGATGCTAGAAATTTATCAGTACCAACAACACAGAAAAAATTTAATACTCCCATTATTGACGACGATCTTCAACTTCTTTTTCGCTTGAAGAATGTTCGAAGACGTCAATATCAACGTTCTCGTGATCCTGCTATGAAATGTATCTATCAGGATCTACAAAAATAAATTCAGCATAGATTCACACTCTTAAGAAATGAAAATTTCGCGAAAGAGGTTGAAGTTGAACAAATCAAGCCAAATTCTAAACCTTTCTGGAAACTTTCTAAGGTTCTTAAGAAACCTCAGAAACCAATTCCAGCTTTGAAGGAAGGTGACCACATACTTCTTACAAACGAAGAAAAAGCTCGAAAACTTGCTCAGCAGTTTGAAAGCGTCCATAATTTTAACGTTGTGAGTCCTATTGAAACCGAAGTCTTACAAAAATATGAAAACGTTTCAAATCAAGTATTGTCTCTAGACGATATTGTTGAAACAAACTATGATGAGATCAAATCCATCATGAAAAAGTTAAAAAATATGAAAGCTCCAGGTTATGATTGAATTTTCAACATTCTTCTTAAAAACCTTCCCGAAATCACCATGAGATACTTGGTCAAAATATTCAACAAATGTTTTGAATTAGCATACTTCCCTGAAAGATGGAAAAATGCCCAGATTATTCCTATTTTGAAGCCAGATAAAAACCCAGCAGAAGCATCTAGCTATCGACCAATAAGCTTACTCTCTTCTATTAGTAAATTATTTGAAAAAATCATCCTAACTAGAATGATGTCACATATCAATGAGAATTCTATTTTTCTTCCTGAGCAGTTTGGATTTCGTATTGGACATTCAACTACTCATCAACTTGTGAGAGGAACTAACATGATAAAGGCAAATATCTCAGAGGGCTATTCCACTGAAGTTGTTCTTCTAGACATCGAAAAAGCTTTCGACAGTGTTTGGCACAAAGGTTTAATTGCCAAAATGTGGGATTTCAATTTTCCAATTTACATAATAAAGATAATTAAAAATTATCTTACTAACCGTACCCTACAGGTTTCTTATCAGAATTGTAAATCTAATAAGCTACCCGTTAAAGCAGGCGTCCCTCAAGGATCAAGCGTCTCACCAATACTTTACAATATTTATACCTCTGATCTTCGAAATCTGGCTGTAAAAAGTCACTTTTCTGTGATGATACTAGCATCTCAGCTTGAATATTTTCAATGATTACCTGAAAAAATGGAAGATTTCCACTAATGCGGCAAAACACAATTGATTGTGTTTCCGCATAAGCCAAGAGCTTCTTCTCTTAAACCAAATAATAACCATATTATTAAATAATGGTTTGAATTTAACGTGGACAGATCAAGTTAAATACTTGGGTTTGATTTACGATTAAAAACTCACTTTTAAGGATCACATTGAAGGAATCCAAACAAAATGCTACAAATATATAAAATGTTTATACCCTCTTATAAATAGGAATTCTAGGCTCTTCCTAAAGAACAAACTATTAATTTATAACCAATTTTTAGACCGGCAATGCTATATGCAGTGCCAATCTGGGCAAGTTGTTGTGCTACTAGGAACAAAACGCTTCAAAGGATTCAGAATAAAATTCTGAAAATGATTTTGAAGCATCCTCCCTGGGTTAGCACAAATGAGTTACACAGACTTGCAAACATAGAAACATTAGAAATTATGGCGAACAGTATTATAAGCAACTTCCGACAAAAATCGTTGCAATCTTCAATTGCAACGATTAGCTCTCTTTATAGTTTATAAGTTAGTTTATAAGATTTGTTTAGCTCCTTATTCAGAAGACAAGTAGGTTTAAAACATCCTACTGAAAAAAATACTTAACTGCGAATGCATATAATAACTTAATAATAATTAACTGAATCATGTAAACAATAGGGATGAAAAGTCACCACTTGTGGCTGAACACCAAATATACTAAATTAGAAATGTAATGCAAACAAAACAATATAATCAAATAGAAAATAATATATATAAAAAAGTTGTTCATATTACTAGAGGTGTTTTCTCTTTTTCTTAAGTTATATGGGCTAAATCTTTCCATATAAGGTCTTGTCACTAAAATGAGTTTTTAAATAAAAAAAATTCTGCTTTGATCGTGCCTATAGAAGATATTTACTCTGCAGCGCGATCAAATTATTTACACACCGCGTGAGATTAACACATCGCTGGTAGTGCAGAAGTTCCCTGTGTTAATCGCACTTGCCGCAGATATGCACTCTGCTATGCGATTAATTTACACGCCTTTGACCCGGCGGATTGGTTTTAAATGTGAATGGTACTTCAAAATTTTTATGCGCGTAGCAGATATATGTACTCTGCTGTGTAGTGTATTTTAACCAGTGGAAAATTCTTACTGTACCGATCGCATCTGCAACAGATATTCACTCTGCTATGTGATCGGTCTCCTGCACGATACGAGATTAACACTGTATCGGAGGATGGTCAGATAAAAAAAAATTCCGTACTAGCCGTATAACAGATATTCACTCTGTTACGTTGCTAGTTCTCTCACTTTGTGAGTAAGTTGGTTCACTACAAATTATTCACTCTCGACGCGTTTCACTCTGTTATTCGTATAATTTTTGTCAATTGTATAAATGATTATTAATTACTTACATGATTACGAATATTGCTATGTGTACTGACATTCTTTGCCGGTTAATCCTTGGTATTTTCCCGTGTTAGATTGCTGTTTGGCCGTTCATTGCTCTGACAGTAGCCAGTCGTTCATTCACGATCCGACGAAAACTCTCCAAATGAACACAACTAAACGTAGGTAGAGATGAACTTCCGAAGAAGTGAGTCAGGTAAAAGAATGACACGTACTATGTTGAATGAAGAAGATTGGGATTCGCGCATTGAATCGGAAGATTGTATTGTAAACATTCACAAGTGAATCAAATTTTAGTTCACAATTGAATGAGAGATTGTATTCTCCAGTTGGGTTAGGCCAACTTTATACTGCAAATGTACACTATAATCATTATTGGGAAGTATATTGCACTAGAATCCACTTGAAATTTATGTTATTATATGCAGGGAATCGTTTTATGAAGTTATTGCTGGGCAAATGCATGCTTGTACATGACATACATGAAAATTGTATAATTGAAAATTGTATAATAAACAATTTTTTCAAGCAATCCATGTTTCGGTTCCGCGGTTCGATTTTCTTGTTTGGCGGTGCTGGTAAATTCATTACAGCGTAGGCAGCAGGGTGCATTTTAAAAATGTTCCTCTTGAAATTTTCAAGGATCAGCGGTGCTTGCTTACATTCGCAATTCTCATCTGCTTTGCAGTGGAATTTTCTGCCCTCCTCCTGGATAACTTGCAATCTTTTTTTTGGGTACAGCGTCGTTTCATTCTAAAAGTTTTTTTTTCACCAGCGCATCGCAAGCTACTTACTTGACAGTTAGAGATCACCAAGTGAAAATTTCACAGGTCCATAAAGAAGAACGACAAGTTTTTTTTTATTAGAACGATCTGGTGAATGTTTTGAAATGAATCTTTGTGAATGAAAGAATGCATTCATTGCCGTGCGCTGTCGCTTTTTTCAGTTTTTTGTTTTGTTTCTCGCATTCGCATGAACGCGTAACTCTACACAAGAAGGGTTGCCGAGGTCGGGTTTCACAGTAGGAGCATGTTGGCGGATGATTTGAAATTGATCGTTTCGTGAACTTATTTTTTCCATGCCTGCTAGGGGCTCTATATTGTTCCGTATATATCAGCTACTTAGCACGTCTCATAAGAGTTATAGGTTCCAAGAATGTTCACATAATAAGTCTTCACTTCACTATTAATTCTGAGTGTTTCTTTTAACACATTTTACAACACTTTTTCGCGGAAGGTAGTTTCTTCCAAGACTGCGCCACTTATGGTTGTTGGTGGGTTTCACAACTTTTTTGAATAAGGTAAGTAAAATCTTTATTCTAGTTTCCTCAAGCTACAGGAAAAGAATGAATCCTTAAGAGCTATCCTTCTTACATTCTATGCTCCGATAAGGTGCAGGTACCGTCGTCATCGATGTGTGCGCTGCGGGGATGTCCTGTCTCGGGATTTCCGATCACGTCTCGGATAGAAGGGACCTATGTAAACATCGTACTGGAAGGCGGTGTGCAATGGTGTCTGTCGTCGTCGGGGCGGTGTGCTCGATAAGTGTACCTCATCCTGCCGGGTCGCAATCTCACCTCGTCTGAACGTTTTATGACTGTCATCCGGTGTGGCTGATCGGTTGACTCCGATGAATCGATCGAATTGGGGCACACGAACTGATGATGGCGAAATATGCTGTCTGAAGCACAGCAGATGTTTATGACATACTTTAACTTAAAATGCGAAGCGTAGCTGAGGTTTTGGTGCCATGTTGTTATCGTTTGGCAGGGTTGGAGATTCAGATGATTATATATATATATATATATATATATATATATATATATATATATATATATATATATATATATATATATATATATATATATATATATATATATATATATATATACATATGCCGAGTGACATATACCATTCGATTCAGTTCGTCGAGTTCGGCAAACGTCTGTGCGTGTGTATGTATGTGTGTATGTATGTATGTATGTATGTGTGTATGTATGTATGTATGTATGTGTGTGTATTTGCGTCTATGTGTGTATGTGACCAAAAATGTCACTCATTTTTCTCAGAGATGGCTGAACCGATTTTGACAAACTTAGTCTCAAATGAAAGATACAACGTTCCCATAGGCTGCTATTGAATTTTTGATGGATCCGACTTCCGGTTCCGGCATTACAGGGTGGTGAGCACGATCACGCAGAAAATGTCGATTTTAATAAATTCTGCAATCCAAAATATGACCGCAACTGCTTCGATTTGTAGTATTAGATCACTAACATCCATTCAAAGTCTTTTTGGCCTCATTGGCCACCATCATCGGTTCTGGAAGCCCCGGAAGTATCCAAATTCAGAATAATAGTCACATCGGTTTCTCGGAGATGGCTAGACCGATTCAACCAAACTTAGTCTCAAATGAAAGGTGATGCGCCCCCGTAAATGGCTATTCAATTTCATCCCGATCCGACTTCCGGTTCCGGAGTTATAGGTTGTGGCGTGCGATCACATAGCAAATTGCGATTCAAACCGATACTCCGATGAAAGCAAAAAACGTTTTTAATCCACCTAACAGTGTGATGAGACATTTCTTATAACTCTTATCATTCTTCGGATATTATATCGTTTGAGAACATTTAGAACTTGATGCTTCGCGATGTTTTTGATAACACATACTACATGGGATAATGGTAGGACTCAGAGAATAGCTCAAATCAGCATAGGACAACATCAGTGCTAGAAATCTCATACCAAATCAATCGGAAAGCGAAAAAATGGCCCATAAAATAGACATACCAACGAATTATTGTTAATGCTCTGTTAATAAAATATCTATATTGTGGTGGGAAAACTGAATTTTCCTAAAGGGGTTATATATTGTACTGAGCCAAAAAAATCGAAATTTTTTTTTGAATCGATTTAAAGTTTATACTTTACTCAAATTTCCAACGCAACTGAGAACAAAGAAAATTTTAATGAAATCGCGGCTCCTGATATCACGCTATCTCTGAAGTGCATGCGTGCATAGTTTCAAATTTTACTTCGACATCGACTTTTTCTAAAGGTGACTTCCCAGTAGTATCCTTGATTTGAATTATTATCGCTAATCCTAATGCCAAAGAACAAATAACAACCTCACGAAAACGAACCGTTTGGAAAAATCATCATCATTACTGGAATTTTCATTTTCACGAAACTTTTCGATAACCTTCCGTCACTTGCGTTAATGCACTGGGTGCACAGTGCTCTGAAAATCTAGCGAAATCGTCTTAGGGCACCAGCGGGTCTGTAAAGAATACTAAAAATTAATTTCTTTTCCATAATTTTCAGTTCAGCAATTCGAGAGATCGTGCTCACCGCAAGCCATGAAAAATAGACTACGTTGTGAAGCGATGGTCAATATTTATTAAAAAATCACGGTTAAATAAAAAATAAAACTATTAAAAAATTTCAAATAGTTTAAAATTTTCACAAACTTAGTAGGAATAATTGTTTAATAAGCTTTCGTAATGTTTGCGCCTATTGCTAATCTATCATCGTCAGATTAATAGGGTTTCACTGTACACATAGCATACGTGCAATCTGTATACCATTTAGATTAGATTCATTTTGTGTAGTTTTAGTTAGCATAATTTACGCTTCTGTTGGCAGTATTGCCAAGTCAGTATATGATTCCGGTCAGAAAAGGGTTTCCGGCTGAACCAATTGCGTTCGTCCAAAAGTGTATCAGGACTATAAAAGCCCAGCTTACGTTAGATCAGATACGTTTTCACGTTCTTTACGTTTTATAGTTCTTTACGTTTTATAGTTCTTTTCGTTTATTCGTTTATACGCTTGTAAGTTACAATGTGAATACAGTTTAGTTAGTACAGTCATTCGTTATTCCGTTTGCGTTAGTCCGTCTATATACGTTACATTACAGGCTAAGTTCGGTCGCTAACCGTCCTCCGTGTCTGCCCATCTGGTATAATCCGGTACAATAAACAGTAAAAGAGTAAAACAGAAAGTCCCAGAGTTTTACTAGGCAGATAAAGAATCTTCACCGACAAACCATACAGACGCTTTGATGTGCGAAAACATTTTGGTCCTTCGAGCCGGATCGTCGGTGTCAGATTTCGGAAATGTATTGGTTCCCCGCGGTCGCGACGCGAAAGAAAAGAAGAGAAAAAAAATTAAAGGGTTGTGCACAGGACACGACCACGGCGACATTAAAAATGTAGCTTTTTTCAAGACCGTGCAAATGAATTTTATCTATCGCACATATCGACTCACGTTCTTGCTCACTCTCCTGTTTTCATATGTTACAATTTGCTATACACCCTCCCCATTAAAACATAATTTATTGAAGGTCATTTAACGGTAATCTATTATTACAATTAATCAAGTATCTCACTAGCTGATTGGCATTATTTTGCTGATCCATCTAGTAACAAAAGGCTGGTCTGTGCAGAAAATATATTCAAAAGAAAAGCTCCATATTGAGTACTGTTATGAGGAAGCCCACGCCCGCAAAGGGAAATATACAGATTCTTCAGATTTAAATTTTCAATAATGTACTAATGAACTTAGGTAAACAATCTTAAGGTTAAGTATTTTTTTGATCGATTAGTGGTTGAACAAATGAAATTATTTGATAAATTACATTGTTATGCAACGTTCGCACTGCCAGTTAAAACGGATTTTGATGCTATCTTGGTGACATTTTTCTTGTTGCTAATTATTATAACGTGTTATAACTCTGTAGTGTAAACATTGTATTATTAAACCAATTCTGTAGCGTTTTATGTTATATAGGTGTTTTATGTGGTAATAGGACTGACATAATTATATCTTCAGTACAGCGGTTTGTTTCATAATTTAAAACAGATTTATTTTAAAATTTAAATTAGTATACCCAACCGTTCTATTTGTTGTATACTTTAAAACGCGATTAGAACTGTGTTTTAAATACATAGGGCAGGACAGATACTTTGACTGGATAAACTGGGAAAACAATTTTAAGTCCAGTAACGCTTAAGACATGGCTTGAATTTTAATCGAAAAAGAACACCCGCTTAAACTGCTGCTTGGACGGTAAGTTCTGTTTTAAAATTTTCCGTTGTGTGCAGTACTAAACAAAAGTGTTTGAAATTCGAAAACAAAAAGTTCTCCTGGGAATGTGATTGTTTCCGATGCAATTACACTCAAGTTTTTTTACGCAGGGAATACAGGCCGCGTAAATGAAAACCACGTTAATTTCAAAAAACGCGTAAATGAAAACCGCGTAAATTTCAAAATCCGCGTAAAAAATACCGCGCAAAAAAACGCGTAAAAAACCTGAGTGTACTCTCCTATATAAAATATTACGCTGCTGAACAGTGCAATAACTACAGAAGCACGTTGTCAGATGCCTTACTGATAAAAAAACATAACCGAAATATGAAACATATGAAAACCAATAGGTTCTCTACCCTACGCAGCTACAAAGCGCCGTAAACATGGATTAACAAGTTACAACGCACACGCATGCATAAAAATAAATATATTTTTTTCAAACGCAACACTCTTAAGCAGCACACACCGTATTGAATTAAATCCAAACCACCCCGTCCACCCACTTTGCAAATCATTCTGTGACACCGTGCTGGTACCCGAAAAATCCGCATACGGCCACCGCTGCCGAAAATGCATAGCGTCTACTGCTTATTGTAGTGCCATGATCTTACCCGTTCGACATAAGAACAAAAACTGATTCAAACGTGTACGCGTCACCTCTATTTATAAACTAACAGTATATGGTTTAGTCACTTAGGTGCGAGTGTGTGCAAATGCCAACGTTGCCGAAAATCGATAGCGCTTATTGCATCGCCCGGAGACGATGTTGCTCGCATGGGATAAGAGCAACAACTGATTTAAACGGACATGCGTCGCTCCTATTTATGACTTTTCGTGTGTGATTGAGCCAATAAGGTGCCCTCTATGGACGGCTGTGTCTGAGAAATCTGCCTCACGAATGGTAATTTTCCCGTTTTCGTGAACTTTTTAATTTTATCAATTTCCAAAAGATATTAAATTATTACCAATATTTAAGTTAGGTGTTTCTGAATCGGTTGGTGTATGAATGATTAAAATCCATCTAGTAATATCGGAGTTATAAGCGTGCAAACCTTACATAGTTTCGTTACATGGGAGATAGTTTAGATTTTAGAATGACACCTAGCCCCAGATAGTGGAGTAAGACATTTTTAATGTCAAAATCGGTCAGTGCAAAAGTTATAAATCGGCCTTCATTGCCGTTCGCAATCGGTTGGCGAAAAGAAGCCAGTGTTGGTGACGACGCGCGTCACTATAAATTCCTCTGTGTATGAAAATCTGGCTCGGTGTGTTAGCTGCAGTAATCAGAAAAGCGGCGAAAAAACTATGTACGGTACACAGAAAAAACAGATCGGTGAAAAGTGACTCGAAAATGCCACCGTGAAAACTGCTGAAAAACAGTATGGCGACGCCGCCATTGCATTCCAAGTTGGTCGTGATCATGCGGCACGGAAATTGCAAGTGCCACAGTGGGAAAAATCAGTTAAATTATCGCAATAAAATGTGCCCACCCGCAATTTATATCGTCTTGACCCGATCTACCGGGCGAAATTCAGTGTAACAGAACATCTATCTAAGAAACGTCAAATGGTATCACTCGATGAATAACAACAGTAATCAGCCATCCCGCTCGACCGTTTGATTTGATCGGAATCGAGTGCATTTTGTGCGTTTAAGACGACGTTTAATCAAATTCGGCAAGTCATCTACGGCATTTTATAATTCGGTGTTATTGTGAATTGTGATTACTCGGTTGTGTGTTTCGTGCTGCCCACAATCCGACACCTTGGGCAAATTTCGGTACCAGAATACTGCGATCAAAACAGCCGTGCAAAAACCGTAAGCAGTAGAGAAATGCCGGTGCAGTTCTAAACAGAAATCGTAAACAGTAAAACAATAGTTGATGATCGAAGTTTTTGGAACTACAATTAGCTGACCGTGCTGTGAGTAAGAAAATTATCGAGTGAATGGTGAAGACTGAGTTCCCACAAAACAGCACAGGAAATGTCAGTTCAGATAGCGACATTGTTCATATTTTCGATCCAACGGTCCTAGAAAAAGTCATTGCCGTATGCATATACGGATAACGTTTTCAATACATAAAAGTCAGAACGTTTAGTGAGAACATTTCATGAAGTCTTAGCAGACCGATCTGTATAGGTCGGCAGCGCTACAAAAGTGGTATTCTGGATACGGTCCACTCTAACCAGAATGGATAAATACTTACTGCGGTTGCACAGCGAGTTGCACAGCTGCGCTTTACTGCGGTTGCACAGCGCGTGCACATTGTTGTTTGGAAATCGTGCTAATTACATCGTCAGTATTGGGTGTGACAGCAACATTTACATCTCAGTAAACGGAGACTGTTGGAATACTGCTGGAAAAGGTTAGCGACTTTTCAACGGCAACGAATTTCGGTCGTCGGTTCGTTGCTGCTTCATGACATCAAGCCTGCTCACAATAAGTCAGGCGCTCCTTCGGCATTAGGGGTTGCACCAAGGTCCATTCAGAAGAATGACATTACTGCGGTGCGCGCCAGTAAGTCATTCGGGTTTGTTCACATAACAAGCACAATCTTTTCCGGATGGTCGCGGGAAAGATTGCTCGGCTGTCTGTCCATCTTAAGTAGACAATCTTTCGCGGAATGCGAAGACGGATCAGGTAGCACCTTAATCCATGCACGGTGGATGAGGATTCAGTTCATTTCGTCGGCTACTCTGAAACACAGCGCACAAAGTCGTCATGAAGCACAAGTCAAAAGGTTCGCAGCAGCCAATACAATCCAGCAGTGATTCCAATGTACACAATCCAACAGATTAGGAAGTACTACAGCTTTGGTGGTATTCGTCCTTGCATATCTCGGGTGCATTTCATCGGGTTGAATTGAGCGCAATTCAACCAGGTTCGGCGTCGAACCATCACGGCTAAGAGAGCCCCTGCAGTTCGTTGCACACCAAGTGTAGCGGAGCTGGATTGAGATCCAGTATAGAAATGCACCCCCATATCACCATCGTTTACATCGCATCAACAAGTCTATTGTTGATAATTCCAACGCTGAGGAAACGTTGGAATTGAGTTCGGTGGTCGAGACCCGCCGAAGCTCGTTCGGAAGGTCACACAGCAACAGTCCATTGAACACATTCACTGGAGCCTTCGCGAAAACAAATGTAGTACCACCAATCACACCACCATCGCAGCACACCAGTCCGAGGGACAAGGCCCATCGAAATCATCGCATGAAAGTATAGCAGCAGTCCAGTGAACAATTTTGCTGGAGCATTCGCAAAAGCAATCGCAGTGCAGCAGCATATCGGAACAGCAGCATGCAATTCTTCATTGGAATCCAACTCAGCAATGCAGAAATGGGCACATATCGAAGCACCGCACTTCAACAAGAAGCACAATTCTCAGTATGGTCTAAGCGGCAATTTGAAATCAGCAATTCATCAGCAATTCATCAGCAGAAGAACAATTTTAGGAACGTTTTGCAGAGGCCAACGGGTCACCGTTCCGAAAATATCCAGCAAGTCGTCGCAGCAGTCAATGTCGCCGTGGGCGACCGCGGAGGCCACAAGGCCTCCGTTCCAGGGAAGTCCTTCTATTATAACTTTTTACTCTTTAAAAAGCACCTGTTCTTATATTCCAGCGAATATTACGTCATCATCCAGTCGGCTGAACAGGATAACCAGACCATCGAATACAAAGCCAGTCGGCGGCTCAGAGCCGCTGATCAGATGAATGAACCATTTTCCATCATTCAGTACGTCGTCAGCCAGTTGGTGACATTAGCCCGTTAAATCATCGATACCAACGTCAGCCTGTCAGCAGCACAAGCATCTCATCAAGTTACCAATCCACCTAACACAATTGAAAATTAGAAACAACGTAATGCTGCCACTCCACCCCTCCTTCTCGTCCACTCGATGGCCACGGGCCAGTCAACATTCAGCACCAAGCACAGCATAACGTTCATGAACAAACAGCCACACGCTACAAGTGGCTTCGAGGTGCCAGCAACAAAGCAACTGGGGATGGCGCGGTTCTGGTTGAAGTGACTGGAACTGCCATCCCAACATAATCCCAAGTTAAGTATTTTTAATCGGTACCAATGCAACAGAAATTTATCCGCCTTCCCATATAGGTACTGATGCAGATTACGACACATCAACCTACAAGAGCAAACAGCAGAACTACGTAATCACTGTTGATTCAGTATATGGATCTTCACTGCGAGGGGTGGAGGAGGCCAACGAAAGGAATCAACTGCGAGTGGATTCTTGAATCATCAAATCATCCAGATCCGTCCAGTATGAAACTCAGCGGAGTTCAACATATAGCATGCGAGGTCGTCATCTCGCTACCGTGTAGATACGACAGGCGTCACAGCTAACATCGGCAACATGGTCCAATGATTACAGCGTCCAGCATATAACCATCACAATCATTAACCAACAAGCAGACTACGGGTGGTGGGACCAGCGGAGTCGCTCGGGTCTTGTCTTATCGACGCCGGCTGCATAGCAGTTGATGGAGTCGAATTCAAGTCTCCCGTCCTCGACGCCCATGGAACATCGAGCAGCAGATCGCAAGGCAGGCGGCATAATCAACATCTTCGAATTGATCTGTGATCACATCAACAATAACTACAGTGTACTACCTGGATAGATTTAGTGTCAGAATTGTGTCGCAAAGGAAATCAACATAAATAGTACAGTTTAGTTGAAAGGTAAGTCTTTCAAGGCGGGCGGTATGTTTGCGCCTGTTTCTAATCTATCATCGTCAGATTAATAGGGTTTCACTGTACACATAGCATACGTGCAATCTGTGTACCATTTAGATTAGATTCATTTTGTGTAGTTTTAGTTAGCATAATTTACGCTTCTGTTGGCAGTATTGCCAAGTCAGTATATGATTCCGGTCAGAAAAGGGTTTCCGGTTGAACCAATAGCGTTCGTCCAAAAGTGTATCAGGACTTTAAAAGCCCAGCTCACGTTAGATCAGATACGTTTTCACGTTCTTTACGTTTTATAGTTCTTTTCGTTTATTCGTTTATACGCTTGTAAGTTACAATGTGAATACAGTTTAGTTAGTACAGTCATTTGTTATTCCGTTTGTGTTAGTCCATCTATATACGTTACATTACAGTCTAAGTTCGGTCGCTAACCGTCCTCCGTGTCTGCCCGTCTGGTATAATCCGGTACAATAAACAGTAAAAGAGTAAAACAGAAAGTCCCAGAGTTTTACTAGGCAGATAAAGAATCTTCACCGACAAACCATACAGACGCTTTGATGTGCGAAAACACGTAATATTATGTAGGAAAAAAGCTGAAAATTTCAGTATTTTCTCTATCTGCAACATATAAACCCTTAAGTATACCAATTAATTGGTATACGAATAGGAATAGGCTCGCCAAATTTTGGAAGAAGGCTATAAAATAATCCCTTGAAAACTACCTAAAAATTGTTGTAGTTCGATGCAATAAAAAAATCTCCAAAAAAGAAATGTTCCTATTAATGTGAAACACAGTGAGTAATACATACAATAAAGACCCATTTTTATCAGTCTCATGGTGTATTTTAGGCTGACAAAATGCGGACATTGACTAAATGGGGCAATTTTTTTTCTTTATAATAAACATTATTATTTCTGATTATGATGAGCTTTTTATTTTCGCATATTTCGCATATATTCATGATAAGGAAAACATGGCCACGCCAGAAAACATTTCTGGCGTAGCCAGAAATTCGGTTTGGTGAAAATCGATCTTACTGTCCATACGGCATAATTCCGAAACCGTAATTTTTGAAGTTTTAAAATTATGCAGAATTAATTTTTCAGAAAATAGTAACAGAGTTCGTGTCTTTAGCGAATTTGTTAAGACTTTATTGTAGTCATGTATATAACCCTGAGAAAATTCACCATAAATACTTCTTAGACGATATACCGTCAACGTTGTTTAACGTTTGTAAAACTCATCGAAGATACTAACCCTCCGAAATTGGCGGTTTCAAAATGATGCTATCTTGACCTTAAATTACTGTTTTTGAACATTTGACCTATACATATAATTGGTCATACAATAAAAATCAAATGCTCATCAAAATCGATCAGATCCTGCTAGAATCGAATGGAAATCGTCAATTTTCATAAATTTCTCTCTACATTCGGAAAGCGTTATTAATCATATTACGTTTTCGTCTCAACTCGACGCATTCCCAAAATAAAAACCTGTTTTAATCCACCTAGTGGTGCAATTGTGCTTGTCTCATTTGTCCAGACTACGATTCCATGGCTGGTTATGTTTTTTTCTACCCAGCGTTCAACTCTAACACATGCTCAAAAACGGTAACTTGAACCTTAAGGAAAACGGTGTCCGGTTATTAC
Source organism: Topomyia yanbarensis (assembly GCF_030247195.1). Classification (NCBI taxonomy): domain Eukaryota; kingdom Metazoa; phylum Arthropoda; class Insecta; order Diptera; family Culicidae; genus Topomyia; species Topomyia yanbarensis. Next base: position 286,136,880 of record NC_080671.1, on the reverse strand, counting down.
GCCGAAGGCCGTAAGGCCGGAGGTCATTCGGCCGAATGGACATTGGGCCGAATGGTCATTAGGTCGAATGGTCATTCCACAATGGTGGAAATGAATATTACATGTTCAGTACGATTTGTACATGCATACAATGGATCGACAGCCACGATCTTGAGATACTATGTGATATTGAAACATCGCTTGAAACCAGCGGCGGATCATGGAGAAAGATCCGGGAGGTCCAGGTCTTGTCGAAAATTTTCAACTTGTTAAGAAATTTTAAACTAGTTTTAATTTTAAAGTAGCAACCCCTTACTGCATACTCCCTCCGGGCCGGCATGATTGACGATTTTTGGAGTGATTGCATAACCTTTCTATATGAGAAAGGCAAAAATGTACCAGGGTCTAAAGAAGTCCATTTTTGTCAAACATCTCAATGTTTCATGCATTTTAAAGTCATTTGGCATCAAAAATACAAATTTGATTTTGAAAATTTTTCATTTCAGTTTATATGGGAATTTGCTGAGTGATTGCACTCTTCAACTCGTAACTCCGGAACCGGAAGTCCAATCAATAAAAATTCAATAGCAGCCGATGGGAAGGTTGTACCTTTCATTTGAGACTAACTTTGTGCAAATCGATCCAGCCATCTTTGATTAACAGAGGTCACATTTTTTTTCCACGTACACACATACACACACAGACATTTTCCAATCTCGACGAACTCAGTCGATTGGCATATGACACTCGGCCCTCCAGGTCGGGATTAGATTGACGAATTTTAGAGTAAATGAGAAAGGCAAAACATTTTTAGCAAATATTGAAAGTTATGCATTTTTTTAATGAGCAGTTCTATGTTTCATAGACATTAAATCAATTTTAACTTCGCTTCCTATTAAATAAAGACCTTTATGACAGTACATCTCTACAAAAGCGAGATCAAAATCAAATCTGAGGATTATGATTGATTACAGAACTCTGGAATTGTCTATTGGAATGTTTTCAGGCAGGAATTTGATATTGATGCTATTAGACAACTGTGAAATCAAGACCAATAGATCAGTTACATATCAGGACCCCATTCCGGCAATTTATCAAAAGTCCTCATGATGTTTACAACAACAGGTTGTCAATCTACGGATCAGATAATTGTTATTGTAATATTGAATTAAATCAGTCAGCATCCATAAATTTTCAATTTCAATCCAATATTTTTTTTGGGTGTGTTGGGGGGGGGGGGGGGGGGGTGGGGGGTGTATTGTCTTAAACCCCGAAACCTTCTCTTGGCTACGCCGTTGCTTGGAGTTATTTATTTCGCTTTTCATTTTCCGATATGTTTCAGATCGATCCGATGGTCATAAGTTAGAAAAATTGCAGTGAGAAGGTTCGTACAAATGGACATTTTTGCATTGATAAGTTATCAAGTTCCTTCCAGACAACTTGGAAGTGTTCGGTGATTATTTCTAGCGGTTGTAGATAGAAAACTGAAATACAAAATTCGATTTATCGAAATAATGTTTGGCTTATTTCAATGGATTATAAAATAAATAGGCGACAAAGAGTAATCCACAAACAACAAGCCATAACTTTTAAAGTATTCAAAATAGATATTTGAAGTCTTCAGTAAAGTTATTCGTAAAAGTAAGAGCTACAAATTTGCTGAAGGCATCATTTCGATATAATCACTTCCAAGAAAATTTGTGAAAATATCTCACTCATAGAGGGATTAATCAGCAAAAGCACAATACCAAAAGAAAGGGCATATTACCTCCATTAAATTCTCCGAAGATATTATTGACCTAAAATAAGCCGTTTTGGCGTTAATAATAGATTACATGTTTTTGGTCATATTTCTGGCAATGGGAAATGATAAAAATCTTTCGTCCGCATTTAATGTTAATTATCTCTTTTGATAATAGTCCGATTTCAACAATCTATAGCTTGTTCGAAAGGTATTCGTTGAAGCTGTCTAAAAACAAATTGTTAATCTATATTGTCAATTTCGGTAGATAATTTAAAAAAAACTGCAAAAAACGCCATTTTTGCGCATTCAAACATTCATATCTTGGAAACTAAACATCAGAATCAAAAACAAATTAATAGCGTTCATACTGTTTTTTAGTTCTTTCATTTAAAATTGGTTTGGATAAGATCGGTTCAGCCATTGCTGAGAAACACGAATGAGAATTTGTCCGTTACATACACACACAGACATTGTCCCAAATCGTCGAGCTGAGTCGATTGGTATATAAGACTCGGCCCTACGGGCCTCGGAAAAAATCTTGAAAGTTTGAGCGAATTCTATACATTTCTTTTATAAGAAATATATAAGGTAAATATTTCGCTGAAATGTCTCTCAAACAACTTAAATTTGCTGTTCTAGGTCACCGACGGCCAACCAAACTTTCGTTGACTACATTGACCACCATAGACGCTTCCGGAAGTGCCCGGGAAAAGCGGCCATCTTTCAAAATTGACGAACTCACATCAGTTTTCCGGAAATGGTCGGGCCGATTTGCACAAACTTAGTCCCAAATGATAGCTATAATATCCCCACAGATGTCTATAAAATTTTGTACGGATCGCTTATACACTGAAACCTCCATTTACGAACCAAGCCGGGGGTTCGTAAATTGAATTAGTTCGTAAAAAAGTGTTCGTTATTTGGGATTTAGTTCGTAAAAAAAGTTACGTAAATCGAATATTACGTAAAAAAAGAGTTCGTAAATGGAGGTTTCAGTGTATGGGTCCGGATATTAGACTAAACCGTCCGGTCACATATGAAATTCCCATATAAGCCGGAACTCCAAAAAATTTTTCAAAGGGGGGACTCCATGAAATTTCAGAAATCGAATTCGTATTTTTGATGCCAAAAATCTTTAAAATGCATGAAACGTCGAGATTTTATATTATCTCGTAAAATTTTTGTTTTATAAAAATCGACTTTTTGGGACTTTGCCGATTTCGCACCTTTTTGCCTTTCTCAATAGAAAGGTATTGCAATTGCTCTGAAAACCGACTTTTTAACGGAGGGCCGAGTGACATATACCATTCGATTCAGTTCGTCGAGTTCGGCAAATGTCTGTGTGTGTATGTATGTGTGTATGTGTGTGTATGTGCATCTGTGTGTGTATGTAACCAAAAATATCACTCATTTTTCTCAGAGATTGCTGAACCGATTTTGACAAACTTAGTCTCAAATGAAAGATACAACGTTCCCATAGGCTGCTATTGAATTTCTAATGGATCCGACTTCCGATTCCGGAATTACAGGGTAATGAGTACGAACACTCAGAAAATGTCGATTATAATTAATACTGCAATGAATGTATAAAGGTGAATTTTTTTCCAAAATATGACCACAACTGCTTCAATTTGTAGTATTAGATCACTAACATCCATTCAAAGTCTATTTGGCCACATTGGCCACCATCATCGGTTCTGGAAGCCCCGGCGGAAGTATCCAAATTCAGAATAACAGTCACATCGGTTTCTCGGAGATGGCTAGACCGATTCAACCAAACTTAGTCTCAAATGAAAGGTGTTGCGCCCCCATAAATGGCTATTTAATTTCATCCCGATTCGACTTCCGGTTCTGGAGTTATAGGTTGTGGCGTGCGATCACATAGCAAATTGCGATTCAAACCGATACTCCGATGAAAGCAAAAAAGGTAAAAATTTCGCTAAAATGTCTCTCAAACAACTTAAATTTGCTGTTCTAGGTCACCGACGGCCAACCAAACTTTTGTTGATTACATTGACCACCATAGACGCTTCCGGAAGTGCCCGGGAAAAGCGGTCATCTTTCAAAATTGACGAACTCACATCAGTTTCCCGGAAATGGTTGGGCCGATTTTCACAAAGTTAGTCTCAAGTGATAGCTATAATATCCCCATAGCTGTCTATAAAATTTCGTACGGATCGCTTCTATGGGTCCGGAAATATAGACTAAACCGTCCGGTCACATATTAAATTCCCATATAAACCGGAACTCAATATTTTTTTTCAAAGGGAAAGGGGACCCCATGAAATTTCAGAAATCGAATTCGTATTTTTGATGCCAATCATCTGTAAAATGCATGAAACGTCGAGATTTTATGTCATCTCGTAAATTTTTTTTTTATAAGGATCGACTTTTTGGGACTTTGCCAATTTCGCACCTTTTTTGTCTTTCTCAATAGAAAGGTATTGCAATTGCTCTGAAAACCGACTTTTTAACGGAGGGCCGAGTGACATATACCATTCGATTCAGTTCGTCGAGTTCGGCAAATGTCTGTGCGTGTGTATGTATGTGTGTATGTATGTATGTATGTTTTTTTTAGAGAGCGGTAAAAAACTTTTCAGGAAAACCCTAGACCTAAGGGAAAATGTACAAAACCCTAATGTCTCAGGAAACGGGTTTGGGCTGCCATCACCGGATCCGCTACAATGCCACTGCTCTTGCCCAGAACCTGATTCCTCCCCAGCACTACCATATGGCATTACTTCGGGGAGGGGTTTTTTTGTGCATATCACACACTCTAATTCAACTACTTACTAGTTCATTTCTTCCGCAGGGTCACAGCCCCACTCCTCGACACACCACCAATTCTCTACCATCCACACAGACTGGCAAATTCTGCATGGCAGTCGGAAAGGTGGCTGTGAGTCGAGACTTAGTGCTCCTACCCTACGAATACAGTCTGGGCGGCGAACTTCAGACTGTCTAATTCACCGAGCCCTTCGGCTCCCTTGTGCCAGTTAGCACCGCAACTCCCTTCTCGCACCATTCAGCGCCGTTTACTCGTTGAGCACCAGACTTGTTCGCGAACTACTCGGTCTAGTCCCCGGCGGTGAATCTAGCTTACGCCGACGGAGAGTTCCCCGGCGAAGGAGGCTCTCCCGATACCGATTCTTCTTTTTTTTAGCACCACAATTTCTTGAGCCCTTTGGCTTCCTCTCGTTACGTTTCGCTCTACTTTCCCGATGAGCCATTCAGCTCCCGGCCTCACTTGTTCGTAAACTACTCAGTCTAGTCCCCAACAATGGATCTAGCCTATTCTCCTGCAACCGAGCGGTAGATTTCTCCTGATTCCGATGTTCGTTTTTGTGAACCATTTAGCTCTCCGCGTCGTCCCGATATACTCGATCTAGTCCCCGGCGGTGGATCTAGCCTACTCAACGGGCCATACAGTAGGTGCTGAGGTCTATCCAGCGATTCCGGGTAGAGCGTAGCTTCCGGTTCACTGGCGCCCCAACGACCCACTTCTGGCTATTCGACGCGGTCTACTCGGTCTAATCCCCGACGGTGGATCTAGCCTACTCACGAGCTACCCGGTAGGTTCAGCGATTCCGGTGAAGCTTGACGTCCGGTTCCCAGGCGTCCCGACGACCCGACTCGGTGCTACGTCACGTACTACTCAACTGGTCCCCGGCGGTGGACCTAGTCTACACAGTTGGAGAGTTCCCCAGCGGTGCAATTTCTCTCGAAATCCGATTTGTGGCTTCTTGTTGGTCTCTTCGCCACTTCCTCTGCAGCTCGGAGAGTATGCTCGAGACCACTCTGTTGACAGCGTCCCAGGTATGTTCGTCAAGGCACATCTCTTCGACGATATTGTCCACTGTCATACCCCTACGAACTTCTTCGAATCTAGGGCATTCGAAGACCACGTGTTCCGGTGTCTCCTGCACAGTCGCACACTCCGGGCAAAGGGGTGACGAAGCATGTCCAAACCGATGCAAGTACTTCCGGAAGCATCCGTGCCCGTACAAAAACTGCGTCAAATTGAAGTTCACCTCTCCATGTTTCCTATGTACCCAGGTCGATCCATTTGGGATGAGTCGGTGGGTCCACCTTCCTTTCTCCACGTTGTCCCACTCCTGTTGCCATTTAGCCAACGAGTCCGCTCGAACCAGTCTCCTAGCGTTACGTGCATTTCTCCGCTGATAGCATTCCACGTTCTCCGTTAGGGCAATGCAGATGGGGATCATCCCGGCGATAACGCATATTGCCACCGACGATATTGTTCTGTAGGCACTCGAGACTCGTACGGCCATCAGTCGGAATGTCCTGTTTAGCTTTTCACGGTTCCGCTTGGTTTTCAGCGCAGCACTCCAGGCAGGAACCCCATATCGGAGTATCGATGACGAAACAGTAGATAGCAGACGTCTTGTGCTGCTTCTCGGGCCGCGACGTTTGGCACACCTCCGTCTTGTGGTGAGCTATTTGTAGCTTAACCCCGTTCATCCAGCTCTCGATCGCGTCTATTGTCTCCATCACCAACACCTCCACTTCTTCAAGTGCCTCACCCATCACCGTTACTGACACGTCGTCCGCGAAACCTACGATTTTCATTTTCCTAGACAGCTGCAGCGTTTAGACTCCATCGTACATCCCGTTCCAAAGGGTTGGACCGAGAATGGAGCCCTGAGGAACACCCGCTGTGACACGCAATGACTTCTGCCCTTCGCTCGTCTCATACAGCAGCACTCTGCTCTGAAAGTAGCTCTTTAGGATCTGGCATAGATAGTCGGGAACCCTCATTCTATGCAGCGCTGCAGCGGTGGATTCCCAGCTGGCACTGTTGAACGTGTTCTTCACATCTATCGTGACCACAGCGCAGTATCAATCTCCTCTTCGCTTCTGTTTAGATGACTTCTCAGCACTCTCGAGCACTATCCGAATTGCATCCACTGTCGATGCTCCTTTGCGGAAACCGAACTGCATTTTGGACAGTCCGCGCTCACCTTCCGTGAATTTCGTCAACCTGTTAAGAATGATCCTTTCCAGGAGTTTTCCGAGTGTATCCAGCAGGCATATGGGCCTGTACGAGGTCGGGTTGCCAGGTGGCTTCGGCAGCAACACCAGCTTCTGGACCTTCAACATTTCGGGGAAGTTGCCTTCATTTAGACACTTCTGCATCACTATTCTGAACATGCCAGGATCGCAGCTTTCAGTACCACGTTTGGTATTCCATCCGGACCAGGGGCTTTGATTTTAGGCGCTTCGATGCTTCCACTAGCTCGTCGTTAGTCACTTGCCGATCCGAGTTTGTTCCTTCTTCTTCGCCGTACGGTGTCGGTGACCATATAGTTAGATCGTGCTTCGGGAAAAGACCCTCGACGATTATCTTCAGCTTGCTCGAACACATTTCGGCTGGCGTCGTCGGACCCTTCATTTTCGCCATCACGACTCGGTATGCGTCACCCCAGGGATTAGCGTCTACGTCTCGGCATAGCTCCTTGTGGCACTCTGACTTGCTAAGTCTGATCTCCCGTTTTAAAGCGGCCCTAGCTTCCCGAAACGCTGCCTTACGCTCTTCTCTATCTGGTTCCGACCTTGCTCTTTGGGCCCGCCTTCTGGCTCTGAGATAAGCAGCGCTTAACGTACTAAGCGTCTCGTTCCACCGGCATGCGTGGTTCCAGTTTTCGTGGCATTGTGGCGTCACAAGCCGCCACAATCCTTCTTGTTAGGACAGCCGCATCCACGTTCTCGGTCCCGCCGTTCGGCCGAAGTGCCTCAACAAAGAGGTCTTTGTTGAAGGCTTTCGTCTTCCACTTTCGTTCGCCGGTCACCCTTCTCTGTACTGCCGCGGGGTTCCGTTGACCGATACGGTAGCGAATCGCCTGGTAGTCACTATGCGTATACTTTTCGCATACTCTCCAATCCATGTTCGCCGTCAATGAGGGACTACAGAATGTGACGTCGATGATAGACTCCCTCCCGTCTCTTCGAAATGTGCTAATAGAGCCTTCATTACACAATCGTGCGTCTAACTTCGCTAGAGCTTCCTGCACGATACACCCTCTTGTGTTGGTTACTCTACTGCCCCATTCCACAGCCCAGGCGTTAAAGTCACCACCAATGACTACCGGCTTCCGATCGATCAACTGCTCGGTTAACTGCTCCAGCATTAGGCTGAACTGCTCTACTGTCCACCTTGGGGGAGCGTAGCAGCTACATACGAAGATGCCGTTGATTTTGGCTATCACGAAACCCTCGTATGAACGTTCTACCACTTCTTTGATGGGAAATCTTCCCATAACTTGTATCACAGCGGTTCCTGATCTATCCGCCACCTAGTTACCGTTATTAGGGGGGACTTGATAAGGCTCTGTGATCAAAGCGACATCGTACATAATTTCTGTCGTAGACTGCCACAATATTTGCTGTGCCGTATCACAGTGATTCAGGTTTATCTGGGTCATCTCCATCACCGTTGGCCTGCAGTCGCCTTCATGTAGACTGGGCATGTAAAGCCACCCGTCTGATGGTCGTTTCCTTCCGCTGGTGTGTAAAGCAAGCATTTTGGCCTCTGCGTGCAATCTCTCGCAAGATGGCCCGTCTCTCCGCATTTCCAGCACATCCCGGATCTGTCCGGACCTTTGCAAGCCCCTGCTAAATATCCAAAGCCTAAACATTTGGAGCATTTTTCCGTTTGTTTATTTACTCGTGGGGCTGCTCTCAGTAGGCATCTCGACCATCCAACTGTAACTTTACCTACCTCCAGTGCCTTGTCTGCAGCGGTTACCGGTAAACGAATCATCGCTGTCTGCGTTCCTCCGTATCCCTTCCTTAACCGGATCGTCATGTGCACCTCGCCCAGTTTGCACTGCTGCTTCATAGCACCTCTCAGTTCGTCTTCCGTCGTTATTTCGTCAAGGTCCTTGCACACAATTACCATCTCCGGGCTTAAGGCTTTAACTTCTGCCTTTCCACCCATTGATTTAGTTATAGTCTCCTGCAAGGCAGAGCTACTAGTCGTAGTATTCTTCTTCAGCTCGAGGAGCATCTCATTTTTTGGGTACGCCTGACTCTTAACACGTTTTCCCTCAAATCTTTCAGCTCCGGGTCCTCTCTGACCTTTTTGAGCTGTGCTGCGTACGTAGTCTCGTCATTTGCTTTGACGAGCACGGCTTCTCCATTAGGCGCCTTCTGACGAGCCGAGAGTTCTGATTTCCTCTTCTGCTCCCCTTTTCGCTCCTCCTTCTTTTTTTGCTGGTTCCCTCGTTTCTCTTTCCGACCTACAACTATACTCCAGCTTTCACCCTGTAAGGTGGCGTCCTATCCTTCTACAGCAACAGCGTGCTCGAGCGTCTGCCTCTTTGACCCGCCTGGTCTTTCGTCTCCTAGCGAGGATCTTGTCCTCTTTGGAGTTATGAGAACTGACGTGTTCTCAACTCCAATCTGCCTCTCCTTACCCTGTTTCGGAGGGGCTAGGAGGATAGTGGCCTTAGCCGATGCCGATGCTCGCTCAGCTGAATCCGCCCTCTGCGTTGCCGTATCGTACTCTTTCACGACAGACAGTAGCGCCTTCCGGATTTTGATGACCATCTCCTTAATGTCTTTATGGGCATTCTCGTGTCCACTGTCTCCACTCGCTGCACATAGTCGCCTCTCGCGATTCCATGATTATCTATACTGCCAAAAAGCAGCAGTGAGGTCATGCAAGGGTTGACACTATCCTTCATGGGGAGTAGTGTTCAGAGCCGGATCGGCGTAAATCGGGAATGCTTCAGCCGAACCTAGTACCACCAACCAAATGATGACGAGTTTCGAACGTACCCGGAGAGCTACCAGGGTTTTGTTGGGACGGAGGCAGCCATGCTGTTAGCCCACTCGCCATTTCACATCGGTGTCATCCTTCCTTACTCAGGGAGTAGAACAGCACGCCTGTCAGCCCAAAGTCGCCATCCTATTCGTGATCCGTGTCCTGTCCATTGACGTTCGCCATGGCCAGTATACCATAATCAGGATGTTACTGGCGTCGATCTTGATGTGCCGGTTGGCACTCCGGTTAAGCTAGAGTGCTTTTATTGCTAAGATCTTAGATTATTGGAATCTTAGGATCTTAGCAGAAGCGGCACAGACTCGCTTCGTCGGAGCTGCTTTCGGAGTTATGGCTTTTTAGAAGTTTAGAAGAGCCCAATCTTAGCCCCACCATATCCTAGCAAAACTCCCCAACTCGCAGTAGGGCCTTAGGGGGGGGGGGGGGTTCGTTAGGCTCCTAGACTCCTGTCCTTCCTGTTCCTGCTGCCCCCATGTATGTATGTGTGTGTATGTGACCAAAAATGTTACTCATTTTTCTCAGAGATGGCTTTACCGATTTTGACAAACTTAGTCTCAAATGAAAGATACAACGTTCCCATAGGCTGCTATTGAATTTCTAATGGATCCGACTTCCGGTTCCGGAATTACAGGGTGATGAGTACGAACACGCAGGAAATGTCGATTATAATAAATTCTGCAATGAATGTATAAAGGTGAAATTTTTTCCAACATATGACCACAACTGCTTCGATTTGTAGATTTTGGTCACTAACATCCATTCGAAGTCTCTTAGGCCACATTGGCCACCATCATCGGTTCTGGAAGCCCCGGCGGAAGTATCCAAATTCAGAATAACAGTCACATCGGTTTCTCGGAGATGGCTAGACCGATTCAACCAAACTTAGTCTCAAATGAAAGGTGTTGCGCCCCCATAAATGGCTTTATTATTGCATCCTGATCCGACTTCCGGTTCCGGAGTTACAGTTTGTGGCGTGCGATCACATAGCAAATTGCGATTCAAACCGATACTCCGATGAAAGCAAAAAAGGTAAAAATTTCGCTAAAATGTCTCTCAAACAACTTAAATTTGCTGTTCTAGGTCACCGATGGCCAACCAAACTTTCGTTGACTACATTGACCACCATAGGCGCTTCCGGAAGTGCCCGGGAAAAGCGGCCATCTTTCAAAATTGACGAACTCACATCAGTTTCCCGGAAATGGTCGGGCCGATTTGCACAAGCTTAGTCCCAAATGATAGCTATAATATCCCCACAGATGCCTATAAAATTTCGTACGGATCGCTTATATGGGTCCGGAAATATAGACTAAACCGTCCGGTCACATATGAAATTCCCATATAAGCCGGAACTCAATATTTTTTTTTCAAAGGGAAAGGGGACCCCATGAAATTTCAGAAATCGAATTCGTATTTTTGATGCCAAACTTCTTTAAAATGCATGAAACGTCGAGATTTTACGTTATCTCGTAAATTTTTTTTTATAAAAATCGACTTTTTGGGACTTTGCCGATTTCGCATCTTTTTTGCCTCTCTCAATAGAAAGGTATTGCAATTGCTCTGGAAACCGACTTTTTAACGGAGGGCCGAGTGACATATACCATTCGATTCAGTTCGTCGAGTTCGGCAAATGTCTGTGCGTGTGTGTGTGTGTGTGTTTTTATAGTAAGGTTAAAAAATCTTCAAAAGCCTGGCCTGTAGTGTATTGGCACTGTGTGGGACTCACGATTCACGTTCGTGCCTAACCACTAAAAACATTCCTTACTTTTTACACCCTTCTTCCCCACGGAACTACGTCATCGTATTACTTCGTGGGGGGGTTCGTTGCACTTTCGTCGCACCTCTTTCTGCTGCTCTATCTCGGAGACTCGCTTGGTTCATGGAGTGACACGACCTATGAGCTTTGATTTAACTCTCGGTTCCTCTCCTGCTTATTGTCTCCATCCATTACGTCGCCGTTTATTTCGTCCCTGTGGTGAGCCGTTTAGGTGCTGATTCCCTGAGCCATTCAGCTCATGTTTCCATGAGTCATTCAGCTCCCGGCCTCATCACGATCCGCTTGGATAGTGCTCAACGGTGAACTCATCCTACTCCGACCTATGGTTCCCCGACGGAGGAATTTCCCCCGACACCGATACCCGCATTCTTGAGCCATTTAGCTCTACTAAAATCTTCCAGCTTTACCGCTTATCCTGCTCCGATTGAGAGTTCCCCGACAACAGAATTTCTTTCGTTACCGGTGTTTGTTTTGTGAGCCAATTAGCTCCCCTTTTCGTCACGATTCTGTCGGGTAGTCCACGGCGCCGAATCAGCCCTATCGTGAATTCCCCGGCGGCAGACCGCTCCCGATACAGATGTACGTTTCTGTGAGCCATTAAGCTCCCCGCCTCGTCTACTCGGTCTAGTCCCCGGCGGTGGACCTAGCCTACTCAACGGCCAGCCAGCAGATGCTGAGGTCCATCCAGCGATTCCGGGTAGAGCGTAGCTTCCGGTTCACTGGCGCCCCAACGACCCACTTCTGGCTATTCGACGCGGTCTACTCGGTCTAATCCCCGACGGTGGATCTAGCCTACTCACGAGCTACCCGGTAGAGTGTCGAGGTCGGTCCGGCGATTCCGGTGGAGCCTGACGTCCGGTTCGCTGGCGCCCCGACGATCCGAGCCCGGTGCTACATCGCGTACTACTCAACTGGTTCCTGGCGGTGGACCCAGTCTACACCGTCGGTGAGTTTCCCGGCGGCGGAATTTCTCCCGAAACCCTATTTGTGGTTCCACTGCGGCGTTCTAACCAATGTCGTTACTTTGTTGGTCCCTTCGCCACTTCCTTTGCAGCTCGGAGAGTATACTCGTAACAACTCTGTTGACAGCGTCCCAGATATGCTCGTTGCGGCACATCTCTTCGACGATATTATCCACTGTTATATCAGGCATACCCCTTCGGACTTCTTCGAATCTGGGGCATTCGAAGACCACGTGTTCCGGTGTCTCTTGCACGTTCACACACTCCGGGCAAAGGGGTGACGAAGCGTGTCCAAACCGATTTAGGTATTTCCGGAAGCATCCATGCCCGGACAAAAACTGCGTCAGATGGAAGTTCACCTCTCCATGCTTCCTATGTACCTAAGTAGACACATTTGGGATGAGTCGGTGGGTCCACCTTCCTTTCTCCGCGTAATCCCACTCTTGCTGCCACTTAGCCAACGAGTCCGCTCGAACCAGTCTCCTTGCATTACGTTCATTTCTTCGCTGGTAGCATTCTGCGTCCTCAGCCAGAGTGATGGAGATGGGAATCATCCCGGCAATTACGCATACCGCCTCCGACGATATCGTTCTGTACGCACTTGCGACACGAACAGCCATTAGGCGAAAAGTGCTTGTCAACTTCGTCCGGTTCCTCTTTGAGTTCAGCGCAGCAGCCCAGGCCGGTACGCCATATCTCAGGATTGAGGATGAGACATTCGCCAGGAGACGTCTCGTGCTGCCTCTTGCCCCTCCGTGATTCGGCATGATCCTTGCCAATGCGCTAGTTGTCCTCGCAGCCTTCTCACATACATAGTCGACATGGCAGTTGTAATTCAACTGATCGTCAACCATCACACCCAGGTGCTTCAGCGCGCGCATCGATGGAATGGATTGTCCCCCGACGCTGATATCGAGACGCTGGATTTGCTTACGATTGCTAACCAGCACTACCTCAGTCTTGTGGTGAGCCAGCTGCAACCTGACGTTAACCATCCAGGTTTCCACGATGCCTATTGTCTCTGCCGTCAGCATCTCCACCTCCTCAAGGCTCTCGCCCGTTATCGTCAGGACAACATCATCTGCAAAGCCGACGATCTCCATTCCCCTGGGCAGTTCCAGTGTTAACACTCCGTTGTACATAATATTCCAGAGCGTTGGGCCGAGTATGGAGCCCTGAGGTACTCCCTCCGTTACCCTAATCGACCTCTGCCCCGTGTTCGTTTCGTAGACCAGTACTCGGTTCTGAAAGTAACTTTTCAGAACCTTGCACAGATAGTCCGGAACCCGCATTCTATGCAGCGCTACGGCGATGGCTCCCCAGCTAGCACTGTTGAACGCGTTCTTCACGTCTATCGTTACCACGGCGCAGTAGCGATTACCCCTTCTCTTTTGCTTCAATGCTTTCTCCGCGTTCGCGATGACGATGCGGATGGCGTCCACCGTCGATATTCCTTTCCGGAACCCGAACTGTCTCTGCGATAGTCCGTTCTCACTTTCAGCGTAGGTCGTCAGCCTGTTGAGGATGACTCTTTCCAGGAGTTTAGCGAGAGTATACAGCAGGCATATAGGCCGATACGATGCTGGATCTCCTGGTGGTTTCGCTGGTTTTGGCAGTAACACCAGCTTCTGGATCTTCCATCTATCCGGGAAGTAGCCATCGTCCAGGCATTTCTGTAGGACTATCCTGAACATGTCCGGAAACATCAGGATCGCAGTCTTCAGTGCCACATTGGGGATACCATCCGGTCAGGGAGCTTTCTTCGCTTTCAGCCCTTTTGCCACTATAAGGAGCTGGTCGTTGGAAACCCGATTGTCACCTGCATTTCCACCATCTGCATCAGCGTACGGTGTAGGCGGCCATGCGGTTGGGTCGTGCTTCGGGAAAAGGCCCTCCACGATAATTTTCAGCTTGTCGCCGCACATGTCGACTGGCGTCATTGGGCCCTTGATCCTGGCCATAACGACACGGTAAGCATTGCCCCAGGGGTTAGCGTCTACTTCTCTGCCCAGCTCCTTATAGCAGGTGGACTTGCTTAGCACTATCTCACGTTTAAAAGCGGCCCTAGCCGCCCGGAATGTTACCTTACACTCTTCTCTGACTGCCTCAGATCTTGCTCTCTGAACGCGTCTTCTGGCTTTTAAGCAAGTAGCCCGGAGGATGCTTAGCCTTTCGTTCCACTAGTACGCCGGACGCCGGTAGTTCCTCGGCTCCATTTTCCTCGGCATTGTTATATCGCATGCCCTAGCTATTGTTTCCGACAGCTCATCGGCACTCGGAATTGGAGTGGCGCTGTCAGCACGAAGTGCTTCCACAAAAAGGTCCTTGTCGAATTCCTTTATTTTCCACTTCCGCTCGCCAGTCCTCACTCTCTGCGTCACCGTACGATTTCGCCGACCAATGGTGTAGTGGATGGCTTGGTGATCACTATGTGTGTACTGCTCACTAACTCGCCAATTCATGTCATCCATCAGCGACGCGCTGCAGAATGTTACCTCGATGATGGATTCCCGACTGTCTTTATGGAATGTGCTAGCGGAACCTTCATTGTACAGCTTTACGTCCAGCTTCGCCGGTGCTTCCAATAGGCTGTAACCTCGTGCGTTGGTCAGCCTGCTACCCCACTCCACGGCCCAAGCGTTGAAATCTCCTCCTATAACAACCGGCGTTCGCCCGACTAACGAGTCGGTTAATGCGTCCAGCATCCGGATGTATTGCTCTGGTGTCCACCGTGGAGGAGCATAACAACTACACACGAATACGCCGTGTGGCGATCACGAAAACTTCGTGTGTGCTATCCACTACTTCTTGAACAGGGAAACCGCCCATCACTTAGATTGCCGCCATCCCTGTACTATCCACCACCCAGTTACCGTTATCGGGAGGGACACGATACGGCTCTGCAATAATTGCAACGTCGCACTTCATTTCTGTTGTTGACTGCCACAACAGTTGCTGTGCAATGTCACAATGATTGATTTTGAGTTGGGTAACCTCCATAATTATTAGGCCGCCTTCGCCTTTTTGTACTCTGGGCATAAGAAGCCTCACGTCATGTGGTCTTTTTCGACCTCATTTGTGCAGAGAAAGCACTTCGGTTGCTTTGTGCAGTCTCTAGCAATGTGTCCCTTCTCCCCACATTTTCTGCACAGATCAGATCTGTCGGGGCCTCTACAGTTTCTTGCCTGATGGCCAAAACCCAGGCATCTCAAACACCTCTCCATTTGTTTAGTGGCTCTAGAGATCAATCGCAACGAGCACACCGACCACCCGATTTTGATCTTACCGGTCGACATAAGCTTGTTGGCTGCGGTTGGCGATAAGCGTATCACTGCTGTCTGTGTGCCACTGTACGCCTTCCTCAATCTTATTGATATCTGCTCCCTCTCCAGGTTTCCTTGCTCTATTAGCGCGCTTCAGATTCCTGCACTCGACCACTGCTTCCTGAACTAATGCTCTCACATTCGCTTCTCCTCCCACCGCTTCTGCCACAAGTTCCCGGTAGGCCGAGCTCTTGATCAATGGATCTTTCTTCAGCTCGAACAGCATTTCACCTTTCTGAGTACGCCTGGTTCTTATAACGTTCTCCCCCAGCTCCTTCAACTTGGGGTCCTCTCGCACCCTTTTGAGGATCGCAGCGTACGTCACGCCTTCGTTTACTTTGACGACTAGAGCGTCTCCCCTCTGCTTCTGCTGGCGTGGCCGAAGGTCTTCTTTCTTCTTTTTCTTCTTTTCCTCCTTTTCTTTCTGTTTTTTTCCTCCTCTCTTCTGCGGTTTCTACGGTACGCCATTCACTCTGTGATTTTCGGCTTTTTCGCTGTCCTTCACCGACCTTCCTGGGCTTCTTCGGTTCCTCCTCCTCTCCTGGCGTTTCCCTTATTCTTTTCACAGAACGAGAATCCCGGCCGCCCTTCGGTGTCTCATAGGCTTCTGCTTCTTCTATCGCTGTGGACTTCAGCGCATTTTCGGCGTTTTCAGCTCGCTCTAGTAACGCCATATGTTCGCATTCGGCTGCTGCTACGGCGGATTTGATGGTAATCACTAGATCCTTGATATGTCCGTGCACGTTGCCCTTGCTTTTGACGAATTCGTAGAGTTCATCAATTTTTTGCCTCAACTTCGTCACTTTAGGTAACCCAGACTGCTGGTCTTCTTGGGTAACGCTTGGTTTCGGTGTGCGCACCTGAAATCCTAGCTTTCCTTGGCGACCAGTTGGTTTGTTGCCGCTCGTGCTCTGTGTGGACTCGCTAGGCTGCTCTCGCTGCTGCTGCTGTTGTGGTTGCACTTGCTGTTGCACTTGTTCGTTATGCTGGGTCGGTTAACTCGCTAGCCCACCTTTTGCGAACGGGTTCACCACAGTTGCTCCGTTAGAATTTTTGTTGTTTTTGTTGATTTTGTCTTCTTGCATGCTTTTTGGGTCCCAACTCCAAGCCGCTATCTACGCCCGTAATAAGTAGTCGCATCACACGATCCCATGGTTACCTTTGCGAGCAGTGAGGTCGCATGCAAGGGTTGACGCGTTCAACCCTTCATGGGGTACCGCGTTCAGAGCCGGATCGGCGCTAGTCAGGAGCCTTCAACTGAGCCTACTTGCACCAGCTAAGGTGGCGGGTTTCGAACGTACTTGGAGACCTACCAAAGTTTTACTGGGACGGGGGGCAGCCAGCACCATTAGCCCACTCGCCGTTACGGGGAAGTGTCACCCATCCTTACTAGGGTAGTGGAATGGGGTGGCTGTCGGTCCGTAGATAATTTCGATGAAATCCATTCACATCTGTGTTCTGCCGCCAGTATGCCGTAATTAGGACCTTACTGGTGTCGATCCTAATGTGCCTGTTGGCACTCCTGTTGGGTAAGGGTGCTTTATGCTAAAGTCTTGGGTAAAACCTTAGCGGAAGCGGCACCGACTCGCTTCGTCGGAGCTGCATTCGGATTTACATGGCTTTTTCTAGAGGTTTGGCAGAGCCCAACATTGCCTTGCCCCACCATATCCTAGCAAGACTCCCCAACTCGCAGTAGCTCCGGGGGGGGGGGGGTTCGTTAAGCCCCTGAACTTCTGTCCTCCTGTCCCTGCTGCCCCCTTGTCTGTGCGTGTTTTTTTTACAATGGAGAAGACCTTTATGTCCTAAAGCCGTGTGGTGTCCGGCGGGCTGAAATCTTTTTGCACTATTTCAACCAAGAATAGAACCTCTGGGAACTGCTCCCATGTCGTAAGAGGCGACTAACAACATGCTAGGAGTTCCTAGGCCGAGGTTTTGTTCCGTACCGAAGACTTAATCTGGGCGGACCTTAAGGTTTTCCATATTACCCTCTTTCCAGTCTGTATTTAGTGAATCACTGACATATACCTTTTCTGATTCGCCTTTCTTGATTGTGTACCAACGTTTTAAGTTTCTTCTGGCGGTTGTATATTAGCCGTAAATGACGAAATCTAATTCTACACTAAGTAACAGAATATATTAATATACCGGCACTTCCACGCCAAGGTTTAACTTCCAAAGCTTTGGCTTAAAAACCGTTTTTAAAAAATGGAAACTTTCATGCAGGAAATTTATTGAATTGGCCTAAGATGGAGCTGTCGAATTTCACAAAAAGCTTTTTATGTTGCAAGTGATCTGTAGTTGTGTTAAATTAGGTATTTTTCTATTATATTTGGAACCGTCTACCGACAAATCTACATTTACGAATACCTCCAAAAGTGACTTCTTGAGGTCTCATGAAGGCCTGACACTAGCTTTATGATACTTTTGCTTTTCTAAACAGTAATAAAAATCTCAACATTCAAGAACTTCACTTTGTCAGAAAATGTAGGGCCATCGGAAGCTAAAACTTCGTAAAATCGCACTCCTGGTCCTTTTTTCAGTGCAGTACTCTACGTCACTCGTTCAAATTTGCACCGCTCTTATGGTAGTCGGTATTTGCTAGTATTACTGTTCTCCCATCCATTCTGGTAGTCAAACGGTGGGATAGCAAAATTCTTACAAGTTTCCTATCTCATGCCTCCACGCGATTCTAAGTCTATTGATGACATTTGGTCCTTAGACCGCAGAATGAGAGGGTGCGAACAGAATGAGAGGGTGCGAACAGATCTAGTCGAGAAAACATTGCCGTAAAAATGAATAGTTGATCGGAAATTAGCCCCAATACGACTAATCTGACTAGTATCTATGAACACGGCTCAATACGTATTGAAAATTCGCCGCGTCTGTTTTTATGAACCTAATTTAAAGCTCCGTTATTGCTAACAAGCCCGTGCATCAGATTAACAATCCTTTATATTTCCCTTCAGTGTTCGGTATTATCGCTCGTATACTTGTATTCCACAAACAATCCGATATGGAAAATAAGAAATACTTTCCTTGATTTATAACATCTCGCGCTATTTTTGCCAGTATAATATGCTGTCACTTGGTAGTTTTCAAGCCAATAAATATATCGTAGAGAAGAAGTAGCGAGTTCTGTCCAAATACTGTTGCAATAAATAGTGATCCGGCCCATTACGCAGATAAGATTAGCTTTTCCAGGCAATACTCCCACGATCGGCTGTGTGGAGTTCAAATTGTTTTTGTTTAGGGAACATAGTATACTCTCGGTAGCCGGCTGCCCAGAGTTTAAAAATAACCAAAAACTAAACAAGATCATCTCTTTTTCGAGTGATCGTGCACTCGAAGACTAACTAAACAACTACCTAATAAAATATGCTTTACAGGTCGCACCGTTTGCTTGGAGCGAATCCTAGACCTGATACCCTTCCAAACCACCAACTCCGCGACACCTATGGAAGAGTCTGATGAATCGTCGTCCTTCCGTTAAGTAGGTGGAGCATCAACACTTCCTGTCTACCTTATCCTTTATCCTTCCCCGTGAACGATGGAGATGGGGGCGGCCGGCAATGATGGCTATCATGCTGTTGAGGTTTTAATATGGGTCGGATTGGTATGAATTCCTACTTACCACTTCCTAAGCAACTCTTATTAGATAATCAGCAGTCAAACATGATGAAGTCAGTGTGCAATCCGCCAAAATCATCGTCACAACGCAACGCAACGCAACGCAACGCAATGGAGAAGACCTTTATGTCCTAGCCCAGTACACGTGCTATTGGTAGGGTCCAATCTACCACACGGGGTGCACTGGGGGCGTGTCGGACTCGAATGGTGACTAGCCATTAATACCGACTAAACTCCATTGGGCTTCGCCATCATTCCTCCCAGGAACTACCTCTTGGTATTACTTCTGGGGGGATGGCTGTACTAAATGTACTCACTCACGCGTTCATACATCCTGTATGAGGCTTACTTGGGTGCTCTCTCAATCGCACTTTGATTCACTCTCAAACACTCCCACATGAGGCTGACTTTTGTGCTCACCTTTTACGTTCCATGCGAGGCTGACTTGTGTGCTCACCTTACTCGTTCCTTGCTAGGCTTACTTTTGTGCTCGCCCCACCCATACCATGTGAGGCTGACTTGGGTGCTCACCCTATCACCTGATTCACTCTCAATCGTGCCACTCTATTGTACCTTTGTCACTCCCCCTGGCATCCCATGTGGGACATTTTTCTTAGGCCCCACTTCTGACATACCATGCGAGGCTGACTTGTGTGCTCACCTTTTTCATTCCTTGCTAGGCTGACTTTTGTGCTAGCCTCTACCAACCTGTGAGGCTGACTTTTATGCTCACCCTTAACATGCCGTGTGAGACTGACTTGGATGCTCACCCTTTCACTCCTCTGCCACGCCATGAGGCATCGATAGCTAAGTTCCAACATACTACGCTACGACCCTCCCGTCTTGGCATGAGGCAGTCCACTTATACGCCTATACACTCACTCTTCTGTCTTGCTTCGGGGTGGCTGGGTTTATCCCTTACGCGGTTGCCATTCGCTGCGCCAAACCTGCCTCTGCATGAACAGACCATTCACTCCCTTTTTTGCGCTTGGCCTTTTTTGCTCCAGCTAACCAATCACTAGTTAGCCGTGCCCGTCGTCTGTTGCTCGGTTCGCCAGATTACCTGTAGCCTACTGGCAATCTGGATGGTAGCAGCCGAGACTGCGTTCCACTTCTCCACCGATTGACACATCCGCTGAATAAGGGTATCAGGGGTTGTGTCCCAGCCACAGACGTCAAGCATTGCTCTTCTTTCGACGTCGAACCGATGACATACGAACAGTATGTGTTCGGCAGTTACATCTACACCTGGGCAGTCCGGGCAGACTGTGGAGGTACTGACGGAAACAGCCATGGCCTGACAGGAATTGTGTCAGGTGGAAGTGAACTTCCCCATGGGGTCTTCCCACCCAGCTCGATATGCTAGGTATCAGCCGGTGGGTCCACCTACCTTTCGAGGAGTTGTCCCACTCACGCTGCCGATAACTACCTCCGTCTTATGATGAGCGAGCTCCAGCCCTCTCGCGCTCATCCATTCCTCCACCGTGCTAATCGCGGTTAGTTCTACCTCAGGGATTGGCTTCCCGTAGACCTCCAAGGTTACGTCGTCGGCAAAGCCGACGATCTTGACCCCAGGAGGGAACTTCAGTCTCAGAACCCCGTCATACATGAGGTTCCATAGCACCGGGCCTAGGATCGAGCCCTGTGGGACTCCGGCGGTAATCGGAACCCTTTTCTGACCAGCATCGGTCTCGTATAGCAGTACGCGGTTTTGGAAGTAACTTTCCAGGATCCGGTACAGATCCACCGGTAGGCTAAGCCGGTGTAACGAGAGCGCGATGGCATCCCAGCTTGCGCTGTTGAATGCGTTCTTCACGTCAAGTGTCACTAACGCACAGTATCGAATACCTCGCCTTTTTCGTTGGATCGCTATCTCGGCAGTATTTATCACTGAGTTGAGAGCGTCCACTGTGGACTTACCCTTCCGAAAGCCAAACTGGTTGCTTGATAGACCGTCCGTACCTTCCGCGTATGGGGTGAGCCTGTTGAGTATGATCCTCTCAAGCAGTTTGCCAGTGGTGTCTATCAGACAGATTGGTCTGTACGCCGATGGGTCGCCTGGCGGCTTCTCGGGCTTCGGCAACAGCACCAATTTATGCCTTTTCCATCTATCGGGGAAACGGCACTCGTCAAGGCATCTCTGCATAGCTAGCCTGAACATGTTCGGGTTCGCTATGATCGCTGCCTTGAGAGCGTTGTTTGGAACTCCATCCGGCCCTGGAGCTTTGTTCATTGCTAGGGATTTAGCCACTGCGAGTAGTTCTTCATCCGTCACTGGAGCCACCATTTCGACCGTGCCCGCACTGTCTCGTAGTGCAGGTGGCCAGGGGCTTGTGGCTCGAGACGGGAAGAGTACTTCGATAATCGTTGCCAACCGGTCCGGAGACCGTTCTGGGTGTGAGGAGCCCCCTTTGGTCTTGGCCATCACAATCCGGTAGGCGTCACCCCACGGATTCGCGTTGGCACTCTCACACAGGTTGTCGAAACACGCTCTCTTGCTGCTTTTAATAGCCTTGTTAAGGGCCAATTTCGCAGCTCGAAACACTTCACGGCGGTTCTCTCTTGCATCCTCGGTGCGAGCTCATTGCATCCTACGTCTAGCTCTGAGGCAGGCTGACCGTAGAGCTGCAATCTCGGCACTCCACCAGTATACCGGGCATCTACCGTTTCTTGGCAGTGTTTTTCTCGGCATAGTGGCGTCGCACGCGCGTGGTAGAACAGCTACCAGCGCATCCCCGCTTAGACTGTCGGTGTTGGCCTCCAGTCCCAGGGCCGCGGTGAAAGCTTCGCTGTCGAAGTGATTGGACTTCCACCCGCGTACCTGACAGGGATCTCTCGCCCTCGGATGCTGTACACCATAGTTGATCTTAAAGCGGATTGCTAAATGATCGCTATGGGTGTAGCCTTCGTCTACCCTCCATTCCATGCCTGGAGCCAGACTCGGGCTGGCAAAAGTCACATCAATCCACGCCTCCACTCCGTTTCTACGGAATATACTAGCGGAGCCATTATTAGCTAGCACAGTATCGAGTTTCGCAAGAGCCTCCATTAGCGCTTGACCCCTGCTGTTTGTGCAGCGGCTGCCCCACTCCACTGCCCAAGCGTTAAAGTCTCCCGCTATGACTACCGGTTTCCGGCCCACTAGGTCTGACGAGAGCCTGTCGATCATCTGGTTGAACTGTTCTATTGGCCACCTTGGTGGGGCGTAGCAGCTGCAATAGAACACGCCATTGATCTTGGCAATCGCAACACCCTCGGCGGAGGAGTGTATTACCTCTTGAACCGGGATCCTTCCCGTTGTACAGATTGCCACCATTAGAGTCCCGTCCGACACCCAATTGCCGTTGTCGGCAGGGATGTTGTACGGGTCTGAGAGGAGGGCGACATCTGTCCTCGACTCCGAGACCGACTGCCACAGCAGCTGTTGGGCTGCTGCACAATGGTTAAGATTTAGCTGTGTGACGTTCACGGCTTCTTCTTATTTACCTCACCGAAGGGACACGAAGGTCCGCCGATAGCATGTTTATGGGCTTGCTTCTTAGCGGTGCAGATAAGGCACTTGTGCGCCTTAGTGCACCCCCGCTCTTTATGCCCCTCCTCGCCGCAGCGCCGACATAGTTTGCTCCTGTCTATGCCCTTACACTCGTAGGCTTTGTGGCCGGACTCAAGGCACCGATAGCACCTATCCACTGAAGGCGGCTGGGGTATGCTAATTGGGCATACTGACCAGCCGATCTTCAGCTTACTTTTCTCGGTTACCTTTTTGGCATCCGCCTTCAGTAGCCTGAGGTAGGCTACTTGGGTGCCAGATGGTCCCCCTCTAAGACGCACCGAGGCCCGCTCAATTGTCACGTCGCATTGCTCTTTGACGGCTGCGACGATATCTTCCGCGGTCGTGAACTCGTCCAAGTGCTTGCACTGGAGAGTCGTTTCCGCTCCTAGCGACCTGATTTGGGCGCCTTCACCAAGGACCTCTTGGGCCAAGGCCTTGTATACTGCACTAGATTGTGCGCCTCGCTTCAGCACCAGAAGCATCTCTCCCGTGTTGGTGCGTCTTACGCTACGCACATCCTGCCCAAGGGCCGAGAGGCTTTCGGCCGCCTTCATCGATTTTAGGACATCGGCGTATTTGTCCTTGTCGGTTTTTAACCACAAGGCTTCGCCTCTGTCCTTGGCCTTCTTCGCAGGCCGCGGTACCTCCGGTGTCGGTGCCGGCTTTTTCTTGGTGACCAGCGTCCAGGGGTTTGAGCCCCCCTGCCCCGGTCGTGCCGGGTTGCTGGTACCATCGCTCTCCACAGCGAGGTCACTCTCGCCCTCGCTTACCTCGGCCAAACGGCGTTTGGCCTTAACGGTTGCACGCCGAGTGGTGTTGGTTTTGGCACCCTCGCCTGGCGACTTCCTAGGGCGCTTCGTGTTTGATGCCGTCTTGCGATTGCCCTTGCCTTTTCCCTTCGAGGGGAACTCGGTCGCCGCTCCGATCGACGTGGCTGCTCCATAGAAGGTGAAGGCCACTGTCTGTGAACCTCTATCGACCTTCTCTCTTTCCTCCCTATTGGAGGCCACTGTCTGGGTTTCTCTGTCGGGCCTCTCCCGACATTCCACCCTCTTAGCATAGGCCTGCTGTTCCTGTCTTGCGACACGAACAGCTTTCCGGAGCTCCAGGAGGCTCAACTTCAACTCCTTGGCTATATTCTGCTTTACGCTAGTGAACTCGATTATTGAATCGAGTTGCTTCGCTACTTTGCGCATCGCAGATAGTGGCCCCTCCGGTGCATTGGTAGGACTATTGCCTACCGCTGCTGGGGGGTCACTGGTGCTTTCAGATGCAGCACTCATCGCTCCACTACTCTCCACAAGGGGGGGGGGGGGGAGACCTCGCCAAACCACCTCTAGCGAAGGGGTTTGGCACCTCCATTTGTTTGTTTTCATTTTTTGTTAACTCCATGTAAAATCCCACGAGTCGCGCGAGAAATAAATGTCCGCCACGCTAGAGCTCCGCATTAGCGTGGTAAGGAACGCTTACTGTGGGGGTTGCCCAGGTACCCCACAGGCTCCGTTAACGATCGAGCATCTTTTTCACCCCCTCGATCACTCATCCCTCGGCACGGGTCGCTTCACGCCTTGGAATTGGGGTTATGACCTACCTTGCTTTACGTGGTGACCTCGGCCCAGATCATCACAACCATCCTCCTTTACCAGGGCTTTGGACCTGGAGCTCTGGTTCTTAATAGTTCCATGTACGTATATTATTACAGACATGCCACTATTGAGATCCGTCATTCGCTAGCGGAGTTTTGTCTGTTCGTGTGTATGTATGTATGTGTGTATGTGCGTCTGTGTGTGTATGTGACCAAAAATGTCACTCATTTTTCTCAGAGATTGCTGAACCGATTTTGACAAACTTAGTCTCAAATGAAAGATACAACGTTCCCATAGGCTGCTATTGAATTTCTAATGGTTCCGACTTCCGATTCCGGAATTACAGGGTAATGAGTACGAACACGCAGAAAATGTCGATTATAATTAATTCTGCAATGAATGTATAAAGGTGAAATTTTTTCCAAAATATGACCACAACTGCTTCGATTTGTTGTGTTAGGTCACTAACATCTATTCAAAGTCTCTTTGGCCACCATCATCGGTTCTGGAAGCCCCGGCGGAAGTATCCAAATTCAGAATAAGAGTCTCATCGGTTTCTCGGAGATGGCTAGACCGATTCAACCAGACTTAGTATCAAATGAAAGGTGTTGCGCCCCCGTAAATGGCTATTCAATTTCAGCCTGATCCGACTTCCGGTTCTGGAGTTACGGGTTGTGGCGTGTGATCACATAGCAAATTATGATTCAAACCGATACTCCGATGAAAGCAAAAAAAGTAAAAATTTCGCTAAAATGTCTCAAACTACTTAAATTTTCTGTTCTAGATCACCGACGGCCAACCAAACTTTCGTTGGCTACAGTGACCAGTGGCGTAGTAGCGGGGGGGGGGGGGGTTGGGGACAAACCCCCTTCCCCCGAAATATTTTGGAGAATTAAAAAAAAAAATCAATATGATAAACAAAAATATGCCAAAAATTTTAAATGAATTGAAAGTTTCATTTGCAAAAGTTATCTGTGAAAATATTGCCTTGTAGTGAAAATTGGCTGCAGACTCGACACCTACCTGACGGCAGGGATGTTATGCACCTCAGAGCAAATAAAGAGAAAAAAACAAACGCTCTTTGCACTTTTCATGCGAACCACCGCTCTTCTCTTTCACAATAAACCTCTTCACTCTGATGCGTGATGCTCCCACACGTGTATTCTACTCCATGGCTGCACGCCACAAAGAGTAGAAATAAAGAGGCTCTTTAGTGTGTATCTTGGTCCTATGCGCACGTAAGTAGGGAAGGCAACCAAAAAACATTTTTAAAACATTCTTCCGGTCAAACTTTATCTGAACTGTAGTTTGATTCGCCTGCTTTCCAGTGGGGGGAGGCACAAAAAAGTGGCTCTTCAAGGTGACTCTTTGAACGAAATTGTGCAGCTCTTGGTGCACTCTTTTTCGTTTTCAAGTGTCTCTTTGTGCGGTCGTTCTGCACATCGCAGTGTTTTTGTGCTGCTCTATTTTCAATCGGTGTATTTCGCTCTTTGTGGCTCATTGTGTGAGCAAATAACAAGCCTGCCTGACGGCACGTTGTGGAGGCTAGCTCAACCGCCGAGGACTATAACAAGTAGATCGCGGCGAAGCGAGGAGCTGGGAGCTTATTGGTTCGCGAAACGGATATCGGTACCGAGAGAAATTTCGCCACATTCTGTAGTCCTTGACTGACGGCGAATATGGACTGGAGAGTGTGAGAGAAGTATCCCCATAGAGACCACCAGGCGATTCTGCAGCACGAAGAAGGACGGGCCGCAAGCTAAAGTGGAAGACGAAAGCCTTTAACGAAAACCTCTTTGTTGAGTTACTTCGGCAAACAACGGAATCAAGTACGTTGATGCGGCAAGAAGGATTGTGACGACTTGTGGCGTTACAATGTCACGAAAACTAGGGCCATGCAGTAGACGGCGTGCAGATTACGGGTTAAATGAGTAGCTCAGTACGCTACACGCTGCTTGTCTTAGATCCAGAAAACGGGCTCAGAGCGTAAGATCGGAGAGTGAGAGAAGAGCGACGTTTCGAGAAGGTAGGGACTCTTTAAAATGGGAGATCAAGCTTAGCAAGCCAATTGCCATAAGTAGCTGTGCTGAGAAATAAACGCCAATCTCTGGAAGACGCGTACTGAGTCGTCATGACGAAGACGAGGGTCTGCGACACCAGCTGAAATATACTCGGGAAAACTAAAGATAATCGTTGAGGGTCTCTTCCCGAATCACGATTCAACTACCTGGTCACCGACACCGTACGACGAAGAAGAAGGAGGTAACACAGCCGAGTGGTAAGTGACTAACGACGAGCTCAAAGAAGCGTCGATGTGACTAACATCAAAGAAAACCCCCGGTCCGGATGGAATACCAACCGTGGCGCTGAAAGCTGCGATCCTGGCGTATCCGGACATGTTCAGGATGCTACTGCTGAAGTCTTTAGATGATGGTAATCCCCCAAATGAGGAAGGTGCGGAAACTGATGTTGCTGCTAAAGTGTGGGAAGTCACCGATCCATGCAACCTCGAATAGACCAATACCGCAGCGTGGCATAAAAGAATGAGCCAGATCCTGAAGAGCTACTTCCAGAGTAGAGCACTGCTGTACCAGACGAACAAACTGGCAATAGGCAATGCGAGTCACAGCGGGCGTTCCTCAGGGCTCCATTCTCTGTCCAACACTTTGGAATGAGATGTACGATGGGGTCTTAACACTGCGGCTTCCCAGGAAAGTGAAAATCGTTGGTTTCGTGGACGATGTGTCACTAACGGCGAGACACTTGAAGAAATGGAGGTGTCGGTGACGGAGACAATGAAACCGCGAAAAGCTGAACAGGACGCTTCGACTGCTGGTCGTACGAGTTGCGATTGCGTATCGGAGGCAGTATGCCTTAACGCCGAGATGATCCCCATCTGCATTACCCTGACGGAGGATATCAAGTGCTACAAACAATGAAAAGCCAGAAACGTGAGGAAGATGATGAGAATCGATTCGATGGTGACGTGGCAGCAGTAATGTGACAATACGGAGAAAGGAAAGTGGACCTACTGGCTCATCCAAACCTGTCGGCATGGGTCAATAGAAAGCAAGGAGAGATGACCTTCCACCTAAAACATCTCCTACCGGGCCACGGCTGCTTAAAGAGAGGAATTCCACGAAGATCCGTCCGAAAATCTTTAAAATCGTGACCGACCATCTTAGATTCCGATGAAACTTTACACTTTTCACCGGCATGGAAGACTAAACATTTTCCACAGGTAATAAGATTATTTTGACTCAAGAGCAACTTTTCAAAAGGGCATAATCGTTCCCACGTGCATGAATTTCAATTTTTTTTGTTCGATTACCGTATTTTATACAGCAAAACTATCTGAGAACGAGTTACAGGGAATGAAAACTTCTAGCGCAGCACTTCCCAAAGTGCGCGTGGTTGCTAACGTTGTCGTCGTCGTCATCTCATGCTGAGTCGGCAGGCCGGTTGCCGTCATCCATGGCCTCGATAAATCTGCTAGCAATGAAGTTTTGTTCCGTGGTTCGCGTGGCTGGATAATTTGGATTTCGTCGGTAACTGCTTTTCCCTCAAGATTGGATCGTCTCGATGTAATTTCATTGAGATTAATTTTCTCCGGATTGTTTGGTTGTTGCTGTTCCAGGTTGCTGGTTACGTTGGTTTTGTTGAGTGTTGTTCTTTGCTTGTTCCAACTATAGACTGCTATGTAGATGCCTAAAATGATACAAATGGAAGATAACCCCAAACTAGCAGATGTTTGGAGGTAATGTCGGTATTTGATAAACTGGAGTTGCTCTCGGTTTTTGAAGTGCAACTTCTTCAATTCCTGTAGGTCCATTTCTATTTCGAAATTGTCTTGTTCGATTTTGACTCCATCTATAGGTATCATTGTTGTCAATGCTTTCGTGGAGAATGTGTAGGTGCTAAAGTTTTTTGCGTCTAGAGATATTGTGCGGTTCGAGAAGAAAATCAGTATTGTTCCGGAGAGCTTTCTGTTATTCTGCATACAATTAGACGACAGGGTGACTGACGTATTTTTGATAATAACGTAATTGTCGGCCAGTCGCATCATACTGGTCAAATTCCGGTAATTCGAAAAAGGACATTTTCCCGGTCAACCGCGTATGATTTTGGAAAAACATTGGTCATCAGAGATGTCTTGCAGTTTGTTTTCGTCGCAAATTGTATCTTCTCCGATTTGTTGACAATTATCCCTAAGAAAATAGGTGAGATTTCTGTAAAAAGCCGTTTAATGATTCGGCCATTGGTTGGAAGTGGTTCTAATAAGAGATTGCTGAACGAGTACGGTAAGATTTGCGGAATGCCGATGATGAAGTAGAGAATTGGTCCTTTAAAGATGGTTCGCACGTCGAGATTATCGTAGGCTTGGTCTGGGTGAAGAATGGTTATATTCTGCTCTTCTAATCTATCTAAAATGAATTTCAACTCTTCTGATTCTAAAAAGTTCTTTGATATTACATTAATTTTCGCAAGTTGTATTTCTTCGAAGATTGAATCAAAATGTTTTTGTATAAGTTCAATGTGGTATGAGATCTTGAATGCTTGTCTTATTGTCGTGAAGTTTTGTTTTATAAAATTATTGATAATTAACGATTGCCTAGCTGCTATTATCTGTTTTTTAATTATTTTTTGCTTGGTGTTAACAGAATCTATAATTTTATTAATGCGTTTTTCTAGGTGTTTGTTCAATGTTACTTGGATGTTGTTTTGTTTAACAAGATCTTGGTTACTTTCTCTCAGCTCTTTAATATCGCTATTGATTTCGATAAGGTCATTCTCATCTAGATTTCCTGATACTGCTTTGATAGCTGTTTCTAACAGATTAAATGCTCCTCTCTTGTGTCTGATTAATTTACTTGACAATAGTTTATTGTATGAGTTTTTTGTATCTATTATCTTTGATTTCAGCATATACGTCAGGTCTGTGTAGTCAGTGAAAACTCTAAGTCCTGCGAGTAATAGTTCGATGTTGTCTAATAGTGGTTTGTACTTGTAAAGGTCGATGACGTGGTAAACACGATGTCGTCCTGTTTTTATGAGTGTATTGCCTGTCTGTAGAGTCAATAATCCGGGATTTCTCGTGAGGTCGTAAAGTTGTATGTTTTGTGAAGTCGTTGTCACAATAGTCAGGGTGATTAGGGTCATAAGGTGAGTCCACATTCTGTAGTTTATTAAGAGAAAAGAATTTTGTGTGAACTCAAATGCGCCGAATATTTTCTTTATGTAGCTCTCGGCCAGAGTGGTCCTCAAAGGTTTCTTGGACTACTGTGAGTGGGAGAAATCGTTCCCGTCCCTTATTTCTCACACCTTGTACTTTATTGTAAACGGTTGCATCCTCTGGTAGGATTGGTGGATCCTCTCTCCCCCTATTATGGTAGCCCAAATTTTTCGATATTGTTTTCTTTGACTGTTTAACTACTTCGTCAAAAAATTTATTTCTATTTTCCAACATTTTGTGAAAATCCAAAGGCCTTTCCTCTCCATCCTGTATTCCGTAAAAGATTTCTCTTGGCTTTAATTTCGTTGCGGAATGCAGAGTGTTGTTATACGACGTGCATGCAATTCTGAAAATTTCGAGATTTGATGG
This sequence comes from Topomyia yanbarensis, assembly GCF_030247195.1. Taxonomy (NCBI): domain Eukaryota; kingdom Metazoa; phylum Arthropoda; class Insecta; order Diptera; family Culicidae; genus Topomyia; species Topomyia yanbarensis. The sequence goes on along the minus strand of NC_080671.1, from coordinate 286,106,926 downwards.
GTACGATTGCAGCGAATCGCAAAAATTTGTCTATGAATTAAAGAAATATGTCAGGCTGTTTAATGAAAACGTCTAAATGTACTATTTCTAGGGGCTTTTTCGGATTTGGTGTTGATCCTAATTTTATTTTGTATGGATGACGTTCATACTTGTTTTTGTTGCAGATACGACAGAGCCTAACAAATTGTCGAATCTTACGTTTCATCGCAGGGAAAAAATAACGGCTAGCAATTTGTTTGTTATTTTCCCAGATGCCTCGGTGGCTACTAGAATGTGTCTGTTCGATAATTAGGTTTTGGTCTTCTGCTGTTTGAAGATCGATTAAAAATTTCTGGGAGAAGAATATCTTGCACGGTTTGCCTCGGCTGAAGTAATTTTTGTAAACTATTTGAATTGTTTGCATCAAGTTTTCGGGACAAAACTCCGAATGTGATTTTTGTAATAGTTCTTCTGAACATTCGAGGGAATATTTCCTCGTATTGCTCATCTTCGTTATCGTCAATTTTCAGAATAATTTGATTGCTGAAACTATTGAGGTAAATCGGTGCAAGGTATCTAAGCTGAATCATCTGTGTCAGCGGAAAGTACCGTTGCATCGTCCGAAGAAACGTCGTGTTGTGAATCAGATGATGATGTATCAGTTTCAGCGTCGTTAGCGTTCAGTTCTTCTCGTACTCTCGATCGAGAGTCTCTCGAGAGACTGTCGGCTACAATATTTTGTTTTCCTGGTCTGTATTTGATTTCAAAATCAAATTCGCCCAGGGAAAGACCACAATGAACTAGTCGGTTATTGGTATCTTTGAAATTCAAGCCAAAAGTTAGCGGTTTATGGTCAGTGTAGAGTACAAACTTTCGGCCATAGAGGTATGGTCGAAAATATTTACTTGCCCAAACGACTGCGAGAAGTTCTTTCTCAATTGGGAAGTATTTCTTTCTCTTCCGACTTATTAAGTGTTCTCGAAGCAAAAGCTATAGGCTTGTCGCTTCCTACGGGTCCTTGAGAGAGGACTGCTCCAATGGCGAAATTTGAAGCGTCCGTTGTTAAAATAAAAAGTTTTGTTAGGTCCGGATATTGTAGTATGTTGCTACTAGAGAGAATGTTTTTGCACCTCTCGAAAGCTGTAACAAACTCTTTCGAGTGTGTGATCGACTCTCCTTTGTGTAGCGCCTGTTTTAGCGGTTTGGCTATTTTAGCGAAATCTCTGATAAACTTGCGATAGTATCCTAATATTCCGAGGAAATCTCGAAGTTCCTTCTCGGTTCTAGGCAGTGCCCATTTCCTGATAATTTCAATCTTGTCTGGATTAGGCTTTACTCCGTCGTAAGTAACAATGTGACCTAGAAAGGCAACTTCTTTATGAAGGAATTCGCTTTTGTCAAGCTGAATCTTTAAGTTATACTTTCTTAAGGTCTCGAAAAATTTTCTCAGGTTATCGAGATGTTCAGTTAGGCTAGTGGAAAATACGATGATGTCATCCATGTACACAAGACATCTGACACCGATGTGTTCTCTTAGCACGTTGTCCATGACACGTTGGAATGTCGATGGAGCATTTTTGAGGCCGAAAGGCATTCTCAAAAATTCATAGTGTCCGTTCTCGACACTAAAAGCAGTTTTTTCTACATCACGTTCGTCTACCTGTGGTGGAAACCCGATGCGAGGTCGAGCGTGGTGAAGTACATACATCTACCCAATTTGTCCAATATATCTGTGATGTTTGGAATTGGGTAGCGATCATCAATAGTTTTATCATTCAACTTTCGATAATCGATTATAATACGCCATTTCTTCTGCCCGGAAGCGTCTAATTTTTTTGGCACTATCCAGACAGGTGACGTCTATGGGCTGCTCGACGGCCGTATAATGCCTTGATCAAGCATTTTTGAAATCTGACGCTGAACCTCCGCTCTGTGGTAGAATGGATAGCGAAAGGATTTCGTATGAATGGGCACGTCGTCCCTTGTTATGATTTTGTGTTTTTTTTGTGATAACCAATCAATCCATCGAAAAAGTCATGAAATTCGAAGACGTAAAATCTTAATTTTTCGGTTTGTGGAAACGGACTAAATTCGACGTACTGATTTATACAGTGTGAACCACTAATATTACGGATCTTGATGGGTTCCGTTAATCGACACCTTTCGAGGTTGACGTGTCGCGGGCTAATAAGGTTTTTATTGGCACCGGTGTCAATGAGAATTTTTAATGAACCTTTTGATTTGTATCGTAATGTAAGGAATGAAATTCTCTAGGTCGTCGGATGGTGACCTTGAGCCATCAGAAAATTTAAATCGTCTCCCTCTTATTATTAGTGTTGTCGTTTTGTGTTTGAGAAGTTTGCCCTGCATATTCGTCTGTGCGTAGTGAATTCTCAGGTTGCTGATATGAGTTCGGCATTTCATATTGCGCTGAGGGTCAGGATTATCAAATTCGTCATAGAAATACTCATAGGGTTCGTTGTTACTTACCGAAGTATGGACTTCGGATGGTTTTTTAAAAAGTTAAACTATACGGTTTGACAATCGAACTAAGACTGATTTTATTGCTTCATATCGATTAAACCTGAACCTACATATTATTTGTTGAATACACAAATTGTTGGCGTTGCAGTCTGGGTGCTCAGCTGACGAATCATTCTTGGTGCAGGTGCCATGGACTGGACGGATGTGTCCGATGGTTTCGGCGATGGGAACTGATGACGATGAACTGATGAATTGATGACTGGGCTGTATGTTACTTGTGACTTCGTGATTGGAATCATTTTGGAGTCAGGCTGGGTTGCACTAGTAACGATTCCCCCTTTGAGATCCGAAAGTCCCGTTTCGGATGCTGGAGGTTGAACATCTATTTTATAAGTTACGTTTCTGGGTTGGAAACAATTGGGTTTACATCTGATCCAAAGTAATGCTAGGAAGACAAAACTTACTAATGTCGACGCTGAATAACTTCCGAACAGCGTCCAAAATTTTAGATTAAGTTTATGTTGCTGGAGATAAACGTGTTCTAGTTTCTGGCGGTTTCCAATGGTAACGTTGTTGATCAATCTCAGGTCACCGAAGTCTTGTAAATTCCATTTAATTAGGAGATTATGAAAAGCTCCTTGATATGTTTCGACAGGTGCGATTGATTCGGTGTTCTGGAATTGCTGATTATTGATGGTGATTGTGCAGTTGGAGATACTGATAAGGAAGTTTCCGTTAAGTGTTCGATTATCTGGTCCACAAGTTGTATGAAATATACTGTCTATTGCGTTTGATAACAGTATTGTGTTCTCGTTTATGAGCTTCTGGATGGTGTGATTGGCGAATGTTGAGTTACATAGTGCGTGTTTCCCTAGAATAATGTGTCGTATGCATTTGTCTTCAAGTTCTCGTATATATGATGACTTTTGAACATAGTCTGATGGGTTTTCAGTGGTGAATATGGTATTTCCGCTTTTCATGACGTGAGTAGGGTAGTTGATGATCATTTGATTATCATTGATCAAAGGGTAGACGTTATAAACGATTGACGTTGTATTTCCTAACTGGGGGACGTGCAAGATATAGAGAAGTTGTTGATTTTTAACAGCAATTTTTGTGGTTACATATTGTAGAGCTTCATCCGGATAGTTGAGCTCCACTCCTCGGTCTTGTAGTAGCGTTTTTATTGTTGTAATCTCGTGTGTGGATAAAATTTTGTTGTTGGTAAGTGATATTTTGGATAGCGTGATCGTTTCTTGGATGTCTTCTAGCAGTTTACTTATGATAGCGATGTTAAGCATTAGTATAACTGTTTCCCAGTCTCCAATTATTTGTTTGTTACGGTTTAGATTAACGGAAATTAGATTTATAGATGTTGTCAACTCCTGAATTCGCTAATTTATGTTTTTGTTGATTTTAAATTGTTCGTTGTTTTGGTCTATTAGATCGTTCATGGTTATGTTGGTGATCCTCAGGTCGTCTGCATCAGGTGATCCGGCTACCCATTTCCATGCTGTCCCTAGAGTGTCCCAGCGTTTTTGGCGGTGATGGTTGAGTGGTTTCAGGCCATGGAGGCTGGCGTATATTTTTTTTTATTTTAAACTTGATTATTTCTCCTAATGGGTTAGTGGTTGTTAGTTTATTATAAAATGTATTTGTCAAGGTGTCAGCCGTTTCTCCTATTCAGAGTTGCACAAAATCATGACTATCACCTTTTCTTCAAAATGTACGCAAAGCTTCAGTCACAAATCAAAATGATCGTCTTTTTCAGTTGAGAGAACATGACCAACCGAAACTGAGCATAGTGAGTACCAACAACAATGACGAGGGAGAGTGAGAAAAAAATGATGGGGCGCAGACAGCCGAGTCAAGTGACAACACACAATGATAATTTTTCTTTCCTTTTTGTCTACCACGCGAATTCAACAAGCGTAGTTTTTATTCACTAAATAATCACCATATACGATTCAACCACTAGCCAGTGTTTATTGACACTTCGCACTTGCCTTAAATTCGATCGAAATCATTAACATACTGATAGTTAAACTTGAAAGATATATATAGCTTATATGCTCCTGAATTGGTAGTAATGCATGTTGTTTTTTGACCTGGTTTACTGCAAAAATATTTATCAACATTTTTTTAACTAACCGAACAACATGATCAAAACACAACATATATTTCTTTTGATTTCCTTGCATTTTAACCCTGTCTACTGTGATTGGGTGCTCTAAACTGCGAATAAACAGAAGTTAGTTTTATGTTATTAGGGAATCCCATAGAATACAGAATGAATATTATATTATTAATTATGACATTCCATGAGCAATTTACGTGGCTTGCAACTCTTATCAAAACGGCGATGGAAAATGAAAGACAATATTTCTCAAGCAATTTTCGCCAACTGCTTAATAGGTAATGTATTTGAACTGTAATATTGAATTCAAGACTTGCGTCATGCACAATTTAATATTTCCTTTGCTAGGTTTAATGACAATAATTTTCAAAACTGACTGTCATCGAGAGGCTTCAGTCAAACTGAGTGAACAAAAGAGCGAAAAGACAGAACATTTTTTCGTAAAGGCACTCACGTAGTATGACTGATACTATATGTTGCTGTCACAATGTGAGAACTTATACGGAAAGAGAGTCGAATATGAGTACTTGCGACCGTGTAGGAAGGTTTTCTGTTTACGGTTACCGAATGCAGCACTGCTCCTATTGCTGCTAAATCGATCGGATGTATAATTTTCGTGGTTCCAGTTTGAATTCTACATTCGTTTTGTTTGATTAGCAAAACTGGGCTCTTGTGTAAATTTTGTATAACAAGCTGATTTGCGCATAGCGTTGGGATGAGATTTATCAGTAGGCATAGTATGTTGAAGGCTGTTGGTGACATCCCTGGAAATTTGGATGTATGAATTAGTTAGTATTGTTAGTCATACGTAATAAGAATGATTGACACAATATGTGGTTTTATAAAAAATAGTTTTTCATTGTTTCCTCTTCCGTTTTAATTTATTTTTGTGTATTTTATGTCTCTGTAATCAATGTAAGTTTTTCGTCTATTCAGTTTTACTTTTTGGAATTTATATCTGTGTTTCTTTTTGTTTCTGATGCCTTGTCTTTTATTGAGAACCATTTCGTCCCTATCTAATGTAGGTTCTTCTGATCTGGATTTATTATGAAAGCCTATCGATTTCTGTTGATATTGCTGAAGTCTATTAACGGTTTCATCGAATATTTCATTACGGTTCTCTAAAATCCTTTCTAAATTAAATGGTCGTTCTTCTCCCTCCTTAATTCCGAAAAATAACTCAACAGGTTTTAATTTAGTTGCAGTATGTATGGTTGAATTGTATAAGGAAGTTGCCACTCTGTATAACTCTTTGTCTGATAGATCATTATATTTTTGTTTGATGCATAAAAAGATTTCAGACAGAGTGGAATGAAACCGTTCTACGATCCCATTCGACTCGCTACTGTTTGAAGGGGTAAAATAAATTTCAACGTTTAGTCTTTGCAGAAGGCCTCGGATTTCAACCGATTTAAAAGCAGGTTCATTATCACAGACAATCATGTTGGGAGTACCGTACGTTGTAAAAAGTTTTGTAATGCTTCGTTTTATGTCTGGGATAGATCGAGACTTGGTGGGTATTAGTATCGCGTATCTAGAAAGTTTGTCTACTGCCGAAAGAAATATGTTGGGCATAGAAATGAAAATGTCTACATGCAAAATATCGAGAGGTTTTTTGGGAATGGGTGTCTCGGCAAATTTAATTTTGTACGGATTTCTCTCATATTTGTTCTCTAAACAAATAGCGCAAAGATTAACGAAACATTGTCTCTTTTTCTTCATCTGTGGAAAGTAAATTTTTTTTATTAGTACTGATTGATTTTCCTCGGCACCCCTGTGCGCTCTGTCGTGTGTTTCTTCCATGGCTGTATTTTGTTCTTCTGGTGTGCGGAGATCCTGCAAGATAGATTGTGTTAGTTTTACTTTTATGGAATGACTCCGGGAGAAGTATGTCCTGTATGTGTGCTGGAGAATGTTTATCCATTCTTCCGGACACATTATGCAATTTATTCTTGATGGATGTAGGTAATCTCTAAAAATTTTTAATGCTAAAGGAACGCCTATTGTAGTTCTTGTAATAGTTCTGCGATAAATATTAGGGAAGATTTGTTCATAAATATTGTCTTCTTGTCCGTCAGATTTTTTCAATATGATTTGATTTTTGAAGAAGTTAATAGGTAGCTCGGTCATTTGAATAAATTCTCCGTCGTCAGTATCGGCAGAGTGTACTGTTTGGCTGTCAGATGAATCGTCGTCTTGTTCATTGTTATTCATCTCAGTTTTGTTGGATATGATTCGTGATAGGCCATCTGCTACAACGTTTTGCTTTCCTGGTCTGTGTCGGATTTCATAGTCAAATTCCTCTAACCTTAATTTCCATCTCACGAGCTTACTATGAGGGTCCTTCAAATTGATAGCGTATGTTAACGGCTTGTGATCTGTGAACAAGGTAAATTTTCGACCGAATAGGTACGGTCTAAAATATTTACAAGCCCAATCGATAGCAAGGAGCTCTTTTTCTATAGTAGAGTATTTCTCCTCACTTTTCGTCAATGTTCTAGAAGCAAAAGAAATCGGTCTATCTTGCCCAATGGAACCTTGCGATAGAACGGCACCAATCGCATACTTAGATGCGTCTGTAGTTAAAATGAATGTTTTCGAGAAGTCTGGATAGATCAGTACATCACTGCTTGTGAGGATGCTTTTGCATTTCCTTTGTATGTTCGATGGTTTCTCCTTTTCTTAAGGCTTGTGTGAGTGGTTTTGCTATTTTTGCAAAGTCCCTAATGAATTTCCTATAGTAACCTAGAACGCCTAAGAAACCGCGGAGTTCCTTTTCGTTCTTAGGTAATGGCCACTGTTTAATAGCGCCAATTTTGGCTGGATTTGGTTTCACTCCTTCGGGCGTAACAACGTGTCCTAAGAAGGATACTTTCTTATGGAGGAATTCACTTTTGTCTAGTTGGACTTTCATATTGAAAGATTTCAAAGTTTCAAATATTTTTGCAAGGTTCACTAGGTGTTCTTGTAAACTAGTGGAAAAGACGATTATATCGTCCATATAAACCAAACATCTTACGCCGATGTGTTCTCTCAGTATATGGTCCATTACTCTCTGGAATGTCGAGGGAGCATTTTTGAGCCCAAAAGGCATTCTAAGAAATTCATAATGACCGTTGTCTACGCTAAAAGCGGTTTTTTGAATGTCTTTTTCGTGAACCTCGATTTGGTGAAATCCTGAAGCCAAATCGATGGTGGAAAAGTAAATGCTTCTTCCTAATTTGTCTAGGATTTCGTTTATATTTGGAATTGGATACCGGTCGCTAATAGTTTTTTCGTTTACTTTCCGGTAATCAATAACTAACCTCCATTTGGGTTGTCCGGAAGCATCTCTTTTTTTCGGAACAATCCAAATGGGAGATGTCCAGGGGCTAGTTGATGCTCTGATTATTCCTTGGCTTAACATTTTGGAAATTTGCCTTTGAACTTCTTCTTTGTGGCAATAGGGATAACGGTATGATTTGGTGTGTGTGGGTGTATCATCCTTAGTGTTTATTCTATGTTTTACCGCATTGGTGAAGGTAAGAGGTTTCCCTTCTTGATGGAATATTTCTTCATATTGAGAGATTAATTTTTGCAAGCCGCTAAGTTCTTCTGAATTTAAATGATCAGTCCGAATCTGCTCCATTATGCTTGTTTTTTGCTTCTTTTTGGATATCGGAGGGGCAGTAAATGATGTGGATTCTATGTTATTTAATTCCAACTTGATGTTGTTTTCCAACTCTAGTTTTTTCGGCTCCGAATTTCTATTTGTCGCAAGTACACTGGCAAAGTGATTGTCTGATCGATACAGTCCTGGGAGAATGAATATTCCTGGGGCAATTTCTCGATCGTTTGAGATATAAAGGTCACCGTCAGTTTCAAATTTAACACGAACGAATTTGGTCTCATGTGCATTCAGTTGGGTGCGAAATTCCTCTGGGTATTTTCGTAGCATTCGTACGTTAACACCAGAGATTTTTAACTCATTCGATGCTGTCAGGATTTCGGCTTCCAATTGTCTAAGAGTCTCGTAGCCGATAAGTCCATCAAAAAACGGATGAAAATCGAAAACATAGAAAATTAGTTTATTCGGTTGTATTTTTGGAAAGGGGTTGAATTCAATGAATTTATCTATAGAATGGGTGCCGTTGATGTTTCTAACTCGTGCTGGCACGGGTTTCCTGCAATTATTTATGTTGACGAGGCGTGTGCTTATGTAGTTTTTGTTAGCACCCGTGTCAATTAAAAATTTCAGTTCACCTTTAGAACTGTGTAGAGCTATATATGGAATGAAATTGTTCATGTTGCGTTGGGTGTATCGAGATTCAAGTGAAAATTTAGGTCATCTGTGCCTGGAATGTTGGAGTTTAAGTTTGTACTTGGTTCTGTTTGAAGTTCTTCGTTCTGAGCGATCGTTGCAGAGGTATCCCCTAATTCTGTTTCGGGGTAGTAATAATTTTGCCATTCGTTATATTCGAAGTGGTTTTGAAAATTTTGTTCGTTCTGGTTTGTCTCCTCAATGTTATAATGTGGGTAGGGTTGTTGATTGTTTGGTCGATTCATATAATTAACTTGACGAGATCGGATAGATCGATCGACGTCCATTGGTTCAACTTTTTGTGGAGGTTTGAAATTTAATGGTCGGTCATTATTTGCAGCTCTATAGGAGATAATTTGTTGAAATTGGTTATTGTATGTCGGTGGTCTGAAGGGTTGTTGGTTTGGGTATGACGGTTTCGGTTGAAATGTTCGTGGGTCTCGTGGTACAAATGGTGGGTTATATGGCAATCTAGGGAGCTGACCAGGTTTCTGTGAGTTTTGAATATTGTAAGGGAAATTTTGTCTCATCGGAACTGGGGGTGGTTTGTTGGGCTGAGTCGTTTTCGTTTTGTAGTTAATGTCAAAGTCACCTGTTCTTCGTGCAATTTTGTTTGCCTTTTCGATTGCGTATTGGAAGGCTTGATTAAGGTTTTTAGGTTGAAGAATGCCGACATGTGACGTGTATGGTTCTTCGAGTCCGTCAATGAATTTCTCTAGGCATAGTTTATCGACAAATTTGACTAAATCTGCTGGATGGTTCCACTCAGAGCTCATTTGGATCTGTGTGGATATCCCTGTGAAACAATCTTGAATTTGCGTATAAAATTCGTTTACTGAGTTGCGATTTTGGCGTAACGAAAAGAGCTTCTGAAGGAGTGTTGAAAGCTCCCTCTTGTCTCCATAATGAATGGTTAGCTCACTTTTAATTGCTGTCCAGAGGAGTGGTGTGCCGTTAGAAGCCAAAAGGTCACCAGCTTCTCCGATGATTTTATTTCTGATTTCTTGCAACCAGAGGGGGAAAAGTGAAGTATTTTCTAAATGCTTATATAAATTGAGGATCCTTTCGACGGATTGTATCCACTGGCTCAATTGCTTGGCATTCCCCGAGAATTGCGGAAGGCCTTTGATCAAGTCAGGCACTCTGCCTCTAGAAAATTCATTGTCGATATTGATTACAGTCCCTTGTGAATTGCCTTGTAATTGTTGTTGTAATTGAGCTACTTGCTGTCTCAGTTGGTCCAGCTCCTGATCATTGGAGGGAAAATTAAACTGTCTTATCTCTTCTTCGCGAGCTTCAACCTGCTGCAAAGCCTCGTTGAGTCTTCGCTGCAGCTCGGGCACATCGGCCTGCATTCTAGCTAATTCTATTTCTCTTGCATTTAATCTCCCTACGGTCTCGTTTAGCTCTTGCTGCAGAGCGTCTAGTCTAATAGACTCGTTCATCATCTTTAGATTAATTTATAGGAAATAATAGGTAGGCGTAAAAGCTAGTCAAAATTCTGGAAAACTATGATCACGTTCACTGTTATTTAGTTACAAAATAAACACTTCTCTTAAAATTATTTTTCGATACGTTCGGATTTAAAGTTTTTATATATTTTATGTTAGTTATCGCGTTGTGATATTTTAGAGGTTTGCTTACCACTGGTGGGGGCTTGCCTCTGTGCTATTAGTAGGGTTTATAGTGCGGGCAAAGTTATATGAACCTATGCTAGGTTTTATAACTTGCGTTTAAATTAAAATTAGACTAACCTTAACGTTTCTCTGCTCAAATCCTTTGGTGTTCTTCCACGGATGAGTTTCCTCGGCAGGGAAAACTGGAGCGTTATTCGTGCGGATAAGTAAAGCTTGGATCCTGATCACTGCAATCGCACTATGATTATCACTTCACTTCACTCTCCGCGAACTAGACTGCGCCACTTACCGAAGTATAGACTTCGGATGGTTTTTTAAAAAGTTAAACTATACGGTTTGACAATCGAACTAAGACTGATTTTATTGCTTCATATCGATTAAACCTGAACCTACATATTATTTGTTGAATACACAAATTGTTGGCGTTGCAGTCTGGGTGCTCAGCTGACGAATCATTCTTGGTGCAGGTCCCATGGACTGGACGAATGTGTCCGATGGTTTCGGCGATGGGAACTGATGACGATGAACTGATGAATTGATGACTGGGCTGTATGTTACTTGTGACTTCGTGATTGGAATCATTTTGGAGTCAGGCTGGGTTGCACTTGTAACGTATATATATATATATATATATATATATATATATATATATATATATATATATATATATATATATATATATATATATATATATATATATATATATATATATATATATATATATATATATATATATATATATATATATATATATATATATATATATATATATATATATATATATATATATATATATATATATATATATATATATATATATATATATATATATATATATATATATATATATATATATATATATATATATATATATATATATATATATATATATATATATATATATATATATATATATATATATATATATATATATATATATATATATATATATATATATATATATATATATATATATATATATATATATATATATATATATATATATATATATATATATATATATATATATATATATATATATATATATATATATATATATATATATATATATATATATATATATATATATATATATATATATATATATATATATATATATATATATATATATATATATATATATATATATATATATATATATATATATATATATATATATATATATATATATATATATATATATATATATATATATATATATATATATATATATATATATATATATATATATATATATATATATATATATATATATATATATATATATATATATATATATATATATATGTATAGATTTTTATACACATAAATGATTTAATAGCTGGTTCGCACAATATAACATTATGGAAATGTCTATTACATTCTTTTTACTCTTGGTAAGCATATATAAGAGCACGATTGTCATGACCCTGAAAAAGAACATGTCTATTCTGACAGACTTTAAACAAACAAAAATATAATATTTAATTGTCTAACCAGCGTGAGTTCAATGTTGCCAAACCATCTCCGGAAAACTAATGTGAGTTTGTTAATTTTGAAAGATGGCCAGTTTTCCGGGGCACTTCCCGAATCGTCTATGGTGGTCAATGAGGTCAACGATACATTGACTGGCCGTCAGTAACCTAGAATTGCAAATGCATATTATTTAGCGCCCATTTTAGCAAAATTTTTACCTTTTTGCATTCATCGCCATCTGTTTGAATCGGAGTTTTCTACGTGATCGCACTCCACAACCCGTAACTTCGGAGCCGGAAGTCGGATGGAGAAGGAATTTAATATCATTTTCCGGGGACGCAACACCTTTCATTGGAGACTAAGTTGATCAAACCAGTGTAGCCATCTCCGAGAAACCAATATAATCGTTACTCTGAATTTCGATGCTTCCACCGGGGCTTTCGGATCTTTCGATGGTGGCCAATGAGGCCAAAGAGACGTTGAATGACTGTTAGTGACCTAGATCTACATACTCAAGCAGTTGTGGTTAGATTTTGGAAAAAAATCACCTTTTTTCATTCATCGCAGAATTTGTTAGAATCGGGATTTGCTGCGGAATTGCACTGGTCACCCTGTAATTCAAGAATCAGAACCATTCATTTAAAACCAAGTTTGTCAAAATCGGTTCAGAAAATTTCGAGAAACCGATGTGGACAAATAACAAAAAAATTTGTAACCATACTCTTCAACTTGTAACTCCGGAACGAGATGTCGGATTAAAATGAAACTCAATAGCAACCTATGGGAATATTATACCTTTCATTTGAATGTTAGTTTGTAGAACTCGGTTCAGTTTTGTTAATAAATCCGCACATACACACATACATACATACATACAACAGAAATAAGAACATTATAACGGAGCAACTGTGGTGAACCCGTTCGCCAAAGGTCGCCGACTCAGCATAACGAACAAGTGCAACAGCAAGCGCAACCGCAACAGCAGCGAGAGCAGCCTAGAGAGGCAATACCGAGCACGAGCGGCTACAAACCAACTGGACGCCAAGGAAAGCTAGGATTTCAGGTGCGTGCACCGAAACCAAGCAAGAAGACCAGCAGTCTGGGTTGCCTAAAGTTGAGGCAAAAATCGAATAACCGGAAGAATTCGTGAAAAGCAAGGGCAACGTGCACGGACAGATCAAGGTTCTAGTAATTTGCATCAAAGGGGCCATACACTAATTGCGTAAGGGAATATGGGGGGAGGGGGAGTTTCAAAAAATCTTACAAATTCTTATCTAAGGGGGAGGGAGGGTTTGTCCTTTCTTACGTAATATCATCAAACAAGTATGAAAAATGAAATCAATAAGGAAAATATTCTTTTTATTAGAAAATGATACTATTTCTTATTTCTGCCTTAAACATGATGTATATCCAAAACGAGCACATATTGTACATAATGGTCAAGGAAGGGCGGACCTAGAATGGAAGTGTTTTGCGGAAGGATATAATTGCTAAATTAGTTATGGAATTTTGTTGAATTTTCGCTTTCGCTAGGTATCCGGGAAATGTTCTATCATGTGATTGTCAATGATCTTGTAGACCGAATATTTCCAGAGTGTGATCTGCATTTGACTTCAAGAAAATTCGAAGATGGCCATGTCGGAGCTACGCGTACGATAAGCGTCACAGTTGGAACTCAGAATAAATTCACGCCAGAAGAGGTTTTACATCACAAGAAAATAGATTCAAACGAAGTGGAATATAGCGAAGCAGATTATGTGGACCAAGTCAGATTTTCTGAATATCTCCCAACAGTTATTCTGAAATTTCTACTGAGAAAAATTGAGATGCAAATTAAATTACTGCTGATGATTACAGTTAAATTTTGTCATTAAATTTCTTGTAATAATTGTATAAGTGTCGTTTTCGCAATCTTAATATTTAATTATTTAAAAATGATTTTTTAATTACGAAAATCATGATAAGATCTTGCGTAGGGGGGAGGGGGAGTTCACCAAAATCTTACGAACTCTTATCTGGGGGGAATCAGGAATCAGGAATCAGAATATATTGGCTCAAATGGCACGTTCCCCGGACGTAGTCGGGGATTTGTGCCTTGTCGTGTGTTTTCATCATTTCCTGAGCGGAAGGAAAGGACAAGGAGGTGTGGGGAAGTAGAATTGGAAGGGAGGGAAAAATAACAGCACAAAACAAAAATAAACAACAGGTAAGTTAAACTCACAAGTAGTTCAACTTGCCTGCGAATAAGCCTAAAGCTCTTTACCACATTGGATAAGAAACTTTAGTATGTCTCTGAGTTTCAGTCGACCAAACATGGTTTCGTCTATATAAGGACGGCTGAAGACTCGAAATCGCAATTGCGCTACCGCTGGACAGTTGCATATCAGATGATATGAGGTTCCGTAGTCGGATTCACAAAGATCACATGAAAAAGACTCAGCGCGCTGAATAGTTGCCATGTGATAATTGAGTTTGCAGTGGCCGGTTAAAGCCCTGGTCAGCATGCCGCAGTGGAGCTTCGAAAAATGTAAGAGATTTTTCGAAACCACTGGGCATGGTTGTTCTAGAAACGCCTTTGTTTGGCGACACGTTTGTAGATTTCTCCAATAATTTCGGTGCTCGGACGAAGCCCAGGACCGTATTTTTTCCCTTATCCAACTTGTCGAAATTGGCAGCGCGGGCTCAGGACCAACGAAGTCAATCGCTGAACCTGCCCTGGCCAGTTCGTCAGCCCATTCATTTCCAGTAATACCGCAATGTCCGGGCACCCAGACAAGGTAGATAGTATTGACAATGCTTAGTTCTTCGATTTGGGTTCGGCACGCGATCACTAGCTTGGACCGGGATTTGTCTGAGCTAAGGGCCTTGATTGCAGCCTGACTATCGGAGCAGAAGTTTATAACTCTGCCGGACAAACTCAGTTGAAGGGCCGATTGCACCCCGCACATAATCGCAAAGATTTCTGCTTGGAATTGTAACTTTTTTTTTTATTGCCCGGCGTGTCTTTACCTCTCAGGGTCGGCTCGTTTGCGCTTAGGAAAGACTTACCTCTCTCATTGTAACCCGATACAGCTCTCAACCTAAAAATCGTTTGTTCGGCGTACACAAAACTTAAGTCAAACTAATCTCTTTCCGGAATCTTTTATTTACAGGTTATTTGCAAGAAAATCAAAATAAAACTAAATTTTGGCTTTTAACTCACTGCTCGATCGTTCCTCGATCCGATGCCGTCGTCCTTGTCGCGGTCGTAATCACCACGAGGTTCGTGGTCCGCTCTTCAATGGTCGGCTCACCCGCCGGGTCGAGGCGTTGTCTGTGCTATCGTTGCCGCCAAAGTTCACTTCACTTCCAAATTTTCCATAATCACTACACTTTGTCTAAATGGTTTTTTCCTTCAATTTACTATTCCAGTCGACTTGCTTGTCGATCTGGATTACACAACTTATTTCCAGATTACAACGTCTACTGTTCACTGTAGTCCAAAGTGTAAGAGACCGGAGCTACGGTTGATCGGCTTTTTATACCTGTTACAAACCCGGCCTGGGTTCTTGCCCGAAACCGGACATCATCTTATGACCAATCAAAATGACCCACGATGCTTTGGTGCAGGTTTGCCAACTTTACCCATAGGTTTTAGTACTTTTAATTGTACTAAGCGAGGTTGAAGTCTTCGCTGCTCATTGGTGGGAACAAGCAGTATAGCCACCTATCCACGCTACTCTGGTTCGAACACGCAAATGCCCTACTATGTAGTCTCTACACTGACGACTAAAGTTATTTAAATTAAATTTTATATAATGCAAAATTAAGTATTTGTGTAAAATTTACATTTACTTTCAAGGTTTGTATGGCCAAAACACCACCGAATTCTCAAAGTTCGGGTTGTGAACTTTTTCAAAGGTTACAATGTTCCCCTCCTCGGATAAAAATTTACCTAATGAGGGTAAATTTTGTCGTATGTTAAGGAACTGACCAATTTCTAATCCCGACACCTTTACGTTACTGGCGACAGCTAGTCCGGATCATAATTATTCGCGGGTTGGCTTGTTCTCATTGTGGCTTTGATCAATGTGACTTTATCGTTTTTATTCTTTTTTTTCTTTACTTATCTCTTTCCCCTTCACTCTCATCCAGAAATATACTCTCTTAATGATTTCTTGTTACACTACCTCTTTTTCCTATCAAACTTGCTGCTCTGTGTATAGGCACTTACTCAGACCTCATTTTATTCCACTCATGTTCAACCATACATTCTCAATCATTCAGTAGGGCCCCAAATTAAATCCATTCATTCCTCGCCATTCATTCACTCATTCATACCCATATTATCTACCTTATCCTATCTTATAACTAACTGTACAACCTTACTCGGTACATACCCTATTAAAGCTAAACCTAACATGTAATTGCTACTTTGAGACCAAGCTATCTTCGAAGGTTCTAGAGAGACTGTCCTAAAGGTCTCAAATTTTCCGAGAGGCCACTATCTACCTCCACATCTTCTCACATTCCCCATTATACTTTCTTGAGCTATATTAGGTTTTTTTAACAACATAAACCTGATTCATTTCTTCTACTGACTTTCGTCGACCTCATGCCTTTGATTGGCGGGATCCGAGTGCTAAATACTAACCATTGTTTCTTGAACTCCTGATTTTCTCATTTTCCTTTTGGGCGCCACAAGGGTTTCAGAATGTTACCCTTGTAATTTAATTACTGTCTCTGATGTGAAAGGTGGAAAGGGTCATAGACACCAAACTATGATTCTTTGCTTGATGTTCTAGTAGCGTTTATCCTGGCTTGAGATTACTGCCATGCCAAACCCCCAGAGATTTACCCTGCATGTCCTCGATCTCATAAGACGAGGAGCCCATCTTTGATTTTATTCGTGACGGCAAATAAAGTGATCCATATTTGGCGTTATAGTTCTGTGTCGCGTTAGACTGCTTCATATTACGATGGTAGACTAGCTGTCCTATCTCGAAGGATTTGGCATGCTGTCGATGGCGGAGGTTATATCGTTTCTGCCCAGTTTCATGTCCCTCCTTGAGATGCTGTTGAACAGTGTCATAAATGCTCTCAAACAATTCCCTCTGATTTTCCCCTAACTGTTCAAATGTTTTATCTGGCCCCAATTCATTATGGTCCGAACCCTTTAGAAATATTTCGTGTCCGTGAGTTATGAAAAACGGAGTCATTTTGGTAACGGCGTGAACAGAGGAGTTGATAATAGTTTCAATCTCTGCCAATTTAGTATCCCACAACTTTTGGTCTACTTTAACATAAGTACGTATTGCTGCATTTATAGTGCGATTAACCCTTTCAACCGGGTTAGCCTGACAATGATATTTAGCATTTAGCCAATGGCGTATTTTAAATTGGTCAAGTAGGGCTTTGAATTCTTTAGACAAAAAACATGTTGCATTATCCGAAATTATCACCTCTGGCGTTGAGTTTCTGAAAAACTATTGGTCCCTAATTGTGATACAAAGCAAGTGACATTCGATTCTTCGCATTGGAGTCAACATAATCCATTTGCTGAAAAGATCAACTATCACTAAAATGTATTGATGACCCTTTTTGCTACGGGGCAGCGGGCCTATAAAGTCCATGGCTATGATCTGCCACGGATGCCGAGTTATTCTCTGTTCACCCATCCGTGGCACGGTGGGGACAGAGGCTCCCTTAACTTCCTTACACGTGGTACAATGTTGGACATATTCGCGTACTTCGGTGGCCAATCTTGGCCAGAAATATCGCTGTTTGATACGATCTATTGTTTTATCGACACCTAGATGCATTGCCCCATCATGGTTATCCCGAATAATGGCCTCCCTATCTTCTGGTGGGGGAACGGTTTTCCATTCGTATCTATGATCGAACGGTAAATTAGGCGTTGATACAAACTTCATAAGTTTGTTATCCTGCACGCGATAATCGACAAAATCGTCGGGCGATTCTTGAATTTGTTTCACAGTATCCTCGTACCATTCACAGGCCTTAGCGGATACCAGTGCAATGCTCCGGGATAAGGCATCTGCAACAACATTCTCCTTCCCCTTTCTATGAATTATAGTCATATCATATTGCTGAAGCGTCATGCACCATCGACTACAACGTGAAGCGGACTTCCACTTCGTTGTCATAATGTGCGACAGGGCCGACGAATCCGTTATGAGCGTAAAGTGAGTGCCTTCAACGTACCCTCTGAACGCTTCTATAGCGAGCAAAGCTGCTAAGGTTTCTTTTTCACACGCATGGTAATTGCGTTGCGGTGTTGTTAGTTTGTGTGAATGGTAGGCAATTACTCGCTCGGATCCTTCCCGCTCTTGGGTTAGGATTCCGGCGACTGCTACATCACTAGCATCTGTTTGTATACAGAATTCCTTAGAAAAATCAGGACTAACTAAGATAGGAGCTGTAATAAGTTTTTCTTTAATTTTATCAAAGGCTTCATCTGCCTCCTTTGTCCAACCAATGATCTTACTTTTTGTTTTTAGAAGATCCGTGAGTGGAGCTGTTGTTCCACTGAAATCATCTATAAATCTCCGGTAATAATTGCACATACCGAGAAACCGGCGCAACTTGGTAATTGTTGCAGGTCGCTCATAATCCACCACCGGCTTTACCTTTTCTGGATCTGGTCGTAGTCCATTAGTGGATAGTAGATAGCCTAAAAAAGGCAGCTCACTGACACAAAATCGTGATTTTTCTAGATTTATAGCCAGGTTTGCTGTTCTTAACCGACGGGCTACTTCGGTAAGCAACTCCAAATGCTCTTCTAACGTTTCACTGACGACCACTATGTCGTCCAAATAAACGAAAATTTTGGGTTCAAGTTCCCCGTGGCCTAAGACTTGATCCATCAACCGAGACAGAGTCGCAGGGCTGTTGACCAAGCCAAAGGGCAATCGAGTAAAATGAAACATTCCCTTTCCCTGTATACTGAAAGCGGTGAATCGACGAGACGTCGTTGCAAGTGGGATTTGGAGGAATGCTTCGGAAAGGTCAATTGTGCTGAGATATTTGGCAGGCGGTAATTGGCCTAAGATTCGACCTGGATGGGGAAGAGGGTAAGCATCTTTTACAGTACGCTCATTTATTTTTCGTGCATCCAGGCATAACCGAACTTTCCCTGAAGGTTTAATGACTGGCACAACATTCAATGACCATTCTGAATGGCATCTTTCAATGATTCCGAGGTATAACATCCGATCTAGTTCATCTGAAACTTTTTGTTGAACTTTTGGTGAAAGTGGGTAGGGGTATTGGCGAACTGCTGCTTTTCCTTTCCATTCATTCATAATTTCTATATGATGTTCCACTAATGGCGTAACTGATAGTTCCGTAGGAATCGCCACCTTGAACATTTGTTTTATTTTATCTAGTCGATTGCTGTCAGTTTCTGACAGAAGAATGCCAGATTCTGCCGTACAGGGTTCTATTTCTTCTATCGTTGCGCATTCTTGGATGGATGGAATAATTCTGAACTTTTCCCAAAAATCCATCCCAAGAATGCAACCTATGGCCAAATCTTCTACCACTAGAGTGGGAATCACACGCACTCTATTGTCGAAGGTGTATGGTATGAAAAGCCTTCCTAAAACGCTTAGTTGCTTTCCGCTAGCCGTGCGGATTTCAATAGGAGATTTCAAGGATTGTAATTTAGGTTTCCTTAATTTCGCATAGATTTTATCGTTAATCAAGGATAAATTGCTACCTGAATCAAGCAAACCTTTAGTATGTACGTCGTACAAATACACATCAGCATATGGTCGGTTATCGTACGGCTCAGCTTTTAGAATGACCTGAACCTGATGCTCGTTACTTTCATACATGTTGCTGGAAACTGTTTCCCAATAACCACCGAAAGCAACGTTCTCCTGAAATGAATCTACGCTGATGGGAGAGACGACCGGCGATTTTCGGTCATCTGCGCTCCATTTTTTTGGCAATAAGGACAGTGTTGGGTGTCGAAGCCCTTGAAACCGCATAGTCGACAGATTAGCCCTCTTGCAGCCCTACACTGTTCGATTGAGTGGTTGGATAATCGACAGAACAGGCATTGATTATTAGCTGGTGGTTTGTGTGCTGCCACTAAATCACTCAAGCTGCGTGTCTGTCGCGAGTTGCCCTCGTGTGGGTCTTCTTGTCCCGTCTTAGGATTGGAATTTTGGGATGAATTCTTTGAGTATGAAGTTTGGATGGGAGGATTTTTTTCTAACTTTTTTACCTTTGGCTCTGGTTTATCTGTATCATTATTATTGGTGTTGACTCGTGTACCCAAGCTTTTTCCGTCCTGCTTGGCAGGTTTGGATTGCGTTACAACGTTTGCTGATTTCTCCGAGCCAAACATTTTGTTGTAAAGCGAAAAATTGGACGCGTCTATTTGACGTCCCGCCTCAACTAACTGTTCAAGGTTATCGGTTGGTTTCCAAAGGAGGTATTTTTTGTAATCTCCGCGCATATTTCGTTTTATAATATCTAGTTTTTCTGTTTCACTCATTTGAACGGTCATTGATCTAAAATGTTTCTCCATGTCGTAATAGTAATCTTGAAAAGTTTCACTCCTTTGCTGACGACGCTGGTATACTTTTGAGCGAACTAAAGAGTCTAACTCAGGGTGTACAAAGGCTTTTCTAAGTTCTTCGATCAAGTGGTTCCAATCCCGGAAAAGTCCTTTAGAACTCATAGACATGAACCAGTTAAGCGCAGGTCCAGTAAACAAATGAAAGGCAGAGTCGAATAATTCTTGTGCCGAGATTCTCTCAGCGAGCGAAAGTTGTTGGACTAGAACTAAAAATTCATTCAAGTTACTCCCTTGGTCGGTTCCAGCATATTTGTCTAATTTTCACTTCGAAACCGGTAAGGATTTATGGGCGTATGAAGTTTTAGGTAGAGTCATCTGCGGTTGTATGTTTACTGTTCCGGCAGGGCCGTAAGGCATAGGAACCGGGATATTTGCGGGATACGAAGGGTAAAAGGAATTCGGAGCTTGCCACCCTGCTGATACATGAGGGGTCGAGGAATGAGATGAATAAGGTATCCGGGTCTGAGAACTGGTTTGTAATAAGTTGTACGGATCCAGATTGCCATACAAATTTGGGCCGCGCGGATTTTGATACCACCCCGGATACTGAAATGGGTTGCCCACATTCGAAGGGCCGTAGGCACTTGAATACATTACAGGATTATGAAAACCTAAAGAGTTTGCCGGATAACCACTACCATACTGGGGTTTTGAAAAGTCAACAGATACATTTGGTACCGAATACGGCGCGCCATATGGCGCAGGATATAGGTTAGGTAAACTACACTGAATCGACGGAGCCATTCTCGGCGCGGTTACTGTATTCACTACCGTGGTGACTGGATAACCTATATTAATATTTGAGACTGTACTGTTCGTTATCGAGCTTGAGCTAGGTATGGGGTTTGAAGGGACTGCTGGGTTCTTATTATGGGTTCTTTGGGTCTTATCTTTGTACTTGCGTAACCCATACAACTCGTGCTCAAGGGTTAACATAGCATCTCGAAAATTCGCTTTGGGATCAGCGCCACTAGCATCATAACAACCTAACCTTTGTAGACACTGCACTATATCAACATCAGTCGGGTCTACTGCGTCTGGATTGTTCTCGCAGGAACTTGGTCGAGGAGGATTGGGTATATCTATCTGACTAGTCGGTGGTAAGGTGAAGAGGGTATCTAAATCTACGCTTCCTACGCTAGGAGTCCTGCCCCCGGGAACCGACGTTGACTTTTTGTTGTAGTAGTACACATTCAATGATTTCACTACCTTCTCAATCAATTGTTTAACGTCAGCCTGTTGTTCTTCATCTACCTGGTCAATCAGTCTATACATCCTTACGCCTAAATGCAATAAAATAGAACAACAACGAGGCGGTATCGGACCATCTCCACTCAAACTTTCCTGTACTCTGTGAAACTTCTCAACGCAAATATCAAAATCAAGCTGTGGATCTAGCTCGTATTTAATCGCAAAGAGGTTAACCTGCTCCCTTTCGTGTTTCAATGCTTCCCTTAAGTTTCCGCGTTTTCTGGCCGTTGGCGCACCCTCCTCATATCTTATTCCCCTAATATTCAACTCATAATCAAGCTCATCCTCGTTCAAAAAATCTACCCGTAGATCAGCGAAACGTTTCTGCAGATCATATGCCGTCACAATGGCACTATTCTTTTCCTCTTCCATTATTAATTAACCAAACGAAACCGTTCTAACTAAAATCAAAATTCGAGTACACTGAATGGAATTTAATAAGGAGAGAGATATCACTATTATTTCGCTGAGCGAGCCACGTGTTCCTCGCTATTATTCAAACAAAACCGCATGAGAACAATGCCAGTAATCTTGGTTTGCTTTTTGCTTATCGTAACGGTTGGAAATTGATCAAACAAACTTTGCTGTTGGGCCAATAAAATGCCAATATCGAAATCAAACTACGGTCAAATCACGATAACTACGGAGGATCGTGAGTCTCCCCTAAGCGCGTTGAAAATGTGTGGAGAAGCCACACATTTTGTAAAATTCTTTACGAGGATCGCCAATTGTAACTTTTTTTTTATTGCCCGGCGTGTCTTTACCTCTCAGGGTCGGCTCGTTTGCGCTTAGGAAAGACTTACCTCTCTCATTGTAACCCGATACAGCTCTCAACCTAAAAATCGTTTGTTCGGCGTACACAAAACTTAAGTCAAACTAATCTCTTTCCGGAATCTTTTATTTACAGGTTATTTGCAAGAAAATCAAAATAAAACTAAATTTTGGCTTTTAACTCACTGCTCGATCGTTCCTCGATCCGATGCCGTCGTCCTTGTCGCGGTCGTAATCACCACGAGGTTCGTGGTCCGCTCTTCAATGGTCGGCTCACCCGCCGGGTCGAGGCGTTGTCTGTGCTATCGTTGCCGCCAAAGTTCACTTCACTTCCAAATTTTCCATAATCACTACACTTTGTCTAAATGGTTTTTTCCTTCACTTTACTATTCCAGTCGACTTGCTTGTCGATCTGGATTACACAACTTATTTCCAGATTACAACGTCTACTGTTCACTGTAGTCCAAAGTGTAAGAGACCGGAGCTACGGTTGATCGGCTTTTTATACCTGTTACAAACCCGGCCTGGGTTCTTGCCCGAAACCGGACATCATCTTATGACCAATCAAAATGACCCACGATGCTTTGGTGCAGGTTTGCCAACTTTACCCATAGGTTTTAGTACTTTTAATTGTACTAAGCGAGGTTGAAGTCTTCGCTGCTCAGTGGTGGGAACAAGCAGTATAGCCACCTATCCACGCTACTCTGGTTCGAACACGCAAATGCCCTACTATGTAGTCTCTACACTGACGACTAAAGTTATTTAAATTAAATTTTATATAATGCAAAATTAAGTATTTGTGTAAAATTTACATTTACTTTCAAGGTTTGTATGGCCAAAACACCACCGAATTCTCAAAGTTCGGGTTGTGAACTTTTTCAAAGGTTACAGAATACAGTACAGTATCTACCTAGTGAGTGAGATTGTTCCAATCTCATTTCACGACAGTAGACACCAGCACCGGCACGTCCCTCCATCAGAGAACCGTCAGTATAACAAACCACTTGCGTTTGTTGTTGTCTTTCCATAAAGCCAGACAACCACTCCTCTCGAGAGGGAATCTTCACATGGAATGTCCTGTAAGGAAAACTACAAGTGAGTGTAATATCGCTGGGAGCAAGAATATCTTCACCCCATGTAACCATTTGTGACCACAATCGTGTATGACTGGTAGCAAGATCAACATGATTACTGTTCCAAAGCCCAGTAACCTGCAGTCTGTATGCACATGATAGTGCTTCTTGTTTTAAGTGTATGTGTAATGGTTTGATATTTAGAAGTGCCTCAAGAGCAGCAGTCGGAGTCGTGGTGAAAGCACCAGTCAACGCCATGAGCGCCATTCTTTGCAGATGGTTTAGCTTTGACTGGACTGTCACCACCTCTCCCCTCTGCCACCACACAAGGCATCCGTATGACAGTATTGGACGTGCAATTGTCGTGTAAATCCAATAGATGTATTTAGGTTTGAGACCCCAGGTCTTTCCAAAAGTTCGTCTGCACTGCCCGAAGGCCATGCACGCTTTCTTGACTCTGAACTCAATGAGAGCAGACCAATTCAGTTTGGAATCCAATATGACTCCAACGTATTTGACTTGATCTGCACACAGTAGCTCAGAATCAAAGAACTGCAAGGGACGAACCCCGGTTGTTATTCGCTTCTTCGTGAAAAGAACCATTGAAGTTTTGCTTGGGTTAACTGATAATTTAACTTGTCGACACCACTGTTCGACAGCTCTTAATGCCTGTTGCATTAAGTCAAAGATTGTTCCGATGCAAAATCCAGTAATTAGTATTTGGTAATCGTCAGCAAACCCGTAGGTTGGAAGTCCAAGCTCATTGAGTTTCTTCAACAAGCCGTCAGCTACTAAGTTCCATAACAAAGGTGACAGAACGCCGCCCTGAGGACAACCGCAAATACTCAACTTCCGTATCTCAGCCTGTCGCAGTGACGAGCAAAGTATGCGGTTACTAAGCATTGCGTTTATCCAACCTGAGATACATGCAGGTATCCCATGACCGCGCGTCGCTTCCAGAATAGACTGGAAGGACACATTGTCAAAAGCACCTTAAATATCTAGGAATACACCCAAGCTAGATTGCTTGAGCGAGAAGGCTTTCTCAATGTTGTAAACAACATCGTGAAGCAGAGTGATCGTAGATTTCCCACACTGATATGCATGTTGCATTTTGTGCAGTGGATATTCAACTAAACTAACGTTCCTGATGTGATGATCGATTATCCGTTCCAAAGCTTTCAGAAGAAAAGAACTTAAGCTGATAGGCCTAAAACTCTTGGCTTCTTCATAGCTTGAGCGCCCCCCTTTGGGAATAAATCTAACAGTTATTTCTCGCCATGCTTTCGGGATATACCCGGTAGCAAGACTGGAAAGCAAAATCTTTTTCAAGACATGTTTAAGAATATCAAATCCCTTTTGCAGTAGCACGGGAAGTATTCCATCTTTTCCGGGTGATTTGTATGGAGCAAAGCTGTCAACTGCCCACTTGACCGATTCAGTGGAAACCAATGTGCGTGCTAACGCCCACGAGTCCGAATCACCAGAATGAGATCTGTGAACATTGTTCAACTCCGGATCGATACAACCTGGAAAGTGTGTGTCGAAGAGACAATTAAGAACATCTTTTTCGTCCGTCACATAAACACCATCTCTTTCAAGGAGTTCATCTGAAAATCATTCGATTTGGAGAGAATTTTATTTAATCTGCTAGCCTCGTTCAGACTAGAGACATTAGTGCATAGGCTTTGCCAGCCAACCCGTTCTGCAGATCTAAGACATTTCTTATATGCACTACGAGCTGACCTGAAAGCCCTGGAGTCATCACGCTGACGCCGGTTCCAAGCTCTTCTCATAACTTTCTTCATTCTTTCAAGCTCAGCCCTCCACCAAGGGGTTCCCCTAGTCGATTTAACAGTACGAAGTGGACAAGCTTCTTCGTAGGATGCTAATATGAATGAGTTTGTCGTATCCACGACGTCATCTAAGTCGTCTAGTTGACTAATTGTTGGAAAATATCCATGAAATTTAGTCGCCAAGTTTTCCAAAAAGAGGTCCCAGTTTGTAGATTTAGGATTACGATATGTCACCACATTGAAGGTGACATCAAAATGATCGAAAAATATATATTTATGATCGGATAGAGACGGTTCAGTTTCATTTGGAACCTGCCAATTTCCCAGTTCATGCACAATTCTATCAGAGCAAAGTGTTATGTCTAACACCTCCTCCCTCCCAGACCTCGCAAAAGTTGGTCGGTTTCCCACATTCAGAATATGAAGATTTGTACTACTTATGTACTCCATCAGTTCAGAGCCTCTCAGATTGATGTCTGAGCTGCCCCAAATGATGTGATGAGCATTCGCATCACTGCCGATAATGAGCGGAAGCCCATTTCTGCTACAATATGATACAACGCTTTTGAAATCATCAGAAGGAGATGATTCGTTAGGCGGTAGGTATGCTGAACAATATATATATTTTTTGACATTAAAAATGTCTTACTCCACTATCTGGGGCTAGGTGTCATTCTAAAATCTAAACTATCTCCCATGTAACGAAACTATGTAAGGTTTGCACGCTTATAACTCCGATATTACTAGATGGATTTTAATCATTCATACACCAACCGATTCAGAAACACCTAACTTAAATATTGGTAATAATTTAATATCTCCCCAATAAAAGTAGACTTTTGGAAATTGGTAAAATTAAAAAGTTCACAAAAAACGGGAAAAATACCATTCGTGAGGCAGATTTCTCAGACACAGCCGTCAAAAGAGGGCAGCTTAGTTGCTCAATGAAACACGAAAAGTCATAAATAGAAGCAACGCATGTCCGCTTAAATCAGTTGTTGCTCTTATCCCACACGAGCAACGTCGTCTCCGGGCGATGCAATAAGCGCTATCGATTTTCGGTAACGTTGGCATTTGCACACACTCGCACCTAAGTGACTAAACCATATACGGTTAGTTTATAAATAGAGGTGACGCGTACCCGTTTGAATCAGTTTTTGTTCTTATGTCGAACGGGTAAGATCATGGCTGCAGCGTCTGGGCACTACAATAAGCGGTAAACGCTATGCATTTTCGGCAGCGGTGGCCGTGTGCGGATTTGTCGGGTACCAGCATGGTGTCACAGAATGATTTGCAAAGTGGGTGGGCGGGGTGGTTTTGATTTAATTCAATACGGTGTGTGCTGCTTAAGAGTGTTGCGTTTGAAAAAAATATATTTATTTTTATGCATGCGTGTGCGTTGTAACTTGTTAATCCATGTTTACGGCGCTTTGTAACTGCGTAGGGTAAAGAGCCAATTGGTTTTCATGTTTCATATTTCGGTTATATGTTTTTTATCAGTAAGGCATCTGACAACGTGCTTCTGTAGTTATTGCACTGTTCAGCAGCGTAGTATTTTATATAGGAGAGTACACTCAGGTTTTTTACGCGGATTTTGAAATTTACGCGGTTTTCATTAACACGTTTTTTTTTAAATTTACGCGGTTTTCATTTACACGGCCTGTATCCCCTGCGTGAAAAATCTGAGTGTAATTGCATCGGAAACAATCACATTCCCAGCAGAACTTTTTGTTTTCTAATTTCAAACACTTTTGTTTCGTACTGCACACAACGGAAAATTTTAAAACAGAACTTACCGTCCCAGCAGCAGTTGCAGCGGGTGTTCTTTTTCGATTCAAATTCAAGCCATGTCTTAAGCGTTACTGGACTTAAAATTGTTTTCCCAGTTTAACCAGTCAGAATATCTGTCCTACCCTATGTATTTAAAACACAGTTCTAATTGCGTTTTAAGGTATACAACAAATACGGTTGGGTATACTAATTTAAATTTTAAAATAAATCTGTTTTAAATTATGAAACAAACCGCTGTACTGAAGATATAATTATGTCAGTCCTATTACCACATAAAACACCTATATAACATAAAACGCTGCAGAATTGGTTTAGTAATACAACGTTTACACTACAGAGTTATAACACGTTTTAATAATTAGCAACAAGAAAAATGTCACCAAGATAGCATAAAAACCCGTTTTAACTGGTAGTGCGAACGTTGCATAACAATGTAATTTATCAAATAATTTCATTTTTCCACCACTAATCGATCAAGAAATACTTACACTTAAGATTGTTTACTTAAGTTCATTAGTACATTATTGAAAATTTAAATGGAAAATGAAATTTCATAATTTATGGAGAATCTGTATATTTCCGTTGGCGGGCGTGGGTTTCCTCATCACAGCTCTCAATATGGAACTTTTCTTTTGAATATATTTTCTGGACAGACCAGCCCATTTTTACTAGATGGATCAGCCAAATAATGCCAATCACCTAGTGAGATACTTGATTAATTAATAGATTACCGTTAAAAGACCTTCAATAAATTATGTTTTAATGGGGAGGGTATATAGCAAATTGTAACATATGAAAACAGGCGAGTGAACAAGAACGTGTGTCGATATGTGTGATAGATAAAAAAGCTATATTTTTAATGTCACCGTGGTCGTGTCCTGTACACAGCCCTTTAATTTTTTTTCTACGTTTCCGACAGTCAATGTAACTGTGACAACACAGATATCGCGAGTTGTGAGCTCCGATATGAGACACGCGTCAATAGCCTTATTTGCAAGAATGCAAGCACGAGGCATTTCACGTGGGTTAGTCATGCCTGTCTTGTTGTAAGCAATGAAGGCAGCGTTAAGTAACTTTCTAAAATAGAAGTTTCCTTTATGGAAATACGGTTCTTGAACCAATGCTATGGAAGCTTTACCTTCCTGCATGAGTCGAGATAAATTCATAGTTGCTGTACGTTTATGTTGGAGATTGACTTGTGCTATTCTAACCATTGTTGATTAGAGAACTGTACATTTCATCTCCAACACAAATTGCACAACAACTAGAGAACACCAAGCGAGTTGGGATGTTAACGCATTTAGCGAGCCATATCAGGTTTAAATGGGACATGATCATTTGATTCCCACGATTTGCGAAGAAAATAATGGTCCACTGTGTCAGAGATTCGCATAACACAGTAAGGGCAAAACCCAAAATGCTCCGTGCGCGACTGGCATATTTTAGACCCTCCAGTCATTAAGTCCTCGGCACGGAACTACACCTTGACTCAGGGTCTCCTACTTTCAGTCGCCTCCTACGACATGGCAGCAGGACTCCAGTGGCTCAATTCTAGGCCGGATACCACACGGCCTCTGGGCAGGTTCATCTGTACACATCGAAATTTGATAATCGAAACTCAACAAAACTTCACCGAACTACCATCAGCCGAGAGTCTCAGCAAACCCCCAGCCAACAAAAATTCGGCAAAATTAAGTGGATCATCGGTGAAAAAAATCGTTGTGTAGAGTGAACGTTCCGCTGCGTAATGTAGCATACTGGGGAGTTCGCCCGACTCTTCCCAGGCTCCGTTCGCCATTGAGAATGTTTTAAACCCCCTCAACAATTTTACCCATAGCACGGGTCGCATGACACTGTGGAATTGGGGTTCCCTGTTTGGTAGATTTTTACCACTGAAACAGGTAGTCCGTAGTGTAATTCTTAGCCGGTTGAAACAACCACTACCGACACTACACGGCTTGTCTAGGCTGTTCGGTGAAAGAAGCTGACATTGAAGAACAGCTTCCATATTTAGATGGGCGAACAGCCGCAGAAGGAAGGAAGGAAGGAAGGATAACGGGAGGAGAGGGATTTGGGCGGATATTTCTTATTTCTGCCTTAAAAATGATGTAAATCCAAAACGAGCACATATTGTACATAATGGTCAAGGAAGGGCGGACCTCGAATGGAAGTGTTTTGCGGAAGGATATAATTGCTAAATTAGTTATGGAATTTTGTTGAATTTTCGCTTTCGCTAGGTATCCGGGAAATGTTCTATCATGTGATTGTCAATGATCTTGTAGACCGAATATTTCCAGAGTGTGATCTGCATTTGACTTCAAGAAAATTCGAAGATGGCCATGTCGGAGCTACGCGTACGACAAGCGTCACAGTTGGAACTCAGAATAAATTCACGCCAGAAGAGGTTTTACATCACAAGAAAATAGATTCAAACGAAGTGGAATATAGCGAAGCAGATTATGTGGACCAAGTCAGATTTTCTGAATATCTCCCAACAGTTGTTCTGAAATTTCTACTGAGAAAAATTGAGATGCAAATTAAATTACTGCTGATGATTACAGTTAAATTTTGTCATTAAATTTCTTGTAATAATTGTATAAGTGTCGTTTTCGCAATCTTAATATTTAATTATTTAAAAATGATTTTTTAATTACGAAAATCATGATAAGATCTTGCGTAGGGGGGAGGGGGAGTTCACCAAAATCTTACGAACTCTTATCTGGGGGGAATCAGGAATCAGGAATCAGAATATATTGGCTCAAATGGCACGTTCCCCGGACGTAGTCGGGGATTTGTGCCTTGTCGTGTGTTTTCATCATTTCCTGAGCGGAAGGAAAGGACAAGGAGATGTGGGGAAGTAGAATTGGAAGGGAGGGAAAAATAACAGCACAAAACAAAAATAAACAACAGGTAAGTTAAACTCACAAGTAGTTCAACTTGCCTGCGAATAAGCCTAAAGCTCTTTACCACATTGGATAAGAAACTTTAGTATGTCTCTGAGTTTCAGTCGACCAAACATGGTTTCGTCTATATAAGGACGGCTGAAGACTCGAAATCGCAATTGCGCTACCGCTGGACAGTTGCATATCAGATGATATGAGGTTCCGTAGTCGGATTCACAAAGATCACATGAAAAAGACTCAGCGCGCTGAATAGTTGCCATGTGATAATTGAGTTTGCAGTGGCCGGTTAAAGCCCTGGTCAGCATGCCGCAGTGAAGCTTCGAAAAATGTAAGAGATTTTTCGAAACCACTGGGCATGGTTGTTCTAGAAACGCCTTTGTTTGGCGACACGTTTGTAGATTTCTCCAATAATTTCGGTGCTCGGACGAAGCCCAGGACCGTATTTTTTCCCTTATCCAACTTGTCGAAATTGGCAGCGCGGGCTCAGGACCAACGAAGTCAATCGCTGAACCTGCCCTGGCCAGTTCGTCAGCCCATTCATTTCCAGTAATACCGCAATGTCCGGGCACCCAGACAAGGTAGATAGTATTGACAATGCTTAGTTCTTCGATTTGGGTTCGGCACGCGATCACTAGCTTGGACCGGGATTTGTCTGAGCTAAGGGCCTTGATTGCAGCCTGACTATCGGAGCAGAAGTTTATAACTCTGCCGGACAAACTCAGTTGAAGGGCCGATTGCACCCCGCACATAATCGCAAAGATTTCTGCTTGGAATACAGTACAGTATCTACCTAGTGAGTGAGATTGTTCCAATCTCATTTCACGACAGTAGACACCAGCACCGGCACGTCCCTCCATCAGAGAACCGTCAGTATAACAAACCACTTGCGTTTGTTGTTGTCTTTCCATAAAGCCAGACAACCACTCCTCTCGAGAGGGAATCTTCACATGGAATGTCCTGTAAGGAAAACTACAAGTGAGTGTAATATCGCTGGGAGCAAGAATATCTTCACCCCATGTAACCATTTGTGACCACAATCGTGTATGACTGGTAGCAAGATCAACATGATTACTGTTCCAAAGCCCAGTAACCTGCAGTCTGTATGCACATGATAGTGCTTCTTGTTTTAAGTGTATGTGTAATGGTTTGATATTTAGAAGTGCCTCAAGAGCAGCAGTCGGAGTCGTGGTGAAAGCACCAGTCAACGCCATGAGCGCCATTCTTTGCAGATGGTTTAGCTTTGACTGGACTGTCACCACCTCTCCCCTCTGCCACCACACAAGGCATCCGTATGACAGTATTGGACGTGCAATTGTCGTGTAAATCCAATAGATGTATTTAGGTTTGAGACCCCAGGTCTTTCCAAAAGTTCGTCTGCACTGCCCGAAGGCCATGCACGCTTTCTTGACTCTGAACTCAATGAGAGCAGACCAATTCAGTTTGGAATCCAATATGACTCCAACGTATTTGACTTGATCTGCACACAGTAGCTCAGAATCAAAGAACTGCAAGGGACGAACCCCGGTTGTTATTCGCTTCTTCGTGAAAAGAACCATTGAAGTTTTGCTTGGGTTAACTGATAATTTAACTTGTCGACACCACTGTTCGACAGCTCTTAATGCCTGTTGCATTAAGTCAAAGATTGTTCCGATGCAAAATCCAGTAATTAGTATTTGGTAATCGTCAGCAAACCCGTAGGTTGGAAGTCCAAGCTCATTGAGTTTCTTCAACAAGCCGTCAGCTACTAAGTTCCATAACAAAGGTGACAGAACGCCGCCCTGAGGACAACCGCAAATACTCAACTTCCGTATCTCAGCCTGTCGCAGTGACGAGCAAAGTATGCGGTTACTAAGCATTGCGTTTATCCAACCTGAGATACATGCAGGTATCCCATGACCGCGCGTCGCTTCCAGAATAGACTGGAAGGACACATTGTCAAAAGCACCTTAAATATCTAGGAATACACCCAAGCTAGATTGCTTGAGCGAGAAGGCTTTCTCAATGTTGTAAACAACATCGTGAAGCAGAGTGATCGTAGATTTCCCACACTGATATGCATGTTGCATTTTGTGCAGTGGATATTCAACTAAACTAACGTTCCTGATGTGATGATCGATTATCCGTTCCAAAGCTTTCAGAAGAAAAGAACTTAAGCTGATAGGCCTAAAACTCTTGGCTTCTTCATAGCTTGAGCGCCCCCCTTTGGGAATAAATCTAACAGTTATTTCTCGCCATGCTTTCGGGATATACCCGGTAGCAAGACTGGAAAGCAAAATCTTTTTCAAGACATGTTTAAGAATATCAAATCCCTTTTGCAGTAGCACGGGAAGTATTCCATCTTTTCCGGGTGATTTGTATGGAGCAAAGCTGTCAACTGCCCACTTGACCGATTCAGTGGAAACCAATGTGCGTGCTAACGCCCACGAGTCCGAATCACCAGAATGAGATCTGTGAACATTGTTCAACTCCGGATCGATACAACCTGGAAAGTGTGTGTCGAAGAGACAATTAAGAACATCTTTTTCGTCCGTCACATAAACACCATCTCTTTCAAGGAGTTCATCTGAAAATCATTCGATTTGGAGAGAATTTTATTTAATCTGCTAGCCTCGTTCAGACTAGAGACATTAGTGCATAGGCTTTGCCAGCCAACCCGTTCTGCAGATCTAAGACATTTCTTATATGCACTACGAGCTGACCTGAAAGCCCTGGAGTCATCACGCTGACGCCGGTTCCAAGCTCTTCTCATAACTTTCTTCATTCTTTCAAGCTCAGCCCTCCACCAAGGGGTTCCCCTAGTCGATTTAACAGTACGAAGTGGACAAGCTTCTTCGTAGGATGCTAATATGAATGAGTTTGTCGTATCCACGACGTCATCTAAGTCGTCTAGTTGACTAATTGTTGGAAAATATCCATGAAATTTAGTCGCCAAGTTTTCCAAAAAGAGGTCCCAGTTTGTAGATTTAGGATTACGATATGTCACCACATTGAAGGTGACATCAAAATGATCGAAAAATATATATTTATGATCGGATAGAGACGGTTCAGTTTCATTTGGAACCTGCCAATTTCCCAGTTCATGCACAATTCTATCAGAGCAAAGTGTTATGTCTAACACCTCCTCCCTCCCAGACCTCGCAAAAGTTGGTCGGTTTCCCACATTCAGAATATGAAGATTTGTACTACTTATGTACTCCATCAGTTCAGAGCCTCTCAGATTGATGTCTGAGCTGCCCCAAATGATGTGATGAGCATTCGCATCACTGCCGATAATGAGCGGAAGCCCATTTCTGCTACAATATGATACAACGCTTTTGAAATCATCAGAAGGAGATGATTCGTTAGGCGGTAGGTATGCTGAACAATATATATATTTTTTTTCTACGTTTCCGACAGTCAATGTAACTGTGACAACACAGATATCGCGAGTTGTGAGCTCCGATATGAGACACGCGTCAATAGCCTTATTTGCAAGAATGCAAGCACGAGGCATTTCACGTGGGTTAGTCATGCCTGTCTTGTTGTAAGCAATGAAGGCAGCGTTAAGTAACTTTCCAAAATAGAAGTTTCCTTTATGGAAATACGGTTCTTGAACCAATGCTATGGAAGCTTTACCTTCCTGCATGAGTCGAGATAAATTCATAGTTGCTGTACGTTTATGTTGGAGATTGACTTGTGCTATTCTAACCATTGTTGATTAGAGAACTGTACATTTCATCTCCAACACAAATTGCACAACAACTAGAGAACACCAAGCGAGTTGGGATGTTAACGCATTTAGCGAGCCATATCAGGTTTAAATGGGACATGATCATTTGATTCCCACGATTTGCGAAGAAAATAATGGTCCACTGTGTCAGAGATTCGCATAACACAGTAAGGGCAAAACCCAAAATGCTCCGTGCGCGACTGGCATATTTTAGACCCTCCAGTCATTAAGTCCTCGGCACGGAACTACACCTTGACTCAGGGTCTCCTACTTTCAGTCGCCTCCTACGACATGGCAGCAGGACTCCAGTGGCTCAATTCTAGGCCGGATACCACACGGCCTCTGGGCAGGTTCATCTGTACACATCGAAATTTGATAATCGAAACTCAACAAAACTTCACCGAACTACCATCAGCCGAGAGTCTCAGCAAACCCCCAGCCAACAAAAATTCGGCAAAATTAAGTGGATCATCGGTGAAAAAAATCGTTGTGTAGAGTGAACGTTCCGCTGCGTAATGTAGCATACTGGGGAGTTCGCCCGACTCTTCCCAGGCTCCGTTCGCCATTGAGAATGTTTTAAACCCCCTCAACAATTTTACCCATAGCACGGGTCGCATGACACTGTGGAATTGGGGTTCCCTGTTTGGTAGATTTTTACCACTGAAACAGGTAGTCCGTAGTGTAATTCTTAGCCGGTTGAAACAACCACTACCGACACTACACGGCTTGTCTAGGCTGTTCGGTGAAAGAAGCTGACATTGAAGAACAGCTTCCATATTTAGATGGGCGAACAGCCGCAGAAGGAAGGAAGGAAGGAAGGATAACGGGAGGAGAGGGATTTGGGCGGATATTTCTTATTTCTGCCTTAAAAATGATGTAAATCCAAAACGAGCACATATTGTACATAATGGTCAAGGAAGGGCGGACCTCGAATGGAAGTGTTTTGCGGAAGGATATAATTGCTAAATTAGTTATGGAATTTTGTTGAATTTTCGCTTTCGCTAGGTATCCGGGAAATGTTCTATCATGTGATTGTCAATGATCTTGTAGACCGAATATTTCCAGAGTGTGATCTGCATTTGACTTCAAGAAAATTCGAAGATGGCCATGTCGGAGCTACGCGTACGACAAGCGTCACAGTTGGAACTCAGAATAAATTCACGCCAGAAGAGGTTTTACATCACAAGAAAATAGATTCAAACGAAGTGGAATATAGCGAAGCAGATTATGTGGACCAAGTCAGATTTTCTGAATATCTCCCAACAGTTGTTCTGAAATTTCTACTGAGAAAAATTGAGATGCAAATTAAATTACTGCTGATGATTACAGTTAAATTTTGTCATTAAATTTCTTGTAATAATTGTATAAGTGTCGTTTTCGCAATCTTAATATTTAATTATTTAAAAATGATTTTTTAATTACGAAAATCATGATAAGATCTTGCGTAGGGGGGAGGGGGAGTTCACCAAAATCTTACGAACTCTTATCTGGGGGGAATCAGGAATCAGGAATCAGAATATATTGGCTCAAATGGCACGTTCCCCGGACGTAGTCGGGGATTTGTGCCTTGTCGTGTGTTTTCATCATTTCCTGAGCGGAAGGAAAGGACAAGGAGATGTGGGGAAGTAGAATTGGAAGGGAGGGAAAAATAACAGCACAAAACAAAAATAAACAACAGGTAAGTTAAACTCACAAGTAGTTCAACTTGCCTGCGAATAAGCCTAAAGCTCTTTACCACATTGGATAAGAAACTTTAGTATGTCTCTGAGTTTCAGTCGACCAAACATGGTTTCGTCTATATAAGGACGGCTGAAGACTCGAAATCGCAATTGCGCTACCGCTGGACAGTTGCATATCAGATGATATGAGGTTCCGTAGTCGGATTCACAAAGATCACATGAAAAAGACTCAGCGCGCTGAATAGTTGCCATGTGATAATTGAGTTTGCAGTGGCCGGTTAAAGCCCTGGTCAGCATGCCGCAGTGAAGCTTCGAAAAATGTAAGAGATTTTTCGAAACCACTGGGCATGGTTGTTCTAGAAACGCCTTTGTTTGGCGACACGTTTGTAGATTTCTCCAATAATTTCGGTGCTCGGACGAAGCCCAGGACCGTATTTTTTCCCTTATCCAACTTGTCGAAATTGGCAGCGCGGGCTCAGGACCAACGAAGTCAATCGCTGAACCTGCCCTGGCCAGTTCGTCAGCCCATTCATTTCCAGTAATACCGCAATGTCCGGGCACCCAGACAAGGTAGATAGTATTGACAATGCTTAGTTCTTCGATTTGGGTTCGGCACGCGATCACTAGCTTGGACCGGGATTTGTCTGAGCTAAGGGCCTTGATTGCAGCCTGACTATCGGAGCAGAAGTTTATAACTCTGCCGGACAAACTCAGTTGAAGGGCCGATTGCACCCCGCACATAATCGCAAAGATTTCTGCTTGGAATACAGTACAGTATCTACCTAGTGAGTGAGATTGTTCCAATCTCATTTCACGACAGTAGACACCAGCACCGGCACGTCCCTCCATCAGAGAACCGTCAGTATAACAAACCACTTGCGTTTGTTGTTGTCTTTCCATAAAGCCAGACAACCACTCCTCTCGAGAGGGAATCTTCACATGGAATGTCCTGT
This sequence comes from Topomyia yanbarensis, assembly GCF_030247195.1. NCBI lineage: Eukaryota > Metazoa > Arthropoda > Insecta > Diptera > Culicidae > Topomyia > Topomyia yanbarensis. The sequence continues at coordinate 286,070,397 of NC_080671.1, read as the reverse complement.
AAGGAAAACTACAAGTGAGTGTAATATCGCTGGGAGCAAGAATATCTTCACCCCATGTAACCATTTGTGACCACAATCGTGTATGACTGGTAGCAAGATCAACATGATTACTGTTCCAAAGCCCAGTAACCTGCAGTCTGTATGCACATGATAGTGCTTCTTGTTTTAAGTGTATGTGTAATGGTTTGATATTTAGAAGTGCCTCAAGAGCAGCAGTCGGAGTCGTGGTGAAAGCACCAGTCAACGCCATGAGCGCCATTCTTTGCAGATGGTTTAGCTTTGACTGGACTGTCACCACCTCTCCCCTCTGCCACCACACAAGGCATCCGTATGACAGTATTGGACGTGCAATTGTCGTGTAAATCCAATAGATGTATTTAGGTTTGAGACCCCAGGTCTTTCCAAAAGTTCGTCTGCACTGCCCGAAGGCCATGCACGCTTTCTTGACTCTGAACTCAATGAGAGCAGACCAATTCAGTTTGGAATCCAATATGACTCCAACGTATTTGACTTGATCTGCACACAGTAGCTCAGAATCAAAGAACTGCAAGGGACGAACCCCGGTTGTTATTCGCTTCTTCGTGAAAAGAACCATTGAAGTTTTGCTTGGGTTAACTGATAATTTAACTTGTCGACACCACTGTTCGACAGCTCTTAATGCCTGTTGCATTAAGTCAAAGATTGTTCCGATGCAAAATCCAGTAATTAGTATTTGGTAATCGTCAGCAAACCCGTAGGTTGGAAGTCCAAGCTCATTGAGTTTCTTCAACAAGCCGTCAGCTACTAAGTTCCATAACAAAGGTGACAGAACGCCGCCCTGAGGACAACCGCAAATACTCAACTTCCGTATCTCAGCCTGTCGCAGTGACGAGCAAAGTATGCGGTTACTAAGCATTGCGTTTATCCAACCTGAGATACATGCAGGTATCCCATGACCGCGCGTCGCTTCCAGAATAGACTGGAAGGACACATTGTCAAAAGCACCTTAAATATCTAGGAATACACCCAAGCTAGATTGCTTGAGCGAGAAGGCTTTCTCAATGTTGTAAACAACATCGTGAAGCAGAGTGATCGTAGATTTCCCACACTGATATGCATGTTGCATTTTGTGCAGTGGATATTCAACTAAACTAACGTTCCTGATGTGATGATCGATTATCCGTTCCAAAGCTTTCAGAAGAAAAGAACTTAAGCTGATAGGCCTAAAACTCTTGGCTTCTTCATAGCTTGAGCGCCCCCCTTTGGGAATAAATCTAACAGTTATTTCTCGCCATGCTTTCGGGATATACCCGGTAGCAAGACTGGAAAGCAAAATCTTTTTCAAGACATGTTTAAGAATATCAAATCCCTTTTGCAGTAGCACGGGAAGTATTCCATCTTTTCCGGGTGATTTGTATGGAGCAAAGCTGTCAACTGCCCACTTGACCGATTCAGTGGAAACCAATGTGCGTGCTAACGCCCACGAGTCCGAATCACCAGAATGAGATCTGTGAACATTGTTCAACTCCGGATCGATACAACCTGGAAAGTGTGTGTCGAAGAGACAATTAAGAACATCTTTTTCGTCCGTCACATAAACACCATCTCTTTCAAGGAGTTCATCTGAAAATCATTCGATTTGGAGAGAATTTTATTTAATCTGCTAGCCTCGTTCAGACTAGAGACATTAGTGCATAGGCTTTGCCAGCCAACCCGTTCTGCAGATCTAAGACATTTCTTATATGCACTACGAGCTGACCTGAAAGCCCTGGAGTCATCACGCTGACGCCGGTTCCAAGCTCTTCTCATAACTTTCTTCATTCTTTCAAGCTCAGCCCTCCACCAAGGGGTTCCCCTAGTCGATTTAACAGTACGAAGTGGACAAGCTTCTTCGTAGGATGCTAATATGAATGAGTTTGTCGTATCCACGACGTCATCTAAGTCGTCTAGTTGACTAATTGTTGGAAAATATCCATGAAATTTAGTCGCCAAGTTTTCCAAAAAGAGGTCCCAGTTTGTAGATTTAGGATTACGATATGTCACCACATTGAAGGTGACATCAAAATGATCGAAAAATATATATTTATGATCGGATAGAGACGGTTCAGTTTCATTTGGAACCTGCCAATTTCCCAGTTCATGCACAATTCTATCAGAGCAAAGTGTTATGTCTAACACCTCCTCCCTCCCAGACCTCGCAAAAGTTGGTCGGTTTCCCACATTCAGAATATGAAGATTTGTACTACTTATGTACTCCATCAGTTCAGAGCCTCTCAGATTGATGTCTGAGCTGCCCCAAATGATGTGATGAGCATTCGCATCACTGCCGATAATGAGCGGAAGCCCATTTCTGCTACAATATGATACAACGCTTTTGAAATCATCAGAAGGAGATGATTCGTTAGGCGGTAGGTATGCTGAACAATATATATATTTTTTGACATTAAAAATGTCTTACTCCACTATCTGGGGCTAGGTGTCATTCTAAAATCTAAACTATCTCCCATGTAACGAAACTATGTAAGGTTTGCACGCTTATAACTCCGATATTACTAGATGGATTTTAATCATTCATACACCAACCGATTCAGAAACACCTAACTTAAATATTGGTAATAATTTAATATCTCCCCAATAAAAGTAGACTTTTGGAAATTGGTAAAATTAAAAAGTTCACAAAAAACGGGAAAAATACCATTCGTGAGGCAGATTTCTCAGACACAGCCGTCAAAAGAGGGCAGCTTAGTTGCTCAATGAAACACGAAAAGTCATAAATAGAAGCAACGCATGTCCGCTTAAATCAGTTGTTGCTCTTATCCCACACGAGCAACGTCGTCTCCGGGCGATGCAATAAGCGCTATCGATTTTCGGTAACGTTGGCATTTGCACACACTCGCACCTAAGTGACTAAACCATATACGGTTAGTTTATAAATAGAGGTGACGCGTACCCGTTTGAATCAGTTTTTGTTCTTATGTCGAACGGGTAAGATCATGGCTGCAGCGTCTGGGCACTACAATAAGCGGTAAACGCTATGCATTTTCGGCAGCGGTGGCCGTGTGCGGATTTGTCGGGTACCAGCATGGTGTCACAGAATGATTTGCAAAGTGGGTGGGCGGGGTGGTTTTGATTTAATTCAATACGGTGTGTGCTGCTTAAGAGTGTTGCGTTTGAAAAAAATATATTTATTTTTATGCATGCGTGTGCGTTGTAACTTGTTAATCCATGTTTACGGCGCTTTGTAACTGCGTAGGGTAAAGAGCCAATTGGTTTTCATGTTTCATATTTCGGTTATATGTTTTTTATCAGTAAGGCATCTGACAACGTGCTTCTGTAGTTATTGCACTGTTCAGCAGCGTAGTATTTTATATAGGAGAGTACACTCAGGTTTTTTACGCGGATTTTGAAATTTACGCGGTTTTCATTAACACGTTTTTTTTTAAATTTACGCGGTTTTCATTTACACGGCCTGTATCCCCTGCGTGAAAAATCTGAGTGTAATTGCATCGGAAACAATCACATTCCCAGCAGAACTTTTTGTTTTCTAATTTCAAACACTTTTGTTTCGTACTGCACACAACGGAAAATTTTAAAACAGAACTTACCGTCCCAGCAGCAGTTGCAGCGGGTGTTCTTTTTCGATTCAAATTCAAGCCATGTCTTAAGCGTTACTGGACTTAAAATTGTTTTCCCAGTTTAACCAGTCAGAATATCTGTCCTACCCTATGTATTTAAAACACAGTTCTAATTGCGTTTTAAGGTATACAACAAATACGGTTGGGTATACTAATTTAAATTTTAAAATAAATCTGTTTTAAATTATGAAACAAACCGCTGTACTGAAGATATAATTATGTCAGTCCTATTACCACATAAAACACCTATATAACATAAAACGCTGCAGAATTGGTTTAGTAATACAACGTTTACACTACAGAGTTATAACACGTTTTAATAATTAGCAACAAGAAAAATGTCACCAAGATAGCATAAAAACCCGTTTTAACTGGTAGTGCGAACGTTGCATAACAATGTAATTTATCAAATAATTTCATTTTTCCACCACTAATCGATCAAGAAATACTTACACTTAAGATTGTTTACTTAAGTTCATTAGTACATTATTGAAAATTTAAATGGAAAATGAAATTTCATAATTTATGGAGAATCTGTATATTTCCGTTGGCGGGCGTGGGTTTCCTCATCACAGCTCTCAATATGGAACTTTTCTTTTGAATATATTTTCTGGACAGACCAGCCCATTTTTACTAGATGGATCAGCCAAATAATGCCAATCACCTAGTGAGATACTTGATTAATTAATAGATTACCGTTAAAAGACCTTCAATAAATTATGTTTTAATGGGGAGGGTATATAGCAAATTGTAACATATGAAAACAGGCGAGTGAACAAGAACGTGTGTCGATATGTGTGATAGATAAAAAAGCTATATTTTTAATGTCACCGTGGTCGTGTCCTGTACACAGCCCTTTAATTTTTTTTCTACGTTTCCGACAGTCAATGTAACTGTGACAACACAGATATCGCGAGTTGTGAGCTCCGATATGAGACACGCGTCAATAGCCTTATTTGCAAGAATGCAAGCACGAGGCATTTCACGTGGGTTAGTCATGCCTGTCTTGTTGTAAGCAATGAAGGCAGCGTTAAGTAACTTTCTAAAATAGAAGTTTCCTTTATGGAAATACGGTTCTTGAACCAATGCTATGGAAGCTTTACCTTCCTGCATGAGTCGAGATAAATTCATAGTTGCTGTACGTTTATGTTGGAGATTGACTTGTGCTATTCTAACCATTGTTGATTAGAGAACTGTACATTTCATCTCCAACACAAATTGCACAACAACTAGAGAACACCAAGCGAGTTGGGATGTTAACGCATTTAGCGAGCCATATCAGGTTTAAATGGGACATGATCATTTGATTCCCACGATTTGCGAAGAAAATAATGGTCCACTGTGTCAGAGATTCGCATAACACAGTAAGGGCAAAACCCAAAATGCTCCGTGCGCGACTGGCATATTTTAGACCCTCCAGTCATTAAGTCCTCGGCACGGAACTACACCTTGACTCAGGGTCTCCTACTTTCAGTCGCCTCCTACGACATGGCAGCAGGACTCCAGTGGCTCAATTCTAGGCCGGATACCACACGGCCTCTGGGCAGGTTCATCTGTACACATCGAAATTTGATAATCGAAACTCAACAAAACTTCACCGAACTACCATCAGCCGAGAGTCTCAGCAAACCCCCAGCCAACAAAAATTCGGCAAAATTAAGTGGATCATCGGTGAAAAAAATCGTTGTGTAGAGTGAACGTTCCGCTGCGTAATGTAGCATACTGGGGAGTTCGCCCGACTCTTCCCAGGCTCCGTTCGCCATTGAGAATGTTTTAAACCCCCTCAACAATTTTACCCATAGCACGGGTCGCATGACACTGTGGAATTGGGGTTCCCTGTTTGGTAGATTTTTACCACTGAAACAGGTAGTCCGTAGTGTAATTCTTAGCCGGTTGAAACAACCACTACCGACACTACACGGCTTGTCTAGGCTGTTCGGTGAAAGAAGCTGACATTGAAGAACAGCTTCCATATTTAGATGGGCGAACAGCCGCAGAAGGAAGGAAGGAAGGAAGGATAACGGGAGGAGAGGGATTTGGGCGGATATTTCTTATTTCTGCCTTAAACATGATGTAAATCCAAAACGAGCACGTATTGTACATAATGGTCAAGGAAGGGCGGACCTAGAATGGAAGTGTTTTGCGGAAGGATATAATTGCTAAATTAGTTATGGAATTTTGTTGAATTTTCGCTTTCGCTAGGTATCCGGGAAATGTTCTATCATGTGATTGTCAATGATCTTGTAGACCGAATATTTCCAGAGTGTGATCTGCATTTGACTTCAAGAAAATTCGAAGATGGCCATGTCGGAGCTACGCGTACGATAAGCGTCACAGTTGGAACTCAGAATAAATTCACGCCAGAAGAGGTTTTACATCACAAGAAAATAGATTCAAACGACGTGGAATATAGCGAAGCAGATTATGTGGACCAAGTCAGATTTTCTGAATATCTCCCAACAGTTATTCTGAAATTTCTACTGAGAAAAATTGAGATGCAAATTAAATTACTGCTGATGATTACAGTTAAATTTTGTCATTAAATTTCTTGTAATAATTGTATAAGTGTCGTTTTCGCAATCTTAATATTTAATTAATTAAAAATGATTTTTTAATTACGAAAATCATGATAAGATCTTGCGTAGGGGGGAGGGGGAGTTCACCAAAATCTTACGAACTCTTATCTGGGGGGAGGGGGAGGTTGAAACGTTCTAAAAAAAGCCTTACGTAATTAGTGCACGGCCCCAAATCAGCCGTAGCAGCAGCCGAATGCGAACAGATGGTCTTACTAGAGCGAGCTGAAAATGCCGAAAGGACGCTGAAGATCACAGAGATAGCCGAAGCAGAAACCTATGAGACGCTAAACGGTAACCGGTATTCTTGTTCTGTGAAAAGAATAAGGGAAACGCAAGGAGAGAAAGAAGGAACCGAAGAAGCCCAAGAAGTTAGGTGAAGAACAGCGAAACAGCCGACAATCGCAGAGTAAATTACGAACCGTAGAAACCGCATATGAGAGGATGAAAACCGAAAGAAAATGAGGAAAAAATAAAAAGAAGAAAGATAACCTTCGGACACGCCAGCAGAAGCATATGGGAGACGCTCTAGTCGTCAAAGCAAACAGGTAGGCCAATGATGATGGAGCCCAGCTTAATCTCAATCATTGTGACATTGCACAGTAACTGTTAAGGCAGTCAACAACAGAAACGAAGTGCGGCGTTGCAATTATTTCAGAGCCGTATCGTGTTTCTCCAGGTAACGGTAACTGGGTGGTGGATAGTGCAGGGATGGCGGCAGTTTCCCTATTCAAGATGTGGTGGATGGCATTCACGAAGGTTTAATGATCGCCAAGATCAACGGCGTATTCGTGTGTAGCTGTTATGCTCCTCCACGGTGGACACCAGAGCAGGAGGAGATTTTAACGCTTGAGATGTGGGGTGGGGTAGCAGGCTGACCAACGCAAGAGGTTACAGCCTATTGGAAGCGCTGGCAAAGCTGGACGTAAAGCTGTGCAACGTTGGTTCCGCTAGCACATTCGGTAAAGACGGCCGGCAATATATCATCGACGTAACATTCTGCAGCGCGTCGCTGATGGATAACATGAATTGGCGAGTTAGTGAGCAGTACACACATAGTGACCACCAAGCGATCCACTACATCATTGGTCGGCGAAATTGTACGGTAACGCCGAGATTGAGTACTGGCGAGCGGATGTGGAAAATAAAAGACTTCGACAAGGACCTTTCTGTGGTCAATGCTTACTGTGTCGTTATGGCCAGGATCAAGGGTTCAATGACGCCAGGCGAAATGTGCGCCGACAAACTGAAAATTATCATGGAGGGTCTTTTCCCGAAGCACGACCCAACCGCATGGCCGCCTACACCGTACGTTGATGCAGACAGTGGAAATGCAGGCGACAATCAAGTTTCCAACCACCAGCTCCTTATAGTGGCAAAAGGGCTGAAAGCGAAGAAAGCTCCCGGACCGGATGGTATCCACAACGTGGCACGGAAGACTGTGATCCTGTGATCCGGACATGTTCAGGATAATCCTACAGAAATGCTTGGACGATGGCTACATCCCGGATAGATTGAAGATCCAGAAGTTGGTGTTGCTGCCAAAACCAGGGAAACCACCAAGAGATCCAGCATCGTATGGGCCTATATGGCTGCTGAATACTCGGTAAGCTCCTGGAAAGGGTTTTTCTCAACAGGCTGATGACCTACGCTGAAAGTGAGAACGGACTATCGCAGAGGCAGTCCGGGTTCCGGAAAGGGATATCGACGCTGGACGCCATTCGCACAGTCATCGCGAACTAGGAGAGAGCATTGAAGAAAAAGAGAAGGGGTAATCGCTACTGCGCCGTATTAACGATAGACATGAAGAACGCGTTCAACAGTGCTAGCTGGGGGGCTATTGCCGTAGCGCAGCAAGGAATGCCGGTTTCGGGCTATTTGTGCAAGATCCTGAAAAGTTACTTCCAGAACCGAGTACTGGTCTACGAAACGAACGTGGGACAGAGGTCGATTAGGGTCACGGTGGGAGTACCTCAGGGCTCCATACTCGGCTTAACGCTCTGGAATATAATGTTCAAAGGAGTGTTAACACGATCTGACCAGGGGAGTTGAGATCATCGGATTTGCAGATGTTGTTGTCCTGACGATAAACGGCGATACCGTTGAGGAGGTGGAGATGTTGACGGCCGAGACAACATGCATCGTGGAAACCTGGATGGCTAACGTCAAGTTGTAGCTAATACGCGATGTAGCAACGGGTTCGGGTCGTCGGGGCGCCAGTGAACAGGACGTCAGGATTCAACGGAATCGCCGGATCGACCTCGACACCTACCAGGGATTAGACCGAGTACAGACCGGGAGCAGTGGGTCGTTGGGGCGCCAGTGAGCAGGAAGCTACACTTCATTCGGAATCGCTGGTTGAACCTCAGCACCTACTGGCTGGCCCGTTGAGTAGGCTAGGTCCACCGCCGGGGACCAGACCGAGTAGTCCGTCTACTATGTACCTTTCTATGAGCTAAATGACTCACAGAAAGGTACATCGGCATCGGGTGAAATCTACCGCCTGGAAATTCACGGTAGGGTAGATTCGTCGCCGTGGACTATCCGATTGAATTGGAGCTAAATGGCTCACGAAACATACCGGTAACGAATGAAATTCCGTTGTCGGGGAGCTCTCAGTCGGAGTAGGATATCTGAGGTGATCTCGACAGAGCTGGGAGCTAAATGGGTCAAGGAAGCGGGTATCGGTGCCGGGGGAAATTTCTCCGTCGAGGAACTATCGCTCGGAGTAGGGTGAGTTCAGCGTTGGGCGCTATCCAAGTAGATCGTGATAAGGCCGGGAGCTGAATGACTCACGGACGATCCCCCCACGAAGTAATACCTTGTCATAGTTCCGTGGGAAAGAAGGGTGTGAAAAGTAAGGATTGTTTTTAGTGGTTAGGCACGAACGTAAGTCGTGAGCCCCACGCAGTGCCAATACATTACAGGTCAGGCATTTGAACCTTTTTTAACTTTGCTATAAAAATGTACATACTTACATACATACAAACATACATACACACATATATACAACGGGGCAGCAGGGACAGGAAGGACAGGAGTATAGGGGCTTAATGGCCCCCTAGCCATACTGAGAGTTGGGGAGTTTTGCTAGGATATGGTGGGGTTTTAATTGGGCTCTTCTAAACCTTCAAAAAAGCCATAACTCCTAAAGCAGCTTGGACGAAACGAGCCTGTGCCGCTTCTGCTAAGATCCTATTCCAATAATCTAAGATCTTAGCAATAAAAACACTCTAGCCTGACCGGAGTGCCAACCGGCACATCAGGATCGACGCCAGTAACATCCTGATCACGGCATACTGGCTATAGCAATTGACAACGGACAGGAAACGGAACGAGGGCCGATGAACTGTCGGAAACAGTAGCGACTGGTGGAGCGATAGGCTCTGCATCCACCGAACTGCCTACCCAAAAACCAGAAGAAGAGAGCAAGATTTGAGGCAGTCCATCTGCTACAAGGAGCTGTGCAGAGAAGTAGACGCGAACCCCTGGGGCAATGCTTACCGTGTCGTTCTGGTCAGGATCAAGGGTTATCGTGGAGGGTCTTTTCCTGAAGCACGACCCAACCGCATGGCTGCCTACACCGTACGTTGATGCAGATGGTGGAAATGCTGGTGACAATCGAGTTTCCAACGACGAGCTCCTTATTGTGGCAAAAAGGCTGAAAGCAAAGAAAGCTCCCGGACCGGATGATATCCCCAACGTGGCACTGAAGACTGCGATCCTGGCGTTTCCAGGCATGTTCAGGTCCTACAGAAATGCCTGGACGATGGCTACTTTCCGGATAGATGGAAGATCCAGAAGCTGGTGTTGCTGCTAAAACCAGGGAAACCACCAAGAGATCAAGCATCGTATCGGCCTATATACCTGATGGATTCCCTTGGTAAGCTCCTAGAAAGGGTCATCCTCAACAGGCTGACGACCTACGCTGAAGGTGAGAACGGACTATCGTAGAGGCAGTTCGGGTTCTGGAAAGGGATGTCGACGCTGGACGCGATCCGCACAGTTATCGCGAGCGCGGAGAGAGCATTGAAGCAAAAGAGAAGGGGTAGTCGCTACTGCGCCGTATTAACGATAGACGTGAAGAACCCGTTCAACAATGCTAGCTGGGGCACAGAAGGCGGGTTCCGGGCTTTCCATGTAAGGTTCAGAAAAGTTACTTCCAAAGCCAAGTACTGGTCTATGAAACGAACGTGGGGCAGATGTCGATTTGGGTCATGGCGGGAGTACCTCAGGGCTCCATACTCGGCCCAATGCTCTGGAATATAATGTACAATGGAGTGTTAACGCTGGAACTGCCCAGGGGAGTTGAGATCGTTGGATTTGCAGATGATTTTGTCCTGACGATAACCGGCAAGACCCTTGTGGAGGTGGAGATGTTGACGGCATCGTGGAAACCTGGATGGCTAACGTCAAGTTGCAGCTGGCTCACCACAAGACCGAGATAGTTCTGGTCAGCAATTGTAAAAAAAAATCCAGCGTGTCGAGATCAGCGTCTAGGGACAATCCGTCCCATCGATGCGTGCGATGAAGCACCTGCGTGTGATAGTCGACGATCGGTTAAATTATAACAGCCATGTTGGCTATGTATGTGAGAAGGCTGCGAGGATAACTAACGCATTTGCAAGGATCATGCCGAATCACACAAGATGAGCACACAGCACGAGACGTCTTCTGGCGGGTGTCTCATCCTCAATACTGAGGTGTGGCGTACCGGCCTGGGCTGCTGCACTGAACTCAAAGCGGAACCAGACGAAGTTGACAATAAGCACGTTTCGTTTAATGGCTATTCGTGTCACGAGTGCTTACAGAACGATATCGTCGGAGGCGGTATGCTTAATTGCCGGGATGATTCCCATCTGCATCACTTTGTCTGCAATGCTACCAGCGAAGAAATGCACGTAATGCAAGGAGACTGGTCCGTGCTGACTCGTTGGCTAAGTGGCAGCAAGAGTGGTACAAAGCTGAGAAAGGACAGTGGACCCACCGACTCATCCCAAATGTATCTGCTTGGGTACATAGGAAGCATGGAGAGGTGAACTTCCATTTGACGCATTTTTGTCCGGGTACGGATGCTTCCACCGGGTACTTCCACCTGCATCGGTTTGGACATGCTTCATCACCCCTTTACTTGGAGCGTGTGGACGTGCAAGAGACACCGGAACACGTGGTATTTGAATGCCCTCACGGTGTGTCTAAAACCATTATTAACTAAAAAAATGACCATAAATTTGGCATACGGCATTCGAAAGATACAGTATCCAAGCATCTTCTCAGTGAATTTCGAAATGATCCATCGAGAGATTCAAAATAAATGGCGATTTGAAGTTTTACGACACGTTTCATAAGGCTACCAGCAAACACCCACAGGTTTGGTCCTATCTTTATAAACAAAAAAATATCTGTCCACTTATTTGGTACCTGGCATTATAACATTTGAATGTGATATGCGGTCATAGATGGGTTTTCTACCAGATTTCAAGCATGAAGTCATGTTTGTCCTTTCACTGTTTAGATCGTTTATACGTGTCGCTGTTTTAATGGAAAGCATTACCATTTAATTAAACAAATATAAAGCCCAAAAGGTGTTATTGATACGCTGCGTTGTAAAGATATGAAAATAGGGTTGTCTACCTAACGTATAACGTGTAAATTGAAAAAAATGGATTAAAAGTTGGAATGTTTACTTAAAAAGGCCACATATCAGTGGTTTGTTGACTGACTCTAATTGTTTTTTCATTACTTAACTGTTATTTTCATATAATGGCGATCCACCGGCGATGGTTCTACTACCCTTGTATTATTATCGACTTTTGTTATCCATAAACGAATTGTTTTTTTTTCTAGCAAATTTGTTACTGAACTTCTGCTGAATAAATGAAACTTATAAAAACCCGATTTTCTAAATATTTTAGACAGGAGCTTGCCAAGACTAACCAGTACTACCAGATGACGCCTTTATTCTACAACTTATTTTTTCTCTTTCATAAAGCTTCAGGTGACGGCGAACATAGACAACTCCCTTTTACAGGAGCAGATCAGAGAACTGAAATGGATTGCGATTCACAAACTGCACGAACTTCGCCTCCCAAGTCAATCATTGATTGCAGCCCTTTGCAAGCAGCTATGGATAAGAACAAAGAATGTACGTATAATTGGATTGTCAAATGATTTGCTTGTTTTATACTGAGATATATCGTATGAGCGATATATTTGCTACATTGCACAGTAGGGTGGACCGAAGAAACACTAAAATCGAAAAATACGAAACACGAACAGTCTTAGATGGAATTAGGTATGGAATTTGTGTTTCGACTTCGTCTCACCAGAATCCGACACTAACTTAGTAACAGGACTAAGCTAGTGCCGGATTGACGCTAGGTGTTAAAAACGGAGCCATGCTTACCAACTCTTAGTCAATTGTGATGTCCCGCAAGAAAAGGAACTCATTTTAAGTTGATGACAACTAATGAATTAGAAACATTTGGTTTGGCTCTGCAAGTCGATACAAGACGCACTATGCTATATTACTCCTTAGTGGAGAATAATTTATGCAAAGCCAAAACAAATGTTTTGATATCAGTAGTTCTCATCAGCTTAAAATGTGTTTGCGGGACATCACGCTTGACTAGGGTTTGCTCAGGAACACAAATTGAGTCTCCGTTTTTGGAGCTAGCGTCAATTCGGCGCTGGCTTAGAGTCCTGTCACTAATAGTCTGGCCTTTTTTTAACATCATAAAACTCGAAGAGCGCTGGGCTGAAAAAGTTTCCTTTTAGCCTAAAACAAACACCTGTAAAATTTGAAACCAATTTATTTAAAAATTGATGCACCCGAAATTGAAATTTTACATTTTTTCGCTTTTTTCCTTATATCCTATTTTAGAACCGCTAAAATTAATATGAAATTGCAAACATAATATTTTTATGGATGCGAGAAATGAATTACAAAATTTAAATTTCGCGCGGAGTCGATCATTCCTAACCAGGGGATGGTATCCCCATGTTGATGTACACAGTGACCCGCTTCTAGACACATGCCTCCCATGCTCTTGCATCGGTTTGTTTTAATTTTAACAAAGGGAGATGTTTATTGTTATTTATTGTTTATTTGTTGTACCTTCACCAACAGACTCCTTGGCCCCAAGGATGGTTGCTTAAACTAATTGAATTTCAAAATAGATAATATTTTAGCTTTAATCGAATTCCTCGTCCGGTTGAAGTCAAAGGGCAACATTGTCCAAAGTCGCCACGGAACTCGCAGAAGAGAATTATTGCGTAAAGTTCGAACGCGGGCTTAACCCTGAAAAGGCCAATCTAAAATTCTGACTTCCAGAAATATCTCTACTAAGACCCATTTAACCCTAGAACGTTGCACTGGGGTACAAATGTACCCCACGCCATCTTTGGAGACGCTTGAAGACGAGAATTTGGAATTTACGGACCTGAGACCCCAACCATAATTCAATTTAGAGTTCATAGTAAGAGTAGGAAAAGGTGGTAAAGCAAGTTTGCTTTTGGCCTTCGTGGAAGCAGGAGTCGAAGTTGGCATGGGGTACATTTGTACCCCAGTGTACGGTTTCCGTGAGGATTTCGTTCTGTCAGTGGAAATGTGACTCGTGACAAAACCGGTTGTTGTTTTACTACGTAATTGTTATTAGTATTGTGTAATCGGTTTTAATCATTTATTCAATAAATTTATTTTAATTTTGAGGTAGAAGAAAATTTCGTTTTCATTTAAGCTGATTTCTATTTTTTCATTTTTTATAGTTTTTCAAAATAATGGCTTGCAAGTATAATGTGTGCACAGTAACTGCTGTAGCAGCGGCTTTGTGTGTTATCAATGTATTACAGGTCAGAAATATTTTTTCATTTCAATTTCTAGCCCATTTCGTGGAATTTTCCAAAATCCGATTTTCTAGCTTTCACTCATCCAAATAATTGCACTTTTTTTAAATCTCGAGATTCCGTTCTAGGGTGTGGAGACTATTTTCGCCCTATTTCTATTATCACCCTACCGATTTGAAGCCGTTAGTTAGAGCAGCGTCTGCCATCTTTGTTCAACGCATTGGCCCATATGGTAGTGCGAAAATAGGAGCATTCGATTCGAGTTTTCGTGGCGCTCAAACAGAAGTATTTCCCCATTCTCAGGACATTTTTGGTATTAAATTGGTTCTTGGGAACGAAGCAAGGATACTGATGCCAATTTATGTGCATTTCATAGACTGTAGACTGCGTAATTAATAGAAAAATATGGCACCCTCCCTAATGGGGCGAAAATTAAGTCTTTACCCTATATAGTTTCTAGACCATTCTTTCAACTATTAAGGTGAAATTCAGGTTAAAAAAGCGAGCGCAAAAATTCGAGCGGGTCGGGGTGACGAACCTCCGCACAAAGCGCAAAATGAAAAACCGACACATAGGGTGATGAGCCTATTTTCACCAACTAAGCAAGGTGCCTCAATAATTCGGCAATTTCTTGCCTTACAATCAATGGAATGCGTAAAAATTGACATCAACCGCTTTGCTTCGTTGTTAAGAACCAATATAACAACACAAATGCGTTGAAAACAGTACAATTCTCGTGTTTGAGCACAATGAAAACTCGAATCGAGTGCCCCTATTGTTGCGCTACCATTTGACTCAATGCGCTGAACAAAGATGGCAGACACTGCTCTAACCAACGGCTTCAAATGGGTAGGGTGATAATAGAAACATGGCGCAAATAGGCTCATCACCCTATATCCTAGTGATCCCTATACGAATTAAACGCAGTGGGTCTAGTGCTCGTTTTTGATAATCATAATGTAATGCTGTGCTTCTATTGATGATGGTTTTTATTCTTCCTTTAATAAATACGAAGGTTAGTAAAATAGTTAGCATGAGTAAACCAATATGATGATATGAAAAAGTCTTGCATCATATCAATTATTGCGACCGTACGTTATTATCAGCATGCCTATAAATACATTTGAATCATTTTCATTACCCTATGGTTCAAACGGTAAGGCACCGTTCGTGCCTGGAATAGGACGGACCATTAGTGTCAAGAGTCCTAACGACTGTATTCGAAAACATGACTGAAAAATTTAAATATAATAGGTGCGAGTGGCTGTAGTAGGATGATTAGAATTTTGGAAGAAAATAGTCGTTTTAATGTTGCGCGAAAGAAATTTGAACCACAACCACGAACAGAATGAAATTTAGTACGAATGCTGGAAAAAAACCGGCTAAATTTATGTTGAGCTGTGAAAAGTCGTCGACAGCACAAATCCAGAGGTTGGTTGTGGCGGAAAATGCGATTAAGTTGATTCGATAATGGTTAAAAAGGAACTTGACGATTTCAAATATCGTCCAAACTTATTGATTTGATATGTATCAAAAAGGATGAATATTTTAGGTTCTTTCGTTCAGATAACAATCAAACGTTATGGAACTCTCATTTCGAACTAAGACGATAAACTAATGCCGCTTTTACTTGACCCCGAACCTGAATCAGGTTGCAACCCCAATCGCTGTCATTTTGAACATTTTGACAGCAGCTGTGGTTAAAACTTAGTTCAGTCTCGCTTCAAGTAAAAACGGCATACATAAAACTGCAAAACATCTAAAGAGATTTACACCTAATGTATTGCGTTTTTGGTGTACAACGAGACGCACTTTAAGTCAGACTAGCCGTAATATGAA
This sequence comes from Topomyia yanbarensis, assembly GCF_030247195.1. Taxonomy (NCBI): domain Eukaryota; kingdom Metazoa; phylum Arthropoda; class Insecta; order Diptera; family Culicidae; genus Topomyia; species Topomyia yanbarensis. The sequence goes on along the minus strand of NC_080671.1, from coordinate 286,054,526 downwards.
TAAGACGATGCTCCTTTTATTCCCGTAGCAGAACACATTTTCAAGAGGAAAATGTTGATAGTACCCAAATTCAAGTTATTTGCGGATGTGTTAAAATTAATTGGTACGAAGTAAACGATAATAATTTTGTAGTTCCTCAAAATATTTCGGAAATATGCTCTATTTAAAAATGTTGGGTCATTATTTTTTCCTAACCAGTTCGCTTATTTTATAGGTACAGCTGCGTTTGCTTGACAGTGTCAATTTATTTTTTCACATTATAAATATCTTAAAACAAGAAGGTTACAGTGCTGGAATATTTTTTATGTTTTATGAAAAATCTATCTCAAAACTCGGAATACAATCCGATATAAAAGAGTGGGAGCAATAGTTTTGCCTTTCTCACATAGAAAGGTTAGGCAATTGCTCCAAAAACCGACTTTTTAACCGAGGCCTGGAGGGCTGAGTCTGGATTCCTTATAAGGTTCCAGAAATATAAACTGGATTGTTCAGTCATACATGAAATTCCCATGTCAGCCGGAATCTGAAATTTTTCCAAAGGGGAGAGCACATAAAATGTTAAAAACGTATTTTTGCCGTCAAATGTCTTTGAAATTCATGAAATGTTGAGATATGATGTGCCAAAATCTCGGATATCACATATCGATAGAGTTGAAAATATATAGGTATTCAAGTGTTACAAATGTGGTACAGATTGTGGAAAATACCAACTTTGTTCCTATCGTCGATAAAATAGTTCACCTGCGCTTCTACCAAATGAATCATTTTAACCGAATAAGGTTTTGACAATAAATGTTATTATGGAATAGTACTAAACAATAGTTATTTGAATTAAGCAACTATTTGTGGTATTAGAGGTTAGATGAGCCCTCATCCATCTCACTAGTCAGAACGTCACCCTATTTCGTTGATAGCCCGACTTACAGTGATTGGATTGTGATTATGACGGTTCATGATGCCCCCGGGGAATTCGCTAAGTTCCTAAACTAATATCACACCGATTTCCCGGCGAATTCTTGATCGACTTTTACGAACTTGATTTCAAATGAAAGATACAGTAATCCCATTAACTGCTATTGAATTTCATTCGGTTCTGACTTTTGATTGGTTGGTTGGTTAGTAAGTTCATACTGGAATTTCTCATATGAACCGTTATAATCGTAATCCCACAGAGGCTAAAAATCTATTGGAATGGTCACCAAATTATATCGATTCTAACACTACACGAATGAAGTCTTAAACCTCATCCATTCCCCTGCTTCGTTGATACCTCCAAAATAATAAAATGTAGTCATCGTCCAAGTTCCTCAATGCTCCATGAGTTTTGTCATTAGTTGAGTGTCCTCACTGAAAACTTCATTGAAGCAAATTGGTCTTTCAAAGATGTCATTCCCCGGGATCCAAATAAAGGATATGTGGTAAGATTTTTCAGATAAACGATGCAGGGCCTCCTGTGTCTTCCCTAAAAAATACGTAACGCTAACGTAAGCTGAAGCGGAATCATTAAGCTTGAAAGAACAGGTGATATTATCATCTTGAAACCAGTGCACCCAACGAGATTTGATCCGTCAGTGTAGAATATATTGTCACAGTCGACTTCTCGGAATTGATTATAAAACATATTGGAGGCAACTTGCGGGCGTATATGATCCGGGATTCCACGAATCTCTTCCTTCATTGATGTGTCGAAGAATGCAGTTGAGCCATGTAGTCAAAGTACAAGGGCATAAATCGGGTTTAAGAATTAAACTCGACGAACCTCTCGAACTTTTCAATTGCCAACGAAATCAAGGTCGAATCGAATAAGTAATCGGTATGAGGGACACCAATATCGATTTTTATAGCGAGAGCGCCCACCAGCCCTTCGATATTCGTCGTATAGGTTAAGTTCGTGCACCCCAATGCAATACTGAATTTTTTCAGGTTTGATGAAGTCTATGTTTGCGGCAAAGCGGAAACAGAAACACCTGTACGCCATCTCCGATAACATTGTTGTTTGGTACAGCCATGTTCCTGTTATTGTCCGGCGAAAATTGATCCTTTTTTGGAATGGTTGGTTGATACCTAATGTAACATCTCCAGGTACCTTTAGAGTCGGACTAGTCTGCGAGATATTAAAATGAAAAGAAACCGTCAATATACCACGTGGACAGTTTAGACGAGGGTAGGGGGTACGAAAAAGTACGCTTGTCCATGGAGAGGGGGTGGGGATATGATAATTGTCCACGTGGACTCTTGATTATTGTTTTTTAGAATGTAGAGCAAATTTGCACCAGCATTGGCATATAAGCGCTTGCTTGTTTCCTTCCAATTTTTTTCTAATAGTAAGAAACACTTAAATCGCGTATACAGTTCTGTAGCTAAAATTTGCGATATTTTTAAGTAAAAAAAAATAAAATTCTGTGGATAAAGTTTAAATGAAATATATTGTTTTAAGATAACATTCAACATCAAAATAGTTCAATACATTGGAAAAATCCATCCAATTTCTTGGATTTTAAATTCTTTTATTAAATTTCCGCACAAAGAAGGGAAAAGTCCACGTGGACATCGTGGGTAGGGGGTAGAGAGATAGAGATTGCCCTCGCTTTTCCACGGAGGGGAGGAGGGGGCCAAAAACCAAGGTATTTCTGTCCACGTGGTATATGCACCAGCTCACGCTTCCTAGAAAAAAAAGACCAGCTCAGTTTTTTCCATGGAGACCTTGATACACATCTGAAGAGCCCAAGCAAAATACCTTGCAATGGTCCTTGTGAATTAATAGCTATGGGCCCTGTAACATAGATCACCCCGTCGTCTGCAAGTTGCCTTAGTGTGCATGAATTGACAAGAGAATCATCTATGTAATTCACGTAAAATTTGTTGAAGGGTGGCTTAGACATGTGCCCTGTGGAAGACCCATTTCGCTAAATCGCGGTGTTGTAAAATCGCCATGCGAAAAATGCAAGTGACAATAGGTTTAGCAAAATGTTAAATACGATCGGTGAAAAATTATGAAGGTGTAGCTTTTCTAAAGAAACTGAATCAAAAGCCTACAAAACATACAACAAAACTGATACCATCTGTTCTTCTAACGTAGGCCATTTTAATTTCTGTAGAGAGCGACGCAAAGCAATCGTTCGTTCTTTTGTCTTGCAGAAACCAAATTGTTTATCAGACACAAAGCCATTTGTTTCGACCTATTTGACGAGGCGAAACAAGAACAGTTGCCAGATACAGAAAAGCATTACAATTGGCCGGTACGAGTTGTGGTCGGAGGTTGGTTGTCCTGTTTTTGAAATGGCGATGGCGACTTTCAGTTGCCTCCAGTCATAAGCGACAATGTCATCCTCAAGAAACTTGTTAAATAAATTCTGTAAACGCCTTTTCCCAGAGTGAGGCAGATTGTTCAACGAGTTGAATAAGATTCTTTTCAACTGCTATGAGCTATTGTTACATGATAAGGGAACAACTCCACCATTGGAAACGGTGTTTCGTTCACGTTATCGTGAGGCGATGCGGCGCGGCGCATTTTCTGTTCTGGGACAGAGTTCGGACAGATCTCCTTGGAAAAAGCGAATATCCAGCGGTTTTAATATTCAACGTTCTCGTTGGTGCTGTTTCGGTTAGGTATACGTTGGGCCGTGTCCGTTCGAGTCATTATAAAATAATGAAATAATGGGCGCTGCGTAAAATCCAAAAAACTCAAACTTGGCTTTGTACTAAAGAAAATGCTGTTGAATCTGGCTTAACGAGTTACGAACCATACAAAACATAATATAACGTATGTCAGTTTTGGATCAAAACGAAACATTATCAAAGCTATGTTGTCAAATAATATATCTATAGAAATTTAATAACTTATTTTTTAAATACAACCTATACCATCATATTTGCGAGTAACCAGAGGCCAGATGGCGGTAGTGGTAAATGGTAGAAATTATTTCTCCAATTATATTAGACATATGGCACTGTCTATCATGGTGTGTTTGAAATTCTCAAAATATGCAGTACGCTTCGAAAACAAAATGCCGAAGTATTGAGTCTGAAAAGGAGAAGCATGGGTCGATTGAAATAAAGTATTATTGAAAACACATGGAATGCGTTCTATACGGACTCCTTCAGCAGTTTTATTTTCATTTGATTATTTCATGAAGAAGCGAAAATGTGTCCTATAAATGAGAAACCGGCTGACCGCAAAATATGACCATCGTCGATTCGAACGAAGCTTTGCAGTTGTGTTCGGTTTATGTATCTCCATGATTTTCTCTGCCAATTGCAGCATTTTGATACAAGAGCAATTTTTCAAAAGGGCGTAGACGTTACTACGTACATTAATTTCCAAAAATTTTTGGTCGATGCTATACTTAATACAGAAAAATTATCTGAGAACGAGTTTCAGGGAATGAATACTTCTGTACGAAAAAAAGTGTGTAATTTTTCATAAAAACAAAAAAATTATGTTAAAAATTAAAATTGCAAAAAATTTAACAGCAATTTTTTAACAAAAACCAAAAGAGTAAAGTATCATTTTGAATGTGATTGCATGATGGAGAACTTATCGGTAAAAAAGTTTTTCTACCAATGACTTTATCCCTCCGGAAATTGCGCCTATGGCCCAGTGAATGAGCAGCCGCTGGTGTCTTAAGACGATTTCGCTAGAATTTTAGAGCAGCGTGCACTCAGTGCATTAGAGCGACTGCCGGCAGGTTATGCCTGATTTTAATTTTATTACAGAATATAATTCTAAGTATCATTTTAAATAAAATGCATTTTACAAAAATCCTCCAAAATGCGATAGTCGTCGAGATATTTGGAAAACAAAAACAATTATTTCGTGTATTTATTCCCTTTTAACCCTTGTGAAGGCAAGCTAAAATCCTAACGCTAAAAGGCTAGCCGAGCCTCTAAGGCCAGGTAAAATTTTATAGCTTTTTACATTAAAAAAAATGAAAAATCCGTAGCATATAGATTAATTTTATGCAGAAATACAAACTTTTCAAGTGCTTGAATGATTTCTCTATTTGAATTTATTTGACAATGAAGAATAGACTGTGAAAAAACAACATATAAGCGAAAAATGAAGAACTGATAGATTGTTTCAGAATAGCTCACGCCTATAGTTATTAGCTATACTATATACCATTAAAGTCAAATTCTCATAAAAATACGAATACCCGATAAATACTCTTGGAATTAACTAGAGTAAGCATTGGGTGAAGCCAAAACTGTACGAAAGACGAGTTTGCTGTTGAGCACAGTGTTTTCCAAGAATTAGATAATGATGGTAGACTTTCCAATACAAAAAAGACTGCGACAGAATTATTAATGTATTGTCAAAATTTTAATAGGATGAAAAGTCCAGCCAAAATGGCTGAAATTCATAAACGTATATTAGGTTCGTCATTTTTGGTTATATTAGGAACTGAAACTAGCTGGGACGATAGCGTAAAAAGTGAAGAAATTTTCGGCAGTGGTTTTAACGTATTCAGAGACGATCGAAATCTTCACGAATCTCAAAAGAAGTCTGGCGGGGGAGTCCTTGTGGGTATTTCGGCTCAATTTAATTCAGAAATTCTAGTCACAGTGAAGTTTAAGGAATTTGAACATGTGTGGGTTAAATCAAACATTGCCGGCGAAATGCATGTTTTTGCCTCTGTATATTTCCCACCAGAGCATGCTAATATAACATCGTACGAAGCTTTTTTCCAAATTGCTGAACAAATTTTATCTGAACTCCCAGCCGAGGTTAAAGTTCACATTTACGGAGACTTTAACCAACGCAACGCAGATTTTATTCCGGACTCTGAAAACGAACATATTTTAATCCCAGTCGTGGGAGAAAACGAAACATTGCAGTATATTTTCGACAAAACTGCTAGCATAGGACTAAATCAAATAAATCACGTAAAAAATCGACTGAATTGCTATCTCGATCTTTTATTTACAAACATTCAGGAAGACTTCTGTGTATCTGAATCTCTAACTCCTTTGTGGAAAAATGAAGCATTTCATACTGCTATTGAATTTTCCTTATTCATCCATGAAATTCAAAAACCCAGCGATTGTGACTTTGAAGAAGTCTTTGAATACCATAAAGCCAATTATGACAATATCAGGCGGAAGCTAAGTAGTGTCGACTGGCAAAATAGCCTTAGAAATGAAGAAAATATTGTAACCGCAGTGGACGTATTTTACAAAATTATTTTCAAAATAATTTATGAAGAGGTGCCTATTAAGAAAAAAAGACGACACGGTAACTCGAAGCATCCCGTTTGGTATAATAGACAAATTAAGAGTTTGAAAAATAGCAAAAAGCCCATAAGCTATATAAGAAAAACCAAAATAATGAGGACTTGGAAAAATATTTCGACATTTGCGATAAACTAAATATGGCCATAGATTCTGCACTTGCGGATTATAATTCAAAAACGGAACAGCAGATCAAATCTTGTCCAAAGAATTTTTTCAACTACGTCAAAACTAAATTAAAATCAGACAATTTCCCATCAACAATGCACTTGGATGACAACGTACGTGATAACTCGGAAGAAATCTGCAACCTATTTGCAACATTCTTCCAAGAAATATATACGACTTTTTCTGAACAAGACCGTGATCGCGATTACTTCGCTTTTCTTCCCGATTTTCCTTTAGATATTAGTGTCAATCATGTCATAGTGGAAGACATTTTCAATTCTCTAAAACATTTAGATGTATCAAAAGGTTCTGGCCCTGATGGAATCCCACCATTATTTATGAAAAACCTAGCAACCGAGTTAACTGCCCCATTGTTCTGGCTGTTTAATATGTCTTTGCAATCTGGACAGTTCCCTAAAATATGGAAAAAATCTTTTTTAGTGCCTATATATAAATCTGGCAAAAAATCTGACGTACGTAATTAACGTGGTATAGCCATAATCTCCTGTATTCCGAAACTTTTCGAATCAATCATTAACGAAAAAATATTTCTTCAAATTAAAAACAGAATTTCCAACCTCCAGCATGGCTTCTTCAAAGGTCGTTCGACCTCAACAAACTTACTAGAATTTATTAATTATACACTGATTGCAATGGATAATGGAAACTACGTGGAGGCACTTTATACAGACTTTAGTAAAGCATTTGATCGCATTGACATCCCAATGTTACTTTATAAATTGACAAAGATCGGCATTGAGCCTGGGCTACTTACATGGTTAGAATCATATCTCTCCGAACGTCAGCAAATAATTAAATTTAAAGGAAAGCAATCTAATCCAATTAAAGTCACCTCAGGAGTTCCACAAGGCTCTCATTTAGGCCCTCTATTGTTTATTTTATACGTGAACGATATCTCCTTCATTCTCAAAAAACTGAAAATACTAATTTATGCGGACGATATGAAACTTTATTTGGAGATAAAAAATGCCGAGGATATTAATACATTTCAAAACGAAATACAAATTTTCCACATGTGGTGTCAAAAAAGCCTCTTACAACTGAACGTGAAAAAGTGTAATTCAATAACCTTTAGTAGAAAACGACAAACACCGAATGTTGAGATTACCTTAGGAAATCAGACTGTAGTAAAATGTGAAAGAATTAGGGATTTAGGTGTTATATTAGATTCAAAGTTAAATTTTATTGATCATTATAACACAATTATACACAAAGCTAACAACATGCTCAGTTTTATAAAACGCTTTAGCTATCATTTTGAAGATCCTTATACAATAAAAATATTATATATTGCATATGTTAGGTCGATATTGGAATATTGCAGTATTATTTGGTGCCCTTTTTCAAGCAGACATGAAGAACGAATAGAATCGGTACAAAAACAGTTTTTAATATTTGCCCTTCGTAAATTAGGATGGACAGCATTCCCTCTGCCATCTTATGAAGCACGCTGCTTGCTTATCAATATTCAAACATTAAAGGAGCGTCGCGAATTTGCAATGCTCTCATTCATTAATAATATCGTTTCGCATCGTATCGATTCAGCTGAAATTTTATCCAAATTGAACTTTTATGCACCTTCACGACAGCTACGAAATCGAAGTATATTTTCAATAACTCCTTTTCGCACAAACTATGCAAAATATAGCCCCATAAATCGAATGATGTCTATTTATAATCACTATTGCGACTCAATTGATTTTACAATGTCTAAACTGAAACTAAAGCAATATTTTATACACAAAAGAAATTCTAACGCGTAAGAGGATGATTCAGTAAAAGCCGAAATTGCTTCATTTATACTAAATTTACGAAATATACACATTAGTAATTAAGGAAATCTGTAGTCTACATCGATTGACGAAATAAATAAATAAATAAAAGCAAAATTATGTAAATAAATAATTACCACTTTTCGAATATGTCGAGTAATATATTGTTTTACCACAGGCTCACTTCATTTTCTAGCAAGAAAAAAATTCAAAATTATGGCCCCATTCCAAATACAAACTTGTTCGGATGCTTTTGGTTTACTCACAAGAATTTTTAAGTTTGTATGCAAAAATATATGAATATGGAAACAACAAATTTAGTAAAAATGTCAGTATTATCTTATTTGGCCTAAAATGCTCAGGTACATAACTGAAGATGAAAGAAATAACATTGCAGAAGGCTGCAAATTCATCCGACTTTGTGGTAAAAAATGTTGTAATATAATGTGAAATGCTACCTCTCTTTCTCGCACATGCTTATAATAGGACATTTTCAAAAATTCTTCTTATCTTCGAAGTTAAGTAACTTTGCCCGGTAACTTCCAATCATTATGTAACTTTCAACAAAGTTGTTCGTTATTAAAAAAGCTACACCACCTGAAGTTTTGAGGCAGAGTAACTGAGATTTTTTTTTGAATTTTGATTTCTTGTTTTCGATTTTCCATATATGACAGAAACTTCAAAACTCTTGTGAGTGAACTAGAGCTATAGCAAAAAGCTCATAAGTGACAAATGGTTTGTAGAGCTAACATTAACACATGATTTAGCAGTGTTCCAAAAAAGTTTAAAAAATTTGCCGGTCTAGTCTGCGTGCACAGTTCTGGGTGCATTGGAAAGCATTTACGTGAGAAAAATTACATGATACAAATAAATGGTAAATGTGTTTTAACTTGATCACAGATAAGTTCTTCAAAGCTTAGGAAATATTTGTAAAAACTGAAATGGATCCATGAAAATTGATTTTTGGATGCAAACATACGTGCCAGGAATATTATTTGCATCACCAGTATGCACAGATGATGTCGAAATACCTAGCGGGCCTGCTAGGCCCCTTTGCCTTTTTGTGCATGTAGAAAGTTTATACGAATCTATGAAGCACACCATATGTGATATTTCCGTAATATCTTACTTTTTCGATGAATTTTAGCATCAGTTAATGGAATTTCCATGCTCAAGGTCTTACTGCATGCATAACGCTTTGTAACTAACGGCATTTTCTTTTTTGACAGTGCACTACACCGGTGTAGTCGGTGCTACACTCATTCCAACTTGGGTGTAATCTAGTCTATTGTTTTTTCAATTCGTTTATTTGATATATTACATTTTAAATTACTTAAAACTAGGGGATTACATATTGATTTTTGAAATTAAACTAAGGCGCATTTATAGCTATACATATACACAAGGGGGTAATATAATTTTCGTAAGATTAGGGGGTCATTTAGTTTTTATGGCAATGTGGTTTGACATTTTTAGCAATGAGATTATTGGAGCAAATAATGTTTTACTAAGGGGGAAAATTTTTACGACTATCTTAAAAGTAGAAATAATTAGAGGGCGTGATTAAATGTTGTAAAGATTCGGGGACATTAATTAGAGTTATTTTATGTGGTAGTAGAGTTGGGCATTTTTAACGAGATCATATAATATAATAGTTAAAACTAGAAAAGGCAAGAATAGCTAAATGCTTCGTGAATATATTTGGGGGGGAGGGGTTTTACTTCTGTGTATAAGAGTCAGGGGAAGTAGGGTGGACAAAGATGGCAGGGGGAGAACATTATTTCAGTTTCAGGCTTCGGGAGATTAACGGATGGATTACAGAATCAGAGTGGCCTTCATCAGGAAGAATCATGTACTGGGACGCCGGGTGGTCGTTCTCAAGATGGCAGGGGTTTCTCCATACGATTTCGTAGTGCGGCTCAGATGTTGATCGGCTACATTTCGAGTTATGCTTGTGATGTTCGTGCTTTAGGTCCCGTGTTTGTTGACTCATTCGACAGGGATGTTTTCTGTCGCCTTGGAGTCGCATCAAACCATCGTGGGTGTATGGTACAGGTGGAAGAGAGCGCTTCGGAGAATGATAAGGAAAAAGGGGCAGTTAAAGTTGGATATTGATGGTTTTTATGAAGGTGTATATAAGGGACATATAGAGGGCATCGCGGCTTGCCAACACATCTCGAACCGGAACGTTGGGTGGTCTTCCTCGGGCCAGGAGGGTGTCCATAAGCCGAGACCTGGCGGAACTGTACTCGGTGCACGCCCAGACTATGTGCTCTATATCGTGATAACCGTCGCCACAAGCGCAGATACCACTCTCCACGACATCAGGTCTATCTTTTTCTTTGCACTACACCGGTGTACCACCAAAAAAAACGAAAACTATTTGCAGTCAAAAACATAATTTTCTTTCTGAATTTGATTCTAAACATCATTTTAAATCAAAATGCGCCAAACAAACATTTTCTGAAATGTGATATTTCTCGATATATTTAAAATTTTGTTTTAACAACACAATTGTTTTATTTTATTTCGACCTTTTCATAAGTTATTCGCGTTTCTCCACCTACAACAATAGATTTTTCAAAAGGCGCATAACATTTCCTGTAACTTTCCCTTTGACACGAAGGCGATATTATAAACCGTTTAAAAGTTATCCGAAAATACATAGTTTATAGCTTTCAAATGGTTTACAATATCGTTTTGATATCAAAGAGACAGTTACAGGATATTTTATGGGCCTTTTGAAAACCCTATTGTTGATGATGGAGAAATGCGAATAACTTATGAAAGGTCGTAATAAAATGAAATAATTGTTTTGTTAAATTGTTAAATTCAAAATTGAATTTCAGAAAAATTTTGTTATGAGCATTTAAAATGGTGTTTAGAATCATATTCAAAAAGAAAATTGTATTTTTGACTGCAAATAGTATCATTTATCAAAATATGTCAAAAGTTATAAGGAAAACTTTTTTTTATTGAAAGCTTCTACATGAATACACTGAAAAAAGTTCTTTTGCGTTTTAAAAACTATAAACATTAGATTATTGACATTTTATGATGGGGTAACTCGAATGACTTTTAAAAAAGGCATAATTACACGAAGTAATTGTGTAACTATCGCTTTTTGGAAGATTTTTGTTAAATGCATTTAAAATGATACTTAGAATTATATTCTGTAGCAAAATTACAGTTTTGTATGTCAATTAGCATGAAATTTAAAAACATGTATAAAGTTATTGTTGGAAAAACTTTTTTAGCGATAAGTTCTCCATCATCAGGAATCAGTAGAGATTGGCTCAAATAGCACGCTCTCCATGTTGATCGGAGATTTGTGCCTTGCCACGATTTGTCTTTTCGTCATTTCCCTGATGTGCAGAATTGGGAAAGTGGTTAGGTTAGGGATAAGGAAAATAACGACACAGAGAACATAGGCAATACGAAAGTATTTTTCACGCCTAAAAGAATAAAGACACTTCTCGATGAGCGGATATATCAACCCCCTCTAGGGGATATTGAGATTACAGAACGACAACACCTCCGAAGAGATACTGTCATCCAAATTCGGATTACACCGATGTAAATTTATAAACCATCGTAGTGATATTTGAAAGCCATAGTTCAGTTTATAATCCTTTTTCGCTAGAAATTACATAGAACGGTCGTCGATCAGAACCAGGATTATGGAACTCTAGCCTCATCAAAATATCAGAACTCTTCAAACATTCTTTGGGATTCCATAGAATGTAAAGGAATACCTTATTCTAGCAAAGGCTATATGCTTCGACAGTAAAACGGAAGTCCCCTGCATTCTCACTTATCTCCTCCAATTTCTATTTCAACCAGGTACAGCTTTGTGCGTTATCCGGAGAGAACCAAATAAAACCATACCTAGCCAAACTCACTGAAAGTGAGGATGAGTGAGTTAGGAGGGATTGAAAGGAGACACCCGTGAAGAACTTTTAAGAGATCATTCTTCAGCGCAATCGAAAACTGACCTTTCACTCGATTAGTATTGAGACTCAAAGACTCTACACGCTGAGCAAAAGCATTGTTGAAGAGAGAACCTCTGCGGTTGTGCTTCTTTTCTTTAATTTTGATTAATTTGTTTCCCATTTTGAAGGATTTAGAAGGAGTACGTTTCTCGCAACTACTAGTATTCACACCTTATATTGTGAGAAGTGGCTCAATTTTCGATTCCCCAAAAATCCAAAAAGGATCTACACGCATCAATGGTTTCATCAAAACGAGTGAGAATTTACAATCTAGCAAAGTCCACACAATTAAAACCAATTTTTTCTACATCTTATTCAAAATGGAATTATCACACAGTAGAACCGCAAGAGGTTACTACATCTTGGCGTTCAAATGAACAAAGACGATGCACTTATGATCAGATAACGACGGTTCGAGCTCATTGGGTACGAGCCAGTTTGCCAATTCATGCGTAATACAGTCAGAGCAGAGAGTTACATCTAACACCTCTTCTCTACTAGTGTTGGGTGATTTGCTACATTACTGTGCTCTACTCTACTCTAAGTGTTGGGTGATTTGCTACATTAAGTATATCCAAATTTGTGCTGCTTAAACAGTCCATCAATTGGGTGCCTCTCAAGTTGATATCTGAGCTGCCTCAAATTGTGTGGTGGGTATTTGCATCAATTCCGATTATGAGTATAAACCCATTTCTGACACAGTATGATACAACCCTTTTGAAATCATCAGAAGGTGATGATTCATTATGCTGCGAATATGCCGAACAATAGACGTATTTTCTGTTTATGTTATCATCAGTCACATTGACTGTGACAGCACAATTATCACGAGTTTCAGGTCGGACAAAAGATATGCGTCCAGTGGCGGATCCAGGGGGGGGGGGGGGTCTTGGGGGTCCGGGCGAAATCAAAAAAAGCCGGACATTCATATTTGCGATAAAACTATTGGTTATAGCACTTTGATGTCTTCGAAAAGGTTTCTTTAGTTTTTGAGTAGTTTAATATAATTGAGTTTAATACAATGACGAAGAAGATGATTGGGAGGACACTGATGACTTTTGAGCATAATAGCAAAAAAATAACATTGAATGTTGGAGTATATGGAATGGGCTATAATATTTCAAATGTTTATTAATTTTGCATAATGGTTTTTTATGCGTTTCACTAAATTATTTGTGCTAAATTTAGTGAAACGCTAGTCTATTTTACTCCGCTGTATTCCAAGGATCACTTTAGATCGCCCTATGATTTATATATGCATCAATAGGGCATTTCATGCTGAACGACAAATAAATAAATTTAGCTGCTACTACCTGCTAATCCGCAAACCGTAGCCTTTTAAATTTAGCCCAAAACACACAAAAAACAGGCATACATCCTCAAAACGAAGAGATAGCGAGTTGATCCATTCTGCAAAACGGTGTGTTTTGAAGGCATCTACAACTTTCTAGAATATTGTAAAACTGTAAAAAGTCAACTACAAAACTTACAGTGAAAAAGCTTTTAAGGGGGTATCCCGATATGTACTTCAATTTCACTCAATAACTTTGTTCGCTTAACAGATAGCCATTTGATACTTCAACAAAGTTTCATAAAATCATTTCGTCTAAAAATTTTCCATACATGACTATCAATTTTGGCAACAACTTGCAAAGTTATTTTTTTATCTGATTATATACCCCCTTAAATCAATTTTTTTCATCATTATATTAAACTACTCAAAAAATAAAAAAGATATCAAAGTGCCATAACCAATAGTTTCGTCGCCAATATCAATGTCCGCCTTTTTTATTTGGTCCCACTGTGCGCCTGATACCATACGGCCTCTAGGCTGGTTTAGTCAGAAGAAAGATAATAGACTGTTATCAACCTGCTAGTGGACCACAGCCACATCTGTTGTTAGTCGCTTCTTACGACACGGGGATAGAAACTAATGGGTCAATTCTGGGCTAAAATACTTCGAGAGATTTCAGCCTACCGGATACCACACGGCACAATTGTATATTTTAGTATCAATTATAAAAATATGTCGAAAGTTGTTGTTAGAAAAACTTTCTAATTGAAAGCTTCTACATGAATACACTAAAAAATTCTTTTACGTTTTAAAAACGATAAACATTAGTAGTATGGATGTTCGGCTTTTTCGGTCTATAATATAAGAACGGCTGTTTTGTACCGTTCTTATATTATAGACCGAAAAAGCCGAACATCCGTATAACCATCTCCCGGTCGCTTTTCTCACTGATAAACATTAGATTATTGACATTTTATGATGGGGTAACGCGAATGACTTAAAAAAGGCATAATTACACGAAATAATTGTTTTTGTTGAAGCGAAATTCCAAATGTTTCGAAAACTATCGCATTTTGGAAGATTTTTGCTAAATACATTTTGATTTAAAATGATACTGATTATATTCTGTAATAAAATTACAGTTTTGTATGTCAATTAGCATGAAATTTAAAAACATTTATAAAGTTATTGTGAGAAAAACTTTTTTACTGATAGGTTCTCCATCATGCAATCGCATTCAAAATGTTTTAAAATGATACTAATTATATTCTGTAATAAAATTACAATTTTGTATGTCAATTAGCATGAAATTTAAAAACATTTATAAAGTTATTGTGAGAAAAACTTTTTTACTGATAGGTTCTCCATCATGCAATCGCATTCAAAATGTTTCTCTTCTCTTTAGGTTTTTGTTAATAAAATATAAGAAAATTAACAAATGTTTTTTTTGCAATTTAAATATCTAACATAAATGTTTGTTTTTGTGAAAAATTATATAATCGATCAATATTTTTTTCAAAATGCTACATGAAGAAATTGATTGATTGATTGATTGATTTGTTGTTTTACGCCCTTTTAAAAAAATGCTCGTGAGTCAAAATAATCTTATTCACTGTGGAAAATGCTTAGTGTTCTATGCCGGTAAAACGTGTAAAGTTTAATCGGAATCTAAGATGGTCGGACAAGATTTTCGAACGGATCTTCGTGAAATTCCTTACATACGACAATAGGTAAGATGGCAGAATTTTCGCATCATACATTTATATCTGTAAAACTGAGGGAAATTCATAAAAAACAAAAAAACAATTAGCTTAGCTTAGCTTAGGAAATAGTCTGCATTTGTCTGTCTATTTTCACGATCTATGTAAATCAAACAGATGAAATAAATGAACATTGGAAACCCTACCAATTGGCACCGGGTTCTTCTATATAGAAATTTGGAGGTGAAGTATGTCGTATTAATATTTCGGCAAAGTATTGTAGTACTAATGGTGAAAAGTCACCGGAAATTCTACAAGTCAGTTTTCTTCAAAAGTTGTCCAGTTTACTTTTTTATGTCTTTGGGAGTGATCTACGACCTTATTCATACCCCAGAAATAGCCATCGTGGTAAATGAACTCAATGAAGATGAAAATTCCTAGTTGACGGTCGTCGTCGCAGTCAAAATGCCGCATTTCAAACCACAGGTCAGGTAGTTTGAAAGGCGGACAGGTGGACAGGTGATAGGTTGTCAAACCAGACATTCCTTATTGATCTTGGAAATTTTCATTTGTTTGAAGATGTCTGCAACTTCCCCCCAATCTACACATTTTGGCTATCAACAAACATTTCCCAAACATTTGCAATACCTTGGTGACTGTATATATGGATACTTTTATGATCTCGCCAATTTCGTGGAAATTGGTCGGATTTTCGCGATACTCGAGCAAACCTTTGCTCCTTTTGCTTGAAGACCATTTTTATAACTGAAAAGCAAACGTTAAAATCGAATAGGCAAAATTCTGCACACTCCTACAAAATAAGAGGTATGCAGTCTTTTTAAATACATGTTTAACCTTCCGGCAGTCGCGCTAGTGCACTGAGTGCACGCTACTCTGAAAATCTAGCGAAATCGTCTTAGGGCACCAGCAGTTTCTCGTTCGGGGGCCATAAACGCGACGCGCTTACCTAGAATATTGTTACAGTACTGCTGATTGATTTTCAAGAAGATCTATCAAACGGTGTGGAAAAAACTGCTTTTTTCGCTTTCGGTTTTTGTCCGTTTCTCTGTTCAACCTTAAAAAAAATGCATCATGTTTGAGTGAACCAAATTTTGATCGTAGCACGTAATTTGATACTTCATATAACTGTTTCAAACACTTTGTAATCCTATCCACCACTTCAAACGTTCTGTTACTCAAAACATCGCTTTTCTCGAATCCGAAGAACTACTCAGCCATAGACAAGTTCTTTCCGAATAGTACAATGAGAATCGATGAATACAACAACCCCATTTATATTCAAGTGCCAACAGAACCATTCTTAAAATAACTCAATCAAAAGAATGATAACAAATTTCGGGAAAATGTAGTAGAAGCCTTTGAGAGAGTTTTGGTAGTTAGTGATACCCTTATTGTAATTCTAGTTTGAACGTTTAAAATGTGTTCTACAATAATATAAATACTGTTTTTAAACCGGTCTATCAGCCAGCTGACTCAAGGCATATTGAGAATAACACAAAATAGAGTTGCATGCCACCCCACATGAATTGTTTATATAGTAAAATCGTTATCTAGCGTATATTTGAGATGGTTAACAAACATGTATCTAACAGTATCGTTTGCTATTGTATACTCGATCTGTGCGTATACTCGATGCGTGCGTAGATACAAATCATAAGCTCTTACCATTAAAATGGAGCAAAGCACGACATTCTAGCTTCCTTTCCATTTAAAAATCTCGAAATACAGAAAATTACTCTGACGCGCTAAAGAAACAGAAGAAAATAATGACTGCCAGTACATGATTATCTGTTACCATATGATAACATTTGACAGCTATAATGCTAAACTGTGAACATTATTATTACCGTTGTCTGTCCATCTGAACAGAAACATGTCGAAGTTACTCCGCTGTTGCGAGTTACGCCGTTCGACGGTAATGCTAATTAGGCTAATTAACTATGATATTTTTTGTTTTAAATGTTACAGCGTCGACATTTAGTTTATCAAATTCGTGGCTGGCGAGCCATTATATACAAGGTGTACTAAGAATTTGATAGACATTTTCACAATTTTATTGAACATAACCAGGCATGGAATCAGAATTTGGTGATATGAGAAAGGCACAATTGCACCACTAGGTGGATTTAAAAAGGTTCAATATGTAAGAGATCAATCTAACAAAATCTAATTTATTTTAAAGAGCTCAGAACAATTGAGTACTAGAATGATTGTGATATTTTTGCCATTCTCGTGTAGCTTAAGCAATCGCTCTAAACACTGAAGTTTTAACAAAGGCCCGGAGGGTCGAGTCTCATAAACCATTCAACTCAGTTCGACGAGATCGGAAAATGTCCATATGTGTATGTATGTGTGCATGTCACCTTTGATTCTCATAGATGCTTGGACCTATTTACACAAATGAAAGGTACAACCTTCCGATCGGCTGTGTTGAATCGGACTTGCGATCTCTGGGTTACGGGTTGAAGAAAGTTGTAACACAGCATATTCTCATATAGAAGTCCAAACGATGTAATACACATTAAAATATGTGCGACATTGCTTGGATTTGCGAGTCTAGATCACTAATGACCAATCGAAGTAGCTTTGATCACAATGACCACTTATGACGCTTCTTGATCAGTGCTGCGGAATTTTAAAATCAGTTTCCTATTTCTGCTTGTATTTGCCGAAAGCAACATTCAGATTCACCGCCTCCCTCATTCATTGACTTTCCACTTAACTGAAATTTCATGCAAAATCGAACACTCGAGTGCAAGGGAAATACAACAAACCGAAGCATTTATTTGTTATTATGTGGACAGTTTGAAGGCAGAAAATGACATCTTCTACATTTTCGAAGCCTAAGTGAACTGCGTAATCTATATCTGGTGCACTTTTGCTCAATATAATCCCTCTCGTCGCTATCATAGAAACAAAGTTCAGTTTGCTTCTGAAACCGGACATATCCGAACCAGAATGCGCTGTATCGGGAAAACGAATGACGAAGGAAACATTTCATTCATCGCTGCGGGCATGAATTGAATTTCGTTTCTGTTTCAAGTTCTGGCAGGGAGGTTAATGTTTTTAAGCTCTTTTCTTGATGCTCCCAGGGAACTTGCTTACTTGCAAGTTAATGTCACACCTATTGACCGATTTTTACAAACTTTTTACAAACTTCGATCTGCAGGTCTAGACCAGTGATGGCCAATCAAAGATTCTTTGAAGTTATTGTCCACTATCGACAATTCCGGAAATCCCAGGTATCGGGCATATTCCAAAACTTCCATACCAGCTATTCGGCGATAGTTGAACCGATTTTCACATCACAAACCAAGCATGAAATAGAAGGTTTATGGCTGGTGCACCCCAGGTCATACCTTCACCTCCATCTCGAAATCTCGTTGGTCATATTGACGATTATAAAAGGTCCTTGCAGTCCCTGGAAAAAGGCCATTTCTCAAAATTACCAAACTCATGTCAGTTTCTCGAATATGGTTGGACCGATTTTCACAAAATTAGTCTCAAATGATATACCTTCATAGACTGCCGCAAAATTTTGTACGGATCGGTTATTTTGTTCCGGAAATATAGACTGAATCGTCCGGCTTTCCTATCTTTCATCAAACAATTAGTTTGGCTAATGAATTACATTCGTAATAAGCCTACGAAAGTCGTTCCATGGTTTTTACGAAAAACTGGTTATAAAAATAAAAGTGCTTCCGTAGAATTACGAATGATTCATCATATGTGCGAAAAATTCGTTTGTTTTACGAAAGTTTTCTGTACGAAACCTATTCGCAGCAGATTTACAAAAATATCCCCCCAGTGTGCATTCTAACTAGAAGCTAGGTTGTCAGTATCTGGATGTAGGATATTATAGATAATTGATTTTATCCGTTCCGTTTTCGTATAGGTTCAACTATTAGTCTTGGTCAGCGTCTATAGTAATAGTGGCAGTTTTCAAAGTGCCAATATAGACTCATATTTTTAACTAGGTTATGTGTTTAACTATACAATTATAATGTAACAAAAATGTTGTAGGATTTGTTGTTCGTAAATATTGCAGAAACCATTTTAATATAGAAACTTATGCAATAGAGTGATAAAAAATGACCCCTGTCGGTCCACCCCGGAGTCGATTTATAGTCCCACCAGGAGTACTTGCTCCAAATTTGAAGCAAATCGGGAAAGTCTAGGTACCGGACCAACGAGCCTGAAGTTTGTATGGGATTTTTCGACAAACTACGTGGAGAAAACCCACTAGCTCGCATTTTCACCGCTAGGTGGCACTGTATGCATCCTATATCACCGTAAGTGAAAATAGGAAAGATAATTTAATTGTCTACAACTTTGTTAAAGACTGCTAGAAATCCGGCTTTGTTAAAATAAGTTATTACTCTTTTACGATGTTAAATCTGAGTCAGTTTTGCATGGGGACTAGCAGTGCATGGTTGTGTATCAATACTCCATTCCCATGAATTATGCATTTTTGTGAAATAATGGTTAGATTTAGCTAAATAGTATGTTCAAAAGAGTTTTGGTACATAATGCGAATTATGTTTTGGTTAGAAAATGTATGTTTCAAGTGTGACTACATAGAGGGCGCAAACACTAACTTTTCAACGGAGAGAGATATAAATTAAGCGTCTTCTACAAAGCTGTAGAACAGGCATTTTGTGATAACTCCTCTGAACATCTTGATATTCTATCTCTATTTTATAAAACAAATGTCAGTGCAATTGTGTAATAGTGAATACTCGACTGACGAAAGTGAAGTACTGAACTTCTTTTGAACACACACTTTTCAGGCTGTATCGACCAATCAACAGCCACTGCCACTGAGTTCTTTTCAGGTAGTTGTAATGCGTGGGCATTTGGTCGTAGATAAAATCAAGTTGCGCGCTCGTATAAGACTGGGAAATACGGATAAAAACAAAATTTGCTCTTGAACTCCATCTGTCCAACTTGTCAGTCATGGGCGTAGCTTGCAAACTTGCGCTCAAAGAAAAACATTTATGCCTGATATGAGTCCAAAAATGTCAAAGAATTTGTTCTCCAAGCAAAATTGCAGCATTCAATCTTCACTTGGCTACTGTTGAATATTATTCGTGTAATTTTTATGATTTCGAATTCGGAACTACATATTATCTAATAGAGTCAAAATACGTCAAGTGGGCCTCGAAATTTCTACAAAATTACCGATTTTCATGAAAAATGTTTTTTGTGTGTAGGGAACATGGAGAGTAATTTTTGATATAAATATATTTGCAAAATTGATTTTTTTGTTTAAAATATGGGCTTTTATACTTTTGAAAACAGTAAAATTCTTTTTTTTTTCAATTTCTTTTATTTCAAAAACTACTCCAGATACTTGAATGAAATTTGGCACTCTTATAGAATGATGTTTACACTATCGTATAAATATAAATTTACGGAATATTTGCTTTTATAGCTGCATTTTACATACATTGTTAATAAACAATTTAAAATATTTTTATCTTCTCGACGCTGAAAAAAAATTAAAAATATGTAACTGATGCGGAAAACGTTCACCTTCAATAATTTGTAAAGATATTTTTGTCCTATTGTTCCTATCCAGAGATATGAATTGTGTTAGCCTACGGTGTTTTCGTTTTCGATTTGCGAGGTGGTTTGAGTTTCAATTTATGGTTAAGCTGAATAAATGCGGAATGCGGCAAAATATTTCACAATCGTCGCAATTTATTCTCAGTAACTTGTTGGTGGAATGAAAAGTTCGAACTAGGGTTCGCAGTACCGACCCTTTTTGGCGAGAACCGGTACTACGGTACTGAAGCCCTCAGTACCGGTAGTACCGGTAAAGTACCGGTACTCGAATATTTTTTCAAAAAATTCGAAATAAGCTTCGAACTGAAATTGCATGCTCAAACTGATGATCTTATTCTCAGATGATTGATTTTTGCTGATCAAAAAACATGTTTATTGTTTTTAATTCCTTCGGAATGGCAAGACTCATTTCACAAAAGATATTTTTCGTATGGGGCACCTTCTTTTATTTCGAAATCTAGGCCACTTTGAAATCAATAACTGCTAAGTGGTGCGACTTTCGTCGACTTGAACAGATGGTAAATGTATGAAACCCTATTAACAGCAGTAAATCAAAACGAGAATGGCAGTAATTCCGAGCAGGTTAATTGCATTTCCTCTCTTGCTTTTCTGAAAATTGGTTTCGACCTTTATGTCGTTTGCCTACTATTCTCTAACGCATATCCAGGCTCTTTGCTTTCCTGTAAACTATGGAGTTTTGCTAAATTTTCCGATCACCAATAATTAGAAATCGCCCCATTTGAAGCAGTTTACCAAGTCTAAAACTGTTAGCTACTAAATCGCTGTTCGTTCTATTATAGATAAAGGTTTAAGAGCAAAGCAAATACAGACATGACTTAGACCATAGTCTTATTACGCGCCACCCAGTGAATAATGGAAACCAATCAAAATGTCGCTAATAAAACTTTAACTTCTAGAATTATTATGATGATGGCCTCACCTCATTCCTACATAAAGGTGTTATCACAGCGATTTATCTAGAAGGCAAATTAATATAATTAAACGTTATCTTGCAGACCGATATTTTGAAACAGATCACCCTGCAGAGTTAACATATTTGTCATAAAAAATTGTATAGTACCAAAAATACCGGTACTGGCTTTTGTTCAGTACCGGTATTACGGTACCAAAAATGGGTCGGTATTCCCGGGATTTTCGGTACCGGTATTACCGGTACCACAACCCTAGTTCGAACAGTACATTGGCAAAGACATTTGTAAGTTTGTTGCGAATATGAAACACTCAAGCTTACAATAAGTGCACTATAAATCATATACGTTGTATGTGTATCGTACTCGTTACAACTATAAAACCTCAATATTGATAACAATTTTAATTAACGCATGTTAAACTAAATTACTACAGTAGAACTGACAACGTTCAAAACAATAGAAGTTGCTATGTGCTATACAATAGAAGTTGCCGCGTGTGAAACAATAGATACCGCAAGGTGCTCAACGCAAGTTTCAACATGCCCGTTGGTCGAGCACATGTGGGCTGTGACTAGTGCGTTATCGTGGGCATCATCGAAATGCGCCGCAAAAATTTCATATCTCTGGATATGAACAAAAGGACAAAAATATCTTTACAGATTATTATTACAGTTTGCCGCGTCTGCCGACATATTTTTTATTTTTTTTTCAGCGCTGAGAACATAAAAATATTTTAAATTGTTTATTAAAAATGTATGTAAAATGCTGCTATAAAAGCAAATATTCCGTAAATTTATATTTATATGGTAGTGTAAACATCAATCTATAAGTGTGCAAAATTCCATTCAATTATCTGAAGTAGTTTTTGAGATAAAAGAAATTGAAAAAAAACACAATTTTACTGTTTTCAAAAGTATAAAGCAATTTTGCAAATATATTTATACCAAAAATTACTCTCCATGTACCCTACACAAAAGAAATATTTTTCATGAAAATCGGTGATTTTGTGGAAATTTCGAGGCCCACTTGACGTGGTTTGACGCAATATGTAACAACCCTGCAGTACTCCAATCGCGTATCTGGATATTTTGCTCCTCATATATAGACGAACCAATCTACAGGCAATTAAACCCAAACATGTTATTGTTCCTAACCCTTTGGAGTAAAGAGCTATAGCTTCTAATAACATGGGGAACGTGCAAATCGAGCCAATTTGTTCAGCTTACTGATTTTAGTGAGATGGAAACTTCAAAAGCATGTGCTGCTGTCTAAACAACGGAAACCGCCAAGAGATTTAACATCATTCAGACCCATATTCCGGGTGTATGTTCTCAGAAAGTTCTTGTCAAGTGTTATCCTCAACAGGATAACGAAATGCACGGAACGCGAATGCGGTCTGTCAAACAGATAATTTGGAATCTGGAAAATAAAATCTACAGAGAAGCGAGCTGGACAGAGCAGAAGAGACGCTCGAATAGAGAAGGAGCTGTTACTGCACCGTAGTTACGATAGACGTCAAGACCGCGTTTTTCAGCGTCAGCTAGGAAGATATAGCAGAATCTGTGCACAAAATCCGATTACCCGAACATATGTGCAGTAGTCTGTTCAGAACCAAGTGCTGGTCTACGACACACATTCGGGACAGAAATCGACAAGAGTAACGACGGGAGTGAAATAAGGCTCTATACTTGGCCTACAACTTTGGAACATGATGTATAATGGCGTTCTAACGTTTAAAATGCCTATAGGAGTCGAAATAGTTGATGATGATGGTCCCAGCCGAAATAGTTGGATTCGTAGATGACGTCGTTCTCACAATTACAAGAGAGACGATAGAAAACTGATTGGTTTTAGGTTACAACAAGCTAACCACAAAATAAGGTGGTGCTGGCAGCAACTGCAAAGCGTTGCAGCTGGTTCAAAACACAGCTGGAGGCATATCAATCACATCGATGCGTGTACTGAATCAAGAGTGATGTTAGGTGATGGAGCAGTAAGAGGCGTTTTCTGGCCACATTGAGAACTTGAGCCCAAAAATCTTGAAATGTTTTTTTTTTATTTTGATTATAGAGGATTCAGCCTTAGGGTCATTCGCCTCTTTCCGGGTTAGAGAAATCTCTTTTGGAAAAATCTCTAACACTATGTGCGGGGTTGGGAACCGAACCCAGGTGAGCTGCGCACAAGCCAATCGATTTACCAACTACGCTATGCCCGTCCCCTGTCTTAAAATGTGTTTGTATGTATGTATATGTGTATACGTGTGTGTTGAAGATACGCCGGAGCACGTGGTCTTAGAGTACCCCTGATTCGGGGACGTGTGAAGCGATATGTCGGCTCTAAGCGTAGAAAATCATAGTCGCACAAATACTAGTAGGGTGGAGCTGACAATTTGAATAAACTCATCCTACCGGTTTCACCTGGAGTAGACTAAATCCGCGTCGATTTACCAGCAGTACGTGGTGGAAGCGTTAACGAACCGGAAGCTGCGTTACATACCGAATCGTCGGACTGACCTCCACGCTTCGGTGTCGGTAAATATACCGCCAACGAGGAACTCTCAGTCCGACTAGGGTACATTCATCGCAGGGACCTATCGGAGCAGATATCGACGGGAGCTAAATAACTCGGCAGCTCACCGCCAGTCACTGTCAAATTGGATTTTTTGAATCAAATGCTCAAGTGCACAGATGATCTAAATGACCTACAATTTGACACAAAAGTGAGTCACATACTGCACAGGCAAGGCGTTTGAAGATTTTTAAACCATACTATAAGCAAAGGTATTATATTGTCACCCAGTACATACACAGTACACACACTGACTTTTGCTGAAATCGATAAACTGAATCGAAAGGAACATGAAACTCGGCCATCAGGACCTCGGTAAAAAATCGATCTTCAGAGCAATTAATTTAATAAATTAATTTAATATACTCTCAAACTTGTGCCTTTCTCTTTTATTCAAATTATGATGCAATAGCTGGTTATGTTCAATATAATTGTGGAAATTTTTATTACATTCTTATTACACTTGGCAAGTATATACAAACACACGAAAGCGATGAACTTGATCAGCAACACGTAAACGTAGTCACACTTAAAACAAAAAAAAAACATTTATTTAGCTGAATCAGCATAAATTCAATGCTTTCTTCATTTTATTATCTAATTCGTTTATATAACAAGGCGTAATGCGGTAACATCACGGAACCGTGGGTCTTTTAAGAAGTTACCATTTGTGAAAATAAAATAAAACAAAAACAAATATTAGTGAGTGTCCTTCGGATCTCTTCCACGCAACTTTCTATTACGCGTGGACAACTTCTTTCGCGGAGTGGAAAGATTTTTCTACTCATCGCATCTTGGGGGTCAATTTCTCTTATTCTCGTCAATGACATTATCGTTAATGTTATATTGATGTCTATGATCAGATGTTCTTCCTTGCCTACAGCATTACTGGTCACCAGGGTAAATCCGTCGTAATTGGTACTAGCAGTTAATTTTGAGCTATTGGATGCTTCTTTTACAGTTGTTTGTATGGCCTGAACAGCTGCCCCAAAATTGCCAACCATTTGTAGTACAGATGATGGTATTGAAGATTGTGTTTCGAATCGGTTTTCCGTAAATGATGTCAATCGGTTGTGATGCATTCTCCTCAGCAATAGGGATAGGTCCTTCGGCAAGCATCCTCCCCACGATAACACCGTTACCCGCGATGTAATTTATCCAGGTATCATGTGTAACGGATTCCACTTCTTCGAATTGTTTCCAGGTTTTAGTTACCGTTCATGAATGATACCGTTTTTCAGTTGATATTTTTCTGTGATAATTAAAAAGAAACACAGTTTACCGTCTACGTTTCAGCCTACTTTTTTGTTTCCTTTCTGCCATCCTCAAAACGGTAACACGGTTGTTCGAATTGTAATTGATCACGGAAAGTACGCGGTGATGAGCCTTAACCCTCTGATGCCCAAATTATGTTTTGCTTAAAAATACTATTGTAGGTTGTTTTTGTAATGAGAAAGTTGGAAAATATACCGCCAGCTCACGAAAGTTATAGATTTTATTGCTAATAACTTTTATTTCCGGTGTTCACAACATAATTTCACAGCTACAGAGGAGTACTACAAGCTAGCAACTTAAAAATATTTTTTTTATTTTCTTTTTCAATGGCAGTTTATGGGAGGCAAAACCGGCAGTTTACGCTATCTTGGCCAATATTATATCCATTAGGTTTCTGCTCCCCATGTCGTAGGAGGCGATTGCAAACAGCAGCCGTCAAGTGTATCTCCGTGCCGATGACTGAATAGTCAGTTGTGAACGAAGTATCTTGAGGCCCTTTCTGGATCAAGCGCTCTTTGATGTCCTAAAGCAACCTTCCAGGGTTCGCTATGTGCTGGGCTTAATATCTTCAAATTGTTATACATTATTTTTCGGAGATGAATTGTGTCGTGCTCTGGACGACAATGTTTGGAGTAGCACAAACAAAAGTGGGATCAAGCGTACCCACTCTCTCTTAACGTTATTAATTGCAATCGAATTTAATTTGGATTGGAGCTCTGGCTCCTTAGGTAAGAGTTGAAGAGTCTGATCACACATGAATTTCACTGCATCATTTTGCCTTTCTCCTATAGAAAAGTTGTGCAATCACTCTGAAAATCGGCAACATAATCCAGGCCTGGAGCGCTGTGAGTCATGTACCATTTGATTCGGTTCGTCGTGATCGAAACATTTATGAGTGTATGTATAATAGACTGGCAACAATTTTGATTTTTTTGGGAACACTGCTAATTCAAATGGTAATTGGATTCAAAAATCATGTGCAAAATATGTGCTTTCTCCGATAACTCTAGTTCACCCACACGAGGTTTCAAGTTTCTATAGTAATATATATAATATATATATATATATATATATATATATATATATATATATATATATATATATATATATATATATATATATATATATATATATATATATATATATATATATATATATATATATATATATATATATATATATATATATATATATATATATATATATATATATATATATATATATATATATATATATATATATATATATATATATATATATATATATATATATATATATATATATATATATATATATATATATATATATATATATATATATATATATATATATATATATATATATATATATATATATATATATATATATATATATATATATATATATATATATATATATATATATATATATATATATATATATATATATATATATAACGGTTCCGTGATGTTACCGCATTACGCCGTGTTATATAAACGAATTAGATTATAAAATGAAGAAAGCATTGAATTTATGCTGATTCAGCTAAATAAATGTTTTTTTTGTTTTAAGTGTGTCTACGTTTACGTGTTGCTGATCAAGTTCATCGCTTTCGTGTGTTTGTATATACTTGCCAAGTGTAATAAGAATGTAATAAAAATTTCCACAATTATATTGAACATAACCAGCTATTGCATCATAATTTGAATAAAAGAGAAAGGCACAAGTTTGAGAGTATATTAAATTAATTTATTAAATTAATTGCTCTGAAGATCGATTTTTTACCGAGGTCCTGATGGCCGAGTTTCATGTTCCTTTCGATTCAGTTTATCGATTTCAGCAAAAGTCAGTGTGTGTACTGTGTATGTACTGGGTGACAATATAATACCTTTTC
This sequence comes from Topomyia yanbarensis, assembly GCF_030247195.1. Lineage (NCBI taxonomy): Eukaryota > Metazoa > Arthropoda > Insecta > Diptera > Culicidae > Topomyia > Topomyia yanbarensis. The sequence continues at coordinate 286,027,111 of NC_080671.1, read as the reverse complement.
TTATAGTATGGTTTAAAAATCTTCAAACGCCTTGCCTGTGCAGTATGTGACTCACTTTTGTGTCAAATTGTAGGTCATTTAGATCATCTGTGCACTTGAGCCATTTGATTCAAAAAATCCAATTTGACAGTGACTGGCGGTGAGCTGCCGAGTTATTTAGCTCCCGTCGATATCTGCTCCGATAGGTCCCTGCGATGAATGTACCCTAGTCGGACTGAGAGTTCCTCGTTGGCGGTATTTTTACCGACACCGAAGCGTGGAGGTCAGTCCGACGATTCGGTATGTAACGCAGCTTCCGGTTCGTTAACGCTTCCACCACGTACCGCTGGTAAATCGACGCGGATTTAGTCTACTCCACGTGAAACCGGTAGGATGAGTTTATTCAAATTGTCAGCTCCACCCTACTAGTATTTGTGCGACTATGATTTTCTACGCTTAGAGCCGACATATCGCTTCACACGTCCCCGAATCAGGGGTACTCTAAGACCACGTGCTCCGGCGTATCTTCAACACACACGTATACACATATACATACATACAAACACATTTTAAGACAGGGGACGGGCATAGCGTAGTTGGTAAATCGATTGGCTTGTACGCAGCTCACCTGGGTTCGGTTCCCAACCCCGCACATAGTGTTAGAGATTTTTCCAAAAGAGATTTCTCTAACCCGGAAAGAGGCGAATGACCCTAAGGTTAAATCCTCTATAATCAAAATAAAAAAAACATTTCAATTATTTTGGGCTCAAGTTCTCAATGTGGCCAGAAAACGCCTCTTACTGCTCCATCACCTAACATCACTCTTGTTTCAGTACACGCATCGATGTGATTGATATGCCTCCAGCTGTGTTTTGAACTAGCTGCAACGATTTGCAGTTGCTGCAAGCACCACCTTATTTTGTGGTTAGCTTGCTGTAACCTAAAACCAATCAATTTTTAATGGTCTCTCTTGTAATTGTGAGAACGACGTCATCTACGAATCCAACTATTTCGGCTGGGACCATCATCATCAACTATTTCGACTCCTATAGGCATTTTAAGCGTTAGAACGCCATTATACATCATGTTCCAAAGTTGTAGGCCAAGTATAGAGCCTTATTTCACTCCCGTCGTTACTCTTGTCGATTTCTGTCCCGAATGTGTGTCGTAGACCAGCACTTGGTTCTGAACAGACTACTGCACATATGTTCGGGTAATCGGATTTTGTGCACAGATTCTGCTATATCTTCCTAGCTGACGCTGAAAAACGCGGTCTTGACGTCTATCGTAACTACGGTGCAGTAACAGCTCCTTCTCTATTCGAGCGTCTCTTCTGCTCTGTCCAGCTCGCTTCTCTGTAGATTTTATTTTCCAGATTCCAAATTATCTGTTTGACAGACCGCATTCGCGTTCCGTGCATTTCGTTATCCTGTTGAGGATAACACTTGACAAGAACTTTCCGAGAACCTACACCCGGAATATGGCTCTGAATGATGTTAAATCTCTTGGCGGTTTCCGTTGTTTAGACAGCAGCACAGGCTTTTGAAGTTTCCATCTCACTAAAATCAGTAAGCTGAACAAATTGGCTCGATTTGCACGTTCCCCATGTTATTAGAAGCTATAGCTCTTTACTCCAAAGGGTTAGGAACAATAACATGTTTGGGTTTAATTGTCTGTAGATTGGTTCGTCTATATATGAGGAGCAAAATATCCAGATACGCGATTGGAGTACGGGTTGTTACATATTGAGTCAAACCACGTCAAGTGGGCCTCGAAATTTCCACAAAATCACCGATTTTCATGAAAAATATTTCTTTTGTGTAGGGGACATGGAGAGTAATTTTTGGTATAAATATATTTGCAAAATTGCTTTATACTTTTGAAAACAGTAAAATTGTGTTTTTTTTCAATTTCTTTTATCTCAAAAACTACTTCAGATAATTGAATGGAATTTTGCACACTTATAGATTGATGTTTACACTACCATATAAATATAAATTTACGGAATATTTGCTTTTATAGCAGCATTTTACATACATTTTTATTAAACAATTTAAAATATTTTTATGTTCTCAGCGCTGAAAAAAAAAAATAAAAAATATGTCGGCAGACGCGGCAAACTGTAATAATAATCTGTAAAGATATTTTTGTCCTTTTGTTCATATTCAGAGATATGAAATTTTTGCGGCGCATTTCGATGATGCGCGGCGCATTTCGATGATGCCCACGATAACGCACTAGTCACCTTGCGGTATCTATCGTTTTACACGCGGCAACTTCTATTGTATAGCACATAGCAACTTCTATTGTTTTGAACGTTGTCAGTTCTACTGTAGTAATTTAGTTTAACATGCGTTAATTAAAATTGTTATCAATATTGAGGTTTTATAGTTGTAACGAGTACGATACACATAGGGGAAAGAGGGTAACAGTGAAACTATGAAAACAATACGTTTTCATAGTTCCACTGTTACCCTCTTTCCCCTACAACGTATATGATTTATAGTGTACTTATTGTAAGCTTGAATGTTTCGTATTCGCAACAAACTTACAAATGTCTTTGCCAATGTACTGTTCGAACTTTTCATTCCACCAACAAGTTACTGAGAATAAATTGCGACTATTGTGAAATATTTTTCCGCATTCCGCATTTATTCAGCTTAACCATAAATTGAAACTCAAACCACCTCGCAAATCGAAAACGAAAACACCGTAGGCTAACAAAATTCGTATCTCTGGATAGGAACAATAGGACAACAATATCTTTACAAATTATTGAAGGTGAACGTTTTCCGCATCAGTTGACATATTTTTAATTTTTTTTTCAGCGTCGAGAAGATAAAAATATTTTAAATTGTTTATTAACAATGTATGTAAAATGCAGCTATAAAAGCAAATATTCCGTAAATTTATATTTATACGATAGTGTAAACATCATTCTATAAGCGTGCAAAATTTCATTCAAGTATCTGGAGTAGGTTTTGAAATAAAAGAAATTGAAAAAAAAGAATTTTACTGCTTTCAAAAGTATAAAAGCCCATATTTTAAACAAAAAAATCAATTTTGCAAATATATTTATATCAAAAATTACTCTCCATGTCCCCTGCACACAAAAAAATATTTTTCATGAAAATCGGTGATTTTGTAGAAATTTCGAGGCCCACTTGACGTGGTTTGACTCTATTAGATAATATGTAGTTCCGAATTCGAAATCATAAAAATTACACGAATAATATTCAACAGTAGCCATGTGAAGATTGAATGCTGCAATTTTGCTTGGAGAACAAATTTTTTGACATTTTTGGACTCATATCAGGCATAAATGTTTTTCTTTGAGCGCAAGTTTGCAAGCTACGCCCATGACTGACAAGTTGGACAGATGGAGTTCAAGAGCAAATTTTGTTTTTATCCGTATTTCCCAGTCTTATACGAGCGCGCAATTTGATTTTATCTACGACCAAATGCCCACGCATTACAACTACCTGAAAAGAACTCAGTGGCAGTGGCTGTTGATTGGTCGATACAGCCTGAAAAGTGTGTGTTCAAAAGAAGTTCAGTACTTCACTTTCGTCAGTCGAGTATTCACTATTACACAATTGCACTGACATTTGTTTTATAAAATAGAGATAGAATATCAAGATGTTCAGAGGAGTTATCACAAAATGCCTGTTCTACAGCTTTGTAGAAGACGCTTAATTTATATCTCTCTCCGTTGAAAAGTTAGTGTTTGCGCCCTCTATGTAGTCACACTTGAAACATACATTTTCTAACCAAAACATAATTCGCATTATGTACCAAAACTCTTTTGAACATACTATTTAGCTAAATCTAACCATTATTTCACAAAAATGCATAATTCATGGGAATGGAGTATTAATACACCTACACATGCACTGCTAGTCCCCATGCAAAACTGGCTCAGATTTAACATCGTAAAAGAGTAATAACTTATTTTAACAAAGCAGGATTTTCTAGCAGTCTTTAACAAAGTTAAAGACAATTAAATTATCTTTCCTATTTTCACTTACGGTGATATAGGATGCATACAGTGCCACCTAGTGGTGAAAATGCGAGCTAGTGGGTTTTCTCCACGTAGTTTGGCGAAAAATCCCATACAAACTTCAGGCTCGTTGGTCCGGTACCTAGACTTTCCCGATTTGCTTCAAATTTGGAGCAAGTACTCCTGGTGGGACTATAAATCGACTCCGGGGTGGACCGATAGGGGTCATTTTTTATCACTCTATTGCATAAGTTTCTATATTAAAATGGTTTCTGCAATATTTACGAACAACAAATCCTACAACATTTTTGTTACATTATAATTGTATAGTTAAACACATAACCTAGTCAAAAATATGAGTCTATATTGGCACTTTGAAAACTGCCACTATTACTATAGACGCTGACCAAGACTAATAGTTGAACCTATACGAAAACGGAACGGATAAAATCAATTACATCCAGATACTGACAACCTAGGTTCTAGTTTGAATGCACACTGAGGGAATATTTTTGTAAGTCTCCTGCGAATAGGTTTCGTACAGAAAACTTTCGTAAAACAAACGAATTTTTCGCACATATGATGAATCATTCGTAATTCTACGGAAGCACTTTTATTTTTATAACCAGTTTTTCGTAAAAACCATGGAACGACTTTCGTAGGCTTATTACGAATGTAATTCATTAGCCAAACGAATTGTTTGATGAAATATAGGAAAGCCGGACGATTCAGTCTATATTTCCGGAACAATATAACCGATCCGTACAAAATTTTGCGGCAGTCTATGAAGGTATATCATTTGAGACTAATTTTGTGAAAATCGGTCCAACCATATTCGAGAAACTGATATATATATATATATATATATATATATATATATATATATATATATATATATATATATATATATATATATATATATATATATATATATATATATATATATATATATATATATATATATATATATATATATATATATATATATATATATATATATATATATATATATATATATATATATATATATATATATATATATATATATATATATATATATATATATATATATATATATATATATATATATATATATATATATATATATATATATATATATATATATATATGGAAATTTAAAATCAAATAAAAAATTCCACAGTAACTCTGCACATCTCAAAACTTACGGTCGTATAGCTTATTTTATAACGAACAGCTCTGTTGAAGGTTGCATATTGAATAGAGGTTCCCCGACAAAGTTATTTAACTTTGAAGACCAACCGATTTTTTTTTAAATTTCCTATTCTAAGCATGTGCGAGAAAGAGAGGCAACACATAACTTTAAATGAGAATTACTGCAAAATCGGATCAATTTGCAATCGTCGGCAGTGTTGCTAAAAGAGCGAGAAGCCAACACATCCTCCTCGTTCGCCAGCGAGCGCGAGACTCACACTGTATGCTCCCTACTGCTGTACACACGTTTTCGAAGAACTCTCAAATATGTGACGATCAGCACGAGCGGCAAATATGTTTGATTCATGTGAGTTATCTGCCTTCGCTATAGGCTCGTGTGTCAGTCGCACTCTTGTCGGCTCGCTAGATATCAGCTCTAACGGCGAAAGGGTTCCCATGATGGGACTCCTCGGCTGCGAGTTTTCACTGCATGCCACCCACTCCTGTGTGTTAAGCACTATTTACAGCTCTGAAGATGTTTATTAGAACAGCTGGTATACGCTCTTTTAGCAACTGGGAGCGCTCGTAAAGGAGCGAAGGGATCAGGTACGGCATTCTGATGAAATCCTAGAACAATGCAGGCAAAAACTAACTAAACTAACAGTGCGCGCGTTCGCATTAAACTGTCATTGCATACATACGTTATCTGTCTATACAGGTTTATACCGGTCGTATTTAAAGAACAAATTAAACATATTGTTTTTCATATTTTTTTAAAAATATGTGAACAAATTATAAGTGTCTTAAAAAAACCTGTCTTTTAAGGGGCGTCTACTATAAAGTGCTCAAACTGAAAGTAATTTTGTTATACGATTTTGATGGCAAGGGGTCGTTCATAAACCACGTAGACTCATAGGGGGGACGGGGGGGTCTAGCAAAAGTCTATGTTTGTCTACGAGGGGAGAGGGGGGGTCTTTGAAAAAATCTACGTGGACTTTTATTTTTTGTTATTCTTGTATTACTAATTATAAATAGGATTTAAAGAGAGTTGTATTCAAAATATCGGTCTATTCAGCTAGGTGTATTTATGCAGACACTTCAGCTAGTACAATGTTGAGGTAACTACTCGTTAAGCGACCGCTCAACCCAGAACCCACGATTTTTTTTGGACCACCACACACGTTGTTGTTTCTTGCGTATATTTTGACATAGTTTTGATCTAGGAATAATACAAAATGACAGTTCTAAAGGCGATCGCTCAAAATACCTCTCGACGGAAGATTTTGACTGTGAAATCATCTGAGACACCACTAGTTAGCAGACATGCATGGACCATTAAATGCATGAACCATAAAAAGTTCAAAAATGGTCAAAGTTAAGCATTAAAACCATCATTGTAACAACAAAACACCCGATTTTTAACAATAAGTGGATAATTTTTTTTACTTTTTATAAATTGATTTCGGTGGTTAAAGCAGTAGTGTAGTTAAACTTCTACAACAAAGTGTTTAGTCGAGTTAATCAGTTTCTCTTGCAATCATTTACACTGATTTCAAAATCTTTAAACACCCGTTAAATTTTATGTCTTGACCCTACGGAACTCCGTGCAAACCGGAGTTAAGCTTTGATATTCTGCAATAATACTTTCAGATGACATGGCTATTAATTACAAAAATAAATATTTTTGGGAAGATTTGAAAAGTTTCGTTCCCTTAATCAAATAAGACAATTTAGATTACCTTATTATCTTAGAAATATTGAAATTTGTTCACGAAAAGTGAAATTTGTGTACATGTTTGGTTTAATATTTTAGTCTAGATGATAGTACACATCGACAGTATTATTTTGTAATTGTTTCTTATATTTTAACAATTTTGAATGTACCCGTAAGGCCCAAAAAGTGTTTAGCAATTCTGCATTGCAGTTCGGTCTTGACCATCGTACGAGACAGTCTACTTCTATTGGTTCTGCTTATCGACACATCAAAGGTTATCTCTCTATTGTTTCGAAAGATCTATACATCCAAACAAAAGGTTATTGTTTGCTGCTGAAGTTTATTGTTTGCTGCTGAAGTTTTTTTTTCACAACCGTGCTGACGGGTAAGTGCGAGAAAATGATCCACGATCCGGGAGGAGGAGGGCCATCTACATCATTTGGCTCTCGATTCGAGTGGTTAAACAACGACGAAATCGATAATAACGACACACCTAACAAAAAACAAAAAAACGACTGGCAAATCGAGAAGCCACGAACGAGACGCAGTTCACCAAATATCTTAGGATAGATGGAAAAAATAATGGCCCCAGATATCTAATTCTTTCGCGGGTAGATCCAGACACAAGTATGAAAAACGTTTCCCCTTTTTTCATAAAGAAGGCGATTTATGCAATTACTCCGAATGTGAGGATCACTAGAATACAAGACGGAACACTTCTGCTGCAAACGGTGGACAAACAACAGGCAGATAAATTATTAAAGCAAAGTTTATTAGGAAACCAGATAAAAATTAAAATTACCGATCACCCCACACTGAATACTACGAAAGGAACAATCAGCTGCTACGACCTTAAATTCCTAACGGACAAGGAAATTCTAGAAGGATTGAGTGACTCCCATGTCGTGGGGATCCAGCGAATAAAACGAAAGAACAGTAATAAAGAATTGGAAGATACTTCAGTATTTGTACTGACCTTCAATTTAAGCTATTTACCAGATTCAATCGATGTCGGTTTCTACCCATGCAGAGTAAGACAATATGTTCCAACACCGATTAGATGCATGAACTGCCTTAAGTTTGGACACAAAAAAGATCGTTGCCGTGGAAATAGGATCTGCGCCAACTGTGCTGAGCTCTACCACGATGAAACTAAGTGTAAACAAGTAGAAAGATGTGCTAACTGTCGTGGCTCTCATTCCGCATTAAGCAGAGAGTGCCCTGTTTTCATGGATGAATTCGAAATCCAACGAATTCGAGTCACTGATCGCGTTAACATGAAAGATGCGAGAAGAAAACGAAGGCTCCAGGCCCCTGCCGTATTCGTTCCCCAGCTGAACCAAAGCTTCTCCGAGGTCGTGAGGCACCGCTCCAATGATATGAACGTTCAAAGCTTCAAGCAGCCCCAGTCACAAAATATCCCGGACCAAACACTCCATCATCATAAGAAACAATCACATGGAACAACACCACCATCAGGATTACATGAAAATCAAGAGACGCAGATACGAAGTCCTACAGACAGAAACAACCAGCTACATCAGCCGATCACAAGTAACACGATCGACAACTACAGCGACCAGCCGATCCAACAAAATGAGAAGACCCCGAAGCAACAAATACAACCCCAACCCAACAAGCAATCAGACGGAACAACACTACGACCAGAGATAAGACAAGAGACGACAACAACAATAGCAATGAGGTGCGAAACGGACAGCGACGATCAGCTATACCAACTGATTTCGAATACAACTAATGGAGTAAACACACACGAACGAACGCAAGGTACGGACAATGAAAGCACATATGACAGAGATAGAAATATAACTGAAACCATTTATGATAGTACGATAACGATGAACCCCTTAACTACACCAGCAAACAGTTTTGACACAGTATACCAAGCAGTTAGAAACTCAATATTCCTCAATGACCCCCCCCCCCCCCGATCAATGAACGCTACCGCTAGGGATACTAGCTCACCACTAATTTTTATCTTATGAACCCTACAATTATACAGTGGAATACGAACGGCTTCTATAACAAATTCAATGAAATTAAGTTATTGGTCAATGAACTCAATCCGTATGTGCTATGCATACAAGAAACACACTTCGATCACTCGAAAAAACCAACTTTGAACAACACTACGACCAGAGATATGACAAGAGACGACAACAACAATAGCAATGAGGTGCGAAACGGACAGCGACGATCAGCTATACCAACCGATTTCGAATACAACTAATGGAGTAAACACACACGAACGAACGCAAGGTACGAACAATGAAAGCACATATGACAGAGATAGAAATATAACTGAAACCATTTATGATAGTACGATAACGATGAACCCCTTAACTACACCAGCAAACAGTTTTGACACAGTATACCAAGCAGTTAGAAACTCAATATTCCTCAATGACCCCCCGATCAATGAACGCTACCGCTAGGGATACTAGCTCACCACTAATTTTTATCTTATGAACCCTACAATTATACAGTGGAATACGAACGGCTTCTATAACAAATTCAATGAAATTAAGTTATTGGTCAATGAACTCAATCCGTATGTGCTATGCATACAAGAAACACACTTCGATCACTCGAAAAAACCAACTTTGAAAAATTTCTGTATCTATTATTCAATTGATAATTTCCACCTCCGCGCTTCTGGAGGCGTAGCAATCTGTGTCCACGAGAACTATCATTCTATTGAGATACCTTTAAACACGAACCTTCAAGCAGTGGCAGTTAAAGTATTTTACCCGTTAGAGTTGACTATATGCAACCAGTATTTACCGCCTAACACAGACATAGCCAAATCAGACATTCAAAACCTTATCAATCAACTAAATCCTCCTATTTTATTCACTACGGATGCTAATGCACATAATATAATGTGGGGCTCTCAAAAAGATGATTGTCGCGGAAAACTCATTGAATCGCACATTGAAGATAATGATCTAAATCTTTTAAATGACGGTTCAAATACACATTATTCCTTGGCGAATAACTCATATTCAGCAATCGATCTTTCCTTCGGGTCTCCTTGCTTACCAACACATTTTAGATGGACCATACATTCAGACTTATGCTCTAGTGATCATTTCCCAATTATTATCTCACCACTGAAGTGTTCCTTGCAAATAAGCAGACGCCCGAGATGGATCACGTCAGCCGCAGACTGGAAACTTTCCAAGATCAAATATCGGCAAATATTGCTCCAGAGAACGATGTGAAAATTAAAGTCAAAACGTTTTCTAAAACCATTGTTAACGCGGCTCAAAACTCTATCCCTAGAACCTCGTCAACTGTCAAAAGAATTAAACCCCCTTGGTGGAATCAAGAAATCGCACAGGCAATTAGAGAACGAAAAAAGAGTTACGAAAATACAACAAATATATGACTACAGAAAATGAGATGTCATACAAATTAGCGAAGGCCAAAGCTCGTAGAACGATACGTGCAGCGCAAAAAGAATCCTGGCAGAAATTTGTTCCCTCAATTTCCCTGAATACGCCTTCTAAAGAAATTTGGTCTAAAATACAAAAAATATCCGGAAAATTCGCACCCCAATTCATAACTTCTTTGAAGATCGATAACTCAATAATAACAGACACCCAAAGTATAGCCGAGGAATTAGCTAAATCCTTTGCATTTACGTCCAGTTCTCAGAATTACACCGCACAGTTTCTTCAGTTCAAAGCACAATCGGAAGAAGTAGACCCTATTGGAATATTGCCAGATCGGTGCCCAGAACTCAACCATCCTTTCACCATGAATGAACTAGACAATGCTCTGCAAAGCTGTAGTGGATCTTCCCCAGGACCTGATAATATTCAGTATGACATGATTAAAAACCTTACTGTTGACGTAAAATACTACCTCCTAGAAATGTATAATGAACTCTGGACATAGCAGAAATTCCCCAAAGAGTGGCAAGAGTCTTTGATTATCCCAATAAAAAAACCTTTTAAAAATGCATTGAATCCTTCCAACTACCGTCCAATCTCCCTAACATCATGTTTGTGTAAAGTCATGGAGAGAATGATAAACAAACGTCTTGTATGGCATCTTGAATCACAAAATTTTTTCGATCCCAACCAGTCCGGTTTTCGAAAATACAGAAGCACACTTGATAGTATAGTTTCCCTCGATTCCGCCATCCAAGAAGCATTTGCTGCAAGAGAGCATTCAGTCTGTATATTTTTTGACATAGAAAAAGCCAATGACATGACATGGAGGCATAACATAACCAAACACCTATCGGATCAAGGCGTCACTGGAAATATGTTGGCATTTGTTAAACATTTTCTGCAGAATAGAACCTTCAGAGTTTCATTGGGAAATACATATTCATCCGTTCACACGCAAGAGAACGGGATACCCCAAGGGTCAGTTTTGAGCGTTACTTTATTTTTGGTAGCAATCAACTCAATAAAATCATGCTTTGCTCCCCCTATCCTCCGCTTGATTTTCGCAGATGATTTGGTAGCATTTTTGAGAGGGAAGTCAATGATAGAAATCCAACAAACTTTACAGAACCTGTTAAACCAACTTAACACATGGTGCATGGAGACGGGCTTCAAATTTTCGGTTTCCAAGACCAAAATCATTCATTTTTGCAAATTGACCAGCTGCAATTCTGATCCAGCGCTATATTTAAATGGGCAAAAAATTGAGGTCGTAAATACCCACAAGTGCCTTGGTATGATATTCGATAACAAATTGAACTGGGATCGCCATATACGACAGTTGAAGGCAAACGCGCTTGGCGCGTTAAAAATTTTGCATACACTGTCCAATACAAATCGGGGAAGTGACCGAAAAACACTGCTAATATTACACAGAACACTAGTGGTCTCTAAACTTGACTATGGATCCGTAATATATTGCACAGCTAGGAAGACGTTATTAAACCAACTCAACTCAGTCCACCAGCAAGGAATTCGTCTTGCAACGGGAGCTTTCCGGACAAGTCCCACAACAAGTCTGTTGGTAGATGCTGGAGTAATGTCGTTGAAATTACGAAGAGACTTTCAAACGTTGACATATGGTATCAGGATCCTATCGTTAGAAAACCATCCCCTCCACCTAATACTAAAGAATCAGATCAATAATTTCAAACAGACGAAAAAACGTCACTTCGCTGCTCGCTTCGATACTACTCGACAACTATATAATTTAAACATATCGAATATTCAAAACAGAAATTTTCACGCTATTCCGCCATGGAGCGGTCAAAATATACGAATCGATTACTCGTTGACCACTCATCGCAAAGACACTACACCGTGTGCGGTATTTAGATCAGAGTTTAACAGAATACGTGAACGTTATAAAAATTATTATTTCATCTATACTGACGGTTCGAAAATTGGGGAATCAGTTGGATATGCGATATAGAAAATAGAATTTTGAAAAATCATAACAAAATATAATGACATAAAACATACTGTAATTATTTTTTTTCCCTATTGTCGAGATCCGTAGGTAGCAGTAAAAATATAAAAGAGTTGCATTTGATAAATTTTGATTTTTTTAAATGCATTTCTTTTTAAGGATTAACTGTACTGCTTGCATTGCATGTTCACACGTCACGAAATCAGTCCTACTATTGCTAACTTTGCTTACAAATTTTAAAATATAAAGACTTATGTTTGGGGTGGGATTTTTTTTATGGCGTGATTAACATTAACAGTAGGTACCAAAGCATAATAAATATTAGGAATTTTGTATCTTTCTTCAGCTGATCGCCACTTGGTCAAGTCTCCCCATAAAATCTTGGTCAAGTCTCCCCAACATTAGTTATTGCGTTAAATTTCATGCGAATTCTAGTAATAACTATTCCAATGTTCCAGTTTATGTAAAATCATTTCACTACTTCACAAGGATTAAGATGGTATATTAGTCCTTTAATAGTAATTAGTAGTCGAGTAGATATGTCCATACAAAGTTTGATAAAAAATTACATCATTTATTGCAAATTTATTAATCACGTAATATTTTCTGCAAGGAAAGGATTTATCACTCCAAACTTTGAAAATTACCTTAAGGGATCGAAACAAGTATAAACATATTTTTGAAAAAAATTTAAGAATCGAATAGAAGACGCCATAGCCGAAAATAGAATTTTGCGCTTGGTCAAGTCTTCCCATGTTTCCTACAGCCAAAATTATGAATATAAAAGGAATCTACCAAAAGTTTGTTCAATCTTCACGGCTGAACTGATAGCAATTGAAGAGGCAGTGAAATCTGCATCTTGCTACGACTTGTCTTTATTCATTATAGTATCAGATTCCTTGAGTGCTCTCAGAGGATTGGAAAATTTGTTTTCCGAAAACCCAATTGTGCAAAGAATTCACGACTTGTTGAACTCTCCCCAATATAAACTCAAAAACCCAGTTTTTCTTTGGGTGCCTTCGCATAAGAAAATTGAAGGAAATGAGAAGGTTGATCGTTTGGCAAAAGAATCTCTAGATGAGCAGGAAATGCAGGTTGCAACAACAACTTACGATGCCACTAAAACCGCGAAAGCTATAATCAAATTGAAACGTGATAACGAATGGTTAGATGTCACCGACAATAAACTTAGAAATATCAAAGCCATAACTCAAGAATGGATCTCCTCTAATCGGAAACATAGAAGAGAAGCCGTCGTTCTTTCACGATTAAGGATAGGGCATACCAGATTGACTCATAGTTACCTATTTAACCAAGACCCTCCTCCTCATTGTGAAGAGTGTGACGTACCACTAACAGTGAATCATTTAATGTTCCTTTGTAAAAAATATCAGCTACAGCGAAATACTTTCAAAATAACAGAACAGGCTTTAGGAGATAACTCACAAATGATTGATAGCGTCATGGAATATTTAAAAGAGATCCAATTATACTCAGAAATATAAAAGTATTTATTCGCACTGTAGGGAATAGCGAGAGTTTAATGATATTTAACATATTGTAAGCAGATTCCATTATATGTTGTATTTCTAGTAGTTTTTAATTAGTATTAGTTTCAACTTTGTATACAAAAGTAATCAGGCGCTGATAGCCTATGAAGTGCTGAGTGCCTTTAAATCATATAAATAAATAAATAATTCTGCATTGTTGGTGTAGGTCGCACTTCGGTCAAAATTTGAACTAGTTATAGCAATATATCTGTTTACATATACTTGAGTGCCTAACCTTGAAAAGAAATATTCCGCTACACAAACGTTGGAAAGCATCTTGAATTGGCGTCAATTAATTTGATCAGTCATAGACAAAAAACCTTTCTTTAATATTTAAAAAGCTTGAAATAAATCTGAATACTAATTTTTATTTGAACATTATAATGTGCTTTTTGCTAACTTCACATTTCCCGCGAATAAAAAAAAATTAAAAGTCTACGTATACTTTTGGGATGGGGGGGGGGTTAGTAAAAGTCTATTATGGTCTACTAGGGGGGAGGGGGGGTTAAAAATTCTCAAATTTCGGTCTACGTGGTTTATGAACGGTCCCCAAGGTGACAATGGACCTCTCGTTAAGGTTTATATATATATACTCATTATGAATGAAAAATTTTCAATCAGGCAAAGCCACACATACGATCGTTTGAAAAGAAAACGTTCAACCATTTCCATGTCGAGGAATGCCGCGGAGGACATGATAACTCTTGATACAATTGTCTGAAATAGGAAATTCAATAAGATTTTTAGAACATAGACTTGTAGTTACTCGATGAGCCAAAAAAATATTGAACAGTTGGAATTTCGGAAAATGGCATAAGAAAAACCGAAAAATAAAATTCGTTCACTTTTCTTCAAAATAACGAGGAAGATTTTTGTATTTCATTTTCCCTTAGTTCATCGACTACACATGTTATGCATTCTCATAAAAAATCAAAAATTCGTTGAATGGTTTTTGAGTTATCGGCAATTTGAAAATACGGTTTCGAGAAAGATGCTATTAAAGTTGCCGATAGACTGAAATCGTTGAAACGCATGGTTGTATAGAACAAAAGAAGATCAGTGTGGCCACCGAGATTGCACTGGGCTTTTCTAGAGGTTCAATGCTAACAATTCAACGAATAAAAAACATTAATGTTTTTACCCACTACACCAGGCAACCTTCCGGAAGTCACGCTAGTGCACTGAGTGCACACTGCTCTGAAAATCTAGCGAAATCGTCTTAGAGCAACAGCGGCTGCTCGTTCAGTGGGCCATAAGCGCGACTTCCGGAGTGTTAAGGAAATAATACCACATATTCTATAAAAGTTCATGCTGGCTGATGGGTTTGCATTTTTGTAACGATTATACTCTTCTGAGCAGAAGTGAAGGACGTATATTACGCACTTCTGGGCAGAAGGAAAGCATGTATATGATATCCAGCAATCAAATCTAAAACTTTTTAAGTATAGTTTCTTTTTGGAACAATGAAAATTGGAAACACGAATTTAATATAATTTATTGAAAAAAGTAAAAAAAAACTAATTTGCTACTACCAATTTTACTGAGGTAGTAAATGGAATAAAGTTCCGTTCCACTGATATATAGTAAATTATCGTGAGTAATTATTTGAACAGTATTGAACAGTATTACCGAAATTGTTGTTCAGTCATGTTCAAATTTCAATTAGTACAGATTTATAAAACTTTGGTATATACTTGTTGAAATGATCTAAACCTAAGATTATGTGTATGAATAAGAGAAGCAAGTGAATCACGTTAGTAGGAATTAATTCGGAGATATTTCATGTCTTTAGGCATTTTAATTTTCATTTAAATTCAGCATTTTCAAAATTTTCATTTTCAGCATTCCATCAAGACGCTCAAAGAGAAACTATTTTCATTTAAAGTTTGATTTTAATAATTACGTTAACTATTCTTTATATTTTGACTATTATTCTATATTTTATTATCCCACATCCATGCTTTTTGTCAATTTTAAATATTGAATCATCTTTTATACTATTTAATTACCATTGAAAATAACTTTTTATACTTAATTCGGCAAAACAACCCATTCGGGAAAATATTAATCGGCAAAATAAACCCGTTAATTCGTTATCTGGTTATTTAGAATATATAACGCATAGAGTACTTTTCTTACAGCTGATAGATTTGCTCTGAGTGCGTCATAATTTGGAGGACAAGGACAGCGTATATTGGAATTGGTCACGAAATATTCAATAAATTAAGTCCTTATGTTTAGAAATTCACTTTATGACTGTAGTCGATCTCCTACATACGTATTCTATAGAAGCCAATGTTTGTTAATGGGTTTGAATTTTTGTAGTGAACCGCATTAAATACGTTTATCTCGAAACCATGTATTTCATCCGAATATCCGATTCATTTAATGCAAAATGTACCAGGAATGGTCATAGATGTATACTAGCCATGATCGCATATTTGTCCCGATTTCTTTGGGATTTCCTATCTTTATGGGACTGACTTGCAATCATAGGCAGTATAAGTAGTAGAGAATTTTATAAATCTTGTGAAATGAAACCGCTCATTTTCGTTTACTACAATAGGCCGCGGATTTGAAGTTCGAAGATGATGTCGTGCAGGGGTCAACGCAAGCCGCCATTTTGAATTTTGGAATGATAAAAATATGAACCAATTCAGAAATTATTCACTGAAAATATAAAATCGTAAATGTAAAAAAAAGATCGTGCAATGCACGAGTTCATTCGTCGTTTTCTGCAACGAAGTATTTTCGTGCATTGTAAATAATAGATTTCGTTAATTTCATTTACAAATTTCAATAAAAAAAAATTTAATTAAAAAAAAAATAAATTTTGCATATGAAGCGTACAATTATTTTTCGTGAATGAAAAGTAATGTTTCGTTATTTAAAGAAAGGTTTGTGCGTATTACTAACGATTTCGTTGTTTGCACGAATTTATTTTCGTTCATCTTAGAAGAGTTTTCGTGTTCAATTATAAATAAGTTTTTTTCATCCGATCTTCTAAGATCGATGTATGACAATACCATTTTTTTAAATTCAATTTTTAAATTTTTAATTAAAGGGATTTCAAACAGCTCATCATTATTGAGTACTAGATTGATTGCGGTATTTTTGTTGGTGACAATCATGAAAAATGTTTATGAAAATTAGATTCACTCTTGTAGGAATTATTTAATTCGATATTTTATGAAAATTATCTGAGCGATTTATGCATATATTCTTGCAGTGACATATTTGACAATAAAAACTGTTCTTGTCATTTCATTATCACACAAAAAATCTCAAACTTCAATATAGGTATATTTGACCAAAAAAACTAATTATTTTAAGAAGTGCATATATGCAACATTGAGGGGAATTATATATATTTGACATGTTAAGGTTCCACATATTTAAAAGTGTCAATCCAAGCGATTTTGCAGTTTTTTTTTAAATTTACGTTTTAACGCAACTGCATTTCATTCGGATGCTTTTATGACTTCGTTGTACAAAAAGTGAACCGATGAATCGTGAATTTCCCGCGCCATTTCCTTTTCCGTTATACCAGTGTCATATCAACCTCAATGCAGACGATACATCAGCTTTCATCAACGTAAATGTCCGTAAACGCCACATCATCGCTCCATCAAGATAAGTTGAATGCGGCTCTCGTTCACACATCCCGTACGTCAAAGCATTCCGTGCTGTTGATGTTGTGTGTGTATACCTCCATTTAACTGCATATAACTAATTTTGACGTTCCCATGACGTGCTGTACCGGTGACGAAAGCCAGACGTATTGTGCAAATCGATCTTTAAACAGCCGCGGCTTAGACTTTGTACATAAAATCTTGAGCGTTTTTTCAAAAAGTCATATCTGCAATGAGTTACTCTCTTTGTTTACTTTCTCTTTCGATTTTTACGGCGTCACTATAACACTTTTCACTTATTTTATAGTACAGATCGAAAGACAGTGGTTTTAACTAGCATATTATGCAAAGAGTTGAGGAATAAATGTTAAAGTGACCGAATTATTAACAGAAGAGAAAGTAAACAAAGAGAGTAACTCATTGCAGATATGACGTTTTGAAAAAACGCTCAAGAAATATCCGAATAAATTCATTTTTATACATTCTTGGTTTTCAACGAAGAACGAAATGCGAGTGGGAGCGAGAGCGCTAGCGACTGCAAGAGTGCGAGTGAAGGCGAACGCATTTAAGAGTGCGAGAGGATACGAGTGGGTTAAAGAGCGCGAGTGGCTACGAGTGAGAGTACGGACGAGTGGGAGCATGGTCGAGCGGGAGCACGGGCGAGTGGGAGCACGGACGAGTGGTAGCAGCAGTAGGAGTGAGCGCCAGTGGGTGGATGCGAACGAAAGAGTGGGTTTCAATATGTGCAATTTGAGTTGCTTTTGGCCGACTGGCACTCGCAGAAATTCTATCCGGCTGGGGAGTGAACGAAAGAAAAGCATGCATGGAGAACACTCGGATACGAGTGTTGGGCGCAATGAGAACACGCGAATGAGAAATACAAGAGTAATTTTTACGAGTTCAGCAACACTGGTCGTCGGTAATGTTGATCCTTACAGCTATATATCTGCAGATTAAGGGATGTATAAGATGATACTGCCATTTTTCACTGAATTTATTGTTTACTGTTTTGCCTATATTTCATATATTTACACATACAAACTTGAAAACTCTCGTGAGTGACCTAGAGTTTTCGGAAAAGCTCATATTTGACAAATGGTATGTGAGGCCATTTGCCGTTTGATTTAACAGTGTTCCGAAAAAATGTCGAAATTGTTGCCGGTCTAATGTATAATTTAGACTCGCTCATTTTATCAGGGATGGCTGAACCTTTTTTTTTTCTCAAATTTAGTTTCAGACAAGCAGTATAGCGCTCACACAGGACATTGATGTTTTTGTCGATTGGAGTTCCTGGTTCAGAGTTGCAGGGTGAATAATGCAGTCAACAGATAACTTTCCATATAAACTAGTACCGCCATGGTTTCAAGATGATGCAAAACCTATTAAAATTACATGCATTTGTAGTTCTAGACTACCGCTAACTTTCCCCGTATGCGTTACTAGTAAAGTATTAAAAGTATCTTTTGTTTGTGGTTATATGTAATATCTATACAAATACTGAATACTCTTTACCGTTATATGTTATATTTAAAAATATTATTATTCTTGGAAACCGAAAAAAGATTAAATCTTTCCAATTCTACTTCTAAAACGTTATGAATACTTCAAACATATTAGGAAAAATCTTGCGTCTTCAAACAGAATAGATTCCAAAATTATGTCAGTAAATAATTGTTAGATATATTCCCAAAGGGTGTCATGTTACCTTTTAGGAGATAAAGATCAGAAGGCCGATCAGTCTGACAGCAAATTTTTACATTTTGGAAGATTATTGTTATGGGCATTTTTGCTATGGAATTATGTTTTATTACACGGGGCATCCGACAACAAAAATAATAGAATATATTATTAGGTTTCAATTATTTGGCACATGTCATATTTTGCAGTGCATATTCTCTCATAACGAAAACGTGATTCCCGGTAACACATTTTCGAATAGTTTTCACATCGAGCGACCAAGGGTTGTAAAAATTAACGGTCTATTCAAAATACCGATTGCTGGAATTTTGCCGGCTGATCATAGCGCCGGCTAGTGGTAAATTGCTACTTGCTGCTGTCATTTGAAAAGGATCGCTATTTCTCTTACACACGTTAGAAACATGATTTACACGTCAGTTATTAGTGGTTACAAGTCATAATAGGAAATGATATGGCGAACTGAGGACAGCCGCAAAAAATATGGGTACGACAAGCAGATACACGTAGAGTCAGTGGAAAACTTTATCAAGAACGTAGCACGGAAGATTTGCAAGACGATCAACAAGATGAGGAATAAATAAGCCATGGGATCCCACAGCCTATCTGTGAAAATAAGGCCCTTTTCACGCAAAACCTTGCCCAAAATTATTGAATGAGCTTGTATAACTTTGAACCTTATTGTATACAATTCTTCAAATACAGCAAGAAGTCGAATAGAACCTATCAATAGAACAAATTTATTGGAACAGTAGAATCAGTAGCAGTAGCCCTGCAATTGAGTTATGCACTAGAAATCAACATAATAAAATATGATGAAACAACATGCATAGTTTGAATGTAAACATGCATAGTTTGAATCGAAAATTGAATTGAAAATCAAATTCGAATTAACGCACATATTTAGAGCAACAAAAGTCATATAGTTTTACCTCTTTCTTCATATGCTTTTACACGCCATGTATTTTTCAACCACATCCGAATATAAAAGCAGAAATGGATTAGTTTTTAATTTCCGCAAAATCCGTTGAATAGAACCTGTGTATTTGCGGAATGATTTGGTTTTACATCTATTTTTATGCTACCAATATGTGCATGATAATCAATGTAAAATTACAAAATATTTTTTCTGTGAACTGCGAAGTCTATCGAAAATGACTTTGCTTTACTTTATCGGTTGGCTTTACACCTGACTGCTTGTGAACGGATTTATTACGGCTTCAGGAACCGCAGCTCCAATTTATTACAACTTACCTACTCTTCAACAATAAGCAAAAAATCGATATGAGCACAAATATTTGTTCAGTTGGTTTTCCTTATATACGAGCTTCTAAATAGCAGAAATATCAGAAACGCGCACAGTATGTATACGCATAGTTATCAACCTAACTGGCATTGAAAGTGAAACATACGATTTAGTAAATAAAGTGTACACTATACTGTACTTCAACACTATTCTGAAATATAGTAACATGCAAGTCCAAAATAGTTATTATTTTCTACACTTGGCAAGTTGCATCGTTTTGTTTGGATTGTTTGCATGCATTTTTTCTTTCAATATTATGCCATCGAACCACCCGTGCATCTCGCACACCAATTCATTGCGAAACAAAGCGATGCGGCGGGTAAAAAGAATCAATGAAAACGGGAAAAACTATCCAAAACTATGAAGCGGAAAATGAAAATTTATGCTATTTTCGCAATAAGTGTTGTATATATTATTATATATTGGAATTACCCATGAAATTCCGCATCGAACAGTGTTTTTCAATTTTCGATTCATGCTGTTAGAGCGGAGTTATAGCCATTTTCTTGCTTCAAAAGACATTCCCGGTTTCAGAAAGGAAAATTTCAAAATTCCAAGCATAGCATACTAGTTGTAGAAAATTTAATTACGAAGAAATAAGTATTCTTGGATTTTCGAAAAACGCTTTTATTTTTGAGTTAATCTCCGAGAACGAAAAAATCATTTTACCTGACTTTCACGTTAATATCATTCAAATCGGTTGAAAATTTACAAAGTTATAGTAATTTTTGTGAAAATAGTCAAAACAGCGATTTTGACATTAAAAATGTCTTACTCCACTATCTGGGGCTAGGTGTCATTCTAAAATCTAAACTATCTTCCATGTAACGAAACTATGTAAGGTTTACACGCTTATAACTACGATATTACTAGATGGATTTTAATCATTCATACACCAACCGATTCAGAAACACCTAACTTAAATATTGGTAATAATTTAATATCTCCCCAATAAAAGTAGACTTTTGGAAATTGGTAAAATTAAAAAGTTCACGAAAAACGGAAAAATTGCCATTCGTGAGGCAGATTTCTCAGACACAGCCGTCAGTAGAAGGTACCTTAGTGGCTCAATCAAACACGAAAAGTCATAAATAGAAACGACGCATGTCCGTTTAAATCAGTTGTTGCTAATATCCCATACGATACGAGCAACATCGTCTCCGGGCGATGCAAAAACCTCTATCGATGTTCGGAAACGTTGGCATTTACACACACTCGCACCTAAGTGACTAAACCATATACGGTTTGTTTATAAATAGAGGTGCCCTGATAAACAAAATTATACACAAACTTTAACCCATATAGTCCAACGATTCCACATATTGTATGGATGATACCCTGAACAGGTCGTTAGGCTCTTGGATCATAAGATGTTTATTAGGATGACGCGTACACGTTTGAATCAGTTTTTGTTCTTATGTCGAACGGGTAAGATCATGGCTGCAGCGTCTGGACGCTATACTAAGCGGTAGAGGCTATGCATTTTCGGCAGCGGTGGCCGTGTGCGCTTTTTTCGGGTACCAGACCAGCACGGTGTCAAAGAATGATTTGCAAAGTGGGTGGGTGGGGTGGTTTGGATTTAATTCAATACGGCAGGATGCGACTTTGTGCTGCTTGAGAGTGTTGCGTTGAAAAAACAATATTTTTATGCATGCGTGTGCGTTATAACTTGTTAATCCATGTTTACGGCGCTTTGTAGCTGCGTAGGGTAAAGAGCCTATTGGCTTTCATATGTTTCATATTTTGGTTATACAGTAATGTTTCGATTATATCACTATGCGTTTATATCAATACTCGTTTATATCACCCTCGATTATATCACGGTTTCATCTCGATTATATCACGCTTTTTGAAAAACAGACGAGGCACACTACGTTTTGATCCAATTAAGCCACATTTTGTGCCCTGGCACTTTTAAGGTATTTTTACAATTGATTTGCTTATTTACATGTAGGGTAATGAGCCTATTATTGGGTTTCGGACTATTGCGATAAGGGTTTATATATGATGAGGTCGGTCAAAAAGTCGAACTTTTAATTCTTTTATCTTAAAGTATAAATTCTTAAAAATATCTATAATTTTTATAGAGGTCTAAGCAGTAGAAGCAAAGTTATAGTGCTGTTGACAATGGACGGAGGGCGTGGCGCGAAAATTTAAACGTGAATCTCTTAATCTTTTTAAAATCTTGTTTTTCCAAAAACGTTGTTGCAATGACTAGGATTGCCGAAATATCTTTCGGCTGATTCCAATTTTTGTTTTAATTTCTTCGTAACTTATTTGCCGTGTCCTTAAGGGGGCGTCTGGTGCAGCGGGACGCTGCTCTAACCAACGGCTTCAAATGGGTAGTATGATAATAGAAACATGGCAAAAATAGTCACATTACCCTACTATGATTTATTCTTTTCGACTAACTTTAACTTTTTAATACTTTTTGTTAATAGAAATACATGGATTGATACTTGAATGTAATTTTTTGTTTTGTTTTGAATAAATCACGCTTCAAATATATCACGCTAAAATACAGACCGACCGTGATATAATCGAAACATTACTGTATGTGATATATATTTCGGTTGTATGTTTTTTATCAGTAAGGCATCTGACAACGTGCTTCTGTAGTTATTGCACTGTTCAGCAGCGTAGTATTTTATATAGGAGCGTACACTCAGGTTTTTACGCGGTTTTTTGCGCGGTTTTTTGCGCGGTATTTTTTTACGCGGATTTTGAAATTTACGCGGTTTTCATTTACGCGTTTTTTGAAAGGTACGCGGTTTTCATTTACGCGGGCGGGGGATACGTAAAAAAACCTGAGTGTAATTGCATCGGAAACAATCACATTCCCAGCAGAACTTTTTGTTTTCTAATTTCAAACACTTTTGTTTCGTACTGCACAAAACGGAAAATTTTAAAACAGAACTGACCGTCCCAGCAGCAGTTTAAGCTGGTGTTCTTTTTCGATTAAAATTCAAGCCATGTCTTAAGCGTTACTAGACTTAAAATTGTTTTCCCAGTTTATGCAGTCAGAGTATCTGTCCTGCCCTATGTATTTAAAACATAGTTCTAATCGCGTTTTAAAGTATACAACAAATAGAACGGTTGGGTATACCAATTTAAATTTTAAAATAAATCTGTTTTAAATTATGAAACAAACCGCTGTACTGAAGATATAATTATGTCAGTCCTATTACCACATAAAACACCTATATAACATAAAACGCTGCAGAATTGGTTTAATAATACAATGTTTACACTACAGAGTTATAACACGTTATCATAATTAGCAACAAGAAAAATGTCACCAAGATAGCATAAAAACCCGTTTTAACTGGTAGTGCGAACGTTGTATAACAATGTGTAATTTATCAAATAATTTCATTTGTTCAACCACTAATCGATCAAGAAATACTTAACCTTAGATTGTTTACTTAAGTTCATTAGTACATTATTGAAAATTTAAATGGAAAATGAAATTTCATATTTCATGAAGAATCTGTATATTTCCGTTGGCGGGCGTGGGCTTCCTCATCATAGTTCTCAATATGGAACTTTTCTTTTGAATATATTTTCTGGCCAGACCAGCCTATTTTTACTAGATGGATCCGCCAAATAATTCCAATCACCTAGTGCGATACTTGATTAATTGTAATAATAGATTACCGTTAAATGACCTTCAATAAATAATTTTTTTATTGGGAGGGTATATAGCAAATTGTAACATATGAAAATAGGCGAGTGAGCAAGAACGTGAGTCGATATGTGTGATAGACAAAATTCATTTGCACGCTCTTGAAAAAAGCTACATTTTTAACCCTTGTCAAGGCAAGCTAAAATCCTAACATTAAAGGGCAAGCCGGGCCTCTCAGGCCCGTCTAAATTCAAGCTCCTTTTTGCCGTTCTCATATAGAAAGGTTATGCAATCGGTCGAAATTCCGACTTTTTAACCGAGACCCGCAGGGCCAAATCTCTTATACCATTCGACTCAGTTCGTCGAGATCGTAAAATGTCTGTATGTGTGTGTATGTATGGATGTATGTATGTGGCAAACAATCTCACCGATTTTTCTCTGAGGTGGCTGGACCGATTTGTACAAATTTAGTCTCAAATGAAAGGTGCAGCCTTCCCATCGGTCGCTATTGATTTTTTTATTGATCCGACTTTCGGTTCTGGAGTTACGTGTTGAAGAGTACAATCACACAGCAAATTTCCATAGAAACTGATACCACCATGATGTCCAAATGATGCAATATATATTAAAATATGTGCAACATTATTTGGCTTTGCATGTCTAGATCATTAATGACCCACCGAAGGCACTTCGACCACATTGACCAGCTATGGCGGTTCTTGATGCCCCGGGGGATCTTACCAAGTTCCTAAGATAATGTCATACCTATTTCTCAGCGAATTCTTTACCGATTTTTACAAACTTGGTTTCAAATGAAAGGTACAGCATTCCCATTGGCTGCTGTTGAATTTCTAATTGATCCGACTTCCGGTTCTGGAATTACAGGATGACGAGTACGAACACGCAGCAAATCCCGATTTCAGCGTATAAGGCGATGGATGTAAAAAGGTCAAATTTTTTTTTCTTAAAAGGTGAGTACTCGGAAGATTACGTCGACTGTCGATTGGTTCTGAGCTCCATTTCGTTTGAACACGACCAATAAATGTTTCTGGGTTGCTAATAATTTCTTCTGATGCATAATCGGAGTACTTATTCATATTTTTCTGATTCAGATTCATCGTCGGAAGCAATATCATTCACATCTTCTTCCTCGCTTTGCAAATCAGTTTCGGAATCGTCTGCTGTTGAATTTGCTCGAATTTCTTCCATTATTTCAGATTCTTTGAGACGATTGAAAACATGGGCATATCGTCTTATAGCCATTTCAATTTTTTGTTGCTTTTAGATCTTACAATTTGAATAATTACGACAACTATAACACAAAGAATAGACTACAAAAATAGACAATAACGACAGAGTTAGGTTATGTTGTATCCAAATAATTGTCAAGTAGACCACAGTGGGTGAAATAAAAGTATTTACCCAAAAATATGACACACGCCATTATCGTATGCTATTTTTACATTTCTTATAAAATAAATGTATAGAATTCGCTCAAACTTTCAAGATTTTTTTCTTATAAGAAAAGGTAAAAAGATAAAATCAATCAAAATATGAAAAAAAATTCCTGCTAATATGAAGATGAACTCATCAAAATGTTTTTTTCAGATAAATATTAATGTATAAAACCCGTGGTATTCCTAGTAAATATTGCATGCACACTGGGCCTGCCAGGCCCGGCTTGCCTTTTTGTGCATGTAAAAAATTCAAACATAGCTGCGCATCACTCCATAGATGAAAATTTCACAATTCTTTACTTTTGTTATAGATTTCAAAGCTACTTATCAAAATTTCCATGCCCAAGCTTATACTGCATACACATTTTTTGTAACTAAAAAATTGTAACGTGCCGGGCCTCTGAGACCCGGTTGCCTTTTTGAGGGTTAATGTCACCGTGGTCGTGTCCTGTACACAACCCTTTATTTTTTTCACTTTTTTGTTGAAGTCAATTTATGTTTCATAAATTCAATAAATTGTGTACTTTCACCTGCACAGCTGTTTTCGCAATTAAAAAGTGAAGAGAATGATATAACAACAGTGCAACGATTAAATCAAAAACCTCTTTTTTGTCGTTTTATCAGTGAGAAAATCGTAAACTCGAAAACGCTCGATCATTTGTATTTCAAATTACAAATTCAAACTAGAGAACTGTAACTAGCTGGGCCTCTGAGACCCCTTGCATTTTTGAGGTTTAAAGATCCAGGTGTCCAAGGATTGTAGGGCAATCCACCCTAGCAGACAGTGAGTCCAAGACGATCAGGGCTGAAGAGCAGAGTCTCCAGTTGCCTAGAGTATCGAGCTTTATTAACTGACATCGGTTTTTGTAGGTAGGCAGCTGAAATCTGTTTTGCCAAGGAAGATGTTGAAGTAATCGTTCTGGTAGTGCGGATTCCAAACAACAGAACAATATCCCAGTGTTGAGCGAACCAACGCGCAATAGAGTGATTTTAAACAGTATTCGTCCTTAAAGTTTTTCGCTATTAGGAAAATGAACCCAAGTTTTCATGATGCCTTATCCATGATTAATGAAGTATGTGGTTTGTACATAAGTGCTGAATCCATGATGACTCCACAATCCTTGACGTGAGGGTGTCTTGGAATGCTCGGATCGAAGAAATTGTAGTTAAACTGAGTTTGTCACTAGTAACAATGGAGCATTTACTCGGGTTTAAAGAGATTCTGTTTTGCTTAGACCACGTACTAAAACATCGGTCTTATCCCGTATTTGTCGAAAAAAATTCACGTCGTCGGTCCTTGTAATGTGATATCGACGTCTTTAAAGTGAAGGAGGAACATTACTGGACCGAGATGGCTTTCTTGTGGGATGACGGATGTAGCGAAGAATGACGTAGATAGAAAGTCCTTAATGCTGATTTGGTGGTGCCTTCCATCGGGGTAGAAACGAACCCAGCGCAGGAGTTGTCTATGAATACCGAGTTTGTCCAGCTTCGCTATTGCGATATCATGGTTGATTTTGTCGAAGGCTGCAGATAGATCCATGTAAATAGCATCGGTTTGCAATCCGTCAGCGAATGCATCGAGTACATATGTTGTGAACGAAAAAACGTTGTCGATCGTTTAGGTATTAAACCGTGCTAGTCGTGTTCAATGTAGTGTTTGCAGTGAAAGAAAATAGGATCTAAAATAGAGTAAAAGGAAATTGGATCTAAATTCCCCGATAATTATCAATGTTCGATTTGTCTCCTTTTTGCCTTTCTCAATAGAAAGGTATTGCAATTGCTCTGAAAACCGACTTTTTAACGGAGGCCCGAGTGACATATACCATTCGATTCAGTTCGTCGAGTTCGGCAAATGTCTATGTGTGTATGTATGTGTGTATGTATGTATGTGTGTGTATGTGCGTATGTGTATGTATGTGACCAATAATATCACTCATTTTTCTCAGAGATGGGTGAACCGATTTTAACAAACTTAGTCTCAAATGAAAGGTGCAACGTTCCCATAGGCTGCTATTGAATTGCTAATGAATCCGACTTCCGGCTCCGGAATTACAGGGTGATGAGTACGAACACGCAGAAAATGTCGATTTTAATAAATTCTGCAATGAATGTATAAAGGTGAAATTTTTTCCAAAATATGACCACAACTGCTTCGATTTGTAGTATTAGGTCACTAACATCCATTCAAAGTCTATTTGGCCACATTGGCCATCATCATCGGTTCCGGAAGCCCCGGCGGAAGTATCTAAATTCAGAATAACAGTCACATCGGTTTCTCGGAGATGGCTGGACTGATTCGACTAAGCTTGGCCTCAAATGAAAGGTATTGCATCCCCGTAAATGACTATTTAATTTCATCCCGATCCGACTTCCGGTTCCGGAGTTACAGGTTGTGGCGTGCGATCACATAGCAAATTGTGATTCAAACCGATACTCCGATGAAAGTAAAAAAGGTAAAAATTTCGCTAAAATGTCTCTCAAACAACTTAAATTTGCTGTTCTAGGTCACCGACGGCCCACCAAACTTTCGTTGACTACATTGACCACCATAGACGGTTCCGGAAGTGCCCGGGAAAAGCGGACATCTTTCAAAATTTACGAACTCACATCAGTTTCCCGGAAATGGTTGGGCCGATTTTCACAAACTTAGTCCCAAATGATAGCTATAATATCCCCATAGCTGTCTATAAAATTTCGTACGGATCGCTTATATGGGTCCGGAAATATAGACTAAATCGTCCGGTCACATATCAAATTCCCATATAAGCCGGAACTAAATTTTTTTTTCAAAGGGGGACCTTTTTGCCTTTCTCAATAGAAAGGTATTGCAATTGCTCTGAAAACCGACTTTTTAACGGAGGCCCGGAGGGCCGAGTGACATATACCATTCGATTCAGTTCGTCGAGTTCGGCAAATGTCTATGTGTGTATGTATGTGTGTATGTATGTATGTGTGTGTGTGCGTATGTGTGTGTATGTGACCAAAAATGTCACTCATTTTTATTAGAGATGGCTGAACCGATTTTGACAAACTTAGTCTCAAATGAAAGGTGCAACGTTCCCATAGGCTGCTATTGAATTTCTAATGGATCCGACTTCCGGTTCCGGAATTACAGGGTGATGAGTACGAACACGCAGAAAATGTCGATTTTAATAAATTCTGCACTGAATGTATAAAGGTGAAAATTTTTCCAAAATATGACCACAACTGCTTCGATTTGTAGTATTAGGTCACTAACATCCATTCAAAGTCTATTTGGCCACATGGCCACCATCATCGGTTCTGGAAGCCCCGGCGGAAGTATCTAAATTCAGAATAACAGTCACATCGGTTTCTCAGAGATGGCTGGACTGATTCGACTAAACTTGGCCTCAAATGAAAGGTATTGCGTCCCCGTAAATGACTATTTAATTTCATCCCGATCCGACTTCCGGTTCCGGAGTTACAGGTTGTGGCGTTCGATCACATAGCAAATTGTGATTCAAACCGATACTCCGATGAAAGCAAAAAAGGTAAAAATTTCGCTAAAATGTCTCTCAAACAACTTAAATTTGCTGTTTTAGGTCACCGACGGCCAACCAAACTTTCGTTGACTACATTGACCACCATAGACGGTTCCGGAAGTGCCCGGGAAGGGCGGCCATCTTTCAAAATTTAGGAACTCACATCAGTTTCCCGGAAATGGTTGGGCCGATTTTCACAAACTTAGTCCCAAATGATAGCTATAATATCCCCATAGCTGTCTATAAAATTTCGTACGGATCGCTTATATGGGTCCGGAAATATAGACTAAATCGTCCGGTCACATATGAAATTCCCATATAAGCCGGAACTCAATTTTTTTTCAAAGGGGGACCTTTTTTCAATTCAATATTACCGTGGCTGTTTTTTTCTTTTGCAAAATTTTAGAACTCGAATAATGATTTATTTTCCTGTATATAGTTGTCATGTGATATATAATAATAAAATGTAATATATGCGTTTAAAAGCTTTTAATGAATATAAACAACGCATACATTCTCGTGATTCATGATTGAGAAAGGCACAATTGCACCGCTAGGTGGATTAAAATAGGTTTTTGTGAACTGGAAACATGTGCGCTGCTTTCGAGCAGCAAGGAAATGTTCCAATAGGGAGTGATTGCACGAAGATTCGCCGAAGTGGTTCAGAAGCCCTCCAATGTACTAGGCCCGGGGAACTATAGATGCTTTCAGCTTGAAATTTGCTACAAGAATAGCAACATTATCGACGCGAATTCGTGTGATGGTTCGTCCAAAAGAAGGAGTTTGAAGGATTTTCAATCATTCTAACCAACTTCACGCAATTAGGCGAGGAACAGCCCTCTGATAGGCGGCCATTTTTTCAAGCCAGCATCTCCCTTTGTTAAAATTAAAACAACCTAATGAGTATGGGAGGCACGGGCCTAGAAGCGGCTGGGCCCATCATATGTTAACTACTGTCAATACAATGGGCCCACCATTTGTTGACTACTATGTGTACATCAACATAGTGATGCCATCCCCCCGGTTAGAAATTATCGACTCAGCGCAAAACTTAAATTTTGTGATTTGTTCTCGCATCGATAAAAATATTATATATTCAATTTCATATTAATTTTAATGATCCGCAAATACATTATATAAGGATAGATGTAAATTCATTTTCGGGTCCATTAACTTTTCTTGGATCGGTTTCAAATTTTACAGGTGTTTGTGTTAGGTTAAAAGGAAACTTTTTCAGCCCGGCACTCGTTGATATGGTTATCTTGATTTTTTTTCCTAACAAATCGTGGCCAGGTTAGTCACTAAGTTAGTCTCGGATTCCGATGAGACAAAGTTGAAAAGCAAATTCCATAACTAATCTAGTTATATCAAATATTTCCTCATTGTTCATGTTATTGCCCTATTTTCAGTAAATATATTGATTGTGTCTACTGAATGTTTTGTTTATCATACACATAACCAAGGATGCAAAATGCCTACCTTTTCCACGGCTGTAATTTTTCTGCCTACATTCTCATTTTTCTCTCGATGCTGCTGTCATTCGCTAGTGCAGGTTGCCCAGCGCTGTACGGCTGCCTGTGTGCAAAGGTGTAACATGACAAAAAACTACTGTCCCCAGTACAGCCACCAGACGCGAGCGGTACAGCTTCTCTTTCCTTACTTTACATTTTTTAATATTTTCAATCTTTTTAATATTTTTATTTAAAAATGACGACAAGTGATGCGGCTCATTTACGCCACGGCCGGCATCAACGCTTTTGTGTGCGGACCTCTCCCGTTGACTATGCAGAGAAAAATGTACAAAGCGAGAGAACAAACTTTACTACGCCACACTCTCACCGAGCAGTCGGAGTACAGCAGCAAAACAAAAATGTATTCTACTGCTGTACGGGAAAATGTACTCGGTTAGGCTACCGTTCTGGCAAGAGCTGTAGTGATGCGTCGCTGTAGCGGGCTGTGCCATACAGCAAATGTAAATATACCGAAAAAAATGTAGTTTATCGGTACCGTTGGCATCCCTGCACATAACAGTACATTTTATGTATTTTTGCCTTTCTCATATAGAAAGGATATGCAATCACGCTGAAAACCGACTTTTTAACCGAGGCCCGGAAGGCCGAGCCTCATATACCATTCGACTCAGTTCGTTGAAATTGACAAATGTCTGCATGTGTGTGTGTGTTTTCAAAACTCACTCACTTTTCTCAGAGATGGCAGAGCCGAATCGCTCAAACTTGATTTCAAATGAAAGGTATAACGCTCCCATAAGCTGCTATTGAATTTTTTGCCAATCGGACTTCCGGTTCCGGAGTTACGGGTTGAAGAGTACGATCACCCAGCAAATTCACATATAAAATGGTATCCCCATGATGTCCAAATAATGTAATACATATTAAAAAGGGTGAAGCATAACTCGGATTTGTGGATCTAGGTCACTAATGATCATTCTAAGCAGCTTTGACCACATTGGCCACCTATGACGGTTTTTGATGCCCCCAGGTACTTTCCAAGTTCGTAAGTTAATGTCATACCTTTTTCACAGAGAATTCTTGACCGATTTTTATATTTTTTGGTTTCAAATGAAAGATATAATACTCCCATAGACTACCCTCGGCATGATACTGTACCTTGATGTGGTCCGGGGGCTTTTCCACCAAAGCAGTATTACAGTGATGATATCACATAAACTTGGGATACGATGATTTTCTTTTTAGTTAAGCTACATTGTGATCAATTTTAGTACTTAACTTGGCGACCTTTATTATCCACTGCCATGGTCAAATAATATATAATGTGGGTTTAGGGCCCAATTCTCTCTGCAGGCACCTCATTCCAAACGTACAAACGTGGCCTACGCGATAACAAAAACCTGGTCACAAATACGAACGCCCGCGATCTCGCCAATATTCGAACACCCCGATTGATTAGGTGAATGTTGGAACCTAAGAACCTAAGCTCGCGCAATCATGAATCGGTCGAGTCCGGAAGTCTCCGCCCTTGATCATAGCAGCCCAAATTCATACCTTTAGTTGGACCAATAGAAATAAAAACTAGACAAGACATCCACGTGCGATCGTTGAAGAATGCGCGAACATGCGAATGGCCGCACGCTTATAAAAATGGTGTGTCCACGCGAAGTTACATACTAGCACACGCGACAAAAACGTCCACATACAAACGCTCGAGTCCTTCGCGATCATCCACGCACGACCACACCCACGATCTCGTAAAAAGTATAACACCCTGGTGACTAAGTGAATGGTTTAGCACTTATAAATTAATAATCCCGGTCTCGAGAGTGAACCTCCAAATGCCCGTGTTCGCGCGAAACTACATAAAAATCGAATGCAAAGTCACATACACGCGACAAACAAATATAAAAATGCTTGAGCCCTTCGCGACCATCCACGCAACCTATACTCGCGCTCTTCCAGACATTATAACATCCCGGTGATAATATGAACGTCTCGGCACTTGTATTCACTCAAACGCGGTCTCAAACGTGAACCTACAGTCCCCCGCACTCGCGCATTCATGAGTCGTTCGCGTCCGGAGGTCTCTATCCTCGATTCCAGAAGTCTAGGTCCATGCCTTAATTAAATCAATTAGCTCTACAGTTCCAGTAGGACAACTCTCGAAAAAAATCGGCATATTATTAATACTCAATAACAATACTAACTCTTCTCTTTATTTTTTTTATTAATTTTCGGTCTCATGCGTTATATTCTTGTGATGACCTTTGCGAGCTCACACATCCAAGAAGAGCAACATTGCGGCCCACAATGATTCTTCTCTGCCATCGGACGTCGCCAGGTTTTAGAACAATGGAGATGTATTCTCATACTCGATGGAATCAGATAAGTAGGAACGATCAACAAACTGCTAGTAGTATATTACACATTTCTTGTTTTGAAGTATAAAATGTTATTCGTATTAAAATATTATTTACAGGCTCCACACATATCTCAACACACACAAATACACAAATGCTTGACAGGTGACTGGGCCAAGTGCATTCACTCGTAGGATCTATCATTTCGATGATCGCCTCGATTCTACGAAACCAGTGCACAAGTAAGCTGACATAAGCTAGTCTCATCTGGTGAATGCATGTAACCTGGAAACCCCAGACACGACAGGACGAGACGGACAGACTGGACTCGATGGGGCCTAGTTCAGAGTTTTTGAGCATTCTTCAATGCACGGTTATTGGCCTAAAAAAAGAAACATTCGGCATGTTATTTTTCATTTTATTACTGTATCTTGAGTTGGGTTCATACTGATATTCATAAGCACAGTCAATTGCATATTCTCCCATATACATTCACATCCAAAACGTGCAAACGCCCCTAACTTTCGCGATAACACAAACCTGGTCAAAAACGCGAACTTACATTACAATTTCAATCATCCACACACACCTACGCTCGCAATTTCGCCAACACCCCTTTACTTAAGTGAACTTTTCAGCACCTATAACTTTACAACCGCGGTCTCAAGCATTAACCCACCACTCGCGCGATCATAGACTGGCTACGTTCGGAATTCTCTACTCTCGATCAGCCTAGACTCATGCCTTCAGTTGGACCGATTCACTGGACAACACGTTTCTCTACCATACACTGAAAATTACATTACAAGAATACACGTGAATGTGCGAATGGCAACACGGATCTAAAATCGGATTTATGCACGCAAAGTTGGAGACACGCTGGCATTCATATGCTCGAGCCTTTAGCGATCACACTATTACACAATTACTAAACGCCCACGCTAACCCAGACAGATATGCACTCCTGGACTCGAACGCTAAAAACCACACCTTCCACGCATACACCACCCAGGACTGAACATTAGATTCATACATACAAAGCAACAAGTAATAATTACAGGTATTCGTCTGGCAACCGGGGGAAGTACATCTCAAACGCAGAACTTATCATTTCAATGATGGCCTTGGATCTGCGTTGCCTGTGTTCAAGGCACCATAGCTTTGTCCGTCAGGTCAAGGATGTATGAAACCCGTTAGCCACCACCCTCGGCCCTAGCTGCCCATAAAGGGATAAAAAAAAAATGAAAGATATAATACTCCCATAGACTGTCATTGAATTTTATTCATATCTGACATTTGGTTCCTGAGTTACAGGATGGTTCTTGCGGCCACATAAGAATTTCCCATATAAACCGGTACAATCGTAATACTTCAAAGATTAAAAATCCATTTCTATTTGCACAGGTCACACCATTTCTATTTGCAAGTATATATCACTGATGGCCAATCAAAGATTCTTTGAATATATTGTCCACTATCGACAGTTCCGGAATTCTCGGGTTCTGTACCTATTCCAAAATTAGTCACATCAATTACTCGGTAATGGCTGAACCGATTTTCATAAACCAAATCTCAAAGGGGCGTTTAATATGCGGTTGGGGTGTTGCATACTCCATCAACTCTCTCAGAACTTTCCCTCACACCATCTCTTCCTGCATAACCCCCCTCCCCCCTCTTTCTCTCCCCTTTAACCTACATTCTCTTCTTCTGCCATATACATTTTTAGTGAATTTTGTCCTATAGCCATATATTAAAAGTGAATTTGGAGTAGCTGAGCTCAAATTTGATATCGAAAAGATCGGATCAATTCATCTTATAGTGGTAAATTGATTTTGGCACGCATTTTATTATATAAGTTTTGCCAATAGTTGACAAATACGAATGAGAACATAAACTATCCTATTTCATTATCGTCAATTGGGTTCTTGCGGATTAGATTTCAAAGTACTTTAGTCAACTGTAACATATTTTTACTACAAATTTTTTATCAAATGATAGAATCTAGCGACATTCTTACTATGACTTTCAGCTATCAACTCGGTATCGTTTGTTGATTTTAATCAACGATTTTATGTAGGCTAGTGTCAATTCGGTTGATTTCGTAACTGTGTTTTTGATTTAGATAGGGTGTTGAGCCCATTTTCGTTATGTTTCTATTGTCACCCTACCCATTTGAAGCCGTTGGCTAGAACAGTGTCTGCCATCTTTGTTCAACGCATTGAGTCAAAAGGAAGCGCAACAATAGGGGCACTCGATTCGAGTTTTTGTTGCGCCCAAACACGAGAATTTCACTGTTTTCAGCGCATTTGTGTTGTGTTGTTCTTAACAACGAAGCAAAGCTGTTGATGTCAATTTTTAGGCATTCCATTGATTGTAGGCCGAGAAATTAATGAATTAGTGAGGTACCCTGCTTAGTATGGTGAAAATAGGCACTTTACCCTATAATACTTATCTTTAGAAAAAGCGCATCTTTTATAATCTAGCCAAATATTAAAAGACACCTTTCCACAAATTATTTGCTACACACTTGATTTGAATTACTGGATACAGTAAAATTTTGCTGGGGCCGGTAATCAATTCAGTAACACATTTCGGATACCGAGCTCTCCGCAATCCGTTCTCTCCAAACGTCAAAAAATACTGGTCAGTCAGCAGTTTCCTCTGCAAATGGTGACTTGATAGATGGTTTGCTCTACCTGTTTTTAAATTTTTGACGAGGGTCGGTAATGTTGGTACAATTTTGTTGAGCAATCAGTCAGTATTTTACTGTATAATGTTTATGTACCGAAAATTCCAGAAGTGCTGATAAATTCAGTGAAAAATATTGCGGGTTTCAACAAATTATTCGAAAAATTACTGAAAATTGCTAAAAAATGAAAACTTTACCGCAATTGTTTAAACAATTTGCTGACAGCTCTGTAAAAATATCACTTTACTGTTCAAGTCGTCAACAGCTGGGACGGGACCTGCGGATTCGTGTTTTCTTATTCCTTCTTTTTGATTGTTATATCTTACTTCTTCCATTCACACACACACACACACACACACACACACACACACACACACACACACTAATACTTGATGTAGTTCAAGAAATGGTATGACTTTTTTAAAGAACAAACAAGAATTGAACTTTCAATTTTTTCGTGAATCCATTATCATGAAGTGCAAGGTAGAAAATTGCGGTCGTAGTAAAGCGAAAAATCCGGAGATAACTTTACACCATTTTCCGGTGAATCCCGATTTGAGAGAACAGTGGGAGAAATTCACAAGAATTGAACATTTTGAAATTAATGAAACCACTATCATCTCCACTATCATTATTGATCTAATGATTAATTTATAGATATATTTGAATTTTTTCTCAATTTCAAATAGAATACTCCCCATATTAATCACTCTGAGGACAGCCGGTTCAATCTGACATTTGAGTGCTGGATCAATTTGACACGCGTTTTTTTCTTTCCGCAGGTCCCGTCCCAGGTCAACAGATATTACTCTCCGCAAAACAGATCTATCTTTTGTAGTACTACGATATGAATGTAAATAATATCGAGCGGCCCCTCGAATAACTGGTCCGCTCAGCATGGGTAAAAGCTTTTGTAATTTCTCCCGAAATGTAAATGAGAGTGAGTGGTTGGTTGGAGTTCCTTCGAATGAACTGTCACTGTACTTTTGGCGGGTGGTCGCGACGCAGGCGTCGCCCCGCTTTGAGATAACCCTTTCTGCGACCTTTAACCGCAGAATAAGCTATAGTGGAGGGGAAACTATTTGTCTCTGGGTTTTGAAAGCCATTCGGCAGCACCCGGGATTTGGTGGTAGAGGATCGAGGTCTGGGGATATTCAAAAGAAATTGAAGCCGTATACAAAAAGGCTTCGGGGAAACTTGCGTAATTTTAAGGTAAGGTGCAAATGGTGGCCAGTGCAACGCGTGCCCTAATTCCAACTTGTCGTTGGATGCGTGTTTTTCGTGCAGGTTTGAAGCTGCAGCATCCCGTCACACCGATCATCATCCATCATCAACCGCTTCTGACCCCGCCATCTAGCTACAAAGTTCCCGGTTAACCATCCGGAAGAGCGACGACCGTCAAATTCGCGCTAGCTAGGGAGCAGCGTCGTTGCCAGCATACGTCCAGTTGCTGGGCACCGACTATCGATCAACCCACGTGGGAAACATGTAATGCAGTGACCTCCATCAGGTCAGACTCTGCCAGCAAACGACCGGGCAAATCGTTTGTGGCAACCGGATCAGCATCTCCAGCGGACAGGATCTTCGAGCGACCCACGTAAAACCATGGTAGTGTGAGTACTCATTTCCTTTTTTGACATGCGCATGATCAATTTTGTTTAAACCCGCAAATGCCGGTTCAGTGAGCTAAGTGACAGCGTTTTCGTGACAAGCTCAAAAAGCCCGGGTTCGAATCCCGATTATCAGTTTTTTTGTTCGGCGGTTATATTTTTCCCACCCCGTGAAAATCCTAGGTCAGCGATGAAATCGCTGTATTACACGCAAACACGCCGACTGTATATGCACGCACCGTAAGTTGAGCCACTCATTTTCGGATGAACACCAGGTTAGGTAGTTAGATTTTTGATATGCTTGGGGAAGGGAGAGAGACAGGATAGGCAGTGACCATGTTGGTTAGCGCGCTGCGACGAAATTAGCTAGCAAGTTGGAAGGCCTGGGTTCGAGACCCGCCACCTTTCCTAAATCGGCCACGATTGGGGACCTTGTGTTTGAGTAGATCTTTGCCCGTGATGATAAAAAGCGTTAGAGCTAATCAATTATACCGGTCTGAGGCCTTCTTTGTATACTGTTTTGATTTCTAGCGAATGTTTTCAGACTGGTAATCAAGGTACCTGAGTCCAGTTGGACCATTCTGGAGCCAGAACTCAGAAACAAATGGTACCCGCCCATAGGAGGGGTCTCAATAGCTGGGCAAACCGAACAAGGCGAATGGTCTCCTTCGGGAGTGGCGCTGAACTCATCCGCTAAATATTGATTTAGGCTCCGGCTCCAACTGTCTCGGGTTACACTTTGTCACACACGGCCATAGCGAACTAATCCCACCGTTTGATCACATTGTTTCTTCAAATTGATGTTCTTTGTGTGTTTCAAACAACTCGAATAATTTAAAATCATATTCGGTTTTGTTCTGTTTGTTTCCATTTCTGGACAGCCAGTTTATAAATGAAGCAAATGAGTTATTTTAAATCTTCGATCTTTTCCTAATACACTAGTGATAACACTATTTGTTTTTTGTATGGAACTGTCACCTTCAGATTCGTCCAAATCTGAAAAAATCAGATCCGTCAAGATATCGAAAATATATTTTTTAGCTAATTATCAGCTAATAATTATTGCTGAAATAGTACTATTAATGTTAGAAGTATGATTCTAAACAGCATCCCCTGCCCTTTTGCTCAGTAAGGGGAATGGGCGCGTTGTGTCAGGTTGGTCGAGGCACAATTCGATTGTGAGTCAGTGAATGCATGACGCACAAAAGAGCCTGAGCCGATTGCAATTACTGTCAGGGATCAATCGAAAACTTAGAAATGGAAACATGTACGTCATTAAAATCGGTTCAGTTTACATAGTTACAATTCGCCAACAAGTTGGGTCACTAAACTATAATATAATATATTTAAACGCAGTGTATTTATCACCATGTTCCTGTTTCATGTCCGTTGAACCATTCTAAGTGGCCAACATAAATTTATTTATTCGTAACACTCACCTTTTTCCTTTCTGTATTGTTTTAGTTATTTTTTTTTCTTCTCTGGAGAAGCGGACAAGATTTACTAAAGCTTAATTATGTGCAAAAACTCATGCATAGGATTATCAAGAGTGAACAAAAAGATGATAGCTCTCAGTATATCGCTGATCGAGAATCTACAACCATATGTACACATAATACTGGCACCTCAAGCAACATTCGATTCCTCGATTCCACAATGCTGAGAAATAAGCTCTGAAAATATTTAATATTTACTGCTTGTTAATGTCGCACAATTCAACGCACCCACCGGAAGGCTAAGTAAGAAAGATCTGCTGATATCTCTTTTATCCTTGGAGATTCGGAAACATTTAATGAAACTAAGAAACACATACATATATGCACACATGAATATAAGCAAAAACAAAGGAAAAGAAATATACAAGTGCACTAACGCCGGAGACTCCTGAATGCACTGAAACAAACAAAAAAGGGTAGAGTACAAAGGATAAGAAAAAATAACCCATGAAATCGTGGACACAATGAGCTTACTAACAAAAAAGGACTAAGAAAGAAGAAAGAACGAAGGGAAAGTACCAACTGACCCATGACAGGCAGAGAACGCCGACATAACCGGGGATTAAGGTAATATCAAATGTGCTAATCCATTCGTACCTTACAGAGAAAGAAGGTGAAATTTAAAATCTAAAATAGCATCCATACTCTCAAAAGAACAAGGAATGATGATAAAAAATAGGCGGTAAATATTAGCGTAAAGGTAAATTAAGGAAACGGAAAGGTAAGAATGAAAGAACCAATGATAATAATAATGATACCAAACAATACCAAATGACATTCTTTATATTGAAAAAAGGTGTTTAAATGGCGCCCATGCGCTAATTCGTCCTAGTTTAAAATTTGGGTTGAGGGGGGCACGCATTTTTGGCTTAGGGCAGAAATGGCGATCAGACCGGATCTACACCAAAAATGTACTATAAGGAAGTATGATTCTAAACAGCATCATCTGGAATATAACCAAACATGCTTACCATGTTCTTGAACATCTATTACGAAAAAAATATTTTTACAGCTAAACTAAAAAGGCAACCGTTTAGCGAAGCTACAACCAGAAAAAAGATTTCACAAACAGTACTACTTTCAGTAGTTGATATTTCAAATCAATCGACCCATCAAATACGCCATTACGAAGCAAATCTACTCTGGAATACCCATTGACTGAATTTCATTCGGATCTACGTTTTGATTCCGGAGTTACTGCGGTTACATAGGAATTTAAACCGGAACAATGTACCGGGCATATTCCAGAACTAAAGTCACATCGGATTCGGCGATGACTGAACCCAATTTCACCAACTAGGCTTCTCTCATATCCTCTTTTACAGTTATAATCCCTTTCCCCTCCCACTGCATTCCAAATTATGTTAACGCGAAGACAACATTAACCTCATGTTGATTTCTCCAATTAAATATTATATTTTTTATTCCAAGGACGTCATCTTCAACATGTTGCTCATTAGGTTCGTGGCAGTCGTGCCCTTGTAAATATGTGCAACGTGTAATAAGAATGTAATAGGCATTTTCACAATTATATTGAATATAACTTGCTATTGAATAAATGATAAAGGCACAATTACACCATTAGGTGGATTAAAACAGGTTTTTGTCTATCATCATGTGTATCATATCTTACAAAGCATTCACCACATTTTTTAACCATCATATATATATATATATATATATATATATATATATATATATATATATATATATATATATATATATATATATATATATATATATATATATATATATATATATATATATATATATATATATATATATATATATATATATATATATATATATATATATATATATATATATATATATATATATATATATATATATATATATATATATATATATATATATATATATATATATATATATATATATATATATATATATATATATATATATATATATATATATATATATATATATATATATATATATATATATATATATATATATATATATATATATATATATATATATATATATATATATATATATATATATATATATATATATATATATATATATATATATATATATATATATATATATATATATATATATATATATATATATTCCTAAATTTATACGAAATGCGAAGTTCTTTCAATCATACGGTCCTACAGCTCCCTCAACCTATGGCCATTCCGGCACCGGTTCCGGATGGAATCAAATGAGGACAGTTGACGTCTTTTTGACCACCAATATGGTGGCTTCCGGTTACCCCGAAATAATCAAAAACCACCATCAATATGAGTGTTATATGAAAAGGGGATGATCAGCAAAAACCGAAAGTTGATAATTGACGCCATTTTTAAAACCAAGATGGCGGTTTCCGGTTACTAAAAAAAAAACTTTCATCAATATGGGTATCATTTGAAAGGGGTTTGTCAGTAGATGACAGAAATTGATTTTTGATGCCATTTTTAAAACCAAGTTGGCGGTTTCCGGTTACTACAAAACAGTGAAAACTATCATCACTAAGGGGAAGGTCAGTATTTTTGGCGCCATTACGAAAACTAATATAGCGGCTTCCGGTTACCATAAAACGGGTCAAACCATCATCAATATGGGAGTCATTTGAAAGGGAGTGGTAAGTAGATGTGGTGGTGATTTTACTAACACCTATTGTAGTAGCAAGCATAGCACTGAGCAGTCCATACACGACAATGTGTTTAAGCTTTTCTCACTGACCATAGTCAGCATTTTACTGCATGAAGCGGCAAAAAGGAATTGGATGGTCGGCAAGTAACTTCGCCTATACGTACCACGGAAGTGTTCGAGAATCAACTTCCATTAACAAGGTAATATAAGCTAATCGCAAAGTAAGCCATTGTAATAAAAGGTAGTCCCAACAGGTGGAGAGAAACGCCCGCCCAATATCCACGAAATTTCAGCAATAGGAAGCTGGTTACTCCACTCTTCCTGTCCAAATCGTTTCAACCAGGTGCCATTGATGGTTTGCTCCAATTCCCATATATATATATATATATATATATATATATATATATATATATATATATATATATATATATATATATATATATATATATATATATATATATATATATATATATATATATATATATATATATATATATATATATATATATATATATATATATATATATCTATATATATATATATATATATATATATATATATATATATATATATATATATATATATATATATATATATATATATATATATATATATATATATATATATATATATATATATATATATATATATATATATATATATATATATATATATATATATATATATATATATATATATATATATATATTTATGCAAAATTTGCCACAAAAAAAATTTTTGCCCGCATATTTTTTTTCTCGGTTTAGTAGTCAAAAATATTCGACACGTATTTTTTATTTCAACATAGTAGGCGAGACTTTCGAGATTTTTTGTGTTTAATTTCACCATTTGAAAAAAACCTACTTTTTTCAATCGCTCATACTGTCAAAAGTAAAGAAGGTACCAAAAAGTGCCCAAAACATGAAATGTGCGCCTTTTTTATAGCTTTCGGATGAAGTACATAAATACTTACTCAACGTATTGGTTTCATGGAAAATATTTAATAGTTTTAAACATATCGATTTTTTTCAAACTTGGACATGATTTTTCTTTCTTTTTTTATTGGATGAAATAGGAAAATCGTTTTTCTTGATGCCATAAAAATTTGGGAGTGGGTAATTAAATACTTACGGAGATATGAATTTTTCAATAGCGCCTTGCGCGCGAAAAACATACCGCCACGCACTTCGCTCGTACTCAGGTTTGACTGTATGAGATTTTACACACTACCGCGTTGTGTAAAACACACTTGCAATTAACTTCATTATTTATTAGAAATAAATAAAAATAAACAATAATAATTATTCAACGGTTTGACTTGATTTTTTTATGAGGATGCATAAGTCGATGAACCACGTAAAACTGAATAAAAAAAAATTCTCTCATTATTTTTAAGAAAAATGAATAAATTTTACATAAAAATATCAGATTTTTCTGATTTTATAAGGCTATTCTATATTCCAAAATTCAAGCCATTTTATATTTTTTTTGTTAATCGAGTAAATAATAGTCCAAATTTTAAAAATCTTATTGAATTTCCTGTTTCAGTCAATTTTATAAAGAGTTATCATATTCGCCGAGGCGCTCCTCGACGTGGAAATGGTTAGACGTCTACTCTTGGAACGCTTGTGTGGTTCTGTGTGACTGCAATTTTTTCTCGTACATAATGAATGTATAAATAAACCTTAACATTACAAAAGCGGTCCATTGTTGCCTTACCTTCAAAATCGTAAACCAAAATCACTTTCGGTTTAAGTACTTTACATCAGACGCCCCCTAAAGGAAAACATACACAGCTAATGCGTTATGTTTGTTTTAGATTATTATTGTTTTATACTCAATGTTGTAGTTGATTTTATAATATAAAACAATTGGGAATATCTTTGTATGAGATAATTTTTAAAATGATTAAAATATGATATTTGTATTCTGGCGATAAATGATTGCTGAAGAGAGATTCTTGCAGTTACGCAAAAATTTTTGAACGAATGCTTTTCAAGTTTCTGGCGCTTTTTCAATCTTGTTTTCAGTTTAGTTACCTATCGTTTCTACGTCGTACTCTTAACTCCATTCTTTTTGAAAACCTTGAATGTTTGCATTTATTTTTCTGATGGTGTTCGTCAACATTTTAAAAATGTGAAACGTTGTACTAATTTTTTTCACCACAAATCTGACTGCATTCACCCCACACAGTGACATTTTCGCACAAAAGCCCATGGAAAAGGTGCTTGCGACGAAGCCATTATTTGTCGAGCCAGTTTACAAATGATCAATGATGATCAAATGTGGACCGCAACTGAGTCGTACGATGTGGCAAGGAAAGCTGCTTTGTCACGCAATGTTTCAAGTTCAAATCTCAGAATAACATAGGAAACGTGCCAATCGAACCAATTTATTCTGATGCAAGAGCAGAGAAAAATCCACAGAATCTTTTCGAAAAATGCCATACCTGGACCACAATCATTTCACCAGGGCCTTGCCTCTAACGCTTATTTTTTGGCTCATTTTGGATTC
This sequence comes from Topomyia yanbarensis, assembly GCF_030247195.1. Classification (NCBI taxonomy): domain Eukaryota; kingdom Metazoa; phylum Arthropoda; class Insecta; order Diptera; family Culicidae; genus Topomyia; species Topomyia yanbarensis. Next base: position 285,983,299 of record NC_080671.1, on the reverse strand, counting down.
GCCAATAAGTAACTCACGGTCCCTCGAAATGTCAAACGCAACTATGACGTTTTACTGTCATCATAAATACGGGCACTCATTTTTCTATCGACGACAGGTATCTAAGAAAAATAAATAATAAACGTATCTAAGGACAAAACGAACGAGCTGAAAATAAACGAAACTTTTAAAGTTTTCTGGGAATATGAAAAGGAAATTTGGAAGCTTGAATAGTTTTGGTGTGTGGTAAAGCCGGTTCTATAAGCCATATTTTACATTACCACTTTTGCTTTCCCTCATTTCACAGCAAACTCCGAGGGAATCGATTACGAGTGGGAGCTCATTGTTGCTACCATCCTTTTCAAGCATACGGATGGCGATTCGTGAAATGCACTGTATTGCTAGCAGATCAAATGGAAGAGTCCCTGCCTCTGCTATGATCGATCGGATCGGGCTTGTAACAAAAGCGCTGGACGCATAACAGATTGTGCGATTATACACTGGTGCAAGAATCTGAAGGGGCGCCTGTCCTCCTCGGCTTACCAAACCAACTCCATATAGCAGTTTCGATGTAACGATAGCCGATCCGAATTGTAGTAGCCTTTTTCGGTTACCACGCCGGAGATTTGCTCCGATTGTCTTTAGAATGCGGAGTCGAGATTCACACGATTTCTTTGTCGCCATGCAGTGAGCTTTCAATGGAATACTGGCACTATGAATAACAAAATTCTTGGAATTGCATCAGCAGGCTATATCTCATGGTTTTGGAACCATTTGGTGATTTGACCCCGGAACGAAAATTTTGGAGCGGGTTCTCGTGGGGCTGTAAACGGCTATTCCGAGGTCAATTTGCCATATGGTCGGTACCAATAAATAACAGATTCCTGAGACAAGGCGTTTTGACACCCATGTTGCTAGGATATAATTGAAATTTACCAATCATACCTTAGTACTGGAACATTTCTTCGAAAAATCCGGATTACCAAGAACCAGATACATTCATTTATCAATTTCACAGAATCAAAAAGCGGACGACTTCCTGAATCCAAAACACCCAAAAGTCCACATCGGCCTGTTAAAGATATTTTTTTGTTGGAAACATAATGGTTAAGAACATTCCAGTCAAATCCATCCGGAATTTGAGCCGAAATCGGTTGTATCATTTGAGCCAGAGTGCTGGCCAAAACCATTCGAAATCCCGGGTCATTTTACAGGTGTTTAACTGGGACGCTGAATCTACATCGGGACAAGTTGGAATGATTTAGTACCAAGCCTCATATAAAGCTATATAACAAATTTTAGTTATCTTTGAGTAAAAGTGATATTGGTTGCAATGACTCGCGGAGGGTGTGTATTGAAAGAAAAAAAAACGCTGGAAGGAATTGAAATTTACAATTGAAACATTACTTTCTCTCGGAATATACTTGATCTGAATAATTTAACATATGTCAAAGTTTGAGACTAAATTAAAGACATTAGAAGTAAAATAAAGGACGCATCCAAAAAGCTTCACTTCATATTCATTGACAGATATGCGACTTTCGATGACGTACAGCCTTCATAAACATCAAAATATCGTAAGTCTTTATCGAAATAAGCCTATCTCTTCATACAAGTAAAGTGTAACTGGGATTAAAATGCTTGAATTACGCACTAAACCTTTGAAATACAATAAAAGGAATTGGATTTATGAAAAGATCTATACACCACATTAAAATGCCAATGGTAAGCATTTAATTACAATGAATAAAGAAATAAATGGAATACATTAACTCGCCTTAAAATATAAAAAAACTGCACTATACTCGTAGATGGTACCATTCGCATTGATTTGATGCTTACGATGCAATTACTTCCGATTTCGTCAGGGTGATAATTTTGCTGGTACTTTACTGGATGAGCATTGAGAAACTTGGGGTAGCTAGGGATGTAAAATTTATAAATTTTATGAGACCACAATTTCTTACTAATTTACATGAAAACTAAAATGAATACCAGATGCGAGATACATTCGTTCCTAATTGAGAGATTGAATCTTTGCTCGGAACGCCTTCGGGAACGCTTTGAGCGATTTTTGGGCATCTAAAACAGGACGATACGGACGGTTATCGGTGCTGTAATTCGTACTGTTTGGTCACTTCGGGCGCGTTTATTGGCAGAGGAAAATCGTTGGCAGCAATATCCAATGTTGAAAAGTGCTTGATGTAGTAGTGCAGAAAATCTAGGCCTGCAGGAAACAGGCAATCGATTCCGATCGTAGATAGAATCTACGCAGAAGTCAATTAAATAGGATTGGATTGATAATATTAAATTAAAATTTTAGATTACTAATGTCGTTTTTGCTTGAAGCGAAACTGAGTCAGTTTCTAACCCCAACTGCTGTCAAAATGTATGAACTTACAGCGGTTGGGGTTAGAACCTGACTCAGTTTCGGGGTCAAGCAAAAACGCCATAAGAATAAATCTAGAGAAAATTTTCAATAGGACGTAAGTAACAACTATAACTCTTTAGGGTATTTCTCTTCTGTTCATTACTCGGCCATTAAAACATTTACTACTCTACTCTTTGCATAATATTCTAGTAAAAACCGTCGACTTTCGATATGTACTGGAAAATTAGTGCAAAGCGTTTTTTTCCATACGTTTATTTGACACGGCATTTGCAAAAGCTTTTTACGCCAGTTTCTTTTTTTACATAGCTACATTTTACATAATTTGTCTAAAACTAACACTGAAATCACTTTATTGTTTGCTTTTTTCCTTACATTGTTATATTTCATAATGATCTAGTATTTTCGGGTGCATTTATTTACTTTTTTTCTGTTATTGTCTAAATTTAAAAACTGAATATTCTAGGACACTTTAATTGGTGAATGATTAGCCTTGGATGAGAGTATGAGGAGATGAATTTAATTAAATTTTAACAGGCGCTGTTTTTAGAAAATGATAGATAAGTTCCATGTATAGAGGATCGCGATACGCCAGGATGTCTCTAACAGGAACATGGATTGGTCTTCCTCGGACTTGTAAAGAATCTACTAATTGTGATCTGGCTTCACGATATTCAGTGCAGGACCAAACAACATGCTCAATGTCATGGTAACCCTCTCCACAAGCACAATGATTACCCTCAGCGAGCCCAATACGACGGAGATGCGCATCTAAAGTATAATGATTGGACATGAGCCTTGACAGCACACGGATGAAGTCCCGACTTACATCCAATCCTTTGAACCATGCCTTCGTTGATACTTTAGGGATAATTGAGTGTAGCCATCGTCCCATATCTCCAATGTCCCAAGATGTTTGCCAACTAGCAAGTGTCCTCTGTCGAGAAGCGCTATAAAATTCATTGTAAGCGATGGGTCTTTCATATATTTCACCATCTAGTGCACCAATCTTGGCTAAATTATCAGCTTTCTCATTTCCCGCAATAGAGCAATGGGTGGGGAGCCACACTAGGGTAAATTTATAACATTTTCTTGTTAGGTTACTCAGAGATTCTCGTATCTTCCCCAAAAAGAATGGATCTTAATTATCAATCCTCTTTGAGCGTAGAGCTTCAATTGTGCTGAGACTATCAGTGAGGATAACGTAATGGTTCGGGGGTAAAGTATTAATTATTTGCAAACTATAGTGAACTGCTGCTAGTTCCGCTATATAAACAGAGGCGGGTTCTGCAAGTTTGAGAGAAATTGAAAAAATATTGTTGAAAACACCGAAACCAGTGGCCTCACTGATTCGTGACCCATCAGTGTAAAACATTTTAAGGCAGTCTATGTGTTGATATTTACTTGTGAATATTTTAGGGATCTCCCGCGAGCGTAGATGATCCGGAATTCCACGAATCTCTGCTTGCATGGACGTGTCGAAGAATAAAGTAGATTCAGGAGTATCTAGTATATTGACGTATGTGGGAACATTCCTAGCAGGCGTTATTACTTGTGACATGTGATTGAAATACACTGTCATGAATCTGGTTTGGGGTTGAAGCTCAACAAGTCTTTCAAAATTTTCAATTACCAGTGGGTTCATAACCTCACATCGAATAAGTAAACGAGAGGAGAGATCCCAGAATCGGTCTTTTAAAGGAAGAACTCCCGCTAGTACTTCAAGACTCATCGTATGGGTCGACTGCATGCAACCTAGGGCAATTCGTAAACAACGATACTGTATTTGTTCCAGTTTAATAATGTGAGTGTTCGCAGCTGAACGGAAACAGATGCACCCATATTCCATTACTGAAAGTATTGTTGTTTGATACAATCTTATCATGTCACTTGGATGAGAACCCCACCATGATCCAGTTATTGTTCGCAGAAAATTTATCCTTTGTTGGCATTTCGTTATTAGATACCTAATGTGGCCTCCCCAGGTGTCTTTAGAATCGAACCAAATTCCAAGGTATTTAAAAGTCAGGACTTGGGCTATCGTTCTACCAACCAACTGAAGCTGAAGCTGAGCTGGATCACGCTTCCTTGAGAAAACGACCAACTCTGTTTTCTCCGTAGAGAAATCGATGCCCAGCTTTAAAGCCCAAATTGATAAATTATCCAAGCTATCTTGCAATGGTTGTTGTAAATTTATAGCTTTTGGTCCTGTGGCAGAAACCACCCCATCATCTGCAAGGTGTCTTAGAGTGCATGGGCTAACAATACAATTATCAATGTCATTCACGTAAAAATTATAGAGAAGGGGGCTTAGACAAGAGCCTGAGTGTCGCCAAATCGCCATATGAAAAATGCATGCGCTTTTCTGACAATAAATTGTATAAATAATTATTTAATATCGGTGAAAGACCACATTGATGTAGCTTCTCCGAGAGAACATCAATGGAGACTGAGTCGAATGCTCCTTTTATGTCTAAGAACACAGACGCCATTTGTTCTTTTTTTGCGTAAGCGAGTTGGATTTCTGACGAAAGTAGCGCCAGGCAATCATTCGTTCCCTTTCCTCTCCGAAAACCAAACTGGATATCTGAGAGCAAGCCGTTCGTCTCAACCAAATTGTCGAGACGTCGTAGGATAATTTTTTCCAACAATTTCCTGATGCAGGATAGCATTGCAATCGGTTGATACGAGTTATGATCGGAAGCTGGTTTTCCCGGTTTTGGAATGGCGATAACTCTCACTTGTCTCCAGTCACGCGGGACAATATTCTGCTCAAGAAACTTGTTGAATAAATGCAACAAGCGTCTTTTTGCTAGGTCAGGCAGATTCTTCACCAAGTTGAATTTAATTCTGTCTAGTCCCGGAGCATTATTGTTGCATGAGAGGAGTGCAATTGAAAATTCCATCATTGTCAAAGGCGAATCTATGAAATCGTTACTTGTGGGAGCATCGCGAATGATTTTCTGCGCAGGAGCAGAATCCTGACAAATTTTCTTGGCAAAATTAAATATCCAACGATTCGAAAAATCTTCGCTTTCATTAGTCACGTTTCGATTCCTCATTCTCCTAGCTGAGTTCCAAAGAGTACTCATTGATGTTTCTCTTGACAAGCCATCAACGAAGCGTCTCCAATAACTAGACTTTTTGGCACGACGTATACTGTCAAATTTTTTTTGCAAAATGAAATAATTTTCAAAGTTCTCACGTATACCCCCTTTCTGTTTCATAATTTCTTTGTAGACAACTTTTAATGTAGAATACATTTAAGGTTTCAATATAGGGGTCCCGTTTCAAAATATCGGCTGCGGCGCCGCGTCAGATTTTGAACGTTAATAACTTTTATCATACTTAACAGAATGATTTGATTTTTAGACCAATTTGTTGCAAATATGTTCCTCTATGCTGTATTAAAATTTGAAGTATGTATAACATGTACTAATAACAAAAAAAATGTGTTTTGAAAAATCTTTCGAAAACGACTCGGAAAAGTGAAAATTTTCAGCCCATCCCGCACAGAGCCGTCGTTATGGTAGACCAACCGAACAATAAAATAATGAAAAGTTTATATATAGGTCCATTACATGTTTGTTCGTATGGTTATTCGCATTGGGTTGCTTGACGAGAGCACTTGGTGGGGGAAAGACGGCATATTCCTTTGGTTAGGCCATTAGAAGCCGGACGGAAAGGAAAGGCTCATGCACGGCACGAGAACGAGCGAGAAAGCGATAGTAGTGCATATTAGCGCGATTATATAAATATCTGTCGGTCGGTTTTTCTCATCATTCGTATTCGTTCAAGCACTAGCAAGCAGCCAGTCCACCGAAGAAAAGCAGTCGGCGATGACGACGGCGGAAAAAGTGCCCCAGCTACTGGTGACTCATCGCAACCCGATCAGGAACTGTCGCCCTGCAAGAATTTCGCCCCAACTAAAGGGCAACAGAGTAGGCTATCGTTCCAGCGTCTGGGTCGTGAGATTGTGCAGGACTGCAAAGTCGAGCTACGCTTACAAAGCTCAGTCGTAATGATGCCCCGAGAAGCCAACGATGCCTACTTGGTCGGTTTGTTCGAGAATGCAAAATAGTGCTTTCTAGCTCACCGTGTCCGCGGGGAGTGCGTCTGAATTATGCTCCCGCAATAAAACAATAAACGGTTCTTTACAGGACCAATTAATTGTGTTCTAATAAGAGTTAAACTGAAATTTACATTTTATGGTGTATAACAAATAATTTTCAGAAAGCAATATAAGAAATACGATGTGTGGAAAGAAAGAAAGAGAATTTAAATTATCCTCTCGCTCGTTTTCGTGCACTGCTTTTCCATTCCTTTCTGCTGCTACTACCATCATAACTAAAACGAATGTGCGTGTTCCCCCACCATCTCATGACCAGTGTTGCCACAATTGCATGTCGCTATTACAATTTGAATTATTTTATTGATCCTCTCTAGTATTGATAAAATATAGAACGTGCAAAGTACACTAGTCGCATGCTTTTATTCGAACTTTTTGGCAGCCTCCGTTGATTAACTGCATAAATCGATTTGTTTGTGCAGCTCCTTGCTAGTAGCAAACTAAATAGCCTTTATCAGCGCTAACAAATAACACGAAAGAATTTAAATTTGTGAAAATCTTTTCCTTCCTTCTTTTCAAATCTGCAACATTCTTTGAAAATATTGTTTGAATGTTGTTATTGAAAAACTGAACATGCAAGTTTGCTAGCATTGGCCACTAGATTGAAGGCGATGGAAAGACAGAATATTCGTTTTGGTTATGCTAGTATTGGTAGCCGAACGGAAAGGAAAGGCGCAGGAATGGCACGAAAACGAGCGAGAGAGCGATAGTAGTGCTTTCTCGTATATGAATATTGGTCGTTCGGTTTTTCTCATCATTCGTATTCGTTCAAGCACTAGCAAGCAGCCAGTCCACCGAAGGAAAGCAGTTGGCAATAGCGACGGACGGAAAAAGTGCCCCAGCTACTGGTGACTCATCGGAACTGTCGCCCTGCAAGAATTTCGCCCCAACTAAAGGGCAACAGAGTAGGCTATCGTTCCAGCGACTGGGTCGTGAGATTGTGCAGGACTGCAAAGTCGAGCTACGCTTACAAAGCTCAGTCGTAATGATGCCCCGAGAAGCCAACGATGCCTACTTGGTCGGTTTGTTCGAGAATGCAAAATAGTGCTTTCTAGCTCACCGTGTCCGCGGGGAGTGCGTCTGAATTATGCTCCCGCAATAAAACAATAAACGGTTCTTTACAGGACCAATTAATTGTGTTCTAATAAGAGTTAAACTGAAATTTACATTTTATGGTGTATAACAAATAATTTTCAGAAAGCAATATAAGAAATACGATGTGTGGAAAGAAAGAAAGAGAATTTAAATTATCCTCTCGCTCGTTTTCGTGCACTGCTTTTCCATTCCTTTCTGCTACTACTACCATCATAACTAAAACGAATGTGCGTGTTCCCCCACCATCTCATGGCCAGTGTTGCCACAACTGCATGTCGCTATAACAATTTGAATTATTTTATTGATCCTCTCTAGTATTGATAAAATATAGAACATGCAAAGTACACTAGTCGCATGCTTTTATTCGAACTTTTTGGCAGCCTCCGTTGATTAACTGCATAAATCGATTTGTTTGTGCAGCTCCTTGCTAGTAGCAAACTAAATAGCCTTTATCAGCGCTAACAAATAAAACAAAAGAATTTAAATTTGTGAAAATCTTCTCCTTCCTTCTTTTCAAATCTGCAACATTCTTTGAAAATATTGTTGGAATGTTGTTATTGAAAAACTGAACATGCAAGTTTGCTAGCACTGGCCACTAGATTGAAGGCGATGGAAAGACAGAATATTCGTTTTGGTTATGCTAGTATTGGTAGCCGAACGGAAAGGAAAGGCACAGGAATGGCACGAAAACGAGCGGGAGAGCGATAGTAGTGCTTTCTTGTGTTTTCATATATGAATATTGGTCGGTCGGTTTTTCTCATCATTCGTATTCGTTCAAGCACTAGCAAGCAGCCAGTCCACCGGAGGAGAGCAGTTGGCGATGATGACGGTCCGCAAAAGTGCCCCAGCTACTGGTGGCCCATCGCAACCAACTACCGATCAGGAACTGTCGCCATGCTAGTATTTCGCCCCAACTAAAGGGCAACGGAGCAACTAATCCGCTGGCTAACATTCCAGCGTCTGGTTCGTAAGGTTGTGTATTACTTCAAAGTCGAGCTACGCTTACAAAACTCAGCCGTAATGAAGCCACTGATGCCTACTTGGTCGGTTTGTGGGAGTGGGCGTAAATTACAATAAAAGCAACGGTTCTTTTCAGGACCAATCAATTGTGTTCTAGTGAGAGTTAAACTGAAACTTTTATTTTAAGGTGTGTAGCAAATTTTCAACAAGCAACATAATACGTTGGGTGGAAAGAAGTAGCTTGCACAAGGAACAAAAATTTAAATTATCCTCTCGCTCGTTTCGTGCACTGCTTTTCCATTCCTTTCTACTGTTATTATCAGTATTACCAAAACGAATGTGTTGTTGCATGTGTTCAAGAGAAACGTTGAAGTCGCATGCTTCTATTCAAGCTTTTTGGCAGCCCCCGTGAACTAACTGCATTAAATGATTTTTTGTGCAGCTCCGTGCTAGTAGCAAACAAAATGGCCCTACCAGTGTCTGATTCGTGAGATTGTGCAGGATTTCAAAGTCGAGCTAAGCTTATAAAGTTCAGCCGTAATGGTACCCGAAGAAGCCAGTCTTGTCGTTTTGTTCGAGGCTACAAAACAGTTCGCCAGGCACGTAACTATCATGCCAAAAATATCCAACGATCCAGCGCATCACCATCAACACCAACGCCGATACCAAAGGTTCTTTTCAGAACCACCATTATTACCATAGAGAATTATTTGAAAATTTCCCATTCAAACGTGATTCTGTTGAATATTATTAGATTTAAATTAACGTCTCGAATTGAAATCACGACGCTCCGGTTATGTGACAGACATTACCCACCCATCTTTTTTTATTGTGACCACGACACCCCATTTCAATATTTCTGAATGAACAGAAGGTCGAGTTTGGAAAGTTTGTAACTTTCATTGTACTTAACCAAATTACACAATGTTCGCACTAATGATTCAGAAATATGATCAGGAATCTTCTGTTAGATTTGTAAGTATGTATAATTTACATGAATAAAGAAAAATTGATTTTCAGGAATCAATTATTATCTGTTCTTCCATTGGCCAGTACTACGCGACTTCCTCATGCTAACAATTAATTTCATCGTTAGCCATCTCCCTCACCAAGGCCAACAACGCCAACAAAACCGGTCCTTTTCAGGACCACCATCATTTTTGTAAAGAATAATTTGAAATATTCCTCGCCCAAATCAGCTTTTGTCCGAAAATCCTAATGAGTATCAACATATTTGAAGAACGTGTTCCTTATGTATTCTACATCTCTCCGGTTATGTCGCAGACATTACCCACCCATCTTTTTTAGCTTCATATGCATCAGAGCACTCTTTGTCCCACCAAGGATTAGGGGGGCGTCTATTTATTGTCATTCCAGGATTGCATATCGTTTGGGCTTGTTCTGCTGCTTCAATAATTAAACCCGCTAAAAATTCATATTCTTCGGCAGGGGGTAGCTCTTCTGTCGAAGCAAGAGAAGTGGAAATTAATGTTTCGTATGTTTTCCAATCAATATTTCGTGTTAAGTCGTAAGGAACATTGATTGAATTCGTAAGGCCTAACTCACTGTTAATTGAAACAACGATTGGCAAATGATCGCTACCGTGAGGATCAGGTACAACCTTCCACGTGCAATCTAACCGAAGTGATGTCGAGCACAGAGATAGATCTAATGCACTTGGACGTGCAGGAGGTCTGGGGATGCGTGTTGTTTCGCCAGCATTTAAAACTGTCATATTAAATTCGTCATAAACATTGTATATCAAAGAGGATCGATTATCATTGTAGAGGGAACCCCACAACACTCCGTGCGAGTTGAAGTGTCCCAGTATCAGATGCGGAGCAGCCATGGATTCCACTACCTCAAAAATTTGACGTTGTCCAATTTGAACTTTGGGCGGTATATATATAGAAGCGATAGACATGTCTTTGCCTTTAATATTCGTTTGGACTGCTACAGCCTCAATGCCAGCAATCATGGGGATGGTAATTCTATAGAAAGAATAGCACTTTTTAATTCCTAGAAGCACTCCTCCATGCGGGGTGTCTCGGTCTAGGCGAATAATGTTGAAATCATTTAAGTTGAAATTTATGTTTGAAGTAAGCCATGTTTCACATAGAGCAAAAGCATCGCATTTTAAATTATGCAGTAAAATTTTTAAGGAATCAATTTTTGGTATGATACTTCTGCAATTCCACTGTAAAACAGTGATGGAGTCTTTCACCTTAGGAGTTGAATTAACCATTGAAGGATATAATTGCTGCAAGGATGGGCCATTGAGCAATCAGCTGCTCTAAAAATGTTCTAATTGTTGGGAGGAAAGCTGAAAGTATACACTTTAGTGGTTCAGAAATATTGAATGCTTTAAAAATCCAATCAACAATTTCAGAAAATTTCAATAATCCTACCCCCGGCTGAGGCTCAGAGGAAGTCGAAATTTTATTATTTCCAGTAATGGTGTTCTGTTTGGATTGTACGTTTCCAAAACCGGGCGGAATTGATTTCGGTTTTGAATCGGAATTTTTCGGTTTTGGGCGCGGTTTATCTATTGGTGGAGAAATTTTAAGGCCCTTGCTTGGCAGCTTGGGAAAAGAAGACTGTTTTCTTTTTCTGGAATTTCCGGGTAAAACAAATGATGTACCTTCGCACGCTCCGTCAGAGTCAGACTGTTCCGAAAATAGAGATGTGTAAGTGTTTTCTAAGAAGATAGGTTTGGGGGTAGCATTTTTCAACATTTCTGCATAGGAGCGCTTAGACCTCTCCTTCAAGGATCGTTTAATTTTATCCTCGCGCGATTTATAAATGGGGCATGCAGGGAGCTCATGCGAGTTTTCTCCGCACATTAAACATTTTTCTGAATTTTCATTGCATGTATCCCCTTGATGAGAACCCCCACATTTGCCACACCGTGCTTTATTGGAACAGTAAGTGGCTGTGTGGCCAAGCTGTTTACAATTAAGGCAATTCATTACACGAGGGATAAAAAGGCGAACAGGGAGACGAATCTTATCGATAATCACATAGTTGGGCAGCGCAGACCCAGCGAAAGTCACTCGAAACGAGTCAGACAGTCGATAAACTTTTTTATCTCCTTCGTGTGATACTGAATGCAATTGTTTGCATTCATGTATCTTTACGTCTTTAAGTATGGTGTCTTTGAAACGACCAACCCCATGCTTAATTATGTCATCAACAGTCAAACTCGATTCTGTGATGACCCCATCAATTTCAATTTCCTTTGAAGGAATATACGCTCTATACTCACGCGTAAAAAGTTCGCAAGAAGCAATTGCATTGGCTTGTTTGAGACTACCAACGACAATGCGTATTTTACCTTTATTAACTTTGACGATCTCTTTTACATCCGAGAATCGCGAAGACAAATCTTTCAAAATTTGAATGATATTTAGCGCCTTTACTTTACGCCTAATAAATACAATCCATGGTCCCGTTGACGACTCTGGGTAAATTTTAGTTCTAATCGGGTTTACATTTTCAGCAGAAGGCTTAGGGGGAGGGTCTGTTACTCGTTCTCCCATCTCGTCATCTATTTTACCTAGCAAGAAAAACTATCACAAAAAGGAATGAAAAATATACCTGTTATACCGGTAGAACACACCTCATGTGATACGTTGTAAACTCGGTGCTCGTTGTTTGACAATGTGATACTTGCTGTCCTTCTTCGTCGCGTTGCTTTTTCAGTAGCGAAATAGGCCTACCTGCAACACTTCAAAACTCTCTCCGGTTAAGCTGCTCGTCGGTATCACTACCACAAGCGCGCTCTCTCCGTTTCCACCACCTCGGTAGACAAATGTGGCTACCTATGGCTTGCTGTGAAAATGCCGCTGTCGATGCGGCACTTTTCGGTGCCACTTGTTTTCCTTATTCGTCGTACCACTTCTGCGGTAGACAAATAGAGCAAATGGGTTTGCCTGTGACGCTTCCCCTCTCGTCGATTAGAATTGCCCGACGACACCAATACAATATATTTTTTTGTGTGTACAGGCACGATCACTGTCGATTTCTGCCACCGCGGTAGGCAAATTCGTCTACCCGCGGTTTGCTGTTAAAACACCACTTGTCGAGGATGCCGTTGACCACGCCTCCGACGTATCAACTGTCGACTCACACTTAACAAACTGGTCTCTCTCTCTCTCTCCCACAAAAACGCATACAGCGTCTCGCACTTCGTCACTCTCTCGAGCACAAAACCTTCCACCTGGAGGCACAACCGTCTCGGCCGATTGCAAAAACTGTTATGAGTGCAAAGTGTTGTAATGACCTCGTAATAAACGAAAGAGAAAGTAAACAAAGAGAGGCTCACAATGTTTCTTACGTCCTATTGAAAATTTTCTCTAGAAATATACTTACACATCCCAGAAAATTATGCACGGATGCCAAATTTTGTTTATATTTCCTTTTCCATCTAGGCCTGCGTTGGTGATTTTTTGCTTTCTCAGAACACTCTCAAAAGAGACGGGGCGCCATCAAGCGGTGAGTGTGGTCAAATCTGAACGGACCGGTCACTCTTTCTAAAAGTGTAAAATGAGCCACATAATTTTTATAATTTGTTCGTATGAATCACGTCTTTATTATTTGTCTTTGATTTCACTATGTTGAGACGAACGTGGACTTCAAATTAAAACTGAAAATCTTTTCTTCCGGCAACACTTTTGAATGATTAAGACAAAATAAATCTGACATTAAACATACATCTAAATGCAATAAATAGTAAAGTTAATCGCAAGTGTGTTTTACACAACGCGCTGGTGGGTAAAACTTCATACACCCAAGTCTCAGTACGAGCGAAGCGCGTGGCGGTACGTTTTTCGCGCGCAAGGCGCTATTGAAAAATTCATATCTCGGTAAGTATTTAATTGCCCACTCCCAAATTTTTATGGCATCAAGAAAAATGATTTTCCTATTTTATACAATAAAAAAAGAAAAAAAATCATGTCCAAGTTTGAAAAAAAATAGATTTGTTTTAAACTTTTCAATCTTTTCCATAAAACCAATACGTTGAGTAAGTATTAATATACTTCATCCGAAAGCTGCGAAAAAGGCGCACATTTCATGTCTTGGGAACTTTTTGGTATCTTTTTTAGTTTTAACAGTACGAGCGATTGAAAAAAGTAGGTTTTTTTCAAATGGTGGAATTAAACACAAAAAATCTCGAAGGTCTCGCCTACTATGTTGAAATAAAAAAATACGTGTCGAATATTTTTGAATACTAAACCGAGAAAAAAAATTATCTAGGCAAAAAAAACTTTTGTGGCAAATTTTGCGTGGAATGCCCCATATATATATATATATATATATATATATATATATATATATATATATATATATATATATATATATATATATATATATATATATATATATATATATATATATATATATATATATATATATATATATATATATATATATATATATATATATATATATATATATATATATATATATATATATATATATATATATATATATATATATATATATATATATATATATATATATATATATATATATATATATATATATATATATATATATATATATATATATATATATATATATATATATATATATATATATATATATATATATATATATATATATATATATATATATATATATATATATATATATATATATATATATATATATATATATATATATATATATATATATATATATATATATATATATATATATATATATATATATATATATATATATATATATATATATATATATATATATATATATATATATATATATATATACTCTCGATCGTACCACTTTATTATACCCCTGTCGCTCCCCCTGGCATCCCATGTGGGACATTTTTCTTAGGCCTCACTTCTGACATACCATGCGAGGCTTACTTGGGTGCTCACCGTTTTCATACCTTGTGAGGCTGAGTTTTGTGCTCACCTCTACCATACCATGTGAGGCTGACTTTTGTGCTCACCCTTAACATACCATGTGAGACTGACTTGGATGCTCACCCTTTCACTCCTCTGCCACGCCACGAGGCATCGATAGCTAAGTCCCAACATACTACGCTACGACTTTCCCATCTTGGCATGAGGCAGTCCACATATACGCCTATACACTCGCTCTTCTGCCTTGCTTCGGGGTGGCTGGGTTTACCTCTTACGCGGTTGCCAGTCGCTGCGCCAAACTTGCCTCAGCATGAACAGACCATTCACTCACTTTTCTGCGCTCGGCCTTTTTCGCTCCAACTAACCAATCACTAGTTAGTCGTGCCCGTTGTCTGTTGCTCGGTGCGCCAAATTACCTGTAGCCTACAGGCAATCTGGGTGGTTGCAGTCGAGACTGCGTTCCACTTCTCCATCGATTGACACATCCGCTGAGTAAGGGTATCAGGGGTTGTACCCCAGCCACAGACGTCAAGCATTGCTCTTCTTTCGACGTCGAAACGAGGACATACGAACAGTATGTGTTCGGCAGTTTCGTCTACACCTGGGCAGTCCGGGCAGGCTGGGACCTCCGCGTGCCCGAACCTGTGGAGGTACTGTCGGAAGCAGCCATGGCCTGACAGGAATTGTGTCAGATGGAAGTGAACTTCCCCATGGGGTGTGCCCACCCAGCTCGATATGTTAGGTATCAGCCGGTGGGCCCACCTACCTTTCGAGGAGTTATCCCACTCACGCTGCCATCTGGCGACCGAGGTCACCCTAGTGCGCTCGCGGGCTCCTCTATTTTTATTTTTTTATTCAGCCCGACTGGCATCATGCTCGCTATCACGCAGGATGCATCGTGTGATACCGTGCGGTAGGCAGATATCACTCTAAGGCACATTACGCGGTAGGTGCGCTCCAGTTTCTGTAGGTAACTGGTTATCCTCAGTGCTCTTGACCATGACGGGCCGCCGTAACTGAGGATAGATACGGCAACGCCTGCCAGTAACCTACGTCTACTGGCGCACATCTTTGAGCTGTTGGACATCATCCTCGATAGTGCCGCAGCAGCAGTCGACGCTCTCTTGCATGTATAGTCGACGTGGCTGCCGAAGGTCAGCTTGTCATCTATAATGATTCCGAGAGACTTCAGACTCCGCTGTGAGGTGATCACGACTTCTCCCACATGGATAACTGCATGTTGTGCCGACTTGCGGTTGTTGACGATAACTACCTCCGTCTTATGCTGAGCGAGCTCCAGGCCTCTCGCGCTCATCCATTCCTCCACCGTGTTGATCGCGTGTTCTGCAGTTAGTTCTACCTCAGGGATTGACTCCCCGTAGACCTCCAAAGTTACGTCGTCGGCAAAGCCGACTATCTTGACCCCAGGAGGAAACTTCAGCCTCAGAACCCCGTCATACATGAGGTTCCATAGCACCGGGCCTAGGATCGAGCCCTGCGGGACTCCGGCGGTAATCGGAACCCTTTTCTGACCGGCATCGGTCTCGTATAGCAGTACGCGGTTCTGGAAGTAGCTTTCCAGGATCCGGTACAGACCCACCGGTAGGCTAAGCCGGTGTAATGAGAGCGCGATGGCATCCCAGCTTGCGCTGTTGAATGCGTCAAGTGTTACTAACGCACAGTATCGGATGCCTCGCCTTTTTCGTTGGATCGCTATCTCGGCAGTCTTTATCACTGAGTTGATAGCGTCCACTGTGGACTTACCCTTCCAAAAGCCAAACTGGTTGCTTGACAGGCCGTCCGTACCTTCTGCGTACGGGGTTTGCCTGTTGAGGATGATCCTCTCAAGCAATTTGCCAGTGGTGTCGATCAGACAGATTGCTCTGTACGGCTTTCCGGGCTTCGGCAACAATACCAATTTCAGCCTTTTCCATCTATCGAGAAAACGGCACTCGTCAAGGCATCTCTGCATAGCTAGCCTGAACATGTTCGGGTTCGCTATGATCGCTTCCTTGAGAGCGCTGTTTGGACCTCCATCCGGCCCTGGAGCTTTGTTCATTGCTAGGGATTTAGTCACTGCGAGTAGTTCTTCATTCGTCACCGGAACCACCATTTCGGCCGTGCCCGCACTGTCTCGTAGTGCAGGTGGCCAGGGGCTTGTGGCTCGAAACGGGAAGAGTACTTCGATAATCGTCGACAACCCGTCCGGAGACCGTTTTGAGGGTGAAGAACCCCGCTTTGGTCTTAGCCATGACGATTCTGTAGGCGTCACCCCACGGATTCGCGTTGGCACTCTCACACAGGTTGTCGAAACACGCTCTCTTGCTGCTTTTAATGGTCTTATTAAGGGCCAATTTCGCAGTTCGAAACACTTCACGGCGGTTCTCTCTTGCATCCCCGGTGCAGGCTCTTTGCATCCTACGTCTAGCTCTGAGGTAGGCTGACCGTAGAGCTGCAATCTCGGCACTCCACCAGTATACCGGGCATCTGCCGTTTCTTGGCAGGGTTTTTCTCGGCATAGTGGCGTCGCACGCGAGTGATAGAACAGCTACCTGCGCATCCCCGCTTAGACTGTGGGTGTTGGCCTCCAGTCCCAGGGCCGCGGTGAAAGCTTCGCTGTCGAAGTGATTGGACTTCCACCCGCGTACCTGACAGGGATCTCTCGCCCTCGGATGCTGCACACCATAGTTGATCCTAAAGCGGATTGCTAAATGATCGCTATGGGTGTAGCCTTCGTCTACCCTCCATTCCATGCCTGGAACCAGACTCGGGCTGGCAAATGTTACGTCAATCCATGCATCCACCCCGTTTCTACGGAATGTGCTAGCGGAGCCATTATTAGCTAGCACAGTATCGAGTTTCGCAAGCGCCTCCATTAGCGCTTGAACCGTGCTATTTGTACTGCAGCTGCCCCACTTCACTGGTTAAGATTTAGCTGTGTGACGTTCACGGCTTCTTATTTGCCTCACCGAAGGGACACGAAGGTCCGCCCATAGCATGATTACGGGCGTGCTTCTTAGCGGTGCAGGTGAGGCATTTATGCGCCTTAGTGCAGTCCCGCTCCTTATGCCCCTCCTAGCCGCAGCGACGACATAGTTTGCTCCTGTCTGTACCCTTACATTCGTACGATTTATTGCCGGACTCAAGGCACCGATAGCACCTATCCACTGAAGGCGGCTGGGGTATACTGATTAGGCATAATGACCAGCCGATCTTCAGTTTACCTATCACGGTAACCTTTTTGGCATCTGCCTTCGGTAGCCTGATGTAGGCTACTTGGGTGCCGGAGGGTCCCTCTCTCAAGCGCACAGAGGCCCGCTCGATTGTTACGTCGCATTCCTCTTTGACGGCTGCGACGACATCGTCTGCGGTCGTGAACTCGTCCAGTTGTTTACACTGGAGAGTTATTTCCACCCCTAACGACCTCACCTGGGCGTCTTCACCCAGGACCTCTTGGGCCTTGTAGACGGCACTGGATTGTGCGCCTCGCTTCAGCACCAGAAGCATTTCGCCTGTATTGGTGCGTCTCACGCTGCGCATGTCTTTCCCGAGGGCCGAGAGGCTTCGGTCGATGAGACTTTGGGACGTCGGCATATTTGTCCTTGTCGGTCTTTAACCACAAGGCCTCGCCTCTGTCCTTGGCTTTCGTTGCGGGCCGCGGTGCATCCGGTGTCGGCTTCTTCTTGGTGACCAGCGTCCAGGGGTTTACGCCCCCTGCCCCGGTTGCGCCGAGTTGCTGGTACCTTCTCTCTGCCCGGCGGGGTCGTTTTTATCCCGGTTTACTTCGGCCAAACGGCGTTTGGCCGTGACCAGGGTGGCCAGACCTACCGATTTATCGGTAGTCCTACCGATTTTGGTCTTCCCTACCGATTCACAGACGACCAAGGCAAAACTACCGATATTTTGTTATTCCTACCGAAAACTACCGATTTTTATTGATTTTGGACACATCTTACTCAACAATCATTTTTTGGGTTGGATTTGGTCTGAGATCTGTGTTGTCAGTATTTTAAAATTCTATGTCAATACTACGTTTTTGGGACAACAACCTGGCCTACCGATAACTACCGATAAACTTTTAGTGACCCTACCGATATTAAGGAATTCTATCTGGCCACCCTGGCCGTAACGTTTACACGCCGTATGGTGTTGGTTTTTGCACCCTCGCCTGATGACTTCCTAGGGCGCTTCGCGTTCGACGTCGTCTTGCGCTTGCCCTTGCCCTTCGAGGGGAACTCAGCCGCCGCTTCGAGCTACATGGCTGCTCCATAGAAGGGGAAGGGGAAGGCCCTTGTCTGGGTACCTATGTCGGCCTTCTCTCTTCCCTCCCTCTTGGAGACCACTGTCTGGTTTCCTCTGTCGGACTTCCCCGACATTCCACCCTCTTGGCGTAAGCCTGCTGTTCCTGTCTTGCGACACGAACAGCCTTCCGGAGCACCAGCAGGCTCTGTTTCAGCTCCTTGCTGATATTTTGTTTCGCGGTAGTGAACTCGATTATTGCATCGAGCTGCTCCACCACTTTACGCATCGCGGTTAGTGGCCCGTCCAGCGCATTGGTAGGGCTATTTTCTACCACTGCTGGGGGGTCTTTGGTGCTGTCGGATGCAGCCCCTGTCGCTCCACTACTCTCCCCACTGGGGGGAGACCTCATCAATCCACCTTTAGCAAAGGGGTTCTTACTTTGAAAATCTTATTTTAATATCAGGATAAGTATTTTTGAAGATAGAATACGCCTCCTGCAAGTTACACAAAACTAATCTTCTCTGTATGTAAATTTTGCGTTCTTGTTAGATTTAAATAGATATTAAATAATCCCTTTTCCCTGCACAGACGCGGCTTACATCGTTACTATTATAAAACTTCGTAACACATGTTATCGTTTCTCTTCCTATTGCCGCAGAGCTGAAACTCTTTTCAGCCACCACCATTATTCCTTTTTCTTGCTGCAATGCTTTTGCTTTGTTGGCCGTATATTGAGAAACATTGAACTCCTGCATAATTCTAAATATAGTCCATCTTTTGGGAAGTGTAGTAATCCGTATCGCTCATTGCTGTCTCTTGTTTCTTTATATTTCTCCTCAAGTTGTGTAAGAATTTCATTATCTTCCTACAAAGGTGCGTTGTAAGTGGTAACGGTCGATTCAGAACTGGAACTTCTAACGACTCTGAAAATACATATGATAGATTATCAGAAAAAAATCATACAAATGATTTCTTTTGTATTATTTACCTTAGTAGGAAAATGGAACGAATCCGGAAGTTCCTGCAATGGCGGTCAATGTTTCGAAAGACTGAAAAAAGGTTTCAAAGAACAAGAGTTCGTGTTAGTAGTTTGAAGAAAAGAATTGAAATTTAAAAAACAATCATGTCATATTTTCGATAATATACCTGGAACAGCGATTCTCGATGGTCCTGCAACGGCTTCTTCGGTCTCGGGATCATTTGCTTCATACAGTTTATTGTAGCAACGAATACAAATGAAGGAGCTTCTCTATCTATCTCATCTATTTTCATCATTTTTTTTTCATTGCACAAACGTACAATTTTTTTTGTGAGTTTTTTGATACGAGTACTCAACATCCAAATACCACAAACTGAACACTTACGTTTCATTTTAAGAGATTCTTCAATTGAACTGTTGTTGTAGGAAACTCTGTTTTCTAACTGATAATTTCTTTCAAAACATTCCTGGTTTTATGTAATATATTCGAATCTACGAGCTAGTGATGTAGTACCAACGAAAGCAAAATTTACCTTATGCTATATTTCACCCTAAGGAGGAAAATTTGGTAAAAACCAAATTTTCTCACTAGGGTGAAAATTTGTTGGTAAAAACCAGTCTTTGTACAGGAGGGCACAAATCCTTATTTCATACTATGTTGCGTTTCGGCTTCGCCTCATCAGAAACCGACACTAACTTATTGTCGGAATAGATTAGCGCCGGCTTGACGCAAATCCCTTAAAACTAAAACACACTATGTGTTTTAATCGAACGACTGATCAAACGTGATATCCCGTTCGAGCAGAAGTTCTGTTTATGCCGATGAGACACAGTGAAGCCGAAACTTGTCTTGGCTTAGCAGGCCTATGCGAAAGCATTATGCTATATTTCACCCTAAGGAGGAAAATTTGGTAAAAACCAAAATTTCTCACTAGGGTGAAAATTTGTTGGTGAAAACCAGTCTTTGTACAGGAGGGCACAAATCCTTATTTCATACTATGTTGCGTTAATAAGTTAGTGTCGGTTTCTGATGAGGCGAAGCCGAAACGCAACATAGTATGAAAATTTACCTATTTCTTCATATATATATATATATATATATATATATATATATATATATATATATATATATATATATATATATATATATATATATATATATATATATATATATATATATATATATATATATATATATATATATATATATATATATATATATATATATATATATATATATATATATATATATATATATATATATATATATATATATATATATATATATATATATATATATATATATATATATATATATATATATATATATATATATATATATATATATATATATATATATATATATATATATATATATATATATATATATATATATATATATATATATATATATATATATATATATATTATCTGCCGAAATTGACAACTTAGATTAACTTTAAATTTTTAGGTAGCTTATACGAATACTTTTCGAACAAGCTATAGATTGTTGAAATCGGACTATTATCAAAGGAGACATTTAACATTAAATGCGGACGAAAGATTTGTATCATTTCCCATAGCCAGAAATATCTAGTCTAGTCTAGTCTACACATACACAGCCAATACATGTAGGGATCCTGAAAAACTGCAGACGTTCGTCCACAATTTTTCTTGTCATTATTAATGTTTGTGGACCATATAGAATATGACACAAGCATTAAAGCGGCCAGGCCAACTGTGCAGCGTACAAAATAAAGATGATTCAAAATTATGCGGCAATCAAATTATTCATTCAATTAATAATTTAATCAACGGATTATTTTGAACCTTGAATAAGGAAGAAACGTGGACAACCGTACACAACCGTTTCGATTTGATGGGGGTTTGATAAATCGTTGGGAGTGACTTTGCTAAGAGGGTTAATGTCACTTCTTTGGTCCTAGGTTCCTGGTATGGGACAGAAGTATTTAGCCCTGCCCTGGCTAATGAGCCAGGGTTATAGCGCCCTTACTCGCTCTCTGAAACAATAGAGAAAATTGGTGAAATCGGTTAATTAGTAGTAATATAAACAACAAAAAAAATACATGAAAAATACAAACCAACAGACAAAAATCCATACAGGACTTCTATGTCCTAATATGAAAACAGAAACCTTCCGCGTTTGTTGAGCATTGATGGAAAACACAAATAACTATACCGTTTATTTCACAATAGGTCAAACCAATACTAAAAATCGACTGAGAAATTTTTTTTCTATTTGGCTCAAAACAACAATAGTGATTCCTCAAATAAACACACAAACACGAAAGATAAAAATTATTAATTATTAGCAACTACTTAATGTAAGTCGAAATCTGAATTTAATTTTGGGCATTAAAGTATTAACAATATATCTATATGTAGCATACGTTTGTATTTTCTAATACATTTAAGATAGTCAATCAACAGCTCTCATAATGCTGGAACTCTAAACTTCAAGAAACAAAACTGTGCAAAGAAGAGTCAAATTATTCCGGGTACTGATTGGTATGTAAGGTCAACGCTAATGCTTAGTCATTAAAAGAACACTCTATGGTTATTACACTGTTTATCCGTCCAATCAGAATCGTTCAGTTTCAAAGACAGGTACCGTAAACCGGGGTGGCATTGATCACTTTTGGAAGTAATCATTACTTATTTTTCGACGTAGCACATATTTTCAAGTTTAACATTTTTAAACCATGTACTGATGTATAGTGAAGAAGATTGGATGGTTTTACCTGGAATTGTTCGCTTATAACTATTTGTCCAAAAATGATTTGAATTGTAGGGTCCGCTTTCGTATTCCGGGGTGACTTTGATAACCTGCATGTTCACCCACATTAAATTCTTGATGTCAATATTTTTCATTCAAATGTTTGTTTAGACTAATTCTGAAAAGATATTCTATTATTAAATATTAAAAATAGATGTTAATTGGTATTGTAAAAAGTATTTCAATTTACTGTGATATTCGAGTGACCAAAATTCGCATAATTCGAACCTAACTAGAACAAAAGACCAACTAGTTTTACAGAAAATTGTTTTTAAAATAAGCGAACTATTTAAAATAAATTTAGCGCACCCCACCCTAAAGAAAAATTAAAACTCACTTACAATTTATTACTCTAGTTAAAATCTAAGATTTATTTGTTTTATAAAAAAAATAGACACCATACTATAAAATAAGGTAAAGTAAAATTTCGGTTTTTGTGGTTTTTTTTACCCAAAAACCGAACAATATACTAAAATAATATAACAAATCAGTATTTTATAAGTTATAGAGCAAAGCTCATTTCAAATTATATGGATTCGGTAGACTATTCGGGCCAAATAAACAATCTACGAAAAAAGTTTGGAGTGATCAAAGTCACCCCTATGATCAAAATCACCCCGGTTTACGGTACTATTTCCTTCAGTTTTGCAAGCTTGATTCATTGGTCCCTTCTCCCATCTCTTACCTTGTATCGCCATCCAATCATACTTTATCTTACCACGTCCAAATTAGCTCCGACAAATTATCATGAGTGTAATTGCAGTCAACAGGACTGCAAATACCTGGTCTCCCACGCATAGTCCGCAGTGCACCAGCTGATCTAGTTCGACCTTATTCCGATTACTCCTTTTCACGTTTTCATCAAGCCTGTCACTATTGACTACCGGACACCTCAGGTCTGGCTTCCAGAAAGCCTCAACAATCGCGCCCAGCGACACAAACCTTAGTTCATATAGCAGCTAGATTAGAAATTAGCCATTTATCACTTTTTGTTTTTATTTATTTGAATATTCCGAACACAAATTTGACGCGTGTAAAATTTGCACGACTTTTCTCGGCCATCGTCTACTTCGATCCTCATTTCCCATAGCCAGAAATATGACCAAAAACATGAAATCTATTATTAACGCCAAAACGGCTTATTTTAGGTTAATAGTATCATCGGAGAATTTAATGGAGGCAATATGCCCTTTCTTTTGGTATTGTGCTTTGGCTGATTAATCCCCCTATGAGTGAGATATTTTTACAAAATTTCTAGGAAGTGAGTATATCGAAATGATGCCTTCAGCAAATTTGTAGCTCTTACTTTTCCGAATAACTTTACTTAAGACTTCAAATATCTACTTTGAATACTTTAAAAGTTATGGCTTGTTGTTTGTGGATTACTCTTTGTCGTCTATTTATTGTTCAATATAGTAATAATCCATTGAAATAAGCCAAACATTATTTCGATAAAACGAAATTTGTATTTCTTTTGACATTAAAAATGTCTTACTCCACTATCTGGGGCTAGGTGTCATTCTAAAATCTAAACTATCTCCCATGTAACGAAACTATGTAAGGTTTGCACGCTTATAACTCCGATATTACTAGATGGATTTTAATCATTCATACACCAACCGATTCAGAAACACCTAACTTAAATATTGGTAATAATTTAATATCTCCCCAATAAAAGTAGACTTTTGGAAATTGGTAAAATTAAAAAGTTCACAAAAAACGGGAAAAATACCATTCGTGAGGCAGATTTCTCAGACACAGCCGTCAAAAGAGGGCAGCTTAGTTGCTCAATGAAACACGAAAAGTCATAAATAGAAGCAACGCATGTCCGCTTAAATCAGTTGTTGCTCTTATCCCACACGAGCAACGTCGTCTCCGGGCGATGCAATAAGCGCTATCGATTTTCGGTAACGTTGGCATTTGCACACACTCGCACCTAAGTGACTAAACCATATACGGTTAGTTTATAAATAGAGGTGACGCGTACCCGTTTGAATCAGTTTTTGTTCTTATGTCGAACGGGTAAGATCATGGCTGCAGCGTCTGGGCACTACAATAAGCGGTAAACGCTATGCATTTTCGGCAGCGGTGGCCGTGTGCGGATTTGTCGGGTACCAGCATGGTGTCACAGAATGATTTGCAAAGTGGGTGGGCGGGGTGGTTTGGATTTAATTCAATACGGTGTGTGCTGCTTAGGGTTCGTCGCGGTGCGGATGTGGGCGGTAAATGGATTGTCCGCACCGCAACCGCAAAAAAATATCAAAACCGCACCGCTTACCGCAACCGCACTTTATTTACCGCACCGCACCGCGCGGTAATGCGGTAAATGCGGTAAATTTTTTATATTTTTAAAAATTGTGTTGAAAAATTGTTTATTTGTTTATACAAATATATAACATATATAATAAAATGTTATTCTTATTTACACGAAATTTAACTTTAAGAGACTCCTCAGAATGTAACGTTTAAGAAAAAATCAACTTTTGCATTTTCTATTAATAAAACTCCGTACATTTAAAATGCAAGCATTATAAATTCAAAAACGTTGTACTGCAGTAATAGGAAAACTTTTATTTTAGCAACCCTTCAGTTAATTGAAAAAATGTAATAAAAATGCAATAAAAATGTAATAAGAAATGGAGTATTTTTTCTTTAAATTATCATATTTTCAATGTGTTTGACATATGAAAATGAAATGGATGATTTTCACATTTACGTACAAAGGCTAGTTCTAGAAAGTTCTAGCATTTAATGTATTTTCCTATAATATTTTCCCAAAGAGCCAATGGCAAAAACTTCAATTAAAGTGAACGGGAGTCAAACGATGTGGTATTTGGCAAAAATAGTTTCAAAAAAGCTACAAATTAGTCTTAACCCTCCAGCACACGCACCGTTGTATTTTGTGAAACACCTTCCGAAACTCGCGCGAGCGCTGGAGGGTTAATTGAAAAATATTAGGACTTAATTGGGTAGAAAACTATCGTAAATTTGAATGGAAGTACGCGAAAAAAAGTTATGTAGCATATTTTTTGAGAAAGAGTCCAATAAAATTGACTGCAGAAAATTCACATTTAATTTACACAGCAATCAAAGAAGATAGAAATACGATGTTGATGAACGAATGATCGAATGATAAAATAGTCATCCTAATTTGGACCGCTGCTTATTTTGGACGCTTTCATACATTTGTATCCTTTACTGCCAATTACTCCTAATTCGTTTGGTTTGATGAAGATAATTATATTCTTTGGGTTGTGTTTAAGTCCCAGCATAATTAGTTTATCTCTAATTTCTTTAAATTAATCAACATTCACAGTTGAAAAATTGATATCGGAAACGATTCATAATTCAACGATTTCCAACAGAAATCGGGAGAAGTGATGCACTTTTAAATTGGATTTAAGAGTAAAAATTTATTGTTTTTAAATGACCTAATAATTTTTGTCTCTATTTGGATCTTGCATTTTATGTATTTGAAATGGTTAGTTTGTGAAGTCTTACATAGAAGTATAAAATAACTAGTGTCCAAAATATGTCGTAAAAATAATAGCGTCAAAATATTTCGGACACAGCTAGATTTTCTTTCGTAATAGCAGTCTGTTTATCAATTTAGAACAACCACAATTATCACTTTATCAATTATTTTTTTGCGGTGCGGTTGCGGTAAAACTGCGCGGTAAAAACTCTTTCCCGCACCGCATCTGCGGAAAAAAGTGTCTTACCGCACCGCAGATTTTGCGGTGCGGGTGCGGTAAATACCGCGCGGTTGCGGTAATTACCGCAACCGCGACGAACCCTAGTGCTGCTTAAGAGTGTTGCGTTTGAAAAAAATATATTTATTTTTATGCATGCGTGTGCGTTGTAACTTGTTAATCCATGTTTACGGCGCTTTGTAGCTGCGTAGGGTAAAGAGCCAATTGGTTTTCATGTTTCATATTTCGGTTATATGTTTTTTATCAGTAAGGCATCTGACAACGTGCTTCTGTAGTTATTGCACTGTTCAGCAGCGTAGTATTTTATATATGAGAGTACACTCAGGTTTTTTACGCGGATTTTGAAATTTACGCGGTTTTCATTAACGCGTTTTTTTTTTTTTTTAAATTTGCGCGGTTTTCATTTACACGGCCTGTATCCCCTGCGTGAAAAATCTGAGTGTAATTGCATCGGAAACAATCACATTCCCAGCAGAACTTTTTGTTTTCTTATTTCAAACACTTTTGTTTCGTACTGCACACAACGGAAAATTTTAAAACAGAACTTACCGTCCCAGCAGCAGTTTAAGCGGGTGTTCTTTTTCGATTCAAATTCAAGCCATGTCTTAAGCGATACTGGACTTAAAATTGTTTTCCTAGTTTATCCAGTCAGAATATCTGTCCTACCCTATGTATTTAAAACACAGTTCTAATTGCGTTTTAAAGTATACAACAAATAGAACGGTTGGGTATACTAATTTAAATTTTAAAATAAATCTGTTTTAAATTATGAAACAAAACAAACCGCTGTACTGAAGATATAATTATGTTAGTCACATAAAACACCTATATAACATAAAACGCTGCAGAATTGGTTTAATAATACAATGTTTACACTACAGAGTTATAACACGTTTTAATAATTAGCAACAAGAAAAATGTCACCAAGATAGCATAAAAACCCGTTTTAACTGGTAGTGCGAACGTTGCATAACAATGTAATTTATCAAATAATTTCATTTTTCCACCACTAATCGATCAAGAAATACTTACACTTAAGATTGTTTACTTAAGTTCATTAGTACATTATTGAAAATTTAAATGGAAAATGAAATTTCATATTTTATGGAGAATCTGTATATTTCCGTTGGCGGGCGTGGGTTTCCTCATCACAGCTCTCAATATGGAACTTTTCTTTTGAATATATTTTCTGGATAGACCAGCCTATTTTTACTAGATGGATCAGCCAAATAATGCCAATCACCTAGTGAGATACTTGATTAATTAATAGATTACCGTTAAAAGACCTTCAATAAATTATGTTTTAATGGGGAGGGTATATAACAAATTGTAACATATGAAAACAGGCGAGTGAACAAGAACGTGTGTCGATATGTGTGATAGATAAAAAAGCTATATTTTTAATGTCACCGTGGTCGTGTCCTGTACACAACCCTTTAATTTTTTCTATCTACAACCGCTAGAAATAATCACCGAACACTTCCAAGTTGTCTGGAAGGAACTTGATAACTTATCAGTGCAAAAATGTTCATTTGTGCGAACCTTCTGACTGCAATCTTTCTAACTTATAACCATCGGATCGATCTGAAACATATCGGAAAATGAAAAGCGAAATAAATAACTCCAAGCAACGGCGTAGCCAAGATGCTGACTGATTTAATTCAATATTACAATAACAATTATCTGATCCGTACATTGATAACCTGTTGTAGTAAACATCATGAGGACTTTTGATAAATTGCCGGAATGGGGTCCTAATATGTAACTGATCTATTGGTCTTGATTTTACAGTTGTCTAATAGCATCAATATCAAATTCCTGCCTGAAAACATTCCAATAGAAAATTCCCGAGTTCTGTAATCACTCATAATCCTCAGATTTCTTTTCAAATTGAGCTCGCTTTTGTAGAGATGTACTGTAATAAGGGTCTTTATTTAATAGGAAGCGAAGTTAAAATTGATTTAATGTCTATGAAACATAGAACTGCTCACCAAAGAATGCATAACTTTCAACATTTGCTAAAAGTGTTTTGCCTTTCTCATTCACTCTAAAATTCGTCAATCTAATCCCGACCCGAATAGCCGAGTGTCATATGCCAATCGACTGAGATCGTCGAGATCGGAAAATGTTTGTGTGTGTATGTATGTGTGTACATGTGGAAAAAAATGTTACCTCTGTTTCTCAGAGATGGCTGGACCGATTTGCACAAAGTTAGTCTCAAATGAAAGGTACAACCTTCCCATCGGCTGCTGTTGATTTTTTTTTATTGATTGGACTTCCGGTTCCGGAGTTACGAGTTGAAGAGTGCAATCACACAGCAAATTCCCATATAAACTGAGGTGAAAAAAATTTAATTTTTCATTGTATTTTTGATGCCAAATGACATTAAAATGCATGAAACATTGAGATTTGATGTAAACTCGAAAAAATAATGTTTGACAAAAATTGATTTTTTTGGACTTTGGTACATTTTTGCCTTTCTCATATAGAAAGGTTATGCAATCACTCAAAAAATCGTCAATCATACCGGCCCGGAGGGAGTATGCAATGAGGGGTTGCTACTTTAAAATTAAAACTAGTTTAAAATTTCTTATTAAGTTGAACATTTTCGGGAGGACGCGGACCTCCCGGATCTTTCTCCATGATCTGCCGCTGGTTTCAAGCGATGTTTCAGTATCACATAGTATCTCAAGATTGTGGCTGTCGATCCATTGTATGTATGTGCAAATCGTAATGAACATGTAATATTCATTTCCACCATTGTATTCAACATAACCAGCCATGGAATCGTAGTCTGGACAAATGAGTAAAGCACAATTGCACCACTAGGTGGATTAAAACAGGTTTTTATTTCGGGAATGCGTCGAGTTGAGACGAAAACGTAATATGATTAATAACGAGGATAGCACTTTCCGAATGTAGAGAGAAATTTATGAAAAATGACGATTTCCATTCGACTCTAGCAGTTCCTGATCGATTTTGATGAGCATTTGATTTTTGTTGTATGACCAATTATATGTATAGGTCAAATGTTCAAAGAAACAGTAATTGAAGGTCAAGATAGCATCATTTTGAAACCGCTAATTTCGGAGGTTTAGTATGTTCGATGAGTTTTACAAACTTTAAACAGCGCATCATTTGATAAAATAATTTTGACGGTATATCGTCCTACAAGTATTTATGGTGAATTTTCTCAGGTTAATATTCATGACTACAATAAAGTCTCAACAAATTCGCTAATGACACGAACTCTGTTACTATTTTCTGAAAAATTAATTCTGCATAATTTTAAAACTTCAAAAATTACGGTTTCGGAATTAATTATGCCGTATGGACAGTAAGATCGATTTTCACCAAACCCCCACCAAACCGAATTTCTGGCTACGCCGCTGACTTCACGTAAGTAGAAACAAAGTCGTTCTACACTCGTTCACAAGAAACTTCTTCGAATGCTGAATATCTATTATAATACATTGAAACCCCGATTTTATCAGCCAAATATGAACATAGGTTTGATGGGCTCTAGCAGACGAACAAGACTGAATTCGAGTAAATCCTTTCTTGAGCATGTTTGCCTTATCATGAAGATGGAAATATGCAAAAATAAAAAGTTCATCATAATCAGAAATAGTTATCAGACTACATCAAGGGACGGGAAGAATATTTTAACAGCTTCAGTTTATTATAAAGAAAAAATGCCCGATTTAGTCAATGTCCCCATTTTGTCAGCCCAAAATACACCATGAGACTGATAAAAATGGGTCTTTATTGTATGTATTATTCACTGTGTTTCACATTAATAGATACATTTCATTTTTGAGGATTTTTTATTGCATCAAACTACAACAATTTTTAGGTAATTTTCAAGGGGTTATTTTATAGACTTCTTCCAAAATTTGGCGAACCAATTCCAATTCGTATACCAATTAATTGATATACTTAAGGGTTTATATGTTGCAGATAGCGAAAATACTGAAATTTTCAGCTTTTTTCCTACACAATATTACGAAAGTTTATTAAAAAAATTCCTAATAAGTTTGTAAAAATTATAAACTATTTGAAAATTTTTAATAGTTTTATTTTTTATTTAACCGTGATTTTTTTTAATAAATAGTGACCATCGCTTCACAACGTAGTCTATTTTTCATGGCATGCGGTGAGCACGATCTCTCGAATTGCTGAATTTTTAGTATTCTTTACAGATTTAGCTCGCCGCGCAGATAGCTCTGAATTAGACCCGCTGGTGCCCTAAGACAATTGCGCTAGATTTTCGGAGCACTGTGCACCCAGTGCATTAACGCAAGTGACGGAAGGTTATCGAAAAGTTTCGTGAAAATGAAAATTCCAGTAATGATGATGATTTTCCCAAACGGTTCGTTTTCGAGAGGTTTTTATTTGTTCTTTGGCATTAGGATTAGCGATAATAAGTCAAATCAAGGATACTACTGGGAAGTCACCTTTAGAAAAAGTCGATGTCGAAGTAAAATTTGGAACTATGCACGCATGCACTTCAGAGATAGCGTGATATCAGGAGCTGCGATTTCATTTCAACGATTTTTTTGTGAAAAGGGTGATACTTGCAAATGTAAGGCTTTTTTCATACATGCGAATGAGGGCTTTGAAACGCAACAAATTAACCTAAAAATTTGGATTCTACGATATTGCTTTCTTAAACTACAGCAAAAAATACAACGGGCGAAACTGTATTTTTGTTTATTTAAAGTTTCGCCCTCCACACTCTATGCAAACAAACAGGGCGATACTTTTTGTGCTAGCAGTTTAGAGGCGAAACTGTTTTTTTCGTATTTTTTAGGATTATCAAGCTGATAAAAATAGTAAATAGTAACAATGATTGCTATTGAAAAAACCCGGACGAAATCGGCGGTGTAAAACGGTAGTTTTTGTAAAAAACGTAAGGGCGATACTTCAATGCTGATAGGTGGGACCGAAAAAGTAAACAATCGCCAAAGGGGCGATACTATCATTTTGTCAATTTCAATAGCAAAAATAAATTTTAATTTAATAATTTCAAATACTTTATGAAGTTTTAGATTTCGATCACTGAATCATGCAATCTAGGATGTAAAAAACACAATAGTTCTTAAATAGGAAATAAAACCAAGTCTGGAAATATTCACTGTTGATTTTCTTTGAATGGTGTCACTGCTAGTATAGCCCTTTTCAAGAAAAAGCGTCGATTTCTTAGTTCTCAGTCGCGTTGGAAATTTGAGTAAAGTATAAACTTCAAATCGATTAAAAAAAAAATTTGATTTTTGTGGCTCATTACAATAATAACCCCTTTAGGAAAATTCAGTTTTCCCACTACAATGCATTGATTGAGGAATTTAGATATTTTATTAACAGAGCATTAGCAATAATTCGTTTGCATGTCTATTTTATGGGCCACTTTTTCGCTTTCCCAATGATTTGGTTTGAGATTTCTAGCACTGATGTTGTCCTATACTGATTTGAGCGATTCTCTGAGTCCTGCCACTATCCTATGTAGTATGTGTAATCAAAACCTGTTTTAATCCACCTAGAGGTGCAATTGTGCCTTTCTTATTTCTACAAACTATGATTTAAAAGCTGGTTCGTACAATATAACATTATCGAAATGTCTTTCATTCTTATTACACTTGGTAAGTATATATAAGAGCACCTTTTTGCATTCATCGCGGTATCTCAAACCGGAGTTTTCTATGTGATCGCACTCCACAACCCATAACTCCGGAGTCGGAAGTCGGATGGAGATGGAATTTAATATCAGTTTCCGGGGACGCAACACCTTTCATTTGAGACTAAGTTGATCAAATCATAACAGTTTTTGCAACCGACCGAGACGGTTGTGCCTCCAGGTGGAAGGTTTTGTTCTCGAGAGAGTGACGGAGTGCGAGACGCTGTATGCGTTATTGTGGGAGAGAGAGACCAGTTTGTTAAGTGTGAGTCGACAGTTGATACGTCGGAGGCGTGGTCAACGGCATCCTCGACAAGTGGTGTTTTGACAGCAAACCGCGGGTAGACGCTTGCCTACCGCGGTGGCAGAAATCGACAGTGATCGTGCCTGTACACACAGAAAAAAAATATAGTGTATTGGTGTCGTCGGGCAATTCTAATCGACGAGAGGGAAGCGTCACAGGTAGACCCATTTGCTCTATTTGTCTACCGCAGAAGTGGTACGACGAATAAGGAAAACAAGTGGCACCGAAAAGTGCCGCATCGACCTGTGGGATTTTCGCAGCAAGCCACAGGTAGCCACATTTGTCTACCGAGGTGGTGGAAACGGAGAGAGCGCGCTTGTGGTGGTGATACCGACGAGCAGCTTAATCGGAGAGTTTTGAAGTGTTGCAGGTAGGACTATTTCTCTACTGAAGAAGCAACGCGACGAAGAAGGACAGCAAGTGTCACATTGTCAAACAACGGGCACCGAGTTTACAACGTAACACATGAGGTGTGTTCTACCGGTGTCTCCGTCACCTAATAGATAGCAGATAACAGGTATATTTTTCATTCCTTTTTGCGATAGTTTTTCTTACTAGGTAAAATGGATGAAGAGATGGGAGAAAGAGTAACAGACCCTCCCCCTAAGCCTTCTGCTGAAAATGTAAACCCGACTAGAATTAAAATTTACCCAGAGTCGTCAACGGGACCATGGATTGTATTTATTGGGCGTAAAGCAAAGGCGCTAAATATCATTCAAATTTCTAAAGGTTTGATTCTCGGATGTAAAAGAGATCGTCAAAGTTAATAAAGATAAAATACGCATTGTCGTTGGTAGTCTCAAACAAGCCAATTGCAATTGCTTCTTGCGAGCTTTTTACGCGTGAATATAGAGCGTATATTCCTTCAAAGGAAATTGAAATTGATGGGGTCATCACAGAATCGAGTTTGACTGTTGATGACTTAGTTAAGCATGGGGTTGGTCGTTTCAAAGACACCATACTTAAAGACGTAAAAATACTTGAATGCAAGCAATTGCATTCAGTATCACACGAAGGAGATAAAAAAAATTAAAGGGTTGTGTACAGGACACGACCACGGTGACATTAAAAATATAGCTTTTTTATCTATCACACATATCGACACACGTTCTTGTTCACTCGCCTGTTTTCATATGTTACAATTTGTTATATACCCTCCCCATTAAAACATAATTTATTGAAGGTCTTTTAACGGTAATCTATTAATTAATCAAGTATCTCACTAGGTGATTGGCATTATTTGGCTGATCCATCTAGTAAAAATAGGCTGGTCTATCCAGAAAATATATTCAAAAGAAAAGTTCCATATTGAGAGCTGTGATGAGGAAACCCACGCCCGCCAACGGAAATATACAGATTCTCCATAAAATATGAAATTTCATTTTCCATTTAAATTTTCAATAATGTACTAATGAACTTAAGTAAACAATCTTAAGTGTAAGTATTTCTTGATCGATTAGTGGTGGAAAAATGAAATTATTTGATAAATTACATTGTTATGCAACGTTCGCACTACCAGTTAAAACGGGTTTTTATGCTATCTTGGTGACATTTTTCTTGTTGCTAATTATTAAAACGTGTTATAACTCTGTAGTGTAAACATTGTATTATTAAACCAATTCTGCAGCGTTTTATGTTATATAGGTGTTTTATGTGACTAACATAATTATATCTTCAGTACAGCGGTTTGTTTTGTTTCATAATTTAAAACAGATTTATTTTAAAATTTAAATTAGTATACCCAACCGTTCTATTTGTTGTATACTTTAAAACGCAATTAGAACTGTGTTTTAAATACATAGGGTAGGACAGATATTCTGACTGGATAAACTAGGAAAACAATTTTAAGTCCAGTATCGCTTAAGACATGGCTTGAATTTGAATCGAAAAAGAACACCCGCTTAAACTGCTGCTGGGACGGTAAGTTCTGTTTTAAAATTTTCCGTTGTGTGCAGTACGAAACAAAAGTGTTTGAAATAAGAAAACAAAAAGTTCTGCTGGGAATGTGATTGTTTCCGATGCAATTACACTCAGATTTTTCACGCAGGGGATACAGGCCGTGTAAATGAAAACCGCGCAAATTTAAAAAAAAAAAAAACGCGTTAATGAAAACCGCGTAAATTTCAAAATCCGCGTAAAAAACCTGAGTGTACTCTCCTATATAAAATACTACGCTGCTGAACAGTGCAATAACTACAGAAGCACGTTGTCAGATGCCTTACTGATAAAAAACATATAACCGAAATATGAAACATGAAAACCAATTGGCTCTTTACCCTACGCAGCTACAAAGCGCCGTAAACATGGATTAACAAGTTACAACGCACACGCATGCATAAAAATAAATATATTTTTTTCAAACGCAACACTCTTAAGCAGCACTAGGGTTCGTCGCGGTTGCGGTAATTACCGCAACCGCGCGGTATTTACCGCACCCGCACCGCAAAATCTGCGGTGCGGTAAGACACTTTTTTCCGCAGATGCGGTGCGGGAAAGAGTTTTTACCGCGCAGTTTTACCGCAACCGCACCGCAAAAAAATAATTGATAAAGTGATAATTGTGGTTGTTCTAAATTGATAAACAGACTGCTATTACGAAAGAAAATCTAGCTGTGTCCGAAATATTTTGACGCTATTATTTTTACGACATATTTTGGACACTAGTTATTTTATACTTCTATGTAAGACT
This sequence comes from Topomyia yanbarensis, assembly GCF_030247195.1. Lineage (NCBI taxonomy): Eukaryota > Metazoa > Arthropoda > Insecta > Diptera > Culicidae > Topomyia > Topomyia yanbarensis. The sequence continues at coordinate 285,948,456 of NC_080671.1, read as the reverse complement.
TCACAAACTAACCATTTCAAATACATAAAATGCAAGATCCAAATAGAGACAAAAATTATTAGGTCATTTAAAAACAATAAATTTTTACTCTTAAATCCAATTTAAAAGTGCATCACTTCTCCCGATTTCTGTTGGAAATCGTTGAATTATGAATCGTTTCCGATATCAATTTTTCAACTGTGAATGTTGATTAATTTAAAGAAATTAGAGATAAACTAATTATGCTGGGACTTAAACACAACCCAAAGAATATAATTATCTTCATCAAACCAAACGAATTAGGAGTAATTGGCAGTAAAGGATACAAATGTATGAAAGCGTCCAAAATAAGCAGCGGTCCAAATTAGGATGACTATTTTATCATTCGATCATTCGTTCATCAACATCGTATTTCTATCTTCTTTGATTGCTGTGTAAATTAAATGTGAATTTTCTGCAGTCAATTTTATTGGACTCTTTCTCAAAAAATATGCTACATAACTTTTTTTCGCGTACTTCCATTCAAATTTACGATAGTTTTCTACCCAATTAAGTCCTAATATTTTTCAATTAACCCTCCAGCGCTCGCGCGAGTTTCGGAAGGTGTTTCACAAAATACAACGGTGCGTGTGCTGGAGGGTTAAGACTAATTTGTAGCTTTTTTGAAACTATTTTTGCCAAATACCACATCGTTTGACTCCCGTTCACTTTAATTGAAGTTTTTGCCATTGGCTCTTTGGGAAAATATTATAGGAAAATACATTAAATGCTAGAACTTTCTAGAACTAGCCTTTGTACGTAAATGTGAAAATCATCCATTTCATTTTCATATGTCAAACACATTGAAAATATGATAATTTAAAGAAAAAATACTCCATTTCTTATTACATTTTTATTGCATTTTTATTACATTTTTTCAATTAACTGAAGGGTTGCTAAAATAAAAGTTTTCCTATTACTGCAGTACAACGTTTTTGAATTTATAATGCTTGCATTTTAAATGTACGGAGTTTTATTAATAGAAAATGCAAAAGTTGATTTTTTCTTAAACGTTACATTCTGAGGAGTCTCTTAAAGTTAAATTTCGTGTAAATAAGAATAACATTTTATTATATATGTTATATATTTGTATAAACAAATAAACAATTTTTCAACACAATTTTTAAAAATATAAAAAATTTACCGCATTTACCGCATTACCGCGCGGTGCGGTGCGGTAAATAAAGTGCGGTTGCGGTAAGCGGTGCGGTTTTGATATTTTTTTGCGGTTGCGGTGCGGACAATCCATTTACCGCCCACATCCGCACCGCGACGAACCCTAAGCAGCACACACCGTATTGAATTAAATCCAAACCACCCCGCCCACCCACTTTGCAAATCATTCTGTGACACCATGCTGGTACCCGACAAATCCGCACACGGCCACCGCTGCCGAAAATGCATAGCGTTTACCGCTTATTGTAGTGCCCAGACGCTGCAGCCATGATCTTACCCGTTCGACATAAGAACAAAAACTGATTCAAACGGGTACGCGTCACCTCTATTTATAAACTAACCGTATATGGTTTAGTCACTTAGGTGCGAGTGTGTGCAAATGCCAACGTTACCGAAAATCGATAGCGCTTATTGCATCGCCCGGAGACGACGTTGCTCGTGTGGGATAAGAGCAACAACTGATTTAAGCGGACATGCGTTGCTTCTATTTATGACTTTTCGTGTTTCATTGAGCAACTAAGCTGCCCTCTTTTGACGGCTGTGTCTGAGAAATCTGCCTCACGAATGGTATTTTTCCCGTTTTTTGTGAACTTTTTAATTTTACCAATTTCCAAAAGTCTACTTTTATTGGGGAGATATTAAATTATTACCAATATTTAAGTTAGGTGTTTCTGAATCGGTTGGTGTATGAATGATTAAAATCCATCTAGTAATATCGGAGTTATAAGCGTGCAAACCTTACATAGTTTCGTTACATGGGAGATAGTTTAGATTTTAGAATGACACCTAGCCCCAGATAGTGGAGTAAGACATTTTTAATGTCAAAAGTTTATCGACTGTCTAACTCGTTTCGAGTGACTTTCGCTGGGTCTGCGCTGCCCAACTATGTCATTATCAATAAGATTCGTCTCCCTGTTCGCCTTTTTATCCCTCGTGTAATGAATTGCCTTAATTGCAAACAGCTTGGCCACACAGCCACTTACTGTTCCAATAAGGCACGGTGTGGCAAATGTGGGGGTTCTCATCAAGAGGATACATGCTATGAAAATTCAGAAAAATGTTTAATGTGCGGAGAAAACTCGCATGAGCTCCCTGCATGCCCCATTTATAAATTGCGTGAGGATAAAATTAAACGATCCTTGAAGGAGAGGTCTAAGCGCTCCTATGCAGAAATGTTGAAAAATGCTACCCCTAAACCCATCTTCTTAGAAAACACTTATACATCTCTATTTTCGGAACAGTCTGACTCTGACGGAGCGTGCGAAGGTACATCATTTATTTTACCCGGAAATTCCAGAAAAAGAAAACAGTCTTCTTTTCCCAAGCTGCCAAGAAAGGGCCTTAAAATTTCTCCACCAATAGATAAACTGCGCCCAAAACCGAAAAATTCCGATTCAAAACCGAAATCAATTCCGCCCGGTTTTGGGAACGTACAATCCAAACAGAACACCATTACTGGAAATAATAAAATTTCGACTTCCTCTGAGCCTCAGCCGGGGGTAGGATTATTGAAATTTTCTGAAATTGTTGATTGAATTTTTAAAGCATTCAATATTTCTGAACCACTAAAGAGTATACTTTCAGCTTTCCTCCCAACAATTAGAACATTTTTAGAGCAGCTGATTGCTCAATGGCCCATCCTTGCAGCAATTATATCTTTCAATAGTTAATTCAACTACTAAGGTGAAAGACTCCATCACTGTTTTACAGTGGAATTGCAGAAGTATCATACCAAAAATTGATTCCTTAAAAATTTTACTGCATAATTTAAAATGCGATGCTTTTGCTCTATGTGAAACATGGCTTACCTCAAACATTAATTTCAACTTAAATGATTTCAACATTATTCGCCTAGACCGAGACACCCCGTATGGAGGAGTGCTTCTAGGAATTAAAAAGTGCTATTCTTTCTATAGAATTAACATCCCCTTGTTTGCGGGCATTGAGGCTGTTGCTGTCCAAACGAACATTAAAGGCAAAGACATGTCTATCGCTTCTATATATATACCTCCCAAAGTTCAAATTGGACAACGTCAAATTTTTGAGGTAGTGGAATCCATGGCTGCTCCGCGTCTGATACTGGGAGACTTCAACTCGCACGGAGTATTGTGGGGTTCCCTCTACAATGATAATCGATCCTCTTTGATATACAATGTTTGTGACGAATTTGATATGACAGTTTTAAATACTGGCGAAACAACACGCATCCCCAGACCTCCTGCACGTCCAAGTGCATTAGATCTATCTCTGTGCTCGACATCACTTCGGTTAGATTGCACGTGGAAGGTTGTACCTGATCCTCACGGTAGCGATCATTTGCCAATCGTTGTTTCAATTAACAGTGAATTAGGCCTTACGAATTCAATCAATGTTCCTTATGCCTTAACACGAAATATTGATTGGAAAACATACGAAACGTTAATTTCCACTTCTCTTGCTTCGACAGAAGAGCTATCCCCTACCGAAGAATATGAATTCTTAGCGGGTTTAATTATTGAAGCAGCAGAACAAGCCCAAACGAAATGCTATCCTGGAATGACAATAAATAGACGGCCCCCTAATCCTTGGTGGGACAAAGAGTGCTCTGATGCATATGAAGCTAAACAAGCTGCCTACAAAGAAATTATGAAACAGAAAGGGGGTATACGTGAGAACTTTGAAAATAATTTCATTTTGCAAAACAAATTTGACAGTATACGTCGTGCCAAAAAGTCTAGTTATTGGAGACACTTCGTTAATGGCTTGTCAAGAGAAACATCAATGAGTACTCTTTGGACCACAGCCAGAAGAATGAGGAATCGAAACGTGACTAATGAAAGCAAAGATTTTTCGAATCGTTGGATATTTAATTTTGCCAAGAAAAATTGTCCAGATTCAGCTCCTGCGCAGAAAATCACTCGCGATGCTCCCACAAGTAACGATTTCATAGATTCGCCTTTGACAATGATGGAATTTTCAATTGCACTCCTCTCATGCAACAATAATGCTCCGGGACTAGACAGAATTAAATTCAACTTGGTGAAGAATCTGCCTGACCTAGAAAAAAGACGCTTGTTGAATTTATTCAATAAGCTTCTTGAGCAGAACATTGTCCCGCACGACTGGAGACAAGTGAGAGTTATCGCTATTCCAAAACCGGGAAAACCAGCCTCCGATCATAACTCGTATCGACCGATTGCAATGCTATCCTGCATCAGGAAATTGTTGGAAAAAATTATCCTACGACGTCTCGACAATTGGGTTGAGGCGAACGGCTTGCTCTCAGATACCCAGTTTGGTTTTCAGAGGGGAAAGGGAACGAATGATTGTCTGGCGCTACTTTCGTCAGAAATCCAACTCGCTTACGCAAAAAAAGAACAAATGGCGTCTGTGTTCTTAGACATAAAAGGAGCATTCGACTCAGTCTCCATTGATGTTCTCTCGGAGAAGCTACATCAATGTGGTCTTTCACCGATATTAACCCATTATAACCCAGGGGTTTCAAAAAGTGAGCCAAATGCAGTGATATCTTCAATTCCACCAAAAAATGTATCAATGATTATGGGAAAAATAAAATCACTGCTTAAAATGGTTTTAAGAATGAAAATATATCGTGCAAAAAATTTCGTACGCTTAAATAAAAACAACAAATTTTAAGTTGTTTGACATATTTCTTCAGATTTTCTGATAGACAACACTTCTCTTACACCTGTAGGAACGTTTTGTCACATAATGGAATTATTAGCACGAATTCCAACAATAAAATTCAATTAAATGTATTGCTTACTTTTCAGCCGCCATTTGCCCTAACTATACACGGTTCAAAAATGTAAGCAAAATTATAAAAAATGGCAGTTGTCTATTTTCACAATGAAATATGAGGTTCAATGATCCCATTAGTGCAATAATAAAGCAGTTAGATGCCAAAATTCTGTAGTAAATACGCGTTAAACGATGGATAGTTCTGCGTATGAAATTTCATACGCTAGGATATAATGGGTTAAATAATTATTTATACAATTTATTGTCAGAAAAGCACATGCATTTTTCATATGGCGATTTGGCGACACTCAGAATAAGTTACATGGGCCTCCCACAAGGCTCTTGTCTAAGCCCCCTTCTCTATAATTTTTACGTGAATGACATTGATAATTGTATTGTTAGCCCATGCACTTTAAGACAACTTGCAGATGATGGGGTGGTTTCTGCCACAGGACCAAAAGCTATAAATTTACAACAACCATTGCAAGATAGCTTGGATAATTTATCAATTTGGGCTTTAAAGCTGGGCATCGATTTCTCTACGGAGAAAACAGAGTTGGTCGTTTTCTCAAGGAAGCGTGATCCAGCTCAGCTTCAGCTTCAGTTGGTTGGTAGAACGATAGCCCAAGTCCTGACTTTTAAATACCTTGGAATTTGGTTCGATTCTAAAGGCACATGGGGAGGCCACATTAGGTATCTAATAACGAAATGCCAACAAAGGATAAATTTTCTGCGAACAATAACTGGATCATGGTGGGGTTCTCATCCAAGTGACATGATAAGATTGTATCAAACAACAATACTTTCAGTAATGGAATATGGGTGCATCTGTTTCCGTTCAGCTGCGAACACTCACATTATTAAACTGGAACGGATACAGTATCGCTGTTTACGAATTGCCTTAGGTTGCATGCAGTCGACCCATACGATGAGTCTTGAAGTACTAGCGGGAGCTCTTCCTTTAAAAGACCGATTCTGGGATCTCTCCTCTCGTTTACTTATTCGATGTGAGGTTATGAACCCACTGGTAATTGAAAATTTTGAAAGACTTGTCGAGCTTCAACCCCAAACCAGATTCATGACAGTGTATTTCAATCACATGTCACAAGAAATAACGCCTGCTAGGTATGTTCCCACATACGTCAATATACTAGATACTCCTGAATCCACTTTATTCTTCGACACGTCCATGCAAGCAGAGATTCGTGGAATTCCGGATCATCTACGCTCGCGGGAGCTCCCTAAAATATTCACAAGTAAATATCAACACATAGACTGCCTTAAAATGTTTTACACTGATGGGTCACGAATCAGTGAGGCCACTGGTTTCGGTATTTTCAACAATAATTTTTCAATTTCTCTCAAACTTGCAGAACCCGCCTCTGTTTATATAGCGGAACTTGCAGCAGTTCACTATAGTTTGCAAATAATTAATACTTTACCCCCGAACCATTACGTTATCCTCACTGATAGTCTCAGCACAATTGCAGCTCTACGCTCAAAGAGGATTGATAATCACGATCCATTCTTTTTGGGGAAGATACGAGAATCTCTGAGTAACCTAACAAGAAAATGTTATAAATTTACCCTTGTGTGGCTCCCCGCCCATTGCTCTATTGCGGGCAATGAGAAAGCTGATAATTTAGCCAAGATTGGTGCACTAGATGGTGAAATATATGAAAGACCCATCGCTTACAATGAATTTTATAGCGCTTCTCGACAGAGGACACTTGCTAGTTGGCAAACATCTTGGGATAATGGAGATATGGGACGATGGCTACACTCAATTATCCCTAAAGTATCAACGAAGGCATGGTTCAAAGGATTGGATGTAAGTCGGGACTTCATCCGTGTGATGTCTAGGCTCATGTCCAATCATTATACTTTAGATGCGCATCTCCGTCGTATTGGGCTCGCTGAGGGTAATCATTGTGCTTGTGGAGAAGGTTACCATGACATTGAGCATGTTGTTTGGTCCTGCACTGAATATCGTGAAGCCAGATCACAATTAGTAGATTCTTTACAAGTCCGAGGAAGACCAATCCATGTTCCTGTTAGAGACATCCTGGCGTATCGCGATCCTCTATACATGGAACTTATCTATCATTTTCTAAAAACAGCGCCTGTTAAAATTTAATTAAATTCATCTCCTCATACTCTCATCCAAGGCTAATCATTCACCAATTAAAGTGTCCTAGAATATTCAGTTTTTAAATTTAGACAATAACAGAAAAAAAGTAGATAAATGCACCCGAAAATACTAGATCATTATGAAATACAACAATGTAAGGAAAAAGCAAACAATATAGTGATTTCAGTGTTAGTTTTAGACAAATTACTAGTATAGTTAAAATTAGTCTTAAGGATTTTTGTAACGTGCTATGTAAAAAAAGAAACTGGCGTAAAAAGCTTTTGCAAATGCCGTGTCAAATAAACGTATGGAAAAAAAAGTTGATCAAATCGGTCTAGCCATTTTCGAGAAACCAATATAACCATTATTCTGAATTTGGATGCTTCCGGATCCGTCGATGGTGGCCAGTGTGGCCAAAGAGACTTTGAATGACTGTTGGTGACCTAGATCTACAAATTCAACAGTTGTGTTTACATTTTGGAAAAAATTTCGCCTTTTTACATTCATCGCAGAATTCGTTAGAATCGGGATTTGCTGCGTGATCGTACGTATCACCCTGTAATTCAGGAACCAGAACTCGGATCCACACAAAATTCAACAGCAGCTGATGGACCTTTCATTTAAAATCAAGTTTGTCAAAATCGGTTCAGAAAATTCCGAGAAACCGATGTGGACAAATCAACAAATTTCGTTTTGTAATCATACTCTTCAACTCGTAATCCGGAACAAGATGTCGGTTGAAAATGAAATTCAATAGCAATCTATGGGAATATTATACCTTTCATTTGAATCTTAGATTGTAAAACCCGGTTCAGCCATCTCCGAGAAACCGATGTGGACATTTTGTTAACAAATCCGCACATACACACATACATACATACATACATACATACATACATACATACATACATACGTACATACATACGTACATACATACATACATACATACATACATACATACATACATACAGACATACATACATACATACATACATACATACACACATACATACACACAGATATTTTGCGATCTCGGCGAACTGAGTCGAATGTTATATGAGACTGGAACCTCCGGGCCTCGGTTAGAAAGTCGGTTTTTGGAGCAATTGCATAACCTTTCTATATGAGAAAGGCAAAAGAATAATATTTAATTAGCTTAATCAGCATGAGTTCAATGTTATCTTCATGTGATTATATTTTGAAAAGTTGGTGGAATGGGTTTGAAAGTGGAATGGGGGGTTAGTAGAGTGGGAGTGGAGGATGCGTCAGAAATCCTTCATCTTATTTCGGTATACGGGGTGGATGAAGGAAATGCGCGCGTGAGGGTGGTCCAAGGGGAGGGGAGTGATGAAGGAGAGAGGTGTAAGGGCATGGCGGGGGGGGGGGGGGAGGGGCGACGACGCAATACTCAACTGCATATTTTGCCTTCCATATGAGACTTGGTTTGAGAAAATCGGTTCAGTCATCACCGAAGAACCGATATGGCTTTAATTGTGGAATATGCCCGGAATTCCGGACTTCCTATATTCAAAGAATTCCTTCGGACTATATTCAAAGAATGTTTGATTGGCAATCAGTGATCTAGATCTGCGATTAGAAGTAATTTGGTGACCATTTCAATAGTTTTTAGCCTCTGAGGTATTACGATTGTACCGATTTATATGGGAAATTCCAGTGTATCCTTACTAACACCCCTGTAACTCCGGAAGCAAGAGTCAGAACCGAATGAAATTCAGCAGCAGTCAATGGTATCACTGTATCTTTCATTTGAAATCAAGTTTGTCAAAATCGGTAGAGAATTCGTTGGGGAATGGGTGTGATATTAGCTTAGGAACTTGGCGGGTTCCCCGGGGGCGTGATGAACCGTCATAGGTGGCCAATGTGGTCAAAGCTGCTTTAATTGATCATTAGTGATCCAGACCCGCAAACTAGAGTAATGTTACATCAATTTTAATATGTATTACATCATTTGAACATCATGGTGGTACCAGTTTATATGGGAATTTGCTGTGTGACCGCACTCCGGAACCGGAAGTCGGATCAACTAAAAATTCAATAGCAGCTTATGGGAGCGTTATACCTTTCAGATGAAACTAAGTTTGCGAAAATCGGTTCAGCCTTCTCTGAGAAAATTGTGTGAGTTTAAATGACATACACACATACACACACATACATACACACACACAGACATTTGCCGATCTCGATGAACTGAATCTAATGGTGTATGACACTCGGCCCTCCGGGCCTCTGTTAAGAAAGTCGATTTTTACAGTGATTGCATAGCCTTTCTTTATAGGAGAAAGGCAAAACATCGCGAAGCATCAAGTTCTAAATGTTCTCAAACGATATAATATCCGAAGAGAGTGATAAGAGTTATAAGAAATGTCTCATCACACTGTTAGGTGGATTAAAAGCGTTTTTCATAAAAATCGATTTTTTGGAACTTTGCCGATTTCGCACCTTTTTGCCTTTCTCAATAGAAAGGTACTGCAATTGCTCTGAAAACCGACCTTTCAACGGAGGCCCGGAGGGCCTAGTAACATATACCATTCGATTCAGCTCGTCAAGTTCGGCAAATGTCTGTGTGTATGCATGTGTGTGTATGTATGTGTGTGTGTCTGTGTGTGTACGCGAACACAATCTCACTCATTTTTCGCAGAGATGGCTGAACCGATTTTCACAAACTTAGTCCCAAATGAAAGGTGCAACGTTCCCATAGGCTGCTATTGAATTTCTAATGAATCCGACTTCCGGTTCCTGAATTACAGGGTGATGAGTATGATCACACAGAAAATGTCGATTTTAACAAATTCTGCAATGAATGTATAAAGGTGAATTTTTTTCCAAAACGTCGGCACATCTGCTTGGATTTGTAGTACTAGGTCATTAGCAGCTATTAAAAGTCTCTTTGGTCACATTGGCCACCATCATCGGTTCCGGAAGCCCCGGCGGAACTATCCAAATGCAGAATAACAGTCACATCGGTTTTTCGGAAATGGCTTAACCGATTCAATCTTAGTCTTAAATGAAAGGTGTTTTATCTCCGTAAATGGCTATTAAATTTCATCCTAATCCGACTTCCGGTTCCGGAGTTACGGGTTGTGGCGTGCGATCACATAGCAAATTGTGATTCAAACCGATACTCCGATGAAAGCAAAAAAGGTAAAAGTTTCGCTAAAATGTCTCTCAAACAACTTAAATTTGTAGTTCTAGGTCACCTACGGCCAACCAAACTTTCGTTGACTACATTGACCACCATAGACGGTTCCGGAAGTACCCGGGAAGGGCGGCCATCTTTCAAAATTAACGAACTCACATCAATTTCCTGGAAATGGTTGGCCGATTTTTGCAAACTTAGTCCCAAATGATAGCTATATTATCCCCACAGATGTCTATACAATTTCGCACGGATCGCTTATATGGTTCCGGAAATATAGACTGAACCGTCCGGTCTCATATGAAATTTCCATATAAGCCGGAACTCAAAATTTTTTTCAAAGTGGGGACCCCATGAAATTTCAGAAATCGTATTCGTATTTTTGATGCCAAACATCTTTAAAATGCATGAATCGTCGAGATTTTATGTTATAACGAAAAAAATTTTTTTTTTAAAGATCGACTTTCTGGGACGCCGATTTCGCACCTTTTTGCCTTTCTCATATAAAGAAAGGCTATGCGATCACTGTATAAATCAACTTTTTAACCGAGGCCCGGAGGGCCGAGTGTCATACATTATTCGATTTAGTTCGTGGAGATCGGCAAATGTCTGTGTGTATGTATGTGTGTGTATGTGTGTGTCATTTAAACTCACACAATTTCCCAGAGATGGCTGAACCGATTTTCGCAAACTTAGTTTCATCTGAAAGGTATAACGCTCCCATAAGCTGCTATTGAATTTTTAGTTGATCCGACTTCCGGTTCCGGAGTTAAGGGTTGAAGAGTGCGGTCACACAGCAAATTCCCATATAAACTGGTACCACCATGATGTTCAAATGATATAAAACATATTAAAATTGATGTAACATTACTCTAGTTTGCGGGTCTAGATCACTTATGTTCAATTAAAGCAGCTTTGACCATATTGGCCACCTATGACGGTTCATGACGCCCCCGGGGAACCCGCCAAGTTCCTAAGCTAATATCACACCCATTCCCCAACGAATTCTCCACCGATTTTTACAAACTTGATTTCAAATGAAAGATACAGTAATACCATTGACTGCTGCTGAATTTCATTCGGTTCCGATTTTTGCTTCCGGAGTTACAGGGGTGTTAGTAAGGATACACTGGAATTTCCTATATAAATCGGTACAATCGTAATACCTCAGAGGCTAAAAACTATTGAAATGGTCACCAAATTACTTCTCATCGCAGATCTAGATAACTGATTGCCAATCAAACATTCTTTGAATATATTGTCCACTATCGACGATTCTGGAAGTCCGGAATTCCGGGCATATTCTAAAATTAGTCACATCGGTTCTTCGGTGATGATTGAACCGATTTTCTCAAACCAAGTCTCAAATGGAAGGCAAAATATGCAGTTGAGCATTGCGTCGCCGCCCCTCCCCCCACTTTGCCCTTACACCTCCCTCCTTCATCACACCCCTCCCCTTGGACCATCCTCACGCCCGCATTTCCTTCATCCAGCCCGTATACCGAAATAAGATGAAGGATTTCTGACGCATCCTCCACTCCCACTCTACTAACCCCCCATTCCCTCCACTTTCCAACCCATTCCACTAACATTTCAAAATATAATCACATGAAGATAACATTGAACTCATGCTGATTAAGCTAATTAAATATTATTCTTTTGCCTTTCTCATATAGAAAGGTTATGCAATTGCTTCAAAAACCGACTTTCTAACCGTAGCCCGGAGGGCCGAGTCTCATATAACATTCGACTCAGTTCGCCGAGATCGCAAAATATCTGTGTGTATGTATGTATGTATGTATGTATGTATGTATGTATGTATGTATGTATGTATGTATGTATGTATGTATGTATGTATGTATGTATGTATGTATGTATGTATGTATGTATGTATGTATGTATGTATGTATGTATGTATGTATGTATGTATGTATGTATGTATGTATGTATGTATGTATGTATGTATGTATGTATGTATGTATGTATGTATGTATGTATGTATGTATGTATGTATGTATGTATGTATGTATGTATGTATGTATGTATGTATGTATGTATGTATGTATGTATGTATGTATGTATGTATGTATGTATGTTTTTTTTTTTTTTTTTTTTTTTTTTTTTTGAGAGCAGTAAAAAAAATTTCAGAAAAACCCTGAGTGAGGAAAAATGTACAAAAACCCCATTGTCAGGGAACGGGTTTGGGCTGCCATCACCCGACCCGCTAAAAACCACTGCTCTTGCCCAGAACCTGATTCCTCCCCGGCACTACCTTACGGCATTACTTCGGGGAGGGGTTTTATGTGCATAGCACGCACTCTAATTCAACTACTTACTAGTTCGTTTCTTCCGTAGGGTGACAGCTCCACTCCTCTACACACCACCAATTCTCTACTATCCACACAGACTGGCAAGCTCTGCATGGCAGTCGGAAAGCTGGCTGTGAGTCGAGGCTTAGTACTCCTCCCCTACGAGTACAGTCTGAGCGGCAAACTTCTGACTGTCTATTTCACCGAGCCCTGCGGCTCGCTTGTGCCGGTTAGCACCGCAACTCCCTTCTCGCACCATTCAACGCCGTTTACTCTTTGAGCACCAGACTTGTTCGCGAACTACTCGGTCTAGTCCCCGACGATGGACCTAGCCTACTCCGACGGAGAATTCCCCGGCGAGAGAAGTTCTCCCGAAACCGAGCCAACCAACCAGATGTCGAGGTCAGTTCGGCGATTCCGGTGAAGCAGAGCGTCCGGTTCGCTGATGCCCCGACGACCTGCGACTGGTGGTATTTCGTCGCGGTCTACTCAGTCTAGTCCCCGGCGGTGGATCTAGCTTACGCCGACGGAGAGTTCCCCGGCGAAGGAGGCTCCCCCGGTACCGATTCTTCTTTTGTTTTAGCACCACAAATTTCATGAGCTCTTTGGCTTCCTCTCGTTCCGTTTCGTCCGATCTACTCGATCTAGTCCCCGGCGGTGGATCTAGCCTACTCAACGGGCCATACAGTAGGTGCTGAGGTCTATCCGGCGATTCCGGTTGGAGCGTAACTTCCGGTTCACCGGCGCCCCAACGACTCACTGCTAGCTCTGCGACGCGGTCTACTCGGTCCAATCCCCGGCGGTGGATATAGCCTACTCACGAGCTACCCGGAAGGATGTCGAGGTCGGTTCAGCGATTCCGGTGAAGCTTGACGTCCGGTTCTCAGGCGCCCCGACGACCCAACTCGGTGCTACATCACGCACTACTCAACTGGTCCCCGGCGGTGGACCTAGTCTACTCAGTTGGAGAGTTCCCCGGCGGCGGAATTTCTCTCGAAACCCGATTTGCGGTTTCTTGTTGGTCTCTACGCCACTTCCTCTGCAACTCGGAGAGTATGCTCGAGACCACTCTGTTGACAGCGTCCCAGGTATGTTCGTCACGGCACATCTCTTCGACGATATTGTCCACTGTCATACCAGGTATACCCCTACGAACTTCTTCGAATCTAGGGCATTCGAAGACCACGTGTTCCGGTGTCTCCTGCACGGTCGCACAACCCGGGCAAAGGGGTGACGAAGCATGTCCAAACCGATGCAAGTACTTCCGGAAGCATCCGTGCCCGGACAAAAACTGCGTCAAATGGAAGTTCACCTCTCCATGCTTCCTATGTACCCAGACCGATACATTTGGGATGAGTCGGTGGGTCCACCTTCCTTTCTCCGCGTTGTCCCACTCCTGTTGCCATTTAGCCAACGAGTCCGCTCGAACCTGTCTCCTAGCGTTACGTGCATTTCTCCGCTGGTAGCATTCCACGTCCTCCGCCAGGGTAATGCAGATGGGGATCATCCCGGCGATAACGCATACTGCCTCCGACGATATTGTTCTGTAGGCACTCGCGACTCGTACGGCCATCAGTCGGAATGTCCTGTTTAGCTTTTCACGGTTCCGCTTGGTTTTCAGCGCAGCACTCCAGGCAGGAACCCCATATCGGAGTATCGATGACGAAACAGTAGATAGCAGACGTCTCGTGCTGCTTCTCGGACCGCCGACGTTTGGCATGATTCTCGCTATTGCGTTCGTTGCCTTCGCCGACTTTTCACAGGCGTAATCAACGTGGTTGTTGAAGCTCAACCGGTCGTCGATTATAACTCCCAATTGCTTCAATGCACGTTTCGATGCAATCACGTGCCCTCCGACGTCGATCTGCATCCGTTGGACCGATCTGCAGTTACTGACCAACAACACCTCCGTCTTGTGGTGAGCTATTTGCAGCTTAACCCCGTTCATCCAGCTCTCGATCGCGTCTATTGTCTCCGTCACCGACACCTCCACTTCTTCAAGTGTCTCACCCATCACCGTTAGTGACACGTCGTCCGCGAAGCCTACGATTTTCACTTTCCTAGGCAGCTGCAGCGTTAACACCCCATCGTACATCCCGTTCCAAAGGGTTGGACCGAGAATGGATCCCTGAGGAACGCCCGCTGTGCCACGCAATGACTTCTGTCCTTCGCTCGTCTCGTACAGTAGCACTCTGCTCTCAAAGTAGCTCTTCAGGATCTGGCACAGATAGTCTGGAACCCTCATTCTATGCAGCGCTGTAGCGATGGCTTCCCAGCTGGCACTGTTGAACGCGTTCTTCACATCTATCGTGACCACAGCGCAGTATCGATCTCCTCTTCGCTTCTGTTTAGATGACTTCTCGGCACTCTCGAGCACTATCCGAATTGCATCCACTGTCGATGCTCCTTTGCGGAAACCAAACTGCATCTTGGACAGTCCGCGCTCACCTTCCGTGAATTTCGTCAACCTGTTAAGAATGATCCTTTCCAGGAGTTTTCCGAGTGTATCCAGCAGGCATATGGGTCTGTACGAGGTCGGGTCGCCAGGTGGCTTCCCTGGCTTCGGCAGCAACACCAGCTTCTGGACCTTCCACATTTCGGGGAAGTTGCCTTCATTTAGGCACTTCTGCATCACTATCCTGAACATGTCCGGATATGCCAGGATCGCAGCTTTCAGTACCACGTTTGGTATTCCATCCGGACCAGGGGCTTTCTTTGGTTTTAGGCGCTTCGATGCATCTACTAGCTCGTCGTTAGTCACTTGCCGATCCATGTTTGTTCCTTCTTCCTCGCCGTGCGGTGACGGTGGCCATATAGTTGGATCGTGCTTCGGGAAAAGACCCTCGACGATTATCTTCAGCTTGCTCGGACACATTTCGGCTGGCGTCGTCGGACCCTTCATTTTCGCCATCACGACTCGGTATGCGTCACCCCAGGGATTGGCGTCTACTTCTCGGCATAGCTCCTTGTGGCACTCTGACTTGCTAAGTCTGATCTCCCGTTTTAGAGCGGCCCTAGCTTCCCGAAACGATGCCTTATGCTCTTCTCTATCTGGTTCCGACCTTGCTCTTTGGGCCCGCCTTCTGGCTCTGAGACAAGCAGCGCGTAACGTACTAAGCGTCTCGTTCCACCAGTAAGCTGGACGCCGTTTGTTGCGTGGTTCCAGTTTTCGCGGCATTGTGGCGTCACAAGCCGCCACAATCCTTCTTGTTAGGTCAGCCGCATCCACGTTCTCGATCCCGCCGTTCGGCCGAAGTGCCTCAACAAAAAGGTCTTTGTTGAAGGCTTTCGTCTTCCACTTTCGTTCGCCGGTCACCCTTCTCTGTACTGCCGCGGGGTTCCGTTGGCCGATACGGTAGCGAATCTCCTGGTGGTCACTATGCGTATACGTTTCGCATACTCTCCAATCCATGTTCGCCGTCAATGAGGGACTACAGAATGTGACGTCTATGATGGACTCCCTCCCGTCTCTCCAAAATGTACTAACAGAGCCTTCATTGCACAATCGTACGTCTAACTTCGCTAGAGCTTCCTGCAGGATACACCCTCTTGTGTTGGTTACTCTACTGCCCCATTCCACAGCCCAGGCGTTGAAGTCACCACCAATGACTACCGGCTTCCGATCGATCAACTGCTCGGTTAACTGCTCCAGCATTAGGCTGAACTGCTCTACTGTCCACCTTGGGGGAGCGTAACAGCTACATACGAAGATGCCGTTACCTTGGGGGAGCGTAACAGCTACATACGAAGATGCCGTTGATTTTGGCTATCACGAAACCCTCATAGGAACGTTCTACCACTTCTTGGATAGGGAATCTTCCCATTACTTGTATCGCTGCGGTTCCTGATCTATCCGCCACCCAGTTACCGTTATTAGGGGGGACTTGATAAGGCTCTGCGATCAAAGCGACATCGCACATAGTTTCTGTCGTAGACTGCCACAACAGTTGCTGTGCGGTATCACAGTGATTCAGGTTTATCTGGGTCATCTCCATCACCGTTGGCCTGCAGTCGCCTTCTTGTACGCTGGGCATTTAAAGCCACCCGTCTGATGGTCGTTTCCTTCCGCTGGGGTGCAAAGCAAGCACTTCGGCCTCTGCGTGCAGTCTCTCGCAAGATGGCCCGTCTCTCCGCATTTCCAGCACATCCCGGATCTGTCCGGGCCTTTGCAAGCCCCTGCTAAATGTCCAAAGCCTAAACATTTGAAGCATTTCTCTGCTTGTTTGTTTACTCGTGGGGCGGCTCTCAGTAGGCATCTCGACCATCCAACTGTAACCTTACCTACCTCCAGTGCCTTGTCTGCAGCGGTTACCGGTAAACGTATCATCGCTGTCTGCGTTCCTCCGTATCCCTTCCTTAACCGGATCGTCATGTGCACCTCGCCCAGTTTGCACTGCTGCTTCATAGCACCTCTCAGCTCGTCTTCCGTCGTTATTTCGTCGAGGTCTTTGCACACGATTACCATCTCCGGGCTTAAGGCTTTAACTTCTGCCTTTCCACCCATTGATTTAGTTATAGTCTCCTGCAAGGCAGAGCTACTAGTCGTAGTATTCTTCTTAAGCTCGAGGAGCATCTCATTTTTTTGGGTACGCCTGACTCTTAACACGTTTTCCCCCAAATCTTTCAGCTCCGGGTCCTCTCTGACCTTTTTGAGCAGTGCGGCGTACGTAGTCTCGTCATTTGCTTTGACGAGCACGGCTTCTCCCTTAGGCGCCTTCTGACGAGCCGAGGGTTCTGATTTCCTCTTCTGCTCCCCTTTTCGCTCCTCCTTCTTTTTTTGCTGTTTCCCGCGTTTCTCCTTCCGACCTACAACGGTGCTCCAGCTTTCACCCTGTAAGGTGGCGTCCTTTTCTTCGGCAGCAACAGCATCCTCGAGCGTCTGCCTCTTTGAC
Organism: Topomyia yanbarensis; assembly: GCF_030247195.1. Lineage (NCBI taxonomy): Eukaryota > Metazoa > Arthropoda > Insecta > Diptera > Culicidae > Topomyia > Topomyia yanbarensis. Next base: position 285,931,032 of record NC_080671.1, on the reverse strand, counting down.
CCGCCTGGTCTTTCTTCTCCTGGTGAGGATCTTGTCCTCTTTGGAGTTATGGGAACTGGCGTGTACTCCACTCCAATCTGCCTCTCCTTACCCTGTTTCGGAGGGGCTAGGAGGACAGTGGCCTTAGCCGACGCGGATGGTCGCTCAGCTGAATCTGCCCTCTGCGTTGCCGTATCGTACTCTTTCACGGCAGACAGTAGCGCCTTCCGGATTTTGATGACCATCTCCTTAATGTCTTTGTGGACATTGTTTCTCATGTCCACGAACTTGTGGAGCTCCTCCACCAAGTGCCTCGCTACCACTACCTTTGGCGTTTGTGGAGTGTAGCTCCTTCCGCTCTGCTCCGGCTGTTTTTGTTGCTGCTGTTGCTGTTGCTTCGGCTTCCCCTCCTCCTGCTCTTGCTGGGTGACTTCAGCTACTATTGGTGGTGGTGACCTCACCAACCCACCTCTGGCAAACGGATTTGCCGTGCCTGCTCCATTTATATCGGTTGCTTGTTGTTTCTCCATTTTATTTTATTGGGTCCCAACTCCGGGCCGCTATCTCCACTCGCTGCACATAGTCGCCTCTCGCGATCCCATGATTATCTATGCTGCCGAAAAGCAGCAGTGAGGTCATGCAAGGGTTGACACCATCTCTCATGGGGAGTAGTGTTCAGAGCCGGATCGGCGTAAATCGGGAATGCTTCAACCGAACCTAGTACCACCAACCAAATGATGGCGAGTTTCGAACGTACCCGGAGACCTGCCAGGGTTTTGTTGGAACGGAGGCAGCCATGCTGTTAGCCCACTCGCCATTTCACGTCGGTGTCATCCTTCCTTACTCAGGGAGTAGAACAGCACGCCTGTCAGCCCTAAGTCGCCATCCTTTTCGTCATCCGTGTCCTGTCCGTTGCCGTTCGCCATGGCCAGTATACCATAATCAAGATGTTACTGGCGTCGATCCTGATGTGCCGGTTGGCACTCCGGTTGGGCTAGAGTGCTTTTATTGCCCAGATCTTAGATTATTGGAATCTTAGGATCTTAGCAGAAGCGGCACAGACTCGCTTCGTCGGAGCTGCTTTCGGAGTTATGGCTTTTTTTAGAGGTTCAGAAGAGCCCAATCTTAGCCCCACCATATCCTAGCAAAACTCCCCAACTCGCAGTAGGGCTGTGGGGGGGGGGGGGTTCGTTAGGCCCCTAGACTCCTGTCCTTCCTGTCCCTGCTGCCCCCTTGTATGTATGTATGTATGTATGTATGTATGTATGTATGTATGTATGTATGTATGTATGTATGTATGTATGTATGTATTAGGGTGGGGCAAAATGATCGTTTTCTCAGCACAGCACTTTTTTGGTTCCTTTTGGGGTCCCAAACAACTGTGCAAAATTTGGGGTCGATTGGTGTTGACCCGGCGTAGCGCATTGCGTTTGAATTTTGTATGGAGATTAGTATAGGAAAACCTACATTTTTGCATTTTTAGTTCTACAGACTACAATTCTTCCTTTAGTATGCAAACAAATAGATAGAAGTGTAGTCCAGGATATGCTGAACAACTTTGCCGAAGGATGTATGGTGTTAGAATGTCTCTAAGCCATGTTATAGCTGTTCAAAGTTCGATACATCGAATTAAATGCCAAAAATCATTTTTATTGCCAACACTGCGGGTGTACTAATGGTATTTCATATAGCATTCCAAAATAACATTATATATTTTAGTTTTACCACATTGATAAGTTTGGATGAATTATTCAAAAGTCTTAGCTCAATTTCATGAGCGTAGGTGGTTGAGCAATAGGGCGTAGTGAGGGGCGATGGGGGAAGGCTTTAAAATGTAGAAATTCGAACTGAAATGTTGTCGAGTTGGAATGTTCAGATTAATTATTTCAAAACAATTACACAATGTCCTACGCATAATAAATGAAATAAAACATACTGTATCCCTTTGCCTTGACTTTTATCAATAGAAGTTACGTTGCAGACTGAATCAACTGATGTCGATTTGATATGTCAGAGGATTATATTTCGGTTTAATACGCATTATGATTTGATAGCATGCTCATTTCTATGCTGTTCGATCACGAGGCGTGAAGCTAATTTCTGGATTTCTACATGAAATCCACCAGATCCCTACAACAATTTTTGCTTCAGGTGATCTAACAGCATCGAAATGAGCATCCCATCAATCATAGTGCCTATTAAACTGAAACATAATCAATGCAATCCTCTGACATATCAACTCGACATCAATTGATTCAGTCTGTAACGTAACTTCTATTGATAAAAGTCAAGGCCAAGGGTTACAGTATGTTTTATTTCATCGTTACTATTATGCGTAGGACATTGTGTAATTGTTTTGAAATAATTCATCTGAACATTCCAACTCGACAACATTTCAGTTCGAATTTCTACATATTAAAGTCCCCCACCCTCACTACGCCCCATTGCTCAACTACCTACGCTCATGAAATTGAGCTAAGGCTTTTGAATAATTCATCCAAACATATCAATGTGGTAAAACTAAATTATATAATGTTATTTTGGAATGCTATATGAAATACCATTGGTACACCGGCAGTGTTGGCAATAAAAATGATTTTTGACATTTAATTCGATGTATCGAACTTTGAACAGCTATAACATGGCTTAGAGACATTCTATCACCATACATCCTTCGGCAAAGTTGTTCAGCATATCCTGGACTATACTTCTATCTATTTGTTGGCACACTACAGGAAGAATTGTAGTCTGTAGAATTAAAAATGCAAAAATGTAGGTTTTCCCATACTAATCTCCATACAAATTTTACTCGCAATGCGCTACGCCGGGTCAACACCAATCGACCCCAAATTTTGCACAGTTGTATGGGACCCCAAAAGGAACCAAAAAAGTGCTGTGCTCGTTTGATGTGGCTATGATTACATTTTTCCATATAACAATGCCCCACCCTAGTATGTATGTGTGTGTGTGTAGTGCGGATTTGTTAACAAAATGTCCACATCGGTTTCTCGGAGGTGGCTGAACCGATTTTTACAAACTAAGTTTCAAATGAAAGGTATAATATTCCCATAGGTTGCTATTGAATTTCATTTTCAACCGACATCTTGTTCCGAATTACGAGTTGAAGAGTATTGTTACAAAACAAAATTTGTTGATTTGTCTACATCGGTTTCTCGGAATTTTCTGAACCGATTTTGACAAACTTGATTTTAAATGAAAGGTCCATCAGCTGATGTTGAATTTTGTGCGGTTCCGAGTTCTGGTTCCTGAATTACAGGGTGATACGTACGATCACGCAGCAAATCCCGATTCTAACGAATTCTGCGATGAATGTAAAAAGGTGAATTTTTTTCCAAAATGTAAACACAACTGTTGAATTTGTAGATTTAGGTCACCAACAGTCATGCAAAGTTTCTTTGGCCACACTGGCAACCATCGATGGATCCGGAAGCATCCAAATTCAGAATAACGGTTATATTGGTTTCTCGAAAATGGCTAGATCGATTTGATCAACTTAGTCTCAAATGAAAGATGTAGCGTCCCCCGGAAACTGATAATAAATTCCATCTCCATCCGACTTCCGCCTCCGGAGTTACGGGTTGTGGAGTGCGATCACATAGAAAACTCCGATTCAAACCGATACCGCGATGAATGCAAAAAGGTGCTCTTATATATACTTTCCAAACGTAATAAGAATGAAAGACATTTCCATAATGTTATATTGTACGAACCAGCTATTAAATCATAGTTTGGAGAAATGAGAAAGGCACAATTGCACCTCTAGGTGGATTAAAACAGGTTTTTCAGTTCAATATTACCGTGGCTGTTTTTTCTTTTACGAAGTTTTAGAACTCGAATAATGATTTCTTTTTTTGTATGTAGTTGTCATGTCATGTATAATAATAAAATGAAATATATGCATTTGAAAACTTTTTATGAATATAAACAACGCAAACATTCTTGTATTGATGATTGAGAAAGGCACAATTGCACCGCTAGGTGGATTAAGACAGGTTTTTTTCAGTTCAATATTACCGTGGCTGTTTTTTCTTTTACAAAATTTTATAACTCGAATAATGATTTCTTTTCCTGTATATTTGTCATGTCATGTATACTAATAATTTGTAATATATGCATTTGAAAGCATTTAATGAATATAACCAACGCAAACATTCTCGTGTTCATGATTGAGAAAGGCACAATTGCACCGCTAGGTGGATTAAAACAGGAATTTATGCATAGGTTTTGTATAGGAAATTTCATTTCGCAAGAGGTGTATTGTACTTAGCTTAAATTGTCCAAAAAATCCCATGCAAACTTCAAACGATTTTTCGGAAGCCGATTTGGCTCAAATTTGGAGCGAACACTCCTGCTAGGACCAGGAATCGACCCAGAAGTGGGCCGATAGGGGTTTATTTTTTCTTTCACTCTAGTGTAGGATCGTAGAGGTTTAATATTTAGTATATCGTCAAGAGTTGCTGTCGGCGTTGTGAATATGATATTTTATGACCGTTATAGAGATTTTTAGTTAATAACCTAATACGCCATATATTGTAGACGAATAATTTACAATATTATTGACTTCAAATTTTGTTTTTTAGCCTTGAAAGTGAAACTACTTGTCAGAAGAACAATGAATCAATTGGTAGAACAAGGAATAATGCCTTGTAAGTATATGAGCATCCATGAATGAATCAATTATTACCAAATTCTATTATTTTAGCGCTCAAAACTTCGCCAGCTATTTACGAGCAACAGAGACAACTCGAGCGAGCTAAAACAGGCGACTTACTAAAGGCAAAAATTAAACAAAGACCTAATAGAATGGAACTCGAGAGGAGACATATCCTAGAACATCAAGAGGGAAAAATTGATCCTAGTTTGGCAGAGAAAAAAAGAATGCTCGAGAAAGCATTACTAGTGGATCATTTAAACTCAAAAATATCTCACCGACCTGGACCACTCGAACTAATTGAAAAAAATATTTTGCATGCGGAAGAGCCGATAGAACGAATAGTGAAAGAAGGTCTGGTTAACTTTACTTGCACTGACGAGGCTGTTTCACCAGCGCAAGCTTTACTTAGCCCAGAAAGAATGACTTGTGTCGAAGATGATTCACTAAGTTCCGAAGGGGAAACTCAAAGCCTACAGAAAATTGCGCCCATCAATGTCCTTTTTTTGGCTCAAAATCAAAATACGAGTATTCCTGCTAAAAATTTTACAGCCACATCAATTGTAAGGATAGAAAAACAGCCTTCTTCTGATTCAATAACTTCGAATAACTGTATTACATTTCTACAACCGGAAAATAGTGTGAAAGTGGAGAGTGTACTTGAAACATGCAAGAAGACGAGTAGTGGGTCCATGAAAAATGATACAAGAGAAAAGAGTAAGAAAAAATGCAAACACAAGGCCATATCCAAGGCCCGATCTATCAAATTTCACGAATATAAAGGTCCACCAAATGCTCAAAAACATTCAGCAGTGCAGCCAAATAGCGGCGAGACTAACTACCAGTTGATAATGAAGCAACAATATCTTCTAGAGTATTTGGAGGAAATTTGCAAAGATCCTCCAGTATTGCCCGTCAGTTCTAAAATGTCATTCTCTGCAACTGTTAAAGAAAAAGAACCAGGTTCATCTATACAGAGAAATGATTCGAATTCTACACAAAAAATCCCCCCAGACCCAGCTACAGAAGTACTCAACAAGCTGAAAGTTTTTCAACTAAAGCGGTACTGTAAAAAATATAATCTACCGGTGTCTGGATCAAAATCAAGTCTTGTGGATCGCTTGAAACCTTTTCTTTATTTGATGGAGAAAAGTCCTGATTTTGATGGAAAAACTGATATCGATGTACTGGGGAGTTGCAACGCTCATGATCAAAAAAGTAATGATGGAATTGAGGAAAATTTATTAAAAGAACAGCAGAAACGAATTGCCGAACTACAAAAACAGTTGAAAAAGAGCCAGGATGAGTTGGAACTAATAAAACTAAATCAAATGCGCTCCCATCAGGATTTTATCATTAAACAACAGAACCACGTTTCTGCTGCGCCTATGCAAACGAAATCAGAACCAAGCCACCAGGACAGATACAAGAACAAAGAAATAAATATAACATCGATGCATGCTGACAAAATGCTGTCTGATATGGACATTAAAATTTCCGTGCGTATCGAACCTGATTCTTCAGACACTGAGATAAAACCAAAAATGGAACCAAACTACGTAGAAAATGAAATGATATTGAACATGATTGATGCCCAACATGACATGCTTGGTAGGGATGATCTATGTCGGGCTACATGGAAGACTAATAATACTATGCAATCCATGGGAGACGTTATTCAATGTGATTCATCATTGCGTGAAAATGCTAGCTATGTCTCCAATAAGGAAACACTTGACAAACTGCTTGGTCAGGTTCAGCCGGGGATTCCTAGTTTGAATGACGGAAAGTCCGATCATAGCTACAAACCTGCCGATACGGGCTCTTGCAGGAAAAACAGTCCTCTGGGAAAGCATTTGAGCAAAACATCACTAGATGAAAATCTGCATACGCCGTTGGGGCTTAATGATTACAATGATGTAGATTTACTTGATTTTCACATGCATATTGATGATACCTGCGATGAGTTTACAGTGACGAAACCCGAAGAAAATTCTGTTCCGTTCCAGCAACCAAATTCTGATATGCTTACCGATAGTAACACCACTGTTAGAATGGACGAGAAGAATATTTTCAATAATTTTGATGGTCTTCGGTTTGTGCATAGCGTACCATACTCGAATATTTTTACCACCTACCGCAGTAGTATAAACACGGAAATACCGGGAGAAACAAAAGCATCCAAAATGTTTTCAAAGACAGAAAATCTGAACGATATTAACAAAAACTACAGTACCACCATTCTTAATGATGCGAATCGTTTGCTCAGGCCATCACAAAGAGATGTAGAGCACCTATCACACCCAGGGATTTCCAACATCAAGCGTGACTGGACGTCGGATGGCACTTCTTTTGCCAACAACAAATTTAAACCGATTCATCCTGATGGTTTACAACAAAATGTGCAAACAAGCCTCATTCGCTCCGAAATATTGAATATTGCGGATGATAAATGTAATGATATTAGGTTTAGTTATGATGACAGTGCAAAGAGCACTATTAGTGCATTATCTGGGAATTTGAATAATAATGCAATTTCTGGGCATGCCAGCCCAATGGATTTTGATAGTTTACTGTCAAACATTGATTTACCTAACCCGAATTGTGATCGAGGGTTACTTGATGGAAATCAAGAAAAAACATTGTATGATCTACAACAAAGTAGTCTACTTGATTACTTTAACGATGATTATGGTATGCAAAATGATTCTTTAACTTGTGAAATAAATAATACCAGTTACTGAATTTGTGTGCAGCGTATTTTATTTATATAGCTATATTTATTTTTATATTTATGAACGCAATTCGAATCTATGTTATTTTATTTCAGACTTCGCTGCTTTGGCAAGCTGCCTGAAGAATACCACTTCCTCAAAATTATGTCCCTAAGGTGCCGTTCATAAACCATGTAAAATCATATGGGTGATGGAGAGAGATGAGTCAGGCAAAAGTTGTCTACAAGGGGGAGGTTTTTTTTTTGCAAAAGTCTACGTAGACATCATTATCTCTTCTTCAATGTCAGCTTCTTTCTCCGAACAGCCTAGATAAGCCGTGTAGTGTCGGTAGTGGTTGCTTCAACCGGCTAAGAATTACACTACGGACTACCTGTTCCGGTGGTAAAAACCCACCAAACAGGGAACCCCAAATCCATAGTGTCATGCGACCCGTGCTATGGGTACAATTGTTGAGGGGGTTTAAAATATTCTCATTGGCTAACGAAGTCTGGGAAGAGCTGGGCAAACTCCACAGCAGGTGTTAAAATATTCGCTCATTCTCACGACAAGCAGTTTATCGCACAGCTTTTTCATCCTTAGTAGGCATGGACCCAACTTTTCACCTTTCAAGAAATTGCGAGAATTTGCTGACAATGCAGTATGGAAGCATGATAATGTCGTAGCCTCGAACCTCGTGATAAATTAAGTTCAAGAAAAACCATTAATATATTACATTATAGAATTTATTTCCCCACATTATTGAAGTATTTACATTCTAAGGATCTAAATCTACTCATTTTTGTGATTTATTGCGAAACCATCAGTTATTCGGCAGTTTTACATTAGGCGCGAAAATATTATCTCATATTATACCGCGAAAAGATAAGATCCAATGCTGCCTTGTCGAGAAAAGTTGGAGAGCTAACAATGTTACATCGTATGTTTGCTTTTTTATTGCTGGTCGAAGTAGGTGAAATATCGCCTTATTCTGTTCATGAACGCGAAAATTGTAAACTCTGCTCCACAGTATGCTGCATTACGCAGCGGAACGTTCACTCTGCGCACCGAAGTTTTTTCGCCGATGATCCGAATAATTTTGCCGATTTTTTGTTGGCTGGGAGTTCGCTGAGACTCTCGGCTGATGGTAGTTCGGTGAAGCTTTGGTTTTCTATTTTGAAAAGTTACTTAAGACAGCCTTCATTGCTTACAACAAGACAGGCATGACTAACCCACTTGAAATGCCTCGTGTTTGCATTCTTGCAAATAAGGCTAATGACGCGTGTCTCATATCGGAGCTCACGACTCGTGATATCTGTGTTGTCCCAGTTACACTGACTGTCGGTAACGTACACACGGTGTTCCTAAAACCGTTATTAACCAAATTTTGGGTTTGGATTGGACCAAACCCGTGGGTGTTTGCTGGTAGCCTTATGAAACGTATCATAAAACTTCAAATCGCCATATCTCTCGAATCCCTCGATGGATCATTTTGAAATTCACTGAGAAGATGCTTGGATACTGTATCTTTCGAATGCCGTATGCCAAATTTATGGTCATTTTTTTAGTTAATAACGGTTTTAGGAACACCGTGGTACACACTTAATCTTGTTCTACCGAATCCCAGCTTTTTTCACTACTTTTACCGAGCTTTGCACAGCCGAGCACTCAGCTAACAAAGCTTTTACCGAGGTCTCAGTAGAAGTGACGTTTGTTTTGAATAAACTCGGTAAATATATCGCTGAAAATCAGTAAATTAACGCCACTTTGCTGAGCTATCAGACTTTTACTGACTTTTCAGCTGTGCGGAAATTACCGAACTGAATTGAGTGTGTAGACAATTTATATATATATATATATATATATATATATATATATATATATATATATATATATATATATATATATATATATATATATATATATATATATATATATATATATATATATATATATATATATATATATATATATATATATATATATATATATATATATATATATATATATATATATATATATATATATATATATATATATATATATATATATATATATATATATATATATATATATATATATATATATATATATATATATATATATATATATATATATATATATATATATATATATATATATATATATATATATATATATATATATATATATATATATATATATATATATATATATATATTAGGGTGACAATGATTTATATGAAAAAAATAACAACTTACACCCCTAGCGTCGTTCCAAACCATGAAAAAATGACACTGTCCAAATTTGAGCGAAATCGGTTAACGCTAACCCCTCCCCCAAAGAGCTTAGAGTTTGTATGGGATTTTTGGCCAAAATGTATGGGAAAAACTCGCAGTTCACAAAATCGCCGCTAGAAGTCGCTGTAAACGTCCGAACACGGACCTACGAAGGAGTTAAGCTTTTGAAGATATGCCGAACAATTTTGTCGAAGACTGTAAGACAATCCAACTAACCGCTAAAAAGTTATTAACGTTTGAAGTTGGATACTGCTGCTTAACATTCGCAAAGGGCGAACTCCGCTTATCTCAAGCATGTGAACCACGCGTAACGGTGGTACAATGTTAGGAAAAACTCATATATCTCTGAAACGATGAGAGATAGAATGTTATGATGTTCCACAAACTTGTAGAGGAATAAAAGGATTTTCTGGATTTCTCCGCATGGTGGCGGTAGTGAGCCAAGTAATTTAAAGGGAATACTCCTATCTGTAAAACGGTAATAGATGGAGCAATATGATGTTCTACAAAGTTGTAGAGTAGCAAAAAATACTTTCTTTTCTCATTTGAAAAATGCAAAATTCTACCACATGGTGGCGCCAGTGAACAAAATTAATTCAAGGTAAAACGCCTACGAAAATTAACAATACAAAACTTCTAAAGTTTTGGGAGTGCAGTTGCTATATTCAGCAAAGTATCTTGGTTTTATGTGCTCCTTATTTTAATGATGTAAATTAGGTTGGTTTTCACCACATAGGTGGCGCTGCAATGTTAACTTTTTTATTTAGCATCCTAGAGGTTTCGTGTCTTCAGCAAAGTTTTAAAACGTTCAAAACTACGACAAATTGTTGAAGATATTTAAGGTCTATGTCTTCAAATAACAAAATTATAGCGCTTATGATAGTTTCACTGAAATTGACGTTTTTTTTAATATTTGCTTCATTTTTGTTGAATTTATCACTCACAACATTACGATGCTATCAAAACTGATTATTTGCGTCTATTAAAGAAGACTTTGTGGATTGTCAACACGATTTAAGTAAAATTTGAGCAAAAATATTGCAAAATTTTATGATTTTAAAAATCAGTTTTTTTAAAAAATGCCATTCTGCGCTTAATTGGATTCGGTTAGTGGCAGCGGTAGTGAGAGGGCGTGTTTTTGTATACGCGGTCGATCGTCGCACGTACACCCAAAACGCGAGCCGTATGAATTACATGCGAATAAGCATGATTCTAATGAGAATTTTGCATTGTAACTGGTATAATGCATAGAAAGCGATATTGGTCCGGGACAAAAATGCATTAAATGGCGATTACACCACAGAAACTTACACAAACCCACAGTTGAGAATGTATTAGTGAATTTAACGATATCGGAGTGTTAGTATTGAAATGACTCTTCACTAATACACATGTAAAGGACATCTCCACTCGGATACATGTGCGCTCTGAAAATACTAATACACGCTCAAGGACCTGTTTCCATTTCGCCTTTCTACTGATCACATGCTGCATATTGGAGAGAACAGTTTATAGCATCATCAAATTGAAGGGGTGTGGGTGATGATTATGTGTTGATTTTATATTGAGCTTTCGGCGTTCTCTCAACCCTAAATTTACCAGCGATATGCGAGTTCTAGCCATTAGATAGGTTCATAAATGTTAATAATGATTAATGATTATTTAACCGCACTATACGCAGGAGAAAGTTACCTATATGGGAACATTGGGCTAACAAATTTCAACATTTGTCTGATAGAAGCCGTCCGCCAATCATTTCTGGCATTACTTATATCAATAGTACTTTCAGGTGATATCATATCAGTATTTCGCAGTAAAAGTATTTAAGTTTAATGTATCATAAACTTTAAGGGCAGTGATGACATGGTTTTGCACTTTTGAGCAGCAGTGGCAGTTACTCATTTCAGTTTGTATTATTTCCCGAACATGCGAATCCAGCGCACACAGAGTGTGACAATTAGGTTTTACATCAACCGACATAACCCCACAAAATGAGCCGGATGAACTTTGTTTGACAATTCTCGGTGGTTTGTTTACATGGGAGTTACATGAGTTCGAATGTAACAGATGAGCACCCGTTGCACTCGCACTCACGCAATTGACAAAGTAAACAAACCACTGAGAATTGTCAAACATGAACTTCATTCATCATAAGTTCATTGTAGAATAGGTATAGGTAACATCGTTTTTTAACCGATGAATGGGGGTCAGTTTGACAACGTCAAAATCGCTTGAAATGTCATCAACAAATAGCAGTAGCAGTAGACAATAGAAAACAATGCACACTTTCTCTAATTTGATCGAAACTCGTGCTTCTCGTTTGTATTTAGACAAATTTCGTTAATTTTGTTACAAACAAAGTTTTTTATGTTGACTACGCCAATATTACGCCATGTCATCCAGCGACCGCACATCATCGCCCTGGTCAACGATCATCGCAAATCAATCTGAGCACAAATCATTTTCTTCCACTCTTCTCTGAAGCGTAGAATGAGAGTGATGATTATGGCAAAAGCCATTCGCTATGGGAAAATAACGCGTATATCACACACTCTCATAAACGCAAACTGTTCACGCGTTTAGTGTGATTGGAATTGAGCTGTTTGCAGACAAAAAAGCGTAACTGTGTATGAAGACAAAACTTCTTACAAACACCACAGAGGTATTCATGTATAGAATACACCACCTTTTTTGGAGACTCAGCAAGCAAAACCAACTAATACTTTTACATGCGGGCAGATAATATGGTAGCGTGTATGCTCAATCGATTTATTTCATCATGAATCAAGCAGTGTTGGTATAATGCAGTAACTATGCTTGGTCTACAATGCGAAAAAGGTATGATTCTAATTCGGAATATGCACGAAAGGATGTAATGCCTTTTTTGCATTGGGAAATTGTTTTGGGTGTAGAAATCGTGTTATATCGAATTCTCCCGAAAAAAGTGATAGTGTACATATGTACATCAAATGTATGTGCGGTGATAATAAATACTATAATTGAATAGTGCATTCCATAATCGAAAAATTATGATTTTGCTTATTTTCGGTCATACGATGACGATCCATAAAAATGGTGCATGTATAGAGACAGTGTTAGTGAGTTCCAGCAGTGATGATTTGTATAGGAGAATCTTGCGAAACCCAGTGAGGAATACAGCACAAACTCTCGGGTGAGCTCGGTCCAACACGTGTACACTGGACGGGACTCCTAGGGATGTTCACATTAGGTGGACCTTACACGAAACTGTTGATCAATTTTCCACGTTGAAAGTGCTTCATGAAAGTATTAATGTTGTGGAGTGTGATTGACAAGTTGAGGCCGTTTTGTCAGCGTTTTTATTGACTATACATATGTCGCATGTGGCGTCCGTTTCGAGCTGTCCATTGACAGGCGATGTGTGTGAGTGCGGTGTGACGTTGAAGGCGTTTGTGAGTGATGTGCACTGTTATGTCCGCTTTTGCTGTGGTGGTTTTTAAGCACGGTTCTCAGAGACACTGCAAAATATGTGTGAGGACGCGCGTAGAGTTGTATGTGGAAAGTTTCGCGTCGGTGTTCTATGCTCGGTCGGCGCTGCGCCGCATCGGGTGGTGTTTTTTAGCTTTGTTTCGCATTTTGGTCGGCAAACAGAGTCTGTGGGAAAGTCGAGGAAACGCATGGTGTAGCGGTCAGGGTTTCCAAGTGCGAATAAGTATTTTAATACATAAATATATGCTTTTTGCCTTTAGAGTGATCTGTATGACTATATATAAGGTTGATTCAATACGTTGTCCCCAGGCTGATTTTTGTTTTTGAGTGCAAGGGAAAAGAAATGTTAGCTCGCGAACAGCAGGACTAGCGGATCATCGAGACTTAGTACTTGTATTATATTGGAAAAACTGCGGGTGAATGTATAAGTTTTCGTTTTACCGCTTTCCTACAAAGGCAATGAGCCTGTTTTCACCCTGTTTCTGTTGTTGCCCGTTTGGGGCCGTTCGGCTCAATGGCGTTGCGATGGCTGGAGCATTTGATTCACGATATTTGTTTTTATATTGGTTCTTTGACGCGTGGCAGGGATGTTGATAGCAGTTTGTGCGCGTTCCATTGATTGTGGGCCGCGTAGTTGGTGAGATGATGCGGCATCTTCCCTAATAGTGCACCCATCTTGGGACTCTACCCGATATCTATTTTATTATTTATTACGGCTCTTCGTATGCGTTATCGTGAATACTATTGTTTTTATGAATTGAGTTATTGAATACTTTACGCTGACGTGAACAAATGAACTGAGTGTTCATTTTTGACAGTTCGCTTGTACTGTTTACATGGACTTAGAAAAATTCTTTACGATTTTCTTCGAGCGAATCTAGTCGTCCACAAATTTTTCTAAGTCCATGTAAACAGGACAAGCGAACTGTCAAGAAAAGTGAGGTTAACTATGCCAGTAAAGAACCTAATAGCTTATGGAGGGGGGTAATTACGCGTAGTAGCAAGTATTATGTAGGAGTATGTAGTTGGCATAGTAGGAAACGACTCGTTCTTGAGATCGCTGGTCTGTTCGTCATGCAAAGCTTGGTGGATATTTACTTGAAAGCACTCGGGATACTTCTATGTTCACGACGTGAATGTAATCGATACTGCTTGTTATCGCCTCAGTTTGTTTATTGTCCCCAATGCTCAATGCAATTAGTCGAGAGATAGCATAACATCGCGCGTTATGCTGTTAAAGAAACGGCATTTTATTCATATAAAAAGCATATTCGTAACTTATTAAATTATTTAATTTTTATACTAACATTCAATTACGTATCATTTCATGGTTTTGGGGTCGTCGAAATAAAGAAAACCGAAAAAAAAACTGTGCACCTTGCGTTTCAAATATATTTGTTCAATTAAATAAATGCAACACTCCCGATAGTCGGCTATCCGGAGTTTAAGTTGTTTATTTCAAGCGCCGAGTATTTCCATATTAATACAACAAACAATAAATTTGTTAACATTTCTCGGCAGCCGGCTGCCCAGAGCAATAAACACATGAAAAAACTTCTACAAGTTGCATAGATTACATCACTTATCAAGCTGAATCCTGATTTATGTAACCCATCCCCTTCCACTAACAATAGCTCCTTCCCGTGACAACCGTGGAGATGCAGAGGTATACACGGTCTCCATAATAACGGTTGCCACACTAACATTTCCTTCCTTCCCCGATGACTGTAAGGACGTGGCCGGCGCCGTTATTGAGACATCAAAATGTTGAGCTCTCGGAACGTGCACATTGAGGATGGAAAGCTACTCCCAGGCTCCATTCGTTGATTCCTTTTGCAATTTCGCCAGCTCTTGTCAATCACGGAGTAGCAACTACGAATTGTATGGTCATCATGCTCATGCTCATGCTCAAAATGCCATTCTGCGCTTAATTCATATTTTGACTGGAATCTACACAAGCTTGCGAAGTTTTTCTTATTTTTTGTGTAGCTGCTCCAGACATAAAAAAGTTTTAGAAAAGTTTGTCAATTGATGATGAACAACTGAACTGCAGTCTTCCAGTCTGTTTGTTACTATCTTTCAATTGCCGCAAGGTTCTACTGTATCGATTTTGTTGGCTATTTTCAGCAAATTTAAGACTAAGAAAAACGAAAGTAATGACATTGAAAGACGGATAGGTATTTTAGAACGAATCAGTTACAAACTTAGAACGGGAAACTAGGGCTAGGCAGGCTCATATGGACATGAACGAAAGTAAATGTGGAGTCCTTTACCTTCTGTTAAGTTGGAGCTGGGCGTTACACCCAAGTCTACCGCATGGTCATTGATAGAACATAACTCATCATCATGTTTTACCGCCGACGCCAGTCTTCTAGTCTTCCAGTCTTTCAGTCTTCATTCAAGTTTGTTATGTATATATACCAAATTCGTCACTGATACTTTTTGCATGTATAAGGCAACTAGCAGTTGGGAAATTGGATTCTGAGATGATTATGATTTTCATTGGTTTAGTTTTCGATAAAATTACGCTGAAAAAAATTCAGTTTGGACAAGAAAAACATTTATTTCGAATAACTTTTTTCCTTAAAGGTGCGCAACTTAAGTTTTTCACGGTAGGTAGAAAACATAATTACCTGTTTTGGAACAAAATTTCATCCAAATCAAAGATGGGATTTTTTTTTGTGAATCGACTTATAAAATTTTTAAAATCGATTTTTTTTTTCTGTGTATGGTGACGAATTTTTCAATATTTTTCTTAAAAAATTTGACTACTTTTATGAATTCACTCAAACATTTTTTTTTGCAGTATTCGGCATTTTTAAGCTATAGTCAACAGTCTAAATCATTTTTGGAAAAACAGGGTATGCAAAGTTTGTGATAAAGTTTTCATGTACAGAAAGTTTCATTAAAATCGGAGTGGGTGCTGTCAACATTTGTTCGAGCTGGTACGAAATTCGTCACATACTCAAAAATCGAGCAAAAATAAATATAAAAAGGGTGTTGCTCTTGCCCCTTCGGGGTGTCGGATTTACCCAGAAAGTTTTTAAAATATCATTTTTTCTCCATTAAAGGTAACCAATAATTTTAATAAATCCAATTTTTTGAAACGCTGAAAAAATTAAATCTCGTTAAGAACCATATATAACATGGATTACAACCAGAATATACAATTTTAGAAGGTTTGTGGAGTATAAAAATTATTGCGCTTAGGGTGGCGGATTTGCCCCCGATTGCCTTATGTCTAGCAACTAGCTACGTATGGCAGTATACTAGATACTCCCGATTCCACTTTATTTTTAGACACGTGAGGACATTCTCGCTTACGCTCGCGGGATAATCCTTGAGTAAATGCCATGACGTTTACTACTTGAATTGTTCAACATTGATGGGTCGTGAGCAGCTTAGGCTTGCAGAAGATGACTCTGTCTACAAAGCCGATCTAGCAGCAGTTTACCATAATTTTGGAATCATTGAAACTTCACTCGTGAACCCTTATTTCATTTTTGAGGATAATCTCAACACAATTAAGGAGTAGCGATCATTGAATCTTGATAACACTGTTCGACACAAGATCGAGAAACAGAAAAAAACCCGCAAAAAAATTTAAAAAAATGGAACGGGACTTAAAAAAAAAGTTTATAGCGAGAACTGGAGATGTTCAATATGGAAGCTACCAATGAAAATTGCTACATTTTAATATCTCACCAAACCATATAGAAATTTTTTATTGCTTCGAAAGAATAATCGAAGCAATTTTGTTATTGATTTTTTAATTTCGAAAAATTCATATGCGGAAAACCAAAAAAAATTGAAGAAAAATACTTGAAAAATTGAATAAATATTGAACAAAAACCGTAAAAAAATGTTTTCGTTTTTTTTAAATTGGAATTTAATTATTGGCGCCAAAAGATTTCAAAATGAATGAAACGTAGAATTTTTATGTCAAAGCAGAGAATAGGCATCGAAAAAAAAAGTGAAATGAAAGTTCTCAAGGAACAAATTTTGGGGACATTTTTTTTAAATAAAAGTTTTTGTTGAGGCTTTGAAATGTTTTTAACTAGCGAATTGTTCTAATGATCTGGACTGCGGAGTAAAACAAATCCAAACATAACCAGTGGTTTGGGGGTTCTACTAAACTATTCTAATTTTTAAAAAAGGAGATGGGTGGGTAATGTCTGTGAAAAAAAGATTGGTGCGAGTGTCGTGACCTTACTTAGGACATTTTAAAAACTTTTAGCGCTGATAATGGTTATTTTGCTTGGTAAAAAACATCAATGCAGAAAGTGGAAGATATATTTCGAACTTTTCATATTTCAGACCGATACTTCATTTGATTGATCCAGTGGTTTAATTTGAAATCTGCAGCACACAACGCAACCTCCAACAATCTTTGAATTCAGCACAAACATCAAAGGTTCTTTTCCGAACCACCATACAAGTAATAAAGAATAATTGGAACATTTTCCATTTAAACATGTTACCCATCCATGGTTTGTTTTAAAATTTATCGATTTTAAAAGAAACTAACTCCTGTAGTTAGTATGTTAGTGTTTTCTGCGGAAATACTGTTGGAATTATATTGAATTCTAATCGCACAAAAAATGTCTATGCGATTTTGCCGGCTTTTGCGCATACATAGTTTTTGGGAATATTTTGGAAATTCTGAAAATTTTCTTCTTCTTTTGCAATCTGCAACATTCGCTGAAAATATTGATGAGATGTTTTTGTAAAAGGCAGTGTGGCAACACTGGTCACTGGAAGGAAGGTGAGGGAGGACGCATACGCGTTTTAGTTATACTAGCATTAGTAGCAGACAGGCATAAGAAGGCACATAAAACGAAAACGAGCGAGAGAGCGATAGTAGTGCGACTATATAACGGTCGTACAGTGGTCCCAAAGAGCAAAAATAGGGTTTTTTAGATTGTGTCAAAACTGTTGACTTTAGCAATATGGTGTCATTGAGAAAGTTTCTTGGAGTAGAACTCCCCTTCTTTCTGTCTTATCAGATTGGTGATTAATCCTCCCAATAGTGAGTTACGAAATTAATTTTCTTCAATAATGCAAATAGACAAGCAAAGTTGTAGAGAAACTCGTTACAAACATCTTACCTGAAGATCTTAAATCTCTATCTTTTAAACTTTTTGAGATATTATTTGTGAAAGGCCCTTAAAACAGTTTTTCCTCACAAGTTTTCTTCTTGATTTATTACATTATATAAATGTTCTGGAACATTTTTTGGACTATTAAACTGCATTACTTTTCCGAAGACGGAAACATGATATCGCTAGTATGTGTGGAGATATTCACGATTTACATTTCTTAGAAAAGAAATGTATAGAATTCACTTTTTGATTGAAAATAGCTCTATTTTCAATGCCGATAACTTTCAAACGGGCAAAAACGGGCAAACCACTCGGTAAACAAATTAAAGTGCAACAAAAGCACAACAATTGCTGGAAAAATCAGATCTCCCCAAGGCGGCCTTCCATGAAAATACTACAGCTAAACTTTGCCTCATTCCGGCATCAAAACATCACTATATATTACTATTAGTTCTGAAATCAAAGGTTAAAGCCGCAATAAATAGCCTTTCTTACTTCTGTAAGAACGTCTTGAGTAAATCCCCAAGCAACCAAAAGTTCATATAAAGGAGCTGCATAAGCTTCTCGTTTTAAGTAATTTTGCAATATGTTGTATGTTCTAATAGTGGCTTAAGCAGTTCTATTAAAGCTTGAGCAGCTTGAAGGTTCGCTAAGAACTTTATGTGAACTTTAAAGTGTGCTTTTTAAGTATTATCCGAACTTCTGTTTGCTTGGGTCAAAAGTTACAGTTGTTCAAAAGCTCAATGCATTCTCCTGACACCGGAAACTGACAATTGCCTTGTGCCTACTTCATAACAATGGCGCAAGTTCAACCAAACGGCGAGTAATCAATTGCATTTGATTACGGAACAAGATAAACTTCAGCTTTAGCATTTGTCACACTGTGGAGTTGTGTGGAATAGACATTCTCATCACAACACGGAGGAAATATTTTTTATGCTTCTGGTTGCACTGCCAAAACGAACGCTCAAGAGCGAAACATCAAACTTAACGAAACCATACAACTATGGTCGTCACTCTCGCACACAAATACTATT
Organism: Topomyia yanbarensis; assembly: GCF_030247195.1. Taxonomy (NCBI): domain Eukaryota; kingdom Metazoa; phylum Arthropoda; class Insecta; order Diptera; family Culicidae; genus Topomyia; species Topomyia yanbarensis. The sequence goes on along the minus strand of NC_080671.1, from coordinate 285,911,784 downwards.
GAAGCAGCAAGCCGCAGCTCATCCAAGCGCACAAACTGCTAACAATTATCACTTTTCGTAGTGCTTCGAAACGCTCCGCATCATAGCCACGAGATCTGCTGTCCAATATTCCATACATCAGCGTGGTTGGAAAAAAATTAATCGAGGTCAAGGTAAATTATCTTCCATTGTGCCGAGCACGACCCTCTTAACTCACGAAAATGCACTCCATGCAGAGATCGCGCACAAGCACGCGAAGGAACCAAAAGCCGCTACAAAAGCGCCAGCACAAGCGTCGGTTGAGCCACCATTTTGTTACCACGAGGTGAATTATCCGGCCCAAGCAACCTCCCAATTGAACTAATGTAATTAATTCCCAACAGCAGACGCTATTCCGCAGCAACATATCACTGGAGCTCAAACAGAGTAACCACGACGCACGGTTCCCGAACAAGGCTCTCCACCAGAGGTAAAGCTGCCATCATAAACTCAATAATTATTCACTCATCGAAATATTTCAAGAACCTTTTATGACGTGCTTCTGAATAGCGTACGCCTCCATATTGCACGATCTCATCGGCGCTCCCCGGCATTACCTTGTCGGTCATCACCAATGTGCGCAGAGAGCCGAGCGATCCAGGTATTTAACCTCACTAGGTGATGCAGTGCAAAAGAAGACACAATAGTGTCGGTGAGAGAGCTTCGGCCGGCAAGGCAAAGTCGCTGCGGAGAAGAAGTACGTCTGCCCACGCTCGCGAACTGATTGTCAGACGATACGAGTGACGAGTTTGCTGGCATTGGGTATCAGCCGTCAGCCGAAGGCGTGCTTGTGTAGAAAAACAGTGACCCGAAAAGACAGTACGTAGCAAGTGTTATCATCGTATTAAGACCGCGCCACGCGGGAGTGTGAGCAGAGGGGGTGAAACAGAGGGACTCTCTATCGTCTCCGGATTGTGTGTGTGAGTTGTGGCACGGTGCGATTGCGGCAGAAGAAGAATTATGGCGAATGACCCTGTGTGGTTAAAGCCCAATAAATAAATAATAATGCGGCAGAAGAAACGAGCGACCCGTATTAGTGTTCCATCAGCACGTTCGAAACACCGAGCGCTCAGAAGCGAGCGATCGAATACCATCGCATCGACGATGGTGGTGAATCATCAGAGGGGCCCCTCTGCGTCACGTCGAAGTTCATCCGCTTATAACAGTAGTCACCGGAGACAGCAAGTGTGAAGCAGGAAAGTTAGATAGGGCAAGATAGAAAAATGTAACGGGCACAATATACAAGATGTTAACATGATTTATTTTTTTGAATGCTTATTGGCTGCCCGAGTATCTCACTGCCACTAAATGCGCTTTAGCCGGGCAAGAAGACAAAGGGAACAGATCTCGTCCACCCAATGAGTTGAGCATGGCTTATTTTCACAGTCTATGGTGTTTACTTGATTTTTATTGTTAATTTTATTGGTTTTTCAATCCAACCAGTGCCAGTATATGGACAGAGAGGAGTAAAAGTAACACATTTCCATAGAGGGCCGCCTTGGGGAGATCTGATTTTTCCAGCATTTGTTTTCCAAGTGGTTTGTCCGTTTTTGCCCGTTTGAAAGTTATCGGCATTGAAAAAGAGCTATTTTCAATCAAAAAACGTGTATACCTCCACACATACTAGCGATAGCAAGTTTCCGTCTTTGGCAAAGTAATGCAGTTGAATAGTCCAAACAATGCTCTAGAACATTTATAATGCAATATAATGTAAAAAATCTAGAAGAAAACCTATGAGGAAAAAACTGTTAAGGGGCCTTTCACAAATAATGTCCCATATCTCAAAATGCTGAAAAAATAGAGATTTAACGTCTTCAAATAAAATGTTTATAACCAGTTTCTCTGCAGCTTTTCTGAAGTAAGTATTTGTCTATCTGAATTATTGAAGAAAATAAATTTCGTAACTCACTTTTAGGGGGATTAATCATCAATCCGATAAGACCTAAAAAAGGGGAGTTCTACTCCAAGAAAGTTTCTCAAAGACACTATGTTTCTAAAATCAACAGTTTTGACGCAATCTAAAAAACCCCTTTGGGACCACTATGGGGCGGCCGGATTCTCTCATCATTCGTTTGATCGTCGTTATGCTACTAGCCAGCATCGGTAGTATCAGAGTACAATTTTTCGTGCTATGGCCGGACCAAACAGTCCGCAAATTCACCACATGGAAAGCTCACCGAAAGCAGTTCGCAACGAAGGCCTGCAAAAGTACTCTCGCTACCAATTAGGAAACGTCGCCCTGTGTCAACGGAGCTACTAATCTGCAATGCAGTTTTAGCGTCTGGTTCATGAGATTACGCAGAACTTCATAATCAATCTACGCTTCCAGAAAAACGCTTCCGCTCAGCTGTAGTAACCATCATGCCGAAAGACATCAAACTGGCTCGCCGGATCCGCCATTAGCGGACCTATTGTGTCTCCCATAATAAAACAAACCAATGATCCTTTTCAGGACTAATCAATTAATTTGTGGTAGGAATATTTAACTGAAATTTTCATTTTACATTGCATTGCAAACAAACCCCACCAGCCCTTCTCTTCTCCCTACTTGGATTATTTTCAATCTTGATACTGCCCGACGCTGTAGTTTAATTGATAAAATATGATACGCCAACGAAGGAGATAGAAGGGATATCAAATCAAAACTCTTCGTGCGAATACAATGGTCGCCCTGAAAAAAGCAGGTTCGGTTTTTTCTTGGCATCGTTTCGCTTGCCAACAAAGAATAATTCTTTTCGGTTTTCTGTGGCAGCAGAATGGTATGAATGTTAGGCAATACACCATCCTGGGCAATGGTCACACCAGAGTAATTTGTTTAATCCCGTCATTTCGAATGGCCACCTGCGGCTGATAATCCTGGTATTTTCGTTTCCACGGGTTTCGCTTCCTGCCACCTCCAATATTTCGGCGACGAAATATTTCATTACGTCCGCGTACGACCCCTGGTTCTACATTCGGTTCAGTTTATGTTACTAGCACGGAGCTGTATAAACTAATAATTACAGTCAATCTACGGATCCGACTGAATCCTAATAATCACTTTCTCTCCCGTAATTGGAATGCAGTCTCCGGTCGTTCAACAAGGTTGACAAAGCGAAACCGACTAAAATCACAATGATTTTTTTGCCGCTCGGTGCATGAAATTAGCGGTAACCGATTACGAACTGGCTTCGGTCGGGTATTTTAAAATCCGGTTTTTCGTCATGTATGCTGCTCTCTAACCATCGAAAATGAAAATAATTGCCACAAACTGATTCATCCACCAGCCGTTTACAGTTCACAAATAATTTCTTCTCGGTATTGTACAACCATTTAAGGAGAAGCCCTGTACGCTCCAAACAGCTCAACACGAATGATAATGAAGCAAACCTGTAGCTGACCTATATTTAAAACTTTTCATCATTTAAGTGTTCGGTTGGTGCACCATACTGACGGCTCTGTCCGAGATGAGCTGAAAATTTTTATTATTTCCGATCAGTTTTCGGAAGATTTTTCAAAACAGTTTTTCGTTTTTAATGCATATCATACAAACCTCAAAATTTTATACAACATTGTTGAACTTATTTTTGACAAAATGGCAAATAAATTCATAAAATCCATGCAGTACAGAAAAAGATATAAGCGTTCCAAACTTTACATGACTTTCCTTCCGAAATTGTGAAAAGTGCCCGTAAAGGTAAGTCGTTATTCACGACAATAATAAGGCCTAATTCATAGCTAAAGAGTTACGCCGCGGTATATTTTTTGAAGAAGCCAATATTTATTGGCCTACTTTGGAGTTCTAGTCCCAACTCGAGTACGAGTACTCAGTCCCATACTCGTACTCGTACTCGAGTTGGGCTCGCAGTATATGATACGTCTCGAGTCGACCTACGAGTACTGATGGCACCAACATACACTATATCTCTGTGGCGATAGCGAGCTACATGCGCGATGAAACGTACAAAGCAAAATACCGATACCCAGACAGTTCCATTTCTATAGCGAGAGCGATCGACAAGCGCCGACAGCAATGTTGCAAGTCTCGCAGGAGACGATCCACCCATGCCGGAAGATCCGCACAACGCAACATTTAAATATCTTGTGATGTATCCCCGACTGGGCAGACAGCGCAGTTTGGCATGCACACTTTGCTTGTTTGCAAGGTAATAGGGGATGCTGAACATAATAGAAGCACAAAGCGAATTGGATTGTAGCCTGCTTAGATATTTATTCTAGGCTGGCAATGTTCTAGCAGAATATAGTATTTACGTCCCGTAGTCCGCGTAACGTGACATAATAGATGATACCAGATATGACGAAAAAGTTACTAATCGGCATTCGAATGACCCTAGTAGCGCTCACCTATCACAAAAATATCAGCCATGTAATCGTGCAACTAATGCCCGTCCAACTGGTTGGACATTGGGTACGCTTCCGACGCCATCCCAGTTAAGCTCAGCCGGAAATGAACTGGAATTCTGGCTGGTTCCAGTTCGCATTCTGGCTCCAGTGACACTTTACTGGGATTGGGCGGAAAAATTGGGAACCATTCAAAAGGTGTATCAAAAATTATTCATTCTCGTCGTGCAGGGATTGGCGTGATAATATATTAATGTTATGGTGTTAGCACCACCATGCGATGAAAATTCTGTTTTTACAACAAGACACGAAAGCCTTTGCAGTTTTGTATAATTTCGTAGAACATCAGATTGCACTATCTCTATCCATTGTATAGATAGGCGTATTACCTTGAATTAATTTTGTTCACTGGCACCACCATGTGGTAGAATTTATATATATATATATATATATATATATATATATATATATATATATATATATATATATATATATATATTATATATATATATATATATATATATATATATATATATATAATATATATATATATATATATATATATATATATATATATATATATATATATATATATATATATATATATATTATATATATATATATATATATATGCTAGAACATTGCCAGCCTAGAATAAATATCTAAGTAGGCTACAATCCAATTCGCTTTGTGCTTCTATTAAGTTCAGCATCCCCTATTAGCTTGCAAACAAGCAAAGTGTACATGGCAAACTGCGCTGTCTGCCCAGTCGGGGATACATCACAAGATATTTAAATGTTGCTTTGTGCGGATCTTCCGGCATAGGTGGATCGTCTCCTGCGAGACTTGCAACATTGCTGTCGGCGCTTGTCGATCGCTCTCGCTATAGAAATGGAACTGGGTATCGGTATTTTGCTTTGTATGTTTCATCGCGCATGTAGCTCGCTATCGCCGCAGAGATGTAGTGTATTTTGGTGCCATCAGCACTCGTAGGTCGACTCGAGACGTATCATATACTGCGAGCCCAACTCGAGTACGAATACGAACTGTTTTGAAAAATCTTCCGAAAACTGAATTTATATATATATATATATATATATATATATTATATATATATATATATATATATATATATATATATATATATATATATATATTATATATATATATATATATATATATATATATATATATATATATATATATATTATATATATATATATATATATATATATATATATATATATATATATATATATATATATATATATATATATATATATTATATATATATATATATATATATATATATATATATATATATATATATGCTAGAACATTGCCAGCCTAGAATAAATATCTAAGTAGGCTACAATCCA